>NC_049906.1:31080361-31813137 GCF_001411555.2 Juglans regia | reverse complement strand
AAATATCACATTTCTTCTTTGGCAATCGATCTTAGTATAGTGCTTAGATAGCCAATCCATTCCTAAGTTAAAGTCAAATTCCATTAAATGGAAATCAATTATATCCGCCATTAGGGTCAATCCTTTAACTTACAACAGACAATCCCTGACTATTTGAGTGCATCCAACTACCTTCCCGTCCAGAATAGCTACTAAAACCTTATGGGATAAGGTTTCCACACTCAACTTACACCTTCTTACGTAGTCATAAGATACAAAAGAATGCGAAGCTCCCGAATCAAACAGGGCACAAACCAATTGTTGCATCAATTTAACCTTACCAGTAATTACTTCAGTGTCTGTAGCTTCTTCGGCTTCTAGATCTACTTCTCCCGATGTGATTGCATACACTTTAGTTTTTTAAGGGGTCTTTCCCTTGTTTCCAGGCGTAGATGCTCCTCCCGCCACATGACGTGCATAGTCTCAAATCATATGGCCAGTTTGACCACATCTAAAACATGCTCTGGTGGCGAAAAGAAATTCACCACCGTGCTTTAGTCCGCAACTACGACAGGTTGGTGGTGTAACAGGCACCACATTTCTGACCATCTTTCCTTTTCCCTCATCCAGAGTGTAAGAAGCCTTCTTCTTTCCCATATTCTTTCTTAGAGAGTAGGGAAGTCCTCTTTTACTATCGTTCTAAACTTGGGTAATCAAATTCCGCTACTCTGCCTCTGCTATCGAAGCAACGTTTACTAGTCTTTGAAAGCTCTCAATCTGCAAGCAAGCAATCTGGTTCTAAATCCTTGGTTGTAACCCATCTTGGAATTTCCTCACTTGCATTTTCTCCGTGCTAATCAAATGTGGGGCGAATCTGCCTAACTCCATGAAATGAGCTGCATATTGTTCCACTGTCACACTTCCTTGGGTGAAGTTTGTAAACTCAAGTGCTTTCTACTATTTGGTTGTTTCCAAGAAGAAACGTTGGTCGAATTCTCTATTAAAATGTTCCTATGTTGAGTAGTGATATCACCCAGTTCTTGTGCTAAAAGCTGCCTCTTTGTGTCCCACCATATGCCAGGCTCTCCTTGAAGTAAGTATCCAGCATACTGGACGTTCTGACTCTCGGTACACCCACTGATGTCGAAAGTCCTGTCTAAATTGATGAGCCATTTATTGGCTCTCAAGGCTCCTTCCGTTCCCATAAAATTTGGGTATCGATACACCATAAACCTCACAAAAGGGCATCCTCGGTTTTCGTCTCTTGACGGCTCTTGTCTCATATTCTACCCTTGCTCCATTTGGTGTCTTACTACCTCAGTTATTTGTCGTATGGCTTCTGCGATAGCCTGACCTCCTTCTAATGGAGGGTTTCTACCCTCCCGATCTCGTGACCACGGAGATACCTCATCATGTTGTCTGCGCACCATTGGTCCTTTCCTCCTGAAATGCACAAGCCAATGTGTCAACATTAACTTCTCCTAAAAACAGAGTTCTACTCTCTCATCACTTCATAGTAGTGATCAACTGCATACTTAACCTCCAAACATTCCTCCTTAAGGATTCAAATCAATAGCTATAGAGTTCAAGCCTATAACTATTAGATTCCAATCCTATCACCAGGTACCATGTATTGCTTCGACAACTTGTGGTTTTACCCAGAGATGTAATATCTCTAATACCATTCGTTGTGGTGCCCCCAGCTCCCGCTTGGGATTTGACAGAAAGCGAAATGGCGGGACATGCAACACCAGAGTTACTTACCCCTCATACATGACAAATAAGATGTAATGCATCTAAGGATAACTAATAGTATGCAGTATATTGTAGCGAAAAGTCAACTTAAGTCAAATATAGGAACAATAGTCATGGTACCGAAAACATAAAATCCCAATAGTACTTCATAATCCATAAAAGACATCATAGTTGATACGAGTTTCCAAAGAACTCTAAAAAATACGGGAACAAAACATTAAAGCTAAATAGAAAGTCATCGTTCTTGATCTTCAGTGAGATTCGAGCCTCACTCGATTCTTTAAAACCTGGTCCTTGTCCCTATTATGGGACCTTCTAAAATTTTCTATGTCTCCAATTATCTCAGTGATTGCTTTATCAATCAACTCGAGATGGCCCAGAATGGAAGGCTCAGAAAGGCCTATGACCATTTTAGGCATGATCCTCTTAGGAAGATACCTGTCCTCTTGCGCTTCGTCATTTACATTGACTAAACCTATCACAGCTTCTATCATTACGAGTAGGGAATGATAGTGGGTAAAAACAACAGTGAGATTTCGAGAAATCTTAGTAAGTAAACAAATAACGTGCAACATATATCATAAGCATATGATGCAAACTTAACAGTGAATGCATGGACATGAACTTATACTTATGCACTTGACCTTTCAAAAGACATCGTGTAAAATCATGACATTTCATAACTTTTGCTTTCATAAACATTCTTTCTTCATTTCATACTTGTTCATTAAGATGCATATGAGCTCGTGGCCTTTCTTGACTTATAACATATAATTGGATACCTCACGGCTCCCTTATGCACCGTGTTCCCCACTAGTTATCGTATCAACTATTGGCCACTTTGACCAAGGTGACTACGTCATGTCTTTCATATACGACAGCTCGCATTTCGCCTTCACCGTAGGTGCACCCACTAGCTTTAGGTGTGATCCCGTTCCGGTGCCATTTTCTTTTAGGAACCATTCGACCCAAGGGTATCCCTCTATTTTAAATACTCCTGAGAGAACAAAGGAGTTCCACTAGGACATTCCCCCATCCTTGCATTTGGGGTCGTGATAAAAACTTTACTTTTAAAAAGACTTTTTTTCTTTCAAAAGGGTTTTCACAATCCCAATGCATGTGATATGACAATGAATCTTAGAACTTTCATGAGACACATGAAATGCCGAAATGCTTCATCATAACCATGTGACATTCATGCATGCAATACATATTGTGTTACGGCTTGAAAATATTAGAACATGCGAACATGTTCCTTTATAACAATTTAAATGCATTCACATCAATAATGAGCATACATTCCAATAAATTTCATGTAAGGGTCAAAACATACAAACCCTAGCATAACCAAGAATCATCCTTAACACATTAATCTTAAAACACCAATGATCTTACTTCATCCATAGGGTTGGCCGAAAACTCTTATATAGGAAAACATGCATTCCAATAAATTTTCATGAGCTTAGAATCTTCTAATGTATTGGGCAAAGTCTTTAATAAAGAATCCTCATGAATGGCTGAAACATTTTCTTGTGGTTATGGTTGATATTTTCATGAACTTAGTCCCATACCAAAATGGTGAAATGACAAATATTCATGTTCAAACAAACATAGTACAAACCGAAACTCTAGCATGGCTTCTTACTCTGTTTTACATAACATACACATCTTCCATTAACCATTTTAATCATACTTTAAAAATAATCATGTCAAGAGATGTTCATAGCACATGGAAGAACAACAATGTCACAAATGACCATACAAAACCGAAACAACCAACAAGTTCACAAGTCATATGCATAAAATATCCAAGTATAGGTTAGAGGTGTACTTACAAAAAAGTATCTATAGCAAGCAAGCTGAAAAATCACATGTAATACTAGTTAGGATCATTGTTCAAGAAAAACCCTAACCCATGTGTTCAAGTGTGGTGTTCTTTACATCTTTTTCTTTCTAAGAAAAAGACTCCAAATTTTTGGACCCTTCCCTCTTGAATCTGAAACTCATCTTCAACAAAACCCTAGCTTAAAGAAATACTAGTGTCGTGGCCTTTAATCTCAAAAACACTATGCTTTAAGGCTTAAAACAAGAAGGGTTACATTTATCTTTCTTTGAAGAAAACCCTAACCTAGCCGTGTATGTGAGATTGTGGATTCATGTGAAAATCTTCTAAAGATAAGAGCTATCTCCTCTAGCTCAAGTGTGTGTAAGTGAGCAAGAGTTCTAGATGAGCTAAGCTTAAACCAAAACTCTTCTTTCTTGAAGTTGTGCATGTGTGTGTGTGTAACAAAAGAAAAGTTGTTTTCATACCTCCTATATTTCTCTTCTTGAAAGTATCTTCTCACTTTGCTTATCCTTGAAAGAATGTTTGGGTGAGAAGAGAATATTGAGGAGAGTGTTTGGTTGGTGAGAAAGTGATGGAAGCTTGGAGAAAAATAGTGATGACCGAAACCCTCAAGATAAATGCACAAAATGGCCAAAGGTCCTAGGGTTTTTAGCTCCTTCTCTTTTATAGACACTCAAAAAGCTTCTTGCAAGAATCAAGCTCATGCATGGATGCCAAGTGGCGTGTAGTCCTATGACCTCTTCCTAAAGCTCATCATTTGATTGTGTTGGGAACCAAAAGCACCCCCTTTTACATGTGGCGCCTCCCTCTTCCAAAACTGAAACTCACTTCCCCTTTTGCCCTCCATTTCATGTATTGGTTCAATGTATTTAGTGGCTATAAGGTCTTTTATCAAACTCAAATCCTTCTCAATCTCTTACATGTGTGCATGAGTGCCAAGTGGCATGTGTGGAGTGTGTGTAAGTGCATGGGCTTCCGAACCCTTCTCTTCCCTAGGAGATCTTCTTTTCACCATACTTTTGGACAAGCATGTGATTGGTCCCTTCTAGCACAAAGAACCATGCCCTAGCCATCCACCTTAAGTTGCTTACACAAGATTTTCCTTTTAGAACCCTTGGCGTGTAAGGCATTTCTTCCACCTTGATCTTGCCCTTTCCCAAGACAAGTTTTGACCTACCTCTATGCATGTATGACACATGGCAAAAAGCAACCTTCCTTTCTCCTTGTTGCCGTCCATGGCCTCTTGGCCTTCCCTTGGTTCTACTTTTCCATAACCTAATTATTTCCTTCTTGAATCTCTTTCTCATAGTGACATATGTCAAAAAAAAAACTTTCTTCCACAAGCAAAGATCTTCACGCAAGCGTGACACATGACAAGAAATTGATAGATCTTCCTAGCACCTTCTCACCTCTGTTCCCTTATTTCCATCTAGATTCATCAAGCCATATACATAACTTCATTGGATGACAGATAGCATGCATAATCTTAAGTTGGGCATGAGCCCTAATTCCATTGGTCTTCAAAATCCTAATTTCCTACAAGGGCCGAAGCTCTCATGGGCTTATAAGAAAAAAAAATTACACAAGCCTAGAAAGTTTTGGTTGTCACATTTGTTATCATTCTCAAAATATAAAAAATATAGATATATTATATAGTATTATTTTTGGTGAATTAAAATATTTCATATTCATAAATTAATTTAAAAATATTTTAATGAGTTCTTTTATGGTAGGAAGAAAAGAAAATGGAGAGCAAGGTCGAAATTGTGTAAGCCAATCTTGGAAGGGGGGGATTGGTGTTAGAGATTTTTCTGATGTTCAGATAGCATTACATATGAAGTTTGCTTGGCGGTTGTTGTCGATAGATAATTTGTGGACTCGATTTTTTTTAAGCTAAGTATTTAAAGGGGAAGCATTTTCTGGAATCTAAAGTTAGAAGCTCAAACTCCATGTTTTGGAAATTCATTTGCATGGTGATGCCAGAGTTGATGGATAGTATGTCGGTTAAAGTTCGGGAGGGAGCTGTTTCCTTTTGGTTCGATCAATGGTTTGCACGGGGGCCCCTTGAGGCTAGTGTGTCGAGTGTTACTCAGCCTAGGATGGAAGTGAGGGGTTTTTTGGTGGAGGATAGGTGGGATAGGGAGCTATTGACTAATCTAATTGATGCTAGAGATGTAGGTGACATTATTTCTGAAATTCCAGGTCAAAAAACAGGACGTGATATCTTTATTTGGCATTCTTGTGTGGGTGAATGTTTTTCGACTAAGACGGCTTGGAAAATAACTTGTATTAAGTGGCCTCAGCTGGAAGGGTTGGATTGGATTTGGTGTCATCTACTTTTGAAGAAGATGTCCATTTGTATGTAGAAGGCTAGATTTAATTGTCTCCCAATTGAGAAATGGTTTCAGTCAGTGGGTATTCCTTTAGTTTCCCCTTGTGTTTGTTTTTCAAATGGTAGTGTGGAGGATCGGGACCATGTCTTATGCACGAGAGATGTAGCGAAAGAGGTATGAAAGACAGCTTCTTGCACGCTAGGTGTTCAATGTATGAATTTCAACTCGTGGTGCGATGTTGTTGCTGGTTTCGGTGTTCAAAAGAATAAACCCAGCGAGGTATGTTAATCGGATTAATTCCATCTCTTATTTCTTGGAGATTATGGCAATGCCGGTGTACAACAAAAATCCAGGCAAGGTATGATACGGTGGATACAATTTGGCTATCAATTAAATTCTGGTTGCAGATTTTTTCTAGTAAGTTGTTGAAGGTTAGCTCTCTATCCCACATGGATCGTTGTGTTCTTGATGAGGAAGTTCCTGTGCAGGAAACTCTAGTAAAGAGGTTGAAGTTAGTTGCATGGTCTAAACTGAGAGACGGTTGGGTGAAATTAAATGTGGATGGATCTTGTAGGGGTAATCCAGGTAGTTGCGGTGGGGGTGGGGTTCTAAGGGATGATAGAGGAAAATTTTTGGCAGCCTTTTCTACTAAGTTTGATTTTGGGACTAATAATGAAGCAGAACTAAGGGCGCTTATTTGTGGTTTATCCCTTTGTAGGGAGTTGAGTTTGCAAAATTTTATGATTGAATGTGATTCAGCTTTGGTGATTCACTGGATTCGAAATAAGTCTTGCACGGTATGGATTTATGGGATTATTGGGATGAGTTTGTATAGGTGATTTCTGGTTTTAATCACATAGTGGCTCATCAATTTAGGGTGGGGAATAAAGTGGCGGATTTGTTAGCAAGACAAGGAGAGGGGGTTAAACTGTATATATAGGAACTCTGATGATTGCCCCTTCGTGTTAAAGGTTTGCTCCGTGTGAATTTTCTTGGTTTGCCTAGTTTCAAGCCGTGACTATGGTAAATCTCTGGTTGGTTGTTTATTTGGTTAGTTTATTGTATAGGTGGTATATTAAATTTTTTTTATGCATGGGATGGTTTTTTCTGATTAATTGTAAATCCCAAGTCTTTTGCTTGTTTCCATTGTTTTCCTCTGCCATAAGCAAGGGTAATCAATAAAATTTGGGAACCCGTCCTCTTATTTAAAAAAAAAAGAGTTATTTTATATTAAATAAGATTTTAGTTAAATAAATATTACTTTAGTAAAATAAGAAAAAATATTTTTGACAATAAATAAGCTAGCAAGCACCAAAAATAAAAATCATACACTAATCACATCCCAAAAGTATAATGTTCGATACATCATAAAAAGGTGAAATAAAAACTAAAACTATCTATCTGGTAAGTAGCTCAAAATCTTCCAGTAAGGAAGATATGCGTCCTTCCATCTCTTGAAACTTCTCCATGATGGGCTCAACGATCTCCTTGATCAAAAGTCAACGATGCTGCTCGAGCAAAGATTGTACCTCATTCAAAGTAGCCCTAACAAGCTGTCTCTGAACACCGGCAAGAGTAGAAGATGGATCACTCATCGTGCCACTATCTTGTGCTGCTGGAATATTAGCTCGAGTCTTTCACAAGTGATCCTCGCGCTTGCTGAATTTCATCTTGTTAAGAGGCCTGATCTATGGCTGCCTCCTCTCAGTCATTTACACATTAACCCTTAATCGGACTAGGAGTTTAGCGATCATCAGCGCAAATGGTAGACTGCCTCCACTATAATAGCATGACTCAGATCGAATCCAAAGGAAGAAATATAATAGCATGACTCAGATCGAATCCACTACCAAAAAATGATGTACAGTCTACCTGCCTGATGACCTTGCTGCCATCATATGGAAGAGCCGAAGCGTCCAACATCATCTGACGAACCTCATCGTTTGTGAGACCATCATCTGTTGAAGCATCGTCCTCACTATCACCCTCACCATTTGTCTCTACATCTGGCGCAAGTGGTGTAGCCGGTGCAGGGTATGCGCCAATCACGTGCGGGATACCAATAAAACCAGAAATAACAAAGGGTGAGATAGTAGTAATACTCACTCCCCGAAAGTTAAAGGTGAAGGTATCCACATCAACCTCCATCTCACCAATGGTAAGGTAGAACTCACCGACCATATCAGAATAGGTAACACCCCTCTGCTGACAAATCTATGCCCATCCTCAGTCAGAGATGATGGAGTATATGCTCTGTCCATCCCACACAATATCACGGCAGTCATCTGGAATGATCTCCCGCTCGACCAATATCGGTCTCCATGACTGAGCACTAGCTTCTCTGCTAGGTTGGCCAGCTTCTCTCTCCCGGTTTCTTCCACTAGTTGCCATTAGTTCACTGTTGATCATAAAACCACAACGAATACAAATAAAATATTAATAAAATTATAATTATATTATATTAAAGAAACAACCTGTTCAAACAGAAAATATTATGTTCGAACTAACCATAAGTACAATCTGAAAGCTAACCACTAAGTTCGAACTAAACACACATCTGTTTGAACGGTCTAGATTCCCATTCGAAGAGGGAAATTATGCATTCTATTTTGGCCCAACAATACTAAATCTTGACTGTTTGGCCAAAAGGACATCTAAGTTCAAACAAAAATTATATTCGTTTGAACTATTCTTAATGTAAATCATAAGCGTTCGAACGGGTACTATCATATTCGAACACTACAATGGCTATTTGGAATTTAAGCGCTCGAACGGCTTTAAACTTTCCAAATAGCCATGGTTGAGTCAACTCAGCGCCGAACGTGAAAACTACATAAATCTTGAGAATCTTTCTTTTAAATCGGTATAAATGATTAAGGAGTGAAGCCCCATCATTTCTACCGATTATTTGCCGTGTGCGGCGGCAAAAAACACCTAAATGGGGTTGGATTGATTCGAAATCCGACCCCTTTCACAAATCTCAAACATGTTTGTTCTACAAATTTACTTAGCAGTAGGGGATTAAGGGCATACCTCTTAGAAGATAGGGCTTTCAACAATGGAGTCGGAGGAGGCGACGGTGCGCGACAGATTGGAAGTGAGTAGTTTCTGGGTTCAAGCTGGGTTAAAGTGATGAGTTTCTACTGTTTGATATTTGAACTGGGTACTTGTATGGAACAGTTTCGTTCAAACTGAAAAGAGAGCATTCGAATAGATGTCGTATACATTAGTTACGTTCGAACATACAAGAATGTTGTTCGAGCGGTGTAATAAATTATTTGAGAGTATCTTGACCTGTTCCAACCCTAGAAGTATACATATAATAGTATATATGAATATTATGTAGTATATATATGAATATTATGTAGTATATATAAGAATATTATGTAGTATATGTATATAGTATATATAAATAGTAGAGTATCTATATAGTATATAGAATAGATAATAGTATATATATATAGTTGAAATATAGTATATTATATAGTATATATATACAACATTATATTGTTGTATTTTATTAAAAGAAAAGAAAAACAGAGAAGTTTCTTAAAACAAGAATTAAAATATAAAAGAATTCAAGAACAATTAAAAGACCCATTATTAACCCAAAAAATTGACAATTTTAAAACTATAATTGAAAATGAAGTATGTTCTAACCTGCCTAATGATTTCTGGAACATAAAACAACATATAATTGAATTACCATATTTAATTATAGAAGAGTCAGAAGCCACCTGTCCATTAGCGACCTCGTCCCAATTTTATTAATAACCCTCACTTATGGCGGAGGAAAACCGTGGTAACAAACTGACACTCGGGATTTACAAAAAACCATCCCGTGTATCTATCTGACCAAAACCAAAACCAACCTTACAATACCACCGAAAAACAGCAGACCCATACTAATAGTACCAAAATCGAGACACAAAAACCTGCCTATAAATGCAAAACGAGACACAAAACCGAACCACTCCTCCACGTAACAGGTACTTGCGCGAAAGAAAACCAGCAGAAGAAAACTGGCAACACTTCCGCACCAATTAAACTCATCTAGCTCTTCCGCCTAATTGAAGGGAGACCCTATTTATCAACTCTGATCATGTGACGCCCCAAATTCCGCTTGGGATCGGACGGACATTTGAAGTGTCGAGACATGTAACACAAGGTTACATGCCCCCGTTCATGACATATAAGATGCAATATTCCTAACATGCATATAGCATTATGCAATATTCGCAGCGGATAATTTTTTTCTTTAGCAATACTATGCACCAAACCAAAATATCCCAAATACTTACAACATACTTCATACATAATGACGTACTAAACAACTGAGATCACAACACTAGTCCAAAATGGTTGTGATCAAAAGAGTGTTGGAGATTGAACACCACAAATACAGGTAGTAACCTAAGGTAACTACTGTACTACCATCTACGTCACACCATCGCTTAGTCAATCATTTCCAATTGGTCGATTCTCGATTCTCCTTCAGATCTTGTAACAAAATCTACCATTCGGGGGGAATGGCAGTTGAGACTACCACAGTGAGATTTGATTACAAATCTCAGCTAGTTAACAGGAAACTTTCACATAGGTTAATGATGCATGCATGGCAGTAAAAGCATAAATGTATAATCAAATCATAAGTAATCATAGCATAACTTGACATACAACATAACATAACTGGCATAACTTAAATTGAAACTGAAGCTTAGCATGAACGTGACTTGAAACATAACATGGACTTGAAACATAGCATGAACGTGAACTTGAAACATAACATGGACTTGAAACATAACATAAACGTGAATTTGAAACATAACATGGACTTGAAACATAACATGAACATGAACATGCATAATTTGGACATGGACTTGAAACATATTCTTGTCTCATGGGATTACCATGATTGCGTGAATGTAAACTTGAACATAACATAACGTGAAACATGACTTGAACTTGGAATCTTATTCAATAGACTTAATCATTAACGTGACCATATGGATGCTACACAAGTCCCCTTGAGCCATGTGTCCCTGTCGATTACCGCATCACATCACAGGTGTCTATACCAGCTGTGAGTGCGTTAATACGTACTCCACAGTTGTTGTGGCCCCACGTATTGTACGTGTCACAATTGCTGTGTCTCACATAGTGTATGCTCCACAATTGTTGTGGCCCCATGACTTATCTATTTGTGCCACACTTGCTGTGGACACACGTAATATAATGTGTGGCACCATCGACGTTAGTGCCTGGCGCGCTCCGGTGACCAGCTGATTAGGCCCCATTCGCAACCTGTTAACTGTACTTTGTCAACCCAGGGAATTTCACACCTATTTAGACACTCCAGCGTGAACAAAGGAATTCCACTAGGATATTACCCCATCCTAGTGGTTAGGGTCGTGATTGACATGAATAACTTAACTGGCATATATGACATTTCGTAACGTGACGTAACATGAACTTGACATAAAAGACAAAAGTCCTGACGTAGCATAACGTGACATGAACGTAAGATGACAGACATGACATACTTCAAGACATAAATGTAACATAGTACATTTCATAACATGGCATACATGTAACATGCAACATTTCGTAACATGGCAAACCATATAGCAGACAACATTTCTTAACATGGCATAACATATGACAGTGAATATTACATGACGTGAAATACATGTAACAGATGGCATACTTAACATGACATACTTGCAATGTATAGCAATATGTAACATAATATCTTGTGTAACAGATGAATTATTCATGACAGAATAAATTCTGTGTAATAGATAAATATGTAATGACTTGGCATGACACATATGATAACATGCATACATACACTTTAGTTTCCTTACTTATCACTCATACACATTAAACTGATAGTAAGTTAAAAGCTAACTTACCTCGATCATCGCGCTTCGAGACAAAACTCAAGTGCGATCACGAGAAACTGAAAGTAGTAATTTCTAAAAATTAGAACTTAATCACTAACAATTAGGAATATGGATAAATATCAACTTAGAGTAAAATTACCATTTTACCCTCTACATGTGGAAAAATGACCATTTTACCCCTAACTTAAGGATTTTGCATCCTAACTCCAAAAATCACCAAAATTTACATACCTTATGTAAATTTTGTCCTAAACTCAAATATCAATTCAGAAAAATTTAAAACTAAACACAACCATTAAAACTCTATAGGGCTGAAACTTACAAAGGCTATTTCCTTTGATTTTTGTTGTAGTTCTTTCAAATCTCAAAACTCATGAGTAAACCAAAATTTTTCTTCTACTATACTCATAACATATTCCTAAGAATAATCATGTTTTGAATAATGAACAAAAGTCATCAAAATCACTAAAACCATACTTGAACTTTTTGCTTTTTCTTCTAAGTCCAAAACAGAATTTTGTTTCAAACTTGTTTTGATCAACCTCTTGATCCATGACTTATAAAGAAGCGATCTTCAAACCAAAACATCACATGGTTCAAAAAGGTGTCCTAAAACAGATCCAAGCTTCAAACTCAAGATCACATGGGTAAACATCAACCAAAACATAAATTTAGCCAAATATCTCCTTGCATAAAATTTCATACCTTCAAAACTAACTTCAAATATCATCAAAATAACATTCTAACATGTATATAAGAGGCTTAGGATCTTCCAATAAAAATATCAAAGCCATTGGAATAAGATTAAACCATAATAGATTTAAACTTTCGCTAAACAGAAACTGTTTTTCCTCTTCCAGTTTCTAAGTTTCTAGACCTATGAAAATATTTCACCAAAACTTTTAATGATGCAACAAATCCTCAACCAATAATCATATACACATGTTAACAGTACTCCATAAAAATTTCGGACCAAGATCTATTCATTAGCTTGGTCAAAACTCCAAAATATAACACACTTTCTAGTTTATCGCCCAGAATGACCTTTTTGGGGTCTAAACAACTTTTTACCATTCAAATGATCTTCAAATGGAACAAATAAGATATCCACATAAACTAGACTCCAATAGAAACAACTTTCATGAGAAAACGTTGCGAGGAAACACTTTACAAAAGCTTCAAAATAGGCATTCAAAAGAGGTAAGAAAAACTGTCCGAGAGTGTCTTTTGTGTTCTATGATGGAAAAGTGTAAACGAGAGTTGCTTTTCGTGTGAAGTGGACTGGAGAGCCTCTTACAAAAGTTATGGAAAGTGATAGGACTGAAGGCAGGGTTGAGTGTTGGCCTTTTCTTCCCATAAAAATCAGTCCAAGATCTTTTCTCAAGGTGGAGTGTAAGAGTGAATGAGTGAAGTGGCCCTTTAGCTATGTATTTCAAGAACCTTCTAGGCCCTTCTTGTAAAGATCTGGCCAGCCAAGTGGGGGTACAAAACTTAGCCATGAAGCAATCATATGGTGACCAAATTCGTGGGCCTTAATGGGCCTAAACCAAATGGGTCTAAATTTTGGGGTTTAAAGAGGGTTTGGGTTGCTATCAAGCCCAAATCCAATATCACTTGGCCCAATCAATTTTTCAAGGTTAGCAAGGTTGGATAATGATGTTCAAACATAAATTTGAAGGATTAATAGTATGTGAAAGTGATTTAATCAAATGATTAAACACAATGCTAGAAATCAGATTAGAAAGGGTTTAGAGGCCAACTTTAGGGTTTGGGGAAACCGTTTAGGGTTTCGGTTTCAACCAAGCTTTTGGGCTTTCAATTGGATTCCCACCATTTAGGGTTTCACTAGGATGGAAACCCACTTTGGTCTGGCACAATTTGGTTGAGCAAATGAAATAAAGTTTTGCTTAAGTGACATGATCTCACACCTTGATTCCTTCAAATCCAACAAACGTTCCTCATGGTACCAAGTGTCTAAAATTATTCACTAAGTGTGGCTAAGATCTTGCCAAGTATCCAAATAAAACTTCTCCAATCTAATTTGGATATTCCACACTGTGATTTTAAAACACTGCAATTGGTGCGCTTATCGAGGTTACTATTCACTCCAAAAAAGTGAATCATAAACTTAACACTAAAATTCCTAAATATTTATATTAACCTATAGTGAAAATATTTTACCGAAATTCAACCTCAAAGTGCTCATAAAAATAAATTCACAATTTACAACAGACGTTTCGTCCGGAATTATGAAAATAGGCTATTGCAACATAAAATCCTAAATAATCCACTGAGTCTAATGGCGTGGACCATAATGCATTCTGACACTTCTAACCACCTCAAATAAATAAAACTTATATTTCTAGCACCATAGTGAGTGATAACACTGACTATATTGACAGACTAAAACCTATGCGATTGGTTGATTCGTAAAAACTTATGGGGTTTTTACTAGATTCCTGAAGTCAATCGAAATTCAACCAATGAATTTCTAGCGGGCTATTACAGATCAAACCCCGCAACAGAGGAGAGACCTCACTCATGCTCTTCCATTCCACTTCACCATCGCTTGCCCCCCTTCTAGCTAACCAATCCGCAACCACATTTCCTTCCCTACGAATGTGCATAAACCTTATATCCATATTAATGAGCAGAAGTTGCAATTCCTCCCAAAAATCCTCCAAATACCAACCATGACAGAATCACTTTAGAATCCATTTCAATATCTACTGCACTGAAATTCATAATCTTACAATGTTTAACACCCTCCATTAGCACTCGTAACTCTGCATAAGTACTGTTACCATACCCAAGATTCTTTGAAAATGCTAACAACAACACTCCATGCATGTCCCGAATCACACCTCCAGCCCCTGACACACCTGGATTCCCTAGACTACTTCCATTCGTGTTTAGCTTCACACGGCCTTGTGCCGGCTTAGACTAGGCTATATAATTAATTTGTTTTTGCTTGATTGGGACTTGATGTATATTGAAACAATTAAGAATGCAAAAGTCAGTCTGAGTGAATTTCTTAGGCTTTGAAAACCCTTGACAGATAACACCTACCCACTTTTTGATAGATTGCCACACAACCTGACCAGATTCAAACTTCCCTTCCATACAGGCCTTACATCTCCTAGTCCATAATCTCCACGAAATAACAGTAGGTAATACACCCAAAATGACACCTGTTTGAGAGGCATATGAAGCTCTCCGAAACCAACTAAGACAGGTTTCATTCCAATTTCTTCCAATTGGTAGACCAAGCATAACTCCAGTTTTTTTCCAGACCTCAGCAGCCACTTCTCCATCAAATAAAACATGATTTAAGTCTTCATATTTTTCTTGAATACAGCAATTGCATCTCGAGACTAAAGGGATGCCAATTCTCCGAATTTTATCATCCACTGCTAAAGCTCCATGCCATGCCTTCCACATTAGGACAGAAAAGTTTTTTGGAAGTATGCTATTCCAAATCCATTTATGCCCCTCAAAATTCTGGCCTCTAACTCGAACACATTCCCAAGCTGATTTTGTTGAAAACTTACCACTTTCACTAGTAGTCCAGATTAACAAATCACTTCCTTCCTTACAATTTGCAATAACCTCTAGTACCCTCTCTGCATTCTTAGTCCCCACTAGCCTCTCTAACCGAACCATATCCCATCCTCTATCCAATTGACAATCTTTAATCTTCAAAAGAGGTTGCTCACTTACCAAAAAATTTTCAGCAAGAGGCCCCTGATCCAGCCATTTATCATACCAAAAAAATACATTTCCTTCTCGAATTTTCCATTTAGAATTACTCAAAACTGTAGGAATACTTCTAACAATCATCCGCCAAAAACTTGTACCATTTTGAGAATCCAGAAGCATCAAAGGTTTATTCCCCACATATTTCGAACGAAAAAAGTTTGTCCAAAGAGAATTTTCATGCATCAATTTCCAGGCAAGTTTTAAATGAAGAGCCTTTTGCATTTCATCAAACGATCTAACACCCAAACCTCCTTCTTCTATTGGCTTACAGATATTCCTCCAAGCAACCCATTTTTTCTTACCCTTTCCATCCCTTTCTCCCCGTAAAAAAGAGCTCATTAACCGATTTAATGAAGAAATAATTAACTTTGGAACTTGTAAAACTGCCAATTGATGTAACGCCATACTAGCAAGAACATGCCTCAATAGAATCACTCTTCCCCCCGCCGAAAGTAATTTCATTTTCCAACCACTAAATGTATCAAACCCTGTTGGCATGTCCATCTTTGGGATTAAGACCACATATGAAGACGTATAAAATCTCGACCATTTACCTCCTCTAAAAAATTCTTCCACCGCTGCCATCATATCCATCTTAATAATGTCCCATACACTCTTAAAAAAACCCGATCCAAAACCATTCGGCCCCCGCGCACTATTAGAAGGAATGGAATCCAAAGCATTTTTCACTTCATTAATCGAAGGAACTGCACCAATTGCCTCATTTTCCTCCACTGATATAACGAACGATATAATATGAGATAAATCCGGCAAACTGTCCTAACCTTCTTTTTGTAAAAAATTAGTGAAATAATTTACTACACTTAAATGGATCTCCTCAGGAGATCTCAAATAACTTCCATCTTGAAGCCTCATTTCCGTGACTCTTTTTTTTCTTTTATAAGATAAATACGCATGAAAGAAAGATGAATTTTGATCCCCTTCCGCACGCCATTTAATTTTTGCCATTTGTGCCAATCTAATTTCTTCCCGACTGCGCCAATTAGCTAATTCCATATTTTTAAGCACAAGTTCCTGTTCGATCCCCGGGTCCCATTTCTGTTGTAGCTCGTATTCAAATTCCTCAATTTGGGTTTCTAACCCCTGAATATGAGCTTCGGTTCTTCGAAAGATACACTTATTCCATTCACGCAAAGCACCTCTTAATTTTTTAAGTTTAAAAGCCAACTTCAGAAGTCCCATTCCACCCACTCCCTCTTTCCAAATTCTCCCCACAAACTCATGAAAATCTGGATGCTCTATCCACATTTGTTGAAACCGAAATGGAGAAGGTCCATACAAAAAAGGTTCAGACTGAAATTGAATAAACGTAGGTGAGTGATCTAATGTTGATCTCGATAAATAGCAGTTATTCACATTAGGGAATCTTGTCAAGCAAACTAGCATTTAATACCCTCTGTCCAATTTTGCCCAACTACGTGATAGCCCTCTTTGGCCATTACACCAAGAAAACCTTCTTCCCGACAATTTCATGTCCATTAAACCACAATTTTCAATCCAACTATTAAAATCCTCCATTGCCATTCTCGATCGTGGTCTACCACCTCGACGTTCCGAATCTTCCCTTATAATATTAAAATCCCCTACAACAATACAAGGTTCATTTCCTAGTGTTTGACCATTGAGGGACTCCCACACTTCTCTCCTTTCGACCATATTACATTTGGCGTAAACAAAGCAACAAATGACAGTAGTATCTCCAACACCAACATGAATTAAAATATATTGTTCTTTACAAAGAATCGGCTGAACTGAAATATCATCTTGTCAAAGCACCCAAATCTTACCAGCCTCCCCATCATTAGTAATAAACTTATCCATGTGTAGAAACCGTAAGACATCCTGCACCTTATCCAATGAAGCAAAAGGTTCCATTAAAGCAACAATTTTTGGTTTTAATTTCCTAACCAAATTTTTTAATCGACCTCTAGAAGTTCCAAACCCTCTAATATTCCATGATAAAATTGGACCAATCATATAGAAAATTTATTAGGCCGAGAACTCACCCGATTCGAACTCCTAACCTTTTGAAATATTTTCCTAGCTCCTTTTCGCTTAATATCAGCACCCTCATTGTCTGAAGCATAATCTTTTTGTTTAGAGAAATTTTCCACATTTAACTCCGTATCTGGTTCAGAGACAGTATCCTCCATACAATTATTCTTTTCAGGATTCTCCTCTGGTATTATTTCCAGTTCCGAGTCTTAAACTATCTGCTCTACTCCCTTTTCAAAATTCAAATTACTTTCCAAATTTTCCTTGTTTACAAATTCAGCAAACCTCACTTCCAGCAACCCCTCCCCTTCCAAATTCACCGTATCATTCATTTTCATTCCATCTATTTCTTCTTCTTCTATCTCCTCTACATGATACTTGTAACACCCCGTATTTTAGTGTATTTTTTTTTTTTTTTTTTTTATATTGAAAGATTATTTGTTATTAACTTAAAATTTATTCTCTTGTTTTAAAATTGTTGGATTTATAGTTGTGTTATTTTTATGATTTTAATTCTGTGAAAATTATTTTTGAAGTGCTTTCTCTAAATTAATTATTTTTATGCGTTTAAATTTCTTCTCAAATTAAATTAACTTGTTGTGGGGTTTAATTATTTATTTTCATTTTAATCATTACGTTTGAATTATTTTATTTTACTTGCTGTTTTAAAATCGTTTCCGTTGGATCTTTTTTGTGACCCAAGATTTGAGGATTTGGACCTTATTTCTTTCCCTACATTTTTTCTCTTTCCTCTTTTCTTTTTCTTCTTTTTTTTTTCTTTCTTTCTTTTTCTTTTTCTCCCCCTGCTGCCCGCGCGGACGTCTCTCTCTCTCTCTCTCTCTCTCTCTCACGCCGTGCAACCGTTCCTCACCCAGCCCACCGCCGTCGCGCCGCCGTGCGCGACACCGCCCACCCCATCGTGCTCCCCACCGGCCGGCGACCTCCCTCTCCGATTTCCAGCCCCAGCCGCGCTGCCGTTAGCCTCCACGCACCACACGAAGCCGCGGCATTCCTTGCGCCGCTGCGCCGCCATCGCGCCACCTCCGGCCACCATCTCTTCACCACATCATCCTCGACCTCCTAGCAACCCTTTGGACCCAACCCCACCTCCGATCTGTCACCGGTGAAGCCCCACCATCAACATTTCCGTTTTGGGTATTTTTGCACTTCTACCGCCTTTTGCGCCGCCACCCACGGCCAACCACCACCACCATTAGCTTCACCGACATCCCTAAGCCCTACCCTATCAATCTCGGGTCTTCGTTTGCACCCGTTCAAAAGTGGATTTTTGAGACCCACGGCCACAGTGCATTTGGCACTGTTTTGTTGCTGCGTTGCCGCTTCTAGCACCTCCGTGATCTTTCAAAAATTTATATTATAGCATTGTAAATATTTTTCCCAAAGAACTTTTAAGATTTAAATATATTTCTGCGCTAATTCATATTTACTGTGAAGTTGTTGGTTATGCCGGACTGAGTCCGAGGAGTAAGGGGGGTCGATTGGATTAATGGTTGAAAGAATATTTAGAGAGGAATTAATTTTCTTTGTCGAGTGCAGTTTAATTTTTGGAGGTATTAGTTTATATTTTCTGTTATGGAGTTGTGAATGGGAAGAAGTGTGCTTTGTTTAGTGTTGGTTAAATTGTTAGTAATTGTTTGGGACTGCAAACCGTTGGAATAAGTGTGAGTTATTGGAATTTGAATTGGCATTGGTCTTGATGCTTGTATTGGACAATACTGAGATTGGTATAGAATATTTTGGATCGAAGTGAGGGCTGTCCGGATTGTTATTTGACTGTTGGAGTTTGATTAAACTTGCTGAATTATGATCTAGAGTTTGGGTCTTGAGTTGTCTAAGATCAACTTTGTGTTGTTGGACTTTAATATTTAGTTTATATTATTTTTATGAATAGGTGACGAGATGGATAGAGACTGTATTCAAGTCATAGATAATGCGCTGCAGGAGTCGGGTAAGCGGGGTTCCTATGCTGGGTTTTATACAAGCTAATAAGACTGTGGTTGATTTTATGAAAACTTGCATAATTTGTGTTGTGTTGGGAACTTATGAAAACAAAGATCAACCTCGGTCACTTATCTGCATTATTCATGAAATCCGTGTGAAAAAGGAAAATTATATTCTGACATGCATTGTGTAGACATGAGCTAAATTTTGTCATGTGGTTTCTGAAATCTGGAAAAAGAGCGATATTGGGAATATGAAAAGTTGTGCATTTATTTGTTCTGGCTTTTGTGTTCAGCGTGTGTAAACTGTTCTGATTCTGTTTTGGTACTCTATAATTTTTTGATATAATATCTGAAAACCTTTGGCATGGTGTACTGGTTTTCGTATCTGACTCTGTCTCTGCTTTGCTCTGCTCTGCTCTGTTATGCTCTGCTCTGTTTGGGTTGGTACCAACTTCTCTGTCTCTGAGTGCACCCACTTTGGAAACAAAGTGGTTTTATTGTGGTCTTTCCTGTGTGCACACTTGGGGCTCCGAGAAGAATAAAGGAAAGATTTCACCTCTGTCTCTGCCTGGTTTGGCCACCGGGGTTAGCACAACCCTACCACGGGGGTGAAACATGGTCTCTGCTCTGTTTGATGCTCTGTTTTGATCTGATGATGATACTCAGTTTATGTTATGCCAAAGCACTAAGGGTTTTACTTGTCTTAAAACTATCGCTCTGTTACTTTTGAAAATATGTTATGTTCTGCATGTTAACTCTGGAAAATATTTTGTTCTGCATGTTCTACTTTGTAAATGCTCATGTTTGCACGCTAGCATATGATTTCTGCTTACTGAGTTGTTGATAACTCACCCCCTATCATTATAATATTTTTCAGATGATGTGGAGAGTCTAAATGAGGACCTGGATTAGATTGCTGTTTGTGTTTAAGCTGAGCAGATGTTGCTAGAAGAAGGACTTCTGATGTTCTGAGTTTTAATCTCTTTGAGTTTTAGTAATATCTTGGGTTTCAGTGAGATTTATGAAATTATTGGTTGGGTTGTTATGACTACCGGGAGGTTATGGACCCCTTTGATTTATTTTTATTGCATTAAAGATTGTGTGGAGTCTGTAATGAGATTATTGAGAAGATTTGAGATTGATTTCATTTATGAAGTTTTTTGGAGATTATTCTTCGAATGTGTTGGGAGACATGATTATGAGTGACAAGTAGTAATTCTCCAAGCCACCCGGGTTTGGGGCGTTACATTTGGTATCAGAGACAGGTTAGAGATTCTGCATACTATAAACCTTGGAGGTTTAGATATCTGTGGGTTTAAGAAGAAACTTCAGATTTGAGGTGTAGAATTTTAAAGAATAAGAGATGATTATGTGGATATTTAAGATTTAGATTTTTCAGACTTTATGATTGAGTTTTGAGATTTGGAGATTTTAGATCCGACAAGCTTACTTGGTGGACTATAGGAGATAATCTTTATTAGATTAATTTAAGGTTTAGATTTTTGGAGGTTAGATTTTTAAAGACGAAAGAGAGTTTAGAGCGATGTTGGGTTTACAATATGAGATGATAGGAATGACTATATGAGTTGGTTAAAGATATGGCTAAGAATGGGTAAAACCATATGTGCAGTACCAGAAAAGTTTAAAGGTTTAATTGGAAATTATTGTTTTTATTTAAATTGAATTTATTTGGTTTTGTTTGATTTTATCTTATTTGAATTGAAATTATGTTTTTTTTTTATTTTATTTATTAAGTTTATTTTGTTTTGTTCATTTCGTTCGAAGCTGAAAAGCGGGTTAAGGATTAAGTTATGGCAGGATGATGGTACGATTGAGAACGCTATTGTTATAGTTAGCAGAGTATACTTGAACTTTTATCAACTTGGTGTGTATTTATAATATCAAGGTTTGAAAGGAACGGCATAGTCTGGGTGATCTATTTGGAGAGTAAGATATTTGAGATTTTCGATTTCATGGATGTATGACACGAGGCTTTGGAATAGAAAATTTTAAGTTCAACAAACTTTAAGGATAGACTTACGGAAATTTCACCAAAAGTTTAAGGTTTTACAGATTTTAGGGAATGATTGTTATCATTTAATGTTTTAGATTTTGAAAACTTCGGGAGTCGATTGTTTTATTATTGGATATAAGTTCATCGATCTTACAGATTTTGGAGAATGATTCTGATGTAATTTAAGGTTTTAGAATTACAGATTTGAAGGACTGAATGTAAATGAGATTTAAGTTTTTTAATTTTGCAGGCTTGGTGTGCTAGCTGGATTTATTTTGGACATTGGTTAGTATGTGACCATTATTATGGGGTTGATCAGAGTTGAGTTATAGATATAGGGATTTTCAAGGAGATTGCTTCTTTGGGGATTGAAAGTATTGATCTAGTTTGGATAATGATTGTTATTAGTTCGGGGTTTTAGTGGCAAGTTATGGGATTAGATCCATATCAGATTCAAGGATAATAGTTGGTGCAGATTCAGGAATGAATTCTTGGTGAATTTGAGGAAAGTGTGTAATAGTGTATGGTTTTAGAGATCAAGAATTTTCTACCAAGTGTGGTGAGAGTTTTATGGCTAGTAGGCGTTGAGCTACCTCGTACTCAATGGTATTATGTTGTGTTATATTTAAGGATTCAAACCTTATGCTGATCTTAAGGAATTAGAGATTAAACTTTTGGTGGTGCGGAATTAGGATATAATTCTTGTTGATTTTGAGATAATAGGTCTGGATGATGGAAATGTTTATTGATGGTTAACTTTGGAAGTGGCTAATAGGTTACCAACTTGTAGAATTCAATTAAGGTTTGTGAGTTTTAACATAGGAGTCGATTGAGGTTAGCGCAGATCGTGTTACGAAAATAGTAATAATCATTGGGATTCCTTGGATGTTGTGTAAAGGCTCTTGTGGAAAGATGAGATTTTGGATAGCATTGCCACCCTAAGAATATTGGACGTGTTGTGCCACTGGGGGACTAATACGAGTATGATGGAATTGCCTATGAAAATAGACTTGAGAGAACATTACTCATGCTTGTTGGGAGTTGTTGATGGTATGGTCTTTTCGAGCGTGTTTTGAGTTGTATCTGATATCCTGCTTTAGCGTGATGTTTGACCTTACAAATTTCGAGGACGAAATTTTTTAAGGGGGGAAGGATGTAACACCCCGTATTTTAGTGTATTTTTTTTTTTTTTTTTTTTATATTGAAAGATTATTTGTTATTAACTTAAAATTTATTCTCTTGTTTTAAAATTGTTGGATTTATAGTTGTGTTATTTTTATGATTTTAATTCTGTGAAAATTATTTTTGAAGTGCTTTCTCTAAATTAATTATTTTTATGCGTTTAAATTTCTTCTCAAATTAAATTAACTTGTTGTGGGGTTTAATTATTTATTTTCATTTTAATCATTACGTTTGAATTATTTTATTTTACTTGCTGTTTGAAAATCGTTTCCGTTGGATCTTTTTTGTGACCCAAGATTTGAGGATTTGGACCTTATTTCTTTCCCTACATTTTTTCTCTTTCCTCTTTTCTTTTTCTTCTTTTTTTTTTCTTTCTTTCTTTTTCTTTTTCTCACCCTGCTGCCCGCGCGGACGTTTCTCTCTCTCTCTCTCTCTCTCTCTCTCTCTCTCTCTCTCACGCCGTGCAACTGTTCCTCACCCAGCCCACCGCCGTCGCGTCGCCGTGCGCGACACCGCCCACCCCATCGTGCTCCCCACCGGCCGGCGACCTCCCTCTCCGATTTCCAGCCCCAGCCGCGCTGCCGTTAGCCTCCACGCACCACACGAAGCCGCGGCATTCCTTGCGCCGCTGCGCCGCCATCGCGCCACCTCCGGCCACCATCTCTTCACCACATCATCCTCGACCTCCTAGCAACCCTTTGGACCCAACCCCACCTCCGATCTGTCACCGGTGAAGCCCCACCATCAACATTTCCGTTTTGGGTATTTTTGCACTTATACCGCCTTTTGCGCCGCCACCCACGGCCAACCACCACCACCATTAGCTTCACCGACATCCCTAAGCCCTACCCTATCAATCTCGGGTCTTCGTTTACACCCGTTCAAAAGTGGATTTTTGAGACCCACGGCCACAGTGCATTTGGCACTGTTTTGTTGCTGCGTTGCCGCTTCTAGCACCTCCGTGATCTTTCAAAAATTTATATTATAGCATTGTAAGTATTTTTTCCAAAGAACTTTTAAGATTTAAATATATTTCTGCGCTAATTCATATTTACTGTGAAGTTGTTGGTTATGCCGGACTGAGTCCGAGGAGTAAGGGGGGGTCGATTGGATTAATGGTTGAAAGAATATTTAGAGAGGAATTAATTTTCTTTGTCGAGTGCAGTTTAATTTTTGGAGGTATTAGTTTATATTTTCTGTTATGGAGTTGTGAATGGGAAGAAGTGTGCTTTGTTTAGTGTTGGTTAAATTGTTAGTAATTGTTTGGGACTGCGAACCGTTGGAATAAGTGTGAGTTATTGGAATTTGAATTGGCATTGGTCTTGATGCTTGTATTGGACAATACTGAGATTGGTATAGAATATTTTGGATCGAAGTGAGAGCTGTCCGGATTGTTATTTGGCTGTTGGAGTTTGATTAAACTTGCTGAATTATGATCTAGAGTTTGGGTCTTGAGTTGTCTAAGATCAATTTTGTGTTGTTGGACTTTAATATTTAGTTTATATTATTTTTATGAATAGGTGACGAGATGGATAGAGACTGTATTCAAGTCATAGATAATGCGCTGCAGGAGTCGGGTAAGCGGGGTTCCTATGCTGGGTTTTATACAAGCTAATAAGACTGTGGTTGATTTTATGAAAACTTGCATAATTTGTGTTGTGTTGGGAACTTATGAAAACAAAGATCAACCTCGGTCACTTATCTGCATTATTCATGAAATCCGTGTGAAAAAGGAAAATTATATTCTGACATGCATTGTGTAGACATGAGCTAAATTTTGTCATGTGGTTTCTGAAATCTGGAAAAAGAGCGATATTGGGAATATGAAAAGTTGTGCATTTATTTGTTCTGGCTTTTGTGTTCAGCGTGTGTAAACTGTTCTGATTCTGTTTTGGTACTCTATAATTTTTTGATATAATATCTGAAAACCTTTGGCATGGTGTACTGGTTTTCGTATCTGAGTCTGTCTCTGCTTTGCTCTGCTCTGCTCTGTTTGGGTTGGTACCAACTTCTCTGTCTCTGAGTGCACCCACTTTGGAAACATAGTGGTTTTATTGTGGTCTTTCCTGTGTGCACACTCGGGGCTCCGAGAAGAATAAAGGAAATATTTCACCTCTGTCTCTGCCTGGTTTGGCCACCGGGGTTAGCACAACCCTACCAAGGGGGTAAAACATGGTCTCTGCTCTGTTTGATGCTTTGTTTTGATCTGATGATGATACTCAGTTTATGCTATGCCAAAGCACTAAGGGTTTTAGTTGTCTTAAAACCATCGCTCTGTTACTTTTGAAAATATGTTCTGTTCTCCATGTTAACTCTGGAAAATATTTTGTTCTGCATGTTCTACTTTGTAAATGCTCATGTTTGCACGCTAGCATATGATTTCTGCTTACTGAGTTGTTGATAACTCACCCCCTATCATTATAATATTTTTCAGATGATGTGGAGAGTCTAAATGAGGACCTGGATTAGATTGCTGTTTGTGTTTAAGCTGATGAGATGTTGCTAGAAGAAGGACTTCTGGTGTTCTGAGTTTTAATCTCTTTGAGTTTTAGTAATATCTTGGGTTTCAGTAAGATTTATGAAATTATTGGTTGGGTTGTTATGATTACTGGGAGGTTATGGACCCCTTTGATTTATTTTTTATTGCATTAAAGATTGTGTGGAGTTTGTAATGAGATTATTGAGAAGATTTGAGATTGATTTCATTTATGAAGTTTTTGGAGATTATTTTTCGAATGTGTTGGGAGACATGATTATGAGTGACAAGTAGTAATTCTCCACGCCACCCGGGTTTGGGGCGTTACATTGCTGTGCGCAGAGTAGCTCACACCTAGAAGGTGCAACATGTTCTTTTGCGACTGAGTAGAGATGCTGTGCATATAAATTGTAGTGCTGCAATGACACAGGGCATACCGACATGCCATGTGTAGCACTGCCATGGTGTGGCACACAAGGGAAATGTACCAACACGAATGACATTGCCCTGGTGTGGCATGGGCGTGCCACGAGCTGGCCATGCGGGCTCCGCGCATCACTTTGAAAAGAAGTAGGCAACGGCCATGCTTGGCCGTGCAAGTGGTTGTTAAGTACCAGAGCTATGAAATTATCTCTTTTTTTTTCAGTTTTTTTTTTTTCTTTTTTTGTTATTCAATACAAGTCCTCAATCAAATGTAAGAAAGAACCGATAAAAAAAAAATTTTAATGCAAAAAGCTACGAAAACCATGATGAGAACCGATAAAAAAAAAATTAAATGCAAAAAGCTACGAAAACCATGATGCACATATATACTGGCATGGAGCCGTAAGATCAAGTTTGCATATGATTAAAGCACTCAAATGGGGGTTCATATCAATGAGCCAGATGCCTTAATACACACCACTATTTCGCACACATCTGTATTCAGAAGTGTATAGCATCAAGTTTCCATGTACCCATATATATTTGCGACACAGGATTTAGTTCAGTAATGCTATATCCTAGCTCATGCCCTGGCTGTTATCTTTGGTGCATCAAATGACACTTCACTCGCTATTTTTGCTCCCCTTTCTTTTGCCATGTATAGCCCAACATGATGCATAAACTCCTGCATGCATGTAACACAATAACATCATCTTTAAGCCTTCGAATTGCATTTCTATGATAGAAACGAAACCAATGTGTAGTATAGTGTTTTCCTATTGGCTTTGACAAAGAAGGCATTATTTTTTAATTCCTATTTCAAATTCTCTGTAGTTAGTGCCTTATGTTTCCAAGTTGCTATGATGTCTACATCTGTGGAAGAGCCAAGTTTAAATTCGATCCTCGTTTGTTCTATGTGAAGACAGAGTATTGGAGGAAGTTAAAGTAATCCCAATACATATTATTGCTTGGAGATATGAAGACAAGCTTAATGAAGTAGTACCTGGGGATGAGCTAAAGCCCCTTTGGTGTCTCTGGCAACATGGAGAGGAATGTCAAATGTGGCACATGCCCGAGAATACACCACCACATCCTGTAGAGGGGTGAGAAACCCAAGGTTCCTTGCCGATAATGTAGAGCATACGAAGTCCAGCACACATATATCAGTGCATATCCCGACAACCAGTAACTTCATCAACACAAATCAATCATGCTAATTAATAAGATCAAACAATTAGGAAGAATAGCTCTCAAAGGAATTGTTTTAAGCACTAACAGATTTGATCTGATTCTTCTTCACCCAATCCACAAAAACATTGGAACCATCAGCCTCAGTTGAACCCAAGTATCCATCAAAACAGTCCTTGCGCCTTATTGTTACATTAGGTTCATTCTCTATCCATCGCAGAGCTGCAGTTTAGTGGAAGAAAAACCAACATCAGATCAGAGTAAAAGAGAGGGAAGTTTATTCCTACAGCATGTGTTTAACACAACATGTTGGCAAACTTGGGAGGGTTTTAACAAGGTATAATCAATATCCAAAAAACAGAACAACCATGGTGAAACATCCCAGAAAAGTGGCCGACAGGGAGGGGGAACAACCGCAGAAGAGTAACTCCATATACAAGTTCTCGTTTGTTACACATGTGAGATAAGATAAGAGGAAAATTAAATAAAATATTATTGGAATAAAATTTTTGAATGTTACTTTATTTTGATATTTGAATAGTTGAATTATTATTATTTTTTATTTTGTTTAGAAGTTTGAAAAAATTGTAATGATTAAATAAGAAGAATTGATATGGTTTGTAAAACCGGACCTTAGAGTGTGTAAGCACCTAGTCGTCCATTTCGGAAAAAAATGGATCCTGCCATGAAAAAGTGATGTTCCTTTAAACCTTAAGACAGAAATCATGTAGAACTACAAAGCGAAAGGTAAATCCAAACACTAAGAAAACTACATAGAATGAAACCTACGGTGAATCTAAAAACATAATAAAATGAATCGTTCATTGGGATATTAACGTAAGGTGTTGCAATATTATCTCAATTTGGCTTTTCTATCAAGCATACATAGAAATTTAGAATGATGTCAAACTCAAATTATATGTGCGTCATTCATTACTGATAAAAGTAGTCTTCTTTGGAAACCCAAATCTAAACATTTTCAACACTACAAAAAGCAGAACAATCATTTTAACTGCAAAGATTTGTCTTGTTTCATGTACTCACTACACATACAAGGAACAAAATTGGACGAGGAATTATTATAGAGATAGCAAAACTAAATACCAGGAACCAGATTTGACTCGTCCGTGCCAGCAATACAATGAGGAGGATATGGTTCCTCCGCCTTGTTTGGATGATGAGAATCAAGAAATGCCATAATTGGCCATTTCTTCTCACAAAACAATCTAGCCAGTCTTTCTGATTCTTTGATCATTCCAGAAATCTGGCTGTTAGGCTGTCTTGGTGCCTGAGAGTACATGAACATCGTTAGATTCTGGTAAGTAAACTTTCAATTTTAGAGCTCTTGCTTGTTGAACAAAATCTTGTAAACAGTTTAACCAAGATACAATTTCTTACTAGGATCCATGATTTGAAAGAAAAAACAAAAAACAAAGCAGAAACCAATCGAAAACAAAGCTGAAAACATGAACTTTGGTGACATATATTTCCATCAGTGGGAGATAGACAGATAAAAAACAAAAGGCATTAACTTCCAAGAATTTAACAGAATAAAACCAGAAGACATCAAGGAATTGATTAATATTTAAAGTATACCAGATTTCCAGCACCAACAGTGCAGAAACCATTTATGATGTCAACAAGAAAAGACCGGTGAGTGCATCATCGGCCAAAAACACGGAATCCTGCTCAAGAGGAATCTCACCCTTCAAAAGATCAATTGTCGGAGACACCATTTTAATTTCCAGTTGCTTGATTCACTTATTCCCAGATCACATGTATATCAACGAAGAGTAAAGAAAGTTGAAAATTCACAGATATATATATATATATATATATATTTCTATATAAATTAGTTTGATGCTGGTTGCATTGCTGGTGCAACATGTCGACTCTTATCTGATTTCTATTTTCCATGCTAAAATCCAAAGTTGAAAATGTATTCAGGCTTTTTCTTTCATTTTGGCACAAAAGTCAAGAAAATATTTTGTATTGGGGCAGAAACAAGCGCATGTGTCCAAGAAAATCTTCGTCATGCACCCTTCCAAATATGCATGATTGTCCGAGTGTAGATTCCTACGGTTTTTTTTTTTTTTTTAATCTATATAATTTAAGAAAAAATCTATTCATCATCCAAATTTTCATCATTCTCCTATCATCCCATGATGTGGTATTAAATGATAAATTCACAAGTAAAATATAATAAATAATCTCCAATCATTTAATGCCACATCATAGGATGATAGGAGGATGATGAAAGTTGGGATGATGAGTAGCATTACTCTATTTTTAAACCCTCTAAGTCACTTTCAAATCTAGCAATAAAGATTTTGCCGAGTCAAGCATCTATCATGTCCATAATTGCGATACTCCATATGAGATCTCATATTACTTGAGAAAGAAAAATTCTTGCTTTTTATAAAGTTGCAATGGGGTATCACAATAATAATCTATAATTTAATAAATAAATTATATATATTATATATGGGTAATCCAACTATATCGTTTAGATACTGATCCAAATATAAAAGAAGGGGCAGTACTTCATTTTGAAATAGAAGTGTGAAATTATGGAATAAATGTTCGGTTTTTTTTTTTAAATGATCTTAAGAAATATTACAAATAAAAAGAAATTTTATAAAAGAAAACTAAAATATTGACGCAGTTGCATAATTTTTTTTTTTTTTTATGTGATAAGGGAGATTTATTTTATAATAAAAATAATTTTACAGCCTGACATAACATATCAAATAAACATGAGTGTGTCAATTTATTTTTATAAAATTCTTTTACGGTTAAAGCGCCATTTCTCTTGCGACTTTTCTATGTCTATGTTTAATTAAGCCTAGTGAACATAATATAATGTCGATGCTTAATTGCTTACTTCTTGAAATGTTAGGTACGTGGTAGATTGGACTTCCATTTAGGATTAATATAATTGTCCTTTTATTAAATTATAAATTAATACAAATGATCATCATGACTTCAGAAACTTTAAATTGTGTCCCCATATTTTATATCAAATGATTATTTAAACGATTCCAAGATGAAAATTCTTTGATTCGATCTCTTAATCAAATCTAAGAGATCATGGACTTTTGTAAAAAACAAAATTGATTCATAAGTCGATGTAGATGACATACACTCTACATTGCTGATGTATCAAAATTTGATTTGTAAGAAAAACTTGCAAATTTGAATACAAATTTTTTCTAGACGTGTAATAGAATAACTTTTTCTAGACTTTTTCCATGCATGCCACCAATATATTAAGTTGCCTTCACCCGAATACCCTTCAAAGAAATGAGATATTAATATAATTTCTTGACTAGTTCAGATATTAATATATTTTCTTGAGTAGCTCAATAAAAGAAAAAAATAAAAATAAAAATTTTTGACTAGTTGAATGATGAGTGATCTCGACAAATGGCCAGTAGTATATAGTTGGCTCCAATAAAGATAAGGCCATCTTCTAAGTAAGCAGTACTAGGAACGTACGAAAGAATAGGTCAGATTAGAGAGACAGAAAAAGGCAATTAATTAGTTTAGATAAGAAATTATTAAGGAAATTGCTTTATCTGCCGATAAAGCATCCCGATGGTGGGTTCCAATAAAACTTTTTCATTTCTTTTAATTTTTTAATTTAATGATTAAGAAAGTTTTTTTTTTTAATTTTTTTTAAAAGATATTAAAGTTGATTGAAAAAATATATGAAAATAAATAAAATAAAAACAAAGAATTGCACTCATTGGAGATTCTCTCGGTAGTTGCCGTGCTACTCAAGAAATAAATAATTTTTTAGATTATCTTTAGAAATGTATTTTTCTCTACTTTCATGGAGAAAAACTGTCATGACCCCCTCGACAAAATATGGCCAGCATGCATAGGCACAACATCACAAAGCACCTCATCCTGATACTTCCCAATAGAAAAAGTAACTAACACTTATCTATCCACCCTAACCTCACCACAATCATTCAACCACTACAATTTATATGGTCTAGAGTGTTTTAAGGTTGGTAATTTCAATTTCTCAACCAAAGTAGTGCTAACCACATTCGTACAACTCCCACTTCAATGATCATACTACATATCTTATTGTTGACATGGCATCTAGTATAGAAAATATTCTTTCTCTATTGCTTTGCATCATCTACCTTAATGTGTGCATTGAAAGCACGCTTGGTAACAAGAGACTCACCTGTCACAGGGTATACCACTCCATTATCATCACTAGCATCAACCAACTCGGACACCTCATCACTATCATCTTCACTCTCAGTCATCACCTCCCCATTGTCACGCATAATCATCACTATCCTGTTTGGACATTGAGAAATGATGTGCCTTGAATCCAAACATTTAAAACATTTAATATCTCTATTCCGTGAAGGTTGGGATTCTATCTTGGGTTTGTTGCTAGTTCCCTCACTTTTTTCCTTAGGTGGTTCGGTCTTTATCTTTGCGTAAGCTGGATCATTCCTATCCCACTTTGATTTCCAAATAGTGCACGAAACCAAAGTGTACCTTGCTGTCCCTTTTCTCTTTAACTGCCTCCCCACCTTCATCTTTTACTGTTGTAGGAGTTTGAGGATGTATTACCAGAGGAGATGCCAAATGATTGCCACCCATTCAAGGTATTAAGCACCAGATTGATTTTGTGCTCGGAGCTCCTATTACAAACCGACCAGCCAATAGGAGCAATCTAGAGGAGACAAAGGAGCTTCAGAGAGTCAATAATATCACGGTAAAGTATTGTCATCCTATTCCTAGATTGAATGATATGCTTGATGAATTGCATGGCTAATGTATTTTCAGTAAAATTGATCTAAAAAGTGAGTACCATCAAATTAGAATGAAAGAGGGTGATGGATGGAAAACTGCTTTTAAGACTAAGTATGGGCTTTATGAATGGTTGGTTATGCCATTTGGACTCACAAATGCGCCCAGTACTTTCATGAGATTAATGAACCATGTCCTACGTGCGTTCATAGGCAAGTTTGTGGTTGTGTACTTTGATGATATCCTAGTGTACAACACGGACTTAAATGAACATATTGAGCATTTGAGATATGTGTTTGATGTGTTGAGATGTGAAAAGTTGTATGCTAATTTCAAAAGATGTGCCTTTTGCATGGAAAAAAGTTGTTTTCCTTGGTTATGTTGTTAGTACAAAAGGTATCGAGGTGGATGAAGAGAAAGTCAAGGCCATCAAGGAGTGGCCAACGCCAAAAAGCATCACTGAGGTAAGAAGCTTTCATGGCTTTGCTAGCTTTTATCAGCGTTTTGTAAAAGACTTTAGCACCATTACTGCACCACTCACTTGAAGTAATTAAAAAGAATGTTGGGTTTCATTGGGGGGCTAATCAAGAGAATGCTTTTGCCACTATTAAAGAAAGGTTGTGCTCTACACCTGTGTTAGCATTACCTAATTTTAACAAAACTTTTAAGATTGAATGTGGTGCCTCAGGAATAGGGATTGGAGCCGTTTTGATGCAGGATAGGCAGCCCATAGCCTTCTTCAGTGAAAAGCAAAATGGGTCATCCCTGAAGTACCCTACTTATGACAAAGACTTTTATGCTCTTGTTCATGCATTAGAGACTTGGCAACACTACCTATGGCCAAGGGAAGTTGTGATCCACACCGCTCATGAATCATTGAAGCATCTCAAAGGTCAAGGTAAGTTGAATAAAAGGCATGCTAGATGGATGAAATACATTGAGACATTTTCCAACGTCATCCATTACAAGCAAGGTAAGAAGAATATTGTTGCTGATGCTCTATCCCAGAGGTATGTACTTCTTACTTCTATGAGTGCTAAAATGCTTGGGTATGAATATGTGAAAGACAAGTATGCCGATGACGCTGACTTTTCTGATGTGTATATGGCATGTGATAAGACGGCATTTGGTAAGTTTTACAAGCATGATGGTTATTTGTTTAAAGAAAACAAACTTTGTGTGTCAAATTGTTCTATGCGTGAGTTATTGGTGCGCGAGACACATGGTGGGGGATTAATGGGACACTTTGGTGTCAAGAAAACTTTCGACATTTTGCATGAACATTTCTTTTAGCCTAAGATGAAAACAAACGTTAATCGTATTTGTGGAAGATGCATTACATGTAGAAATGCCAAATCTAAGGTTTTGCCACATGGGTTGTATACACCCTTACCCGTTCCTAGTGAACCTTGGGTAGACATATCTATAGACTTTTTTTTTGGGTTGCCTAGGACAAAAATGGATAGAGATTCTATTTTTTTGGTTGTGGATAGGTTTAGTAAGATGTCACATTTCATTCCATGCCATAAAACAGATGATGCCACAAACATAGCTGACTTATTTTTCAGAGAGATAGTGCGACTCCATAGTGTACCTAGGAGTATTGTTTCTGATAGGGATGTTAAATTTCTTAACTACTTTTGGAAGGTGTTGTGGGGAAAATTGGGTACTAAGCTCTTATTTTCCACTACTTGTCATCCGCAGACTTAAGTAGTTAATAGGACTTTAACTGAGCTTTTACCCACTGTTGTTCATAAGAATTTAAAAACTTGGGAGGATTGTTTACCATTTATAGAGTTTGCATATAATAGGACCATGCATACTACTACTTCATATTCTCCTTTTGAAATTGTTTATGGATTTAATCTACTTACACATTTGGATTTGATGCCTTTACCTGTTGATGGTAGGTGTAGCTTGGATGGACAAAAGAAGGCGGAGTCGGCAAAGTCACTTCATGAGAGGGTACTGCTTTAAATTGCCCAAAAGAATGAGAAGGTTGCTTCTCAAACCTATAAAGAGCGAAGCGAGTCATCTTTGAACCAAGAGATTGGGTTTGGGTTCGCATGTGCAAAGAAAGATTCCAAAAGGACTAAGTTGCATCCTCGAGGAGGTGGACCTTTTCCAAATTCTTAAGAAAATTAATGACAATACATATAAAGTGGATATTCCAGGTGAGTATAAGTTTTTTGCTACTTTCAATGTTTCTGGTCTTTCTCCTTTTGATGTAGGTGAAAATTCGAGGTTGAATCCTTTTAAGGAGAGGGGAAATGATGGGAACCAAGGTGGGCCTACTCTTAAAGATCATTTACAAGTTACAGATGAGCCAATTACGAGATCAAGGGCAAAGAAGATCAATAAAGCAATTCAATGATTGGTGCAATCTACTTGGGATGAAGTTAGCAAGAGCCCAACACTCAAGATGGGCTTGAAAGAAGGAGAACCAGTTTTGATCCACTTGATTCAAGCTGTGGAGGACATGACTTAGAGATAGGGCCTATTGTTATTAGAGGCTTCCAATTTGGTTAAAGGATTTATTTTATTAGTTTAGAATAAGTGGGCTTGAAGATGCTTAGCCGACATGTTTTATTTTTTATGAACTAAGGTTTTCGGGAAGGCCTTGTATTTTGGCCAATGGTTTATTTGGAAAGTTACTTTTTAGGAACAAGGGTTTCAAGAGGTTACTGTAGAGTTACTGTAGCCGTGACACTGTTTATCTAGAGACATTTTGGGTAAACGGGGTTTTATTTTGACTAGGGTTTTAATTACGTTTGTTTTATATACTCTTGGTAGCCTTATTTAAAGCGGCAGACAATATTGAATTTTATTTGTGAGTTGAGTTTACTCCTCTTGTTCTTGATTGAACTCTTAAACTAATCAAAAGTAAATCACAACCTTTGTAGCGTTCCTGCTTGTAATCTGGGTTCTTAAGATGGGTTCTTGAAACTAGTTATCATCGGGTCTAGATTCTCCATCCATTGACTTGATTTTGGGTTTCTTGGAGTGTTTTTAAATTGATTGTGGGTTCAAGGGATTTCATTCCCGCGAGTTCATATCATTTGGTATCAAAGCCAGGTTGAGGATGGGTTCACTGGTAGCAGTGTAACGTGTGGTGTTTAGAAGACTTTTGGGAGGAATTAATGGAGATCGTTCATAGTAGGGATGTTAATGTGCAGCATATTTTTAGAGAAGGAAATGCTCCAGCAGATTATTTGGCAAAGTTAGGAGTAAGTGGAGTTTTGTGTGTGTGGAATTCTTTAAATCAGGCGCCTAGGATTTTTAAAGGGTTAATACGTACAGATAAATTAGCCTTACCTTATTTGAGGTATAGCTAATTGTTAATTATCTTTGGGTATGGTAATTTCCGTTTTTTGTTAAGATAATGTAACCAAGGTATTCCTCCGCCAGAAGTGAGGGTTTATGAATAAAGCTGGGAAATGGTCACTCTTGAACATGTGGCCTAGACTCTTTTAAAAAAGAAAAAAGAAAAAAAATTTGGAAGTATTAATTGATATCGAGGAGATTTATAAATGTGACGATATTTTAGGATTACGTGAATGTAGGCTTTTGTGAAATTAAAATAGGTTATTTTAGCATCTTAGGCTTAAACAATGAAATACGTGTTCGATTCAAAATTTATGAAAATTATGTGATTATTTTATATGTGAGGACTTTTAGTTGATTTGGCATTTTGAGAAAAATTTTGAAAAAGTTTAGAAGTTCAAGTAAGTGGAGCTCCTATGCTAGACTTTGCATAAAATAAAAATGAGCTGAAGTTGATTTATGAAAATGTGCATTATATGTTTTGAAAAGAAAAGTGAGAATAACCTCAGTTATTTGTTCGTCATTACTTATTGAACTCTAATGAAAGAGAAAGCATTTTTGTCATGACTGGTGTAGACATGAGCTTATTTTTGGCATTCTATTTCTGACCTATGCAAAAAAAGTGAAAATGAAAATTTGTACATAATTGTGTAAATATCTTTTGGATCTGCTTTGATTATGAAGATGATATGATTTTGTTCAATACTCTATTTGGATAAGATGTGATTTCTAAAAACCTTTGGCATGACTCTCTGATTCTGAATTTAATTATGTTTCCACACTGTTCAGTTACAGCCCTACCATGGGTGATAATAGTGATATACCGCCCAACTATGGGTTATAATAGTGGATATGACCCAACCACGGGTAATAATAGTAGATACGGCCCAACCACGGGTTATAATAGTGGATAAAGCCCAACCACAGGTTATAATAATGGATACGGCCATGCCACGGGTTATAGTAGTGGTCTCTGTTTTGAGTGCACACCTTGGTGACAGAGTGATTTATGTTCTACTTGGCTATTCGCAGATGCACAACCCTACCACGGGGGTTATATATGGCCTCTGTTCTGATATGATGTTCTGATGATGATGATGATCATTTATGTTATGCCAAGTGATATTTTTGAATGAAATTATTTCTGAATCTTCACTCTGATATTTTGATAGCATGTTCTGCTTCAGCACTTTGAAAATGGAAATGTTTGTTCTGCATTCTAATATCTGTAAATACTTATGTTTACACATTAGTATATGTTCTTTGCTTACTGAGTTGTTGATAACTCACCCTTTATCTTCACAACATTTTTCAGATGATGTTGATGTTCCAACTGCAAGTCAAGAATAAAAAGTGTTAGCAAGGTTGTTGATCGTAGATGAATAAGTGTCAAATAGCACAATTATTTATTGAAGAGTCTTAGTTAGTAGAATTATTATTTTATGTTATTTTGGAGTTTTGAGTTATGGATATGTCCAAGTCTGTGGAGATTTTAGTTTCTTTTATTGAGGTTTTTCTATGGTGTTTTGGTGGAGCAACATATATATTTGGTTTGAATAAATGAATTTATGTTAATATTTGGAATTGGAGTATTTATAATTGTGATATGAGAGATGATTTTAGGTTACAGGAGCTAACTCTCCAACCCTTACGAGACCGAGGCATTACAATTGGATGGTGAATTGCGAGTCTCAGCTTCTGTAGCCCATGATTGCTATAATTCTGGCAAAACCTGTGCCTCCCTCATCTTGCGAGAGTTTCCCATCTCGTATACCAAGAACATGTTCACTTCAATCGGTTGCGACAATGTGGGGTACATTACAAGTTCAGCCTCAGGCAAGAATTATACGATAGGACTCGTGTCACTATGTGACAACATCGACGGTAGTTAATGGGTCTTACTCTGGTGTAGGATGTTGCCAAACTCCAATCCCAGATGGAATCAAAGATTTTACTGTGTCGGTTGGCAGCCTTTTCAACCACTCCACAGTGAGCGAATTCAATCCATGCAGTTTTGCCTTTGTGGTGGAAAAAAAAAAAAAGAATACAACTTTTCCACCTTAGATCTTCAGAATATGCTGAAAAATTTTGCTTTTCCCTTGGTGCTAGGTTGGGCAATTGGAAAGCAAACATGCGAAGATGCTAAGGAGAATACTACATGATACACTTGTAAGGCAACGAATAGTGAATGTTACAATTCCACAAACTGTCCTAGGTATCGCTGCAACTGCTCCTCAAGCTATTGCAGAAACCCATATCTCTTTGGCGATTGCAAATGTACATAATTCATGTTCTATATATGCATTAATTTGATAAATTCTTAGATCTTCCTTATGTTTTCTTTAGGTTGAATTTTCATTTGATGTTCTGTCAAATCCATATATATTCGGAGAATACTTTTTTATAAGTATATATCGAAAATGAATTAATATATTTAAAAATATTCAAGCATAATTATTAAAAAGATATTTCAAAACATATCCAAGAAAAGTTTGAGAATATTTTTATACAGTTCTCAAAAATGAATATTTTTACAATATAATTGATAATATTCTCATAGTATAATCTCATTTTTTTTATATTGAATCAATTTTTATTTTTTCTTTGGCTTATAATTAACTTTTTCTTGTGCACAGTACAAAATTAATTAATGATATTGTATATAGAGAAATATCGCAAATATCAAAACATACAATGATATTATAAATTTATTCGTAGTTAGAGGAAATAAATAAAAAAATTATTTAAATGGTCGATATAGGAAAACTTAATAGATAAACTATACTATAAAAGTCATTAAATTAAGATAGAAAAAATTAATTGGAGTTGATTAATTTTCCTGCTAAATGACATCATATTGAAGATTTTTTATTGCTACGATATTGGATGTGAGTTTTGACATGGCATGGGCTAATTCATGGTGTTTCAGATATTGATGAGTGTGAAACTCTAGATCATAGATCATGGGTGCGTTGTTAATGCATGCGTCAACCATGTGGGGTCTTACAGCTGTTCTTGCCCCAAGGGGTACGAAGCAGATGGGGTCTTACAACTATTTAGAACGTACACCGACCGACGGGCTGGGATCGAGCAAGGCATGGCCTCCAATTATTTTGTTTTCAAACAATACTATTTGTTTATCTTAAATTTTATTATTTTTAATAATATCAATTAATATAAAAAATTTTAAATGATTATATAATTCAATCACTTGAATAAAAAATTTATTTAAAATATAACACATCAATCAGTATGATTCTGATCAAATGATAAAATTTAAGATGAAAAAGATTATTATTTATTTTTTTATTTATTGAATTACCAATTTATTTTGATTTTTATTCATAATTTTGTTGAAAAAACTATCCTCCGTACTCTCAAATAAGTCTCGTTTATTTTCACAACTCATCTAAATTCATTTCATCACTCATTTCATCTCATTTCATTTAATCATTATAATTTTTTCAAAATTTCACATAAAATAAAATAAACAATTCAACCTTTTTAAATATCAAAATTAAAAAAATATTAAAAATATATATTTTATTTAATTTTTAATTTTAATCTCAACTATCTCGTCTCATATGCGAAAACAAACGAAGAAGATTTATGCACTTTGTATCCCAAATCCCTAAAATTGACATGTTAATGCAACCTCAGTTTATTTGGGGAAAAAAAAAAAAAAAAAAAACTAACAGTACTTTGAAGTTTGAACTCAATTGAACCATGGTCGCATAATTAAAAAAAAATATGGGACATGGCACATTAAAATCTTCATGAGGGGTACGAAGATTACACTTTCGTTGGACATAAATATACGCTATTGGCAAGAAAAAGCTGTTGGGCAACCAAAATAACGATCACAAGAAGTCCACATGATATGAGGCGAGGAAAGGTACTAGGGCTAGGCCACTTTGACAGAGTCGAGACTACCCAACTCCAACCTCCGACTCCGATTTGGGTTGGAGGTCATTTCACACTCTAACTACAACTCCAATTAGGAGTCCTAAACGACGCAATTATAGGAATATCATTATTGTTCTGTGTAAGTTTATATGCACATATTCATGTATATGTAAAATACTATTTATACTTGCACTGATCATGAGTGTGAAACTCTAATGCAATATGGGTCAACCATGTGGGTTTTACAGCTGTTCTTGCCCAACCATGGGGTACCAAGGAGATGGGTGGAAAAATGGATGTAGTTGCACTCCCGTTATTCCTAAACCAAGCAATTCTAAGAATATCATCATTGCACTATGTTAGTGTGTGTACATATATATCTATATATATAAGTGATTTTTATAGTATTAAGTTGTGCAAGTTCCGTATTTTTCATTTAAAAAAAAAAGGAATAAATCTACCAGTATCCATAAGAAAGATTAAAGGCAATTGAAAATATATTGGTTCACCATATATATCCATTTTAAATAATTTATCATTTTGGCTTTAACATCAAGTACAACATAATTTGAAAGCTCTCGAAGGTAGATATATCTATGCTAGCTTCTGAGGTAATCAATCATGTAAATACTTTCTAGCTCAAATATTCATTGAGTCATCCTAAATATTGGTTCTTAATTAACTTGGTTCACAATTTTTGCAAATTGTAAAGCAGATAATACTAGTATTAAGGAAACATGAAGAGAAGTGTTTTACCCACAAAATGATTTAATAAAAGTAAACTGACAATAACGTGACTTGATGTAATTTATCAGATTGTAAAATTACTTTCATTGTACAATAAATATTTTGTATCACATGCCACGTCAGTTTATGAATTTACTTTTCTAAAATCTCTTGGTGTCTGTGGCACTTCTCAAACATGAATAATGAAACATTGGATTTTAGATTTTACTTGAGAATTCATTTTCTATACGCATTAGCATAAGTCTCCTAGTCTTGCTCTTGGGTGGTTCTTTAGTACTTTTGGGATTGAAAAGAAGGAAGCTCAACAAACTCTAAGAAAAGTACTTCCAACAAAATGGTGGCTTAATGTTACAAGAACATATTTCAAATCATGGAAGGTCTATGAAGACAACAAAAATCTTCAATAATGACGAGCTTAAAAAGGCCACCAACAATTATGATGAGAGTAGAGTCCATGGCAAAGGGGGTTATGGAACAGTTTACAAAGGTGTATTACCCCATAACAAAGAAGTTGCCATCAAAAAGTCCAAAATCTGTGATAAGAGCCAAACTGAGCAATTCATAAATGAGGTGATTTTGCTTACCCAAATCAATGATATAAATGTGGTTAAACTAATAGGTTGTTGTCTTGAAAAAAAAATTCCCTTACTTGTTTATGAATTCATCACAAATGGGACTCTTTTTGACCATATTCATGATATAAGTCATGCTTCTTCTCTTTCATGGGAAAGATGTTTGAAGATAGCAACAAAAACAGCAAGAGCCCTTGCATACCTACATTGTGAAACTTCTATGCCAATTATACATAGAGACGTGAAAAGTACAAATATATTATTGGATGATAACCACACAGCAAAAGTTGTTGAAAGATATATCTTTAAATGTGATTGGTGGGATCTAGGCGGTGGTCGGGTTTTGATACATAGGGATAAACACTTTACAAGTGTCAACACTGCATCTAAATGGTATGAAGATGGCTCATTCGTATTCGCTTGTCAAGCTACCCAAGTCTAATACTTGATTGATCCAATGAAAAGTACTGATGAAGATAGTGGAGAGATAACTTGTTGAGTCGTTCAAAAATTTGTCCCTCAAAATATATATAAAGCGAGAATGAGTGCAAATTACGAGAATAGTAAAGATGAAGATGACACTCTGATTGTAAAGGCCTATCAGGAAGATGGAGATGGTATTAACTTTTTTGTTGACCTCGGTGCACTCAAGCTGCTCCCCTTGTGCAGAGATGACGTCCCACCGTCCGTCCATATAAAATGATCATTCAATTCAAGTAAATGAGGAAGAAGAAAAATAAGAGTCAGAAGAGGAAGACAAAATAGAATCCGGGGAGAAGGTGGATAAGGAGGACGAAGAAGAGGTTGATGATGATGACAAAGATGTTATTGAGAGATATTCTGAAACAAGCATGGAAAATACATCTGAAGATGAAGAATAAAAGTACTAAATATTTTATTCATATAGGTGACTATAGAATATTATACTTTTTATAATTTTTTCTAACTAATTCTCTTTGATATAATTAATCATTTTCAAGGATGCCGCCAAAACGACAATGAATAAATGTGTCTCCTCTGCCAAGTCCAAGTTCCAAACCCATTAAGGACTCCCCACCAGAGGAATCCGCTCCTGAAGATCAAGTTAATACGCAAGAGAACAACAGCCAGTCGACACTTACCAGTAAGGAAATGTCATTGATAATTAATTATATTATTAATACTTTTGTCTCAATAACTATATAACTATAATTATACTATTATCATATAGTTGATGCATCTGCTCGTCGTGGTCGTGGCTATACACGTGGCATCTCTCTTGAGAAAAATAGAAGGTACAGAAAACTCAAGATCACCATTCCTGATAATTCCACTGGAGGAGTGGATGATAGTACAACAACACTTTACTCCTATATTGGCACAGTAGTCTGAGTTTATGCTCCATTTTATGTGCGCTCATGGCAAGATGTTCCGAATGAGATTAAGGAGCACATTCGAAGTCGTGTGCTGGTGAGTTTACTTTGAGAGTGCATTTTTTTTTCACCTAGGTTAGTATATCATATTTTTTACCTATTTCACTTATTAAGATGAATTCGACATCACCTTTGGCCGTAGCGAGGATTTGAAAACTGTAAATGAGTTGATGGCTACACTATTTCAACATCACAAAGGACGATATCATGACCACTTCAAGAAATTTGAGACGTTGGAAGAGGCTGCGCGGTCCCCTTTCCAGCAAATGAAGTTAGACGATTGGAGAAAGTGTTGTGATCTTTTCACATATCTAGATTATAACATATTCTACATTTATATCCTTTAATTATTTACATTTATATTCGTTTTATATATTATATATATATATTACAATTAACATTCTTAATTAATTTTATAGCACTTAAGTTCTACAAATGCACATAATAGATCCGCTCTGACTGTCCACCATTGTGCCGGTTCAAGGTCATTCCACCGTCTTGCTGAAAAAATGGTAATTAAAAAATTAATTATAGAATTTATTCATTTTTCTGATATTCTTTTATTCAAGTACTAATATTATCTTTTTAAAATTGCTAATGTTGCTTTATTAGAAACGTGATGATCCTAAAAACTTTTCCCTCATTCATGTTTATGTTGCAACTCACACTAATGAACATAGTGAGTGGATGGATCCTGCCGCTGTAGATAATTATGTAAGCGGTGTTAATTTTGTTAAATAAATTATGCAATATGTGAATAATTTATTTTTTTCATTTGTATTTATTTTAATACGTTACTTATTGTGTGTTTACTTTCAAACTGCAGGAAAAAGTGATAGAGATGTAATCAACTTCTGGGGAATCCTCTCTTAGTGACATAGATATATTCACGCAAGTACTCAGGCCGTAGTCTAGTATGGCAAGAGGTTTGAGTTAATCTTTCAAACATAGATGTTCATCCACCTCAACCTCATCGATTTCACAAATTAATAACCTTACCAAAGATTTAGAAACTGCATGGCGCAGGAATAAGTATATGAGGTTGAGACAGCAGGAGCTAGAGTCTCTCTTAGAAAGACAGTCTCGTTTGGATATGCGTTTGCAGGACCAACAGAGGGACCAGAAGAAAAGAATACGCTGTGAAATCCAAGAGCAAGTGCAGCGGGAGATGATGGTGCAAATGGAACGTGTTATGTCGCTGCAACAAAATCGCGGTGGGCAAGGAAAGAAAAAAAATGAATTTTATCAATTTTATCAGTGTATATAACTTATTTTAATATCTAATTTTGAAACTTTATAAGACATTTTTAGTTGTTAATTAATGGTGTGTAACATGATACAATTGGTATGTTTTTAAATTTTGTGAAATTAGTATTTCTGATATGTACATTCGAATGTAAATAAAAAATGTTCGAATATTGGTTCACATTTGAACTCTCATTTGAAAGTACTCACCCTCAAATGAACAAAACATTCGAATGTTTAAACGATTAACATTCGAAAAAACCTCCAAACGTTCCACTTGCTTCCGAACGCTTCTTTGTTAACATTTGAACTAACGTCCAAACATTATACCTATTACGTTTGAACAATGGTCTGCTAATGTTCGAACGGAGATTCAAATATTTATTGCAGTTAACGTTTGGATGTATAAATGTTCAATTGTAAATATGATACGTTCAAATTATAATCAACGAACATTGACTTCTAACATTCGAACGCCAATTGGTTGACGTTTGAACATTAGATTAGACATTCGAACGTGACTTTCTGTGACAGATCTCAACTGTCACAATAAAAGAACATTCGAACGTTACACCAAACGGAACACCTCCAACCATCACTAATAATATTTTTAGTGACGGTTCAACAATAAACTGTCACCAATTCTTTTATGTAATGCACATTAGGTGACGGTCGTGGTAACGATTTCAAACCGTCACCAAATATCTTTAGTGGCGTTTAGATTATTTTAGGTGACAGTTTCTTCTGTCATAAAAGATAAATTGTGTTGTAGTGATATTACACAATTATATTATAAAACCATTAAATCATGCAGTTTCAAAATAGCTCACATAGGTCACTTCAACCTATTTTGTCACAAATCCCCCATTCACCAGAGACCAGTGGCTTTACCGATAGAAATCCACCAAGTTATCTACACTTTTCATGCTACAACAATGTATGTAGCAAAATCATTACAACAAGTATTGTGAATAAGCTCTCTTACCATGAATAGATCAATTAGATGCATAACCATGCGACGATCTTTGATCACTCCATCTCAATCTTACAACAAGGATTGAGATGAATAATCACTCCATCTCAATCTTTGATCAACGATCACACTCTTTAAGAGAAATAGTATGAAAATTGTCCAATGAATTTTCTCACAAAAATATGAACTGGAAAGTGCTCTAAGAAATATCTAAAACTGAATCTCTGCAAATCCTAACTAGTAGGATCACTTAAATAACAATCTGATAGGAATTTGATCTGCATTAGGACTCTACTGACTGATGGACTCTGCTGTGAGAAACTCTACTGACACGTCTATTGACACCTAGCGTCAAGTCTTCTCAGCGGATGTAGTTTCCATTCAAATTCTTCACAGGACAATTCCAGACTCCTTATATTTCAGATACATACACTTTTGACTTATCTGCAATATTATCTAACAACCTCTAGATAAAATCAAAATAGTCCTAGATAAAATCAAAGTGTTTCACCTTCATCCAAATTACAAAATCAAAGATAAGATAAACTCTATAATCTTATTCACTTACACATATCCAAACTTATCAACTTAGTCATCTAGTTCTAGCCAAACTTTTACACCTATAATAGTTTTTGTGAACTCAATCGCAAAGGACAAGTAATTCCATACTGTGTTACAGATATAATAATCACAAGTTTATGTCTCTTCAATTTCTGAAATTCTTCTTGATGGTTTCTTTTTCAGATTTTACCATGCATGCATAACAGTTTCATTAATATCTCATTGTATTTCACTATGTACATCTAAACACATGCCAAACCAAAATAGGTCATCACTAGTCCCGCTAAGAGCACTCGCATCGGTCTCGCTAAAATGAAGGAATATCCAAAATTTGATGAATCAGGGGTTTAAAATGTTGGCATTGTATTCGATAAACATGAGAACTCAAGCTTTGAGCTACAGGAAATTTATTATATCTTCATATTTGAAGACTTTCTATTCATAATCTATACTAATCATTTTATTACAAAATCACTTCTTTCAACTACTCTTCCCATTTTCGCCTGTAATTCTGTTTCTTTTTTCCTCTCCCTTTCTTCCCTTTCTTTCTCTCCCTCGTCCCTTTCTCCCATTTCTTTCTCCTGTGAATCCGAAAAAAATTTCCTTTCCCTTTCAATTTTTGCTCTCCATTTTCTCTCTTTCCTTTCTCTTTCTATATATCTCTCTCTCTCTCTTCCCTCTAGAGCCCAACGCTACCCTCTTTCTCTATTTTTCCCTCTGTAAAAACTTAAGCTCCAAACCGCAACTTTGGTTCTTCACCGGGTCTTGGCTTTGAGGTAACAATGTCTTTGAGGTAAATCTTTGGGATTTGTTTGGTTCCTTAATCTCTTTCTATGGTGTTTCGTTGTTCTAGTTTTCAGAGGTAAAATTTTCATAGTTTTTTTTATGTAGTTTTGTGTTTTTTTTTTCGGTCGAGATTGGGTTGGTGTTCAGTCGTCAATATAGTATGAGATAAAAAAAATATGGCATTGAATGGATGCTGGGCATTGAGAATGTAGCTTTTGTGGTGAAATTTTGCAAGTCTTTGTTTCAGAGGACCATATTACATCATTGCTGGTATGAAGTTGATGTATTCCCTTCTTCATTGGGTTATGGTTGTGCCTAATATGTTGACTAAAGGTTCTATCTTTTGGTCCTTGTACAAATGCAATCAGTATTTCAAGAGCCCTATTGAGATTGGTAGAAATCTATTTATTTTAACCTTGCTAATGTCATCCAAGTCTCACTAAACATTTTGAAGATGCTAGAGGTTATTTTCTTTTCAACGTATTTAAAGACCATGAGTGGCTCCTAGAACAATATCAACTCATCTAAGTGTAACCTATTTTACTTAGGCATTGCCTTATTATTTTGGTGCACAATTATTTTTTTAATGGATCTCCAAAACTTTGAAATCTAATGCTAATCCATGTGATTATAACTGAATTAGATGTCCTCATCCTCAATGGGCCATGGGCCATTTATTGGCTTCAGGAGCAAAATAGTGTTGGCTTCTTTAATGAGCTACAGAATGTAGTTTTGAAATGGAGCATCTGTGAATGCATTCAACCTTCAACAAATATTTTCATCACTGATTTTTCTTGCTTATAGATTCAACTACTTTGGCCTTGATTAATGCCATCCAGGACCCTGGTCTTTACTCTTGCCTTTTCTTTTGGAATGTTAATTTGCATTTACTGATTGTTCATGTTTTAGACTGATTTTTGCGACATTTTGAGTAATAATAGAAAGTAATTGGATGTGTTATTTGTCAAGTTTGTGGAAATAGCCGAATAATTGGCCTTGTGATTTCTCTCTATTGTATAAACTGTACAAAGAATTCAATACATGGAAAGAACTATGTATATGATAATTCTATCCCTATACAATGTGTCAAATATTAAGCTAATTATTTTGAAAAGTAAATCAAGGAAAAAAATATGGAAAAAAATATGGACAGTTTTGTTGTCCATTGACAGCCCCCCTCAAATTGATCCGAGTTGATCAACAAGCATCAATTTTCTACTTAGGAAGCAATGTCGATGACGAGTGATAACCTTAGTAAAGATATTAGCAATTTGTAGTTCAGTGGAAACGTGTGGAAGAGTGATAACATGAGCTTCAAAGGCTTCATGGATAGAGTGACAGTCAACTTCAATATGCTTTGTACGCTCATGATAGACAGGATTGGCTGTGATCAGAATAGCACATGTATTATCGGCATGTAAAGGTGTAGGATCAGTCTCAGAGAAATCTAACTCAGCAAGCAAACCTTGTAGCCAAATAATTCTGGAACAAGTAAGGGACATCGCTCCGTACTCAGATTCTATAGATGTCTTAGATACTCTATCTTGTTTCTTACTCTTCCAGGAGATCAACGTATCACCTAAGAACACACACCAACTAGTGATGGAGCGATGTGTATTAGCACAACCATCCCAATCAACATCGCTATAAGCAGCAAGACGAGGAGAATTGCCTGCAGGAAAGAAAAAGCGACAAGCAGAAGTGCCCTGAACATAGCGTATGATCCTATGGACAGAAGCCAAATGAAGATGACGAGGAGTCTGAAGAAACTGGCTGACTTGCTATACAACAAAAGAAATATCTGGTGTAGTGATGGTGAGATAGACAAGACTACCCACCAACTTCCAATATAAACTAGGATCAACATGCAAGTCACCCTCCTCTTTGCGAAGCTTGACATTTAATTCCACGGGCGTATCGATAGAGGCAGCTTCCTGTAGTCCAGCTGTAGCCACCAAATCACTAGCATACTTATATTGATTGAGTGAAATACCAAAGTGACTACGATGCATCTCAAGACCAAGAAAATACATGAGAGGCCCAAGATCTGTCATATAAAAAGATTCTGAGAGATGAGTCTTGAGCTGGACAAGTAAAGCAGAATCGGAACCAATGATCACAATCCCGAGGGTGGCTTCATATAAATACACGCTTTAAGATCCCCGTGAAGAAAAGCATTCATAACATCCATATGATGTAGTGGTCAATCATTGAAAGCAGCAAGAGCTAGGATAGTACGAACAATGGTCATCTTAGCCACAGAAGCAAAGGTCTCCTCATAATAGACACCATATTCCTGATTATTCCCAAGGGCAACAAGCCGAGCTTTATAACGATCCAAACTTCCATCAGAGTGAACCTTAACTGAGTAAACCCATTTGCAACCCAAGGGAACTATAGTGGAAGGACAAGGCTCAATGTCCCAAGTGTGATTGGCCTCTAGAGTGGTAATTTCTTCCAGCATAGCTTGTCGCCAACAGTCATGCTTGATAGCATGTGAGTAGCATGTGGGAATATCAAATTTGGAAAATGCAGCAGTAAAAGCTAAAATAGAATTGCCAAAATAAAACCCATACCTATCTGGGTGTACAGACACTCAAAGAGAGCGACGTACCAAAGGCTCTGGAGGAGCTGCAACTCACTGATTCCAGTACATGTTAGGATCAGATATTGGGTGAGCCACCGAAAGAGACTATGGGGGGGAGCGTCTCGTATCACCATACCTGGTTTAAAGTGAGAACTGACTTGATGAAGATATGAGAACTGCTCAATGGAGGGGAAGACCACAGTAGAAGACGAGGGCACAGAGGACACAAGAAAGAAATGTTGATTTTCAAAGAAAATAACATTCCTAGAAATATGTGTATGATGTAATGTAGGATCATAGCAAACAAATCCCTTTTGACACGCATTGTATCACAAGAATGCATATCTAACAGATTGAGCAGATAATTTATGTAGCTCATAGGGAGGTAAATGAACAAAACATACACAACCAAAGATACAGAGATTATCGTAACTAGGTTGCTTAGCAAACAAGAGGAAATAGGGAGACTCCATGTGTAAGACTTGGAAAGGTAAACGATTAATCAAGTGAGTAGCAGTTTTTAGAGCCTCGACCCAGAACGGAGGATTCTAACAAGGGAGTACATACCACATCAAGAAGATAACGATTTTTGCGTTCGGCTACTCCATTTTGTTGGGGAGTAGCGAGACATGAACATTGATGGATAATATCTTTAGAAGCCAAGAATGCCTAAAACTCAGTAAACAAATATTCACCACCAGAATCTATGAGTAATGTCTTAATAGTTGAAAAAAATTTGATTGTCAACATATGCTAAAAAATCAGTGAAAATACGAAAAATCTCAGATTTAGAGCAAAGAAAATAAACCCAAGTGAATCTGATATGATCATCAATGAAAGTCACATAGTATTTAAATTTTTCATGGGAACTAACCGGGGAAGGTCCCTAAACATCACTATGGATAAGATCAAAGTAGTGGGAAGCTCTATTAGCATGCAAAGAAAATGGAAGAGTTTTGCTTTTACCAAGTTTACAAGAATCACACTCAAGAGATAAAGAATAATGTTCTTTATTACCAAGAAAGCTAGAGTGCAATACACGAGAAAAGATCTGAGTATTGGGATGGCCTAAATGATTGTGCCACACCATACTCAAATCAGGAACATTGTTACAAGCAAAAGACTTAATAGAAGAAACTGGAGAGAGTGCTGGAACAGGTAAAAATATTGGAAACAAGTGCCCCACTTTAGGTCCCTTTACGATTGGCTCCCCCGTTACCTAATCTTGCACAACACAACCATCACTAGAAAAATTAACAGCATAATTGTTATCAACTAATTGACCAATAGAAATAAGATTCGTGGAAAGCTAAGGAGCAAGAAACACATCAGTAAATATAGAAGAGGCATCTCCGACTGCAGCTATTGGCAAAGAACTGCCATTGGCAGTCTGAATAGCAGATTGACCAGTACAGAGCCGAACATGACACAGAGTTGTGGGAGTATTGGTCATGTGATTAGAAGTCCTCGAGTCTACATACCAGAGTTTAGTAGAATTTTTACCTTGAAACCCCATCTCACATAATGCCAAAATTAGTATCTGTTGCACCATTTCTAGTGTTCAGTAAGTTGTTGCAGGAGGTGCAAGATCAAAGGAAGCACCTGAGGAAGAGCCATGTGCTACAGAAGTCACTGCGGGAGGAATAGTAACAGAAGTCTGAAATGCTTGGGCCTGATGATTCTGGTGGCGGATACAACATTCTTTGATAATATGACCATTTTTCTTGCAATAAGAACAATATTTCTTAGGACAATTGGCAGCAATATAGTCATATTCCTTGTAGCAAAAATACTGTAAATTTTTAGAAGTCATAGGGGATCCTCGTCTTTGGGCACCATAAGCCACAACTGTTGTCCCGGAACTGCCATGAGATTGCTCCAGAATAGCTTGAGTACTAAGACATTGTTCTTCGTGAAGTAACTCATTAAAACAAATATTGAGAGAAGGAATAGGAAATTCATTCAGTAGAGAGGAGGGAACAGATTCATATTTTGGACGTAGTTTCATATGAAACTGATCACGCCGGCTAGTCTCGTGGAGAGTCTGAATAGTCGAAAGAGTGGCAACAGGAACATCTGCTATAACCAAATCAGTATATTCATGCCAAAGAATCATAAATGTAGAGTAGTAGTCTTGGATTAAAAGACTACCATGTTGAAACATGGCAATCGCATGCTCCAACTGAAAGCGACGAGCATCATTAGCTTGATGATAAATCTTCTTCAAGTAATTCCACATGGATTGAGCGGAGCGATGAGCTCGCAAGTTGGTAACAATATGTGGCTCCACCGAGCCGAGAGGACAAGACATAATCTGAGCGTCAAGAACATCCCATGAAGGAGAAGCCTTGGACTTGTCAGGAGTGGATGTTTAGGCGACATATGTACCATCAATATGACCTTAAAGAACTTTTCCCTCGAGGAAAAGTTCAAACTAAAATGTCCAAATAGAGTAATTTGTGTCCGTAAACTTGACACGGTGCTGAATCCATAGCAAATAAATAGAACCCAAGACAAAAGAATGGACCGAAATATTACTGTTCTGTACCGAGAGACAAAAAACAGAGAAGCCAAATGTCGAAAGAGCAGAGCCAAAAATCAAAAAATAGGAAACCCACGTGCTGAACAGCAGAAAAAATAGAAACTGAAAAATACGACAAACCAAAGGAGAAGCCCACTGAGACGTCGTGTTGCCACGCGAGAGGGACAGACTTCACCGAACAAGGATGCTAGAACAACCACTTTCATATATATTTTCTACCCACTTTACAATGAGGCAGAGCCTCTATTTTATACAAGAAGTCTACAAGGAATATTCTGTATAACAGAATTGGCAGGTGTGTGCACAGAGGCACGTACATGGTCAGTGCACAGAGGCATGTAAAAGGGAGCGTCAAGGTACATTGCTGATAGGACTACAACGAATGATTTGCTGCAGAGGTAAATATTCTGGGTGGTGCTCGTGAGTCCTCGTGGTTTTGCTCTGCTGTGTAAACATCTTCATTGCGTTGCTCTGCATTATGTTTTGCATGGGCTGCATGCATTACTTGAACAGACCCCCTCAAGTCAAGCGGCAGAGATCTTAAGTGTAGATTTGAACACAACAATAGAAAACGGACAGCTGACAAAGGTTTGGTGAGAGCATCGGCTAGTTGGTCCTTGCCCGAGATAAAAGATACAGTAAGGGACTTGTTGAGGACTCTATCCCGAACAAAATGGAAGTCTATCTCGACATGCTTGGTTTGGGCATGGAACACCGGATTGGATGACAAGTAGGTAGCCCCTAGATTATCACAATAAAGTACTGGTGCCACGGTAAGATTTATTCCAAGGTCCCTACATAAGTGTTGTACCCAAATGATTTCTGCAGTGGCATTTGCCACTGCCTTGAACTCGGCTTCTGTCGATGAGCGTGCAACTGTAGGTTGCTTCTTAGATGACCATGAGATGAGGTTCAAACCAGAGTATATGAGGTAGGCGCTTGTGGATCGCCTGTCATCGGGGCATCCTGCCCAATCGGCATCAGTGTATGCCGTGAGATTCATAGTGGGTGAGTTAGATAATAGAAGACCAAGCTGAGGAGTGTGTTTGAGATATCTCAAGATCCTTTTAACGGCTTGCCAATGTGGTATTCTCGGTGTATGCAAGTACTGACATACCTTACTCACTGCAAAGGCTAAGTCTAGGCGTGTGAAGGAGAGGTACTGCAAAGATCCTATTGTACTGCGATACAAAGATGGATCTTCAAATGGGCTGCCACTATGAAGACTTAATTTTTCGGTTGTGGCCATTGGTGTTTTAATTGGTTTTGCCGAAGACATGTTTGTGCACTGTAACAAATCTGCAATATACTTCTTCTGGGTGAGCATGAGACCTTCACTGGTGTGAGTTGCTTCAATGCCAAGAAAAAAATGTAAAGTGCCAAGATCAGTGATGGGAAAATCAGCTCGTAAGGAACAAAGAAGCTCTTGAATGAGCATCATTTTGGACCCTGTAATGAGTAGATCATCTACATACACAAGCACATAAAGTGAGTTTTATCCAGAAATTCTAGTGAAAAGAGATGTATCGGCAGTTGAAATTTTGAAACCAAGGTCAAGTAGTTTCTGACTAAGCCGAGAGTACCAAGCTCTTGGAGATTGTTTCAAGCCATAGATGGCTTTTAGGAGCTTGCAAACATGGTTTGGAAATTGAGGGTGTGCAAAACCAGGGGGCTGAGCCATGAAAACAGTTTTCGAGAGTGGTCCGTGGAGAAAAGCATTTTGTACATCATATTGATGCATGGGCCATCCATTTGTGACTGCAAGTGAGAGAACCAAACGAATTGTTGTTGTTTTGACCACGGGGCTGAAGGTTTCTTCATAGTCCACTCCCGATTGCTACAAGAACCCCTTTGCCACGAGTCGAGCTTTTCGACTCTCAATTGTGCCATCTGCTAGATGCTTAGTTCTGAAAACCCACTTACAAGAGACAATGTTAGAAGCCTGAGATGCAGGAACAAAGGTCCATGTGAAGTTAGAAAGCAAGGCATTAAATTCCTTGGTCATGGCAGACCTCCATTCTGAGTGCTTTTGCGCAGTAGAGAAGCACGATGGGTTTTCTGGGACTGTAGTGACTACGTGAGCTTGTTTTTGGACTTGCGGTGGAGGCCAACTTACAGTTCCATCTGTAAAGAGACGTGGGTGAGCAGAACCTATTTGTGAGTGAGTAATAACTGATAGTGCATGCTGCAATGCAACAGGTGCATTTTGATTAGAAAGAACAGAGGTAGAGGGAGAAGGTGAGATGGGGATTGGGCCTAAGATGGAAGGAGAAGAAATGGACTAACCCAAGGGAGAGGTGAGAATAGGAAAAGGCAAATGAGTGGGTTCGGATTGGGTATTGGGCTGAGATAGATGAGCAAAGGGAAAATGAATTTCATTGTACCGGACGTTTTTGGAAATGTAAATACGTTGTCTGGGTATGTGGTAGCAAATGGACCCTTGATGGGCCAGGCTTAGACCGAAGTAAATGCATTGAACGGCCCTATAATCAAACTTGTGTTGATTAAAGGATCGTGTGAGCGGCCTGCAGGCCGAACCAAAAACACGTAGAAAATGAAGTTTAGGTTCTGTTTTGTGTAACTTATAGAAGGGAGATGTATTTGCAAGAGAAGTTGATGGGAGAATGTTTATGAGTCTCACGGCATGCTGGAAAGCATAAGGCCAGAATTGTAAAGGCACAGATGCATGTGCAAGAAGAGCTAAGCCAGAGTCTACAATATGTTTATGCTTCCTTTCCACTATGCCATTTTGAGTCTGGGCATGTGGACAGGTTACTCGATGTTTAAAACCAGAAGTAGATAGAGTTTGGGTGAAGGATCTAAACTCACCACCCAGTCCGTTTGCAATTGTTTAATTTTGGTGTTGTATTGTAATTCAACTTGAGCTTTAAATTTAATGAATGTGGGTAAGGCTTGAGATTTATTTTGCAATGAAAACAACCATGTATATCTGGAAAAATCATCAACAAATGATATATAAAACTTGAAGCCTTCATTAGATATGTGAGGGGAAGGACCCCAAAGATCACTAAAAATAAGTTCAAATGGTTCTGAAGAGCGATTTAAACGTATAGGAGCAGGTGCACGATGGTGTTTAGCCATTGCACAAGCATTACAGAAATGAGATAAAGACAACGGATCAAAAGGAATGCCATGTTGACGAAGAATTGATTGAATAAGCTTAATGGAGGGATGACCAAGTCTTGAATGCCATAAAGAAACGGATGGAGAGTCGGTGGAAACTGTGCTGGATAAGGCTTGAGGAGGCGAGTGTGAGAACGTGTACAGGCCATTAGTGACCTTCCCTTGAAGAAGGGTGCTCCCCGTGGCGCAATCCTTAATAAAAAAAGAGTCAGAGTGAAATTGAAAATAAGCATGGTTATCGAGACAAAAATGTCTAACTGAGATCAAATTCTTTTTAAAAGAAGGAACACACAGAAGTTTATTCAAGAGAAAGGTTGAAGATGGAGAAGAGAAAGTAGCAGAACCCGAATGAGAGATGGTGACTGGAGATCCATCTCCAACATGAAGTTGTTCATCACCAATATGCTCTACAGCATGAAGATTCAGATTACTCAGTTCACTTGTAACATGGTTTGTTGTTGCCGTGTCAGGGTACCAGATATTGTCTGTTTGGTAGTTGGAAGAGCTGTAACGGGCGGAAGGTGGAGCAGCCGATGTGTAGGCTTGGTTGAACCGATAGAGACAGTTGAGTGCAATATGGCCAAGTCTGTTACACACTTGGCAAATGGGACAAGTCTCAGTGAGTGTAGAAGATGGAGCAGATTGAGTGTTACCTGAGTAGCCATTTGAGGTGCGACCCCCTCGATTTCGGCTTCCACGGCCTCGATTAAAATTTTGACGACCACGGCCATGACCGCGCGCATATGAAAGAGCAAGAGAAGACCTGGCTGAGAAATTAGCAGAGGTTTCCTGAGGAGAGAAAAGAGAGATATTTGCAGCATGATGCTGCATACGAGCCTCGTCAGCCAAGAGGTGACCAAATAATTCATCTGTGGAGATAGGATCTATTCTGGTGGTGACAGAGGATACGAGGGGATCGTAATCTGGGCCAAGACCAGCAAGTAAGTAGGGAACAAATTCATTTGAAGGTAAGGGACGGCCAGCGGCAGCCATGGTGTCAGCGAGGGTCTTTGCTTTCCGAAAGTAAGTGGATATTGGTTCTGAGCCCTTTTTAAGAGATGCTAGTTGAAATTGAGTTTGAATTAAACGAGCTTGGGAGGCAGATGCATATGTAGACTCAAGTGAGAGCCATACATCTCGTGCACAAGTGCTGCCTACAACTTGAGCAATGATAGGCTCAGAGAGGGAGGAGATCAAAGCAGACATAACCTGTTGGTCATGTTAAAGCCAAAGATCGTAAGCTTCATTAAGGGAACCATCGGCAAGTTTGGCTAGGGGTGTTGAATGAGTGCCACTAACAAACTTAAATAGCTTTTGACCTCGTAGATAGGGAACGATTTGAACTTTCCAAATGAGGTAGTTTTCTGGGGTAAGTTTTACAGAGATGATATGGGCTAGACTTGGCAAGGAAAGGGACGTGGTTGTTGAGTTAGAACTGGATGAAGAAGATGAGGATTTTGAGGATTTGGTCATGGTGGACGATTAGTCCGAAAAACACTCTGATACCATGCTAGAACAGCCACTTTCATATATATTTTCTACCCACTTTACAATGAGGTAGAGCCTCTGTTTTATACAAGAAGTCTACAAGGAATATTATGTATAACAGAATTGGCAGGTGTGTGCACAGAGGCACGTACATGGTCAGTGCACAGAGGCACGTAAAAGGGAGCGTCAAGGTACATTGCTGATAGCACTACAACGGATGATTTGCTGCAGAGGTAAATATTCTGGGTGGTGCTCGTGAGTCCTTGTGGTTTTGCTCTGCTGTGTAAACATCTTCATTGTGTTGCTCTGCATTATGTTTTGCATGGGCTGCATGCATTACTTGAACAAAGGAGAAGCCCACTGTTCCGATATGTGGTCGACAGCCAAAGATGGACAGACCGCCACCTACACTCAGAACTGTCGAAAAGAACACCAAGACCTCAAACAGGGGTTGCCGAAAAAAAAAACACAAGACCTAGAAAACAGAGGATGCCGAAAATCTCCAAACCAAAAACAGAGGATGCCGGAAACACGAACCCAGAAAATAGACTGCCAAGAAAAGCACAGGGAAGCAGAAGGAGTTGCTGCGACAGCAAAGAGAAGCCGAAAGTCATACCAGAAAGGTGCTGCGGGAGTCATGAACCGAAAGTCCAACCCAGAGTGTGCCGAAATAGAGAAGCCCACAAATCCGAGAAAAAAAATTTGAAGAGACACGGAAATTAGTAACCTGCTCTTGATACCATGTCAAGTTTGTGGAAATAGCCGAATAGTTAGCCTTGTGATTTCTCTCTATTATATAAACTGTACAAAGAATTCTATACATGGAAAGAACTACGTATATGCTAATTCTATCCCTATACAATCTGTCAAATATTAAACTAATTATTCTGAAAAGTAAATCAAGGAAACAAATATGGAAACAAATATGCACAGCTTTGCTATCCATTGACATTATTTGCGCGCTATTATTGCAGCTATGCTGGAACATGGAGTATGGAGTGATAAATACAAGGACAAGGATGAAAGGAGAAGTTGGTCAACAACCAATTAGCTTCCATCGTCCAGAGACTATCTTGGTGACTTTCTAAAATGGCGGCCTCCTAATGGAGTTGAGAACAATAGAGCTCTCTAGGTGGCTTTGACATTATGGTTGGGCTTGGTTGGAGTTGCCCTCTTCCTTCAGAGATGAATCATATATGCATATGGTATGATCGGTATTTGTCCATTCATAACGTGTTCATTCAAAAATATAGGTTGGTATTACGTTCTATATTGTAATTTTAAGCTTGTATGTATGAAGTAAATGTATTTCTTGCATTTCCTATAATTCGTGAAATGTAATTCTTTCATTTTTTTTCTTTTAAGTGCCTTTTTTACTAACATTTTTACTAATACTATTGCATGGTGGGTATTGATGTATTTTGTGGCCTTAACAATATGAATGACCCTCTGTTTAGTATCAGTAATTTAATATCAAATTAAATTATTAATATATATATGGATAGTCTAACTGCACAATATGAAAAAAATATATATATATTATTAAAAAAATAATATTATATTATTATTTTGATGAATTTAATGACTAATCCAATGTGTGGTTATAAATATGGAGGTTTTAGATTTATGACAAACATGTACTTTTCATTAAATTTTAAAGATGGTTTTGATGAAGCCAATGAGAAGCATTGGTTTTGGATTCATCAAATGAGTTCAATATTCAAAATTTGATAAATTTATGTTTAAAATCATTACATTGGATTCATCAAACACTAAAATCTAAAACTTTAAGCTACAGCACATTCCAATTCATCTTCAAATTATTGTTTCCTTAAATTATTATTTTAGGAAACAATAATTTAAGCCACAATATATTTACTTAAATTATTGTTTCCTAGTTTTAAGCCACAATATATTTAAGTTGGAAAATAATAATTTAATTATCAAATTAAATTATTAATTAACATATAGTTAGTGTAATTGTAAAATATAAAAAATTAAATTAAAAATATTATTATTAAAAAAATAATATTATATTATTATTTTGATGAATCTAATTATTAATCCAATGTGAAGTTATGGATAGAAAGATTTTGAATTTATGAAAAATATGTACTTTTATCAAATTTTAAAAATAAAAATAATGAATCCAATAGTAATGCTCTAACATGCCAAATATAGCTTTACAATAACAAAAGCTTTAACTGGAACAATTAACTTCCTCAATGTGAGATGCAAACATTAGTGGCTTTCAAAAGTAAAAAAAGTCAAGACACATTCCCCACTGCATGTGTCTCCAACTCCAGACTATCAAAATAATTACTTCAAAATCTGTATGCTTATAATTCATGTCATATGGCACTATAAAATCATTTGACACACACACACACACACATATATATATATATATATTTATGCATATATACCTATTTACCTGAAATTTAGGGGTTGCCCAACATGCACATAGCTTCTGTCAAACAAGTGCATTGACTAACTTGCACCCTATAGCCAATGCCACTTCCTGTTTATCGAATCTCTTGTACTTGACATAAAGCACATGATAGAACGTATTGTAACTGATTTACAGCTGCTTCCTCACACATTCACGGTGATTTCCCTTCTCCCAAAATAAAACGAAATCTGCCTAATGATCATGGACGCATATAACATACCTGCTAAATACCATTGTGGGATGGGGTTTTACAAAGGTACACTATTCAAATCTGTTCAAGGTAAAAACCAATTTTGAGTACATATTGCTTACCTTGACATGCTGGGTCAGCTCCTCCACCTCACTTTCAAGGACAAATCTCCAACTGTCATGAACCATGTTAGCATGATGCTTCACAATCCATGTTACCCTCCGGGTATATATCTTACCATGTTCACACAAAGGTGAGATATGTCCATCTTTTGGAGCTGATCAAACAGTCTACTTGTCACTACCCCACGGCATCACTTCCTAGATGGTGGCACTGAAACTAAATCACAAGCTGATGCAATACATACTTACATACACATCCCTACATATGTTTATTGTCATTCGAGGCTAATACCCTTATTGTAATTGAGAAATATATATATATATATTTATATGGCATATAGATTAGCCTATATATCTACTTAATTTACTTAATTGGGATAGCGGATGTTCATATCTCAAATGAGAACCACAATGTAACTCAGACGTAATTTAACATGAGTTTACCAATCTGGTTAGACGACGTTGCCTCATCATGACTTCTAAGCTCCTTACCATCACTCTGCCTTACAACAGACGGAGGTTGTTTCGAGTCTTCATCCGTATCCAATGATGTCATTGAACCTGAACTATTTCGACCATATAAGCGTCTTGTAAGCAATGTATATTGATGCAAGACACCAACATGGCAGCTGCATGCAATGATTCTAGAAGATCTTGTTAAGTGGTGGGAAAGTTGAACTCCAGCCAATGCACCGATAACGTCCCTTGCTAATGCTTGAATTATCGACGTCAACCTGCTTTTTTAATTGTTTCTTTTTTTTGGTTTATAAAAAAAACAAATTGTTTCTATTTTTTCATCTATGATTTTCTTATGATTTGCTCATTAATTGATTGTTTCATTTTTCAAGTATTTCCTTTATACCAATTGTCCAATTCCCTTTTGTGATCCTACTATATATTTTGACACCATTGTAGAGGAGATATTATTGAAAAGATTGAATGAGAAGGTGGTGATTTATTTTCTTCAGCTTGTGTTCATTTTGGAAGACACAGTTCTTCCAAGTACTCTATTTTTTTTTCTTCATGTCTTTTTGCTATGCCAGTTTTGGCATCAGAGCAAGGCTTTACTTGGCTTAATGCCGAGAGATGACTCCCAAGGTGAAGATCATGGCATGCAAGCCATTTAGGCAGCCGTTAACTCTCAAGATCAAAGGAACTAGCAGCGTTTAGAAGGGATAGAACGCATGTTACAGGCAATTCAAAAAGCCATCAATGATGTTCATGTTGGTGGTGACAGGGACGAAGAAAATGAAGGCGCAAACTGTCCAAGAGGAGGTCATGGCTTTATGTAGCGACAGAGGGACCAAATGCATGACAATTCTTCTAGTGATGAAGAACTGGAGGGCTTCGTTCAAGGAAACCCAGATGGTAGGAGGGCTCCACAAAACAACAACTTTAGAATTAAAACTGACTTACCATGCTTCAATGGTTACCTTCATGTCGAGAGCTTTCTTGATTGGATGCTTGAAGTGGAAAAATTTTTCGACTATATGCAAAATCCTGAAGCGCAATAAGTAAAATTGGTTGCTTATAAACTACGTGGTGGTGCATCAGCTTGGTGGGAGCAAATGCAAAATAACAGGAGAAGACAAGGCAAGCAGCTAGTGCGTGTATGACCAAAGATGAAACGATATATTGATGAGGGTCAGATTTCTTCCTCCAGATTATGAGGAAATCCTTTACCAACAATATCATAACTGTAAGCAAAGAATGAGTACTGCCAATGACTATATGGAAGAGTTCTATCGACTAAATGCTCGAAATAATCTCTCAGAAATTGAGGGGCAGCAAATTGTGAGGTACATGGGAGGTTTCCACAGAGCCATCCAAGACAAAGTGTCCTTGCATACTGTGACACCCCGCTCATTCTTTCTAACGTAAACAAATTTCGAGGACGGAATTTATTACAAGAAGGAGAGGATGTAACAGTCTTCCCCTTCTCTCTGGCTACTACGAGTCTCGTTATGCGTGCCAAATCTTGATGTCGTATTTTTAAAGTTCTTATGTGATTTCTAAAGCTAGCTCAGTGTTTTAAAGCCATGAGCATTTTAAATGGGATGTTCCAAGTGTTATTTGACTAAGCCTGATTTTAGTTAAGACAATTATAATATTTTTTAAGAGCTCCAAAAATATTATAATTGTAGGAAATCCTTTTATCAATGTGATTTTAGTCATTTAAAATATTATGAGATTTAAATTATGTTGAAAACTCTAATTAATTAGATGGTTTTATTCTCTTAAAGATATTAAATAAGACTTCATCATTTTATTAATGATAAAAGAATATTATTTTATAAACTAAAGTTTAGTTTAAATAATATTCTATCTTTATTCCCCTCAGTGTTTTAAGTCAAATATGTATTTAAAAACCATCGTTAGATCGCCTTGAAGACCCCAAGATGAAGGGTTTGGATTAAAACCCTAGCTCCCTCTCTTTCTCTCTCACTTTTTCCTTTCCCTCTCTCTCCTCCCTCTCCCTTCAGCTTATGCCGCACGCAGCCCCTCCCCCTAGCTGAATCTCCTTCGGCTTAGCCCAGCGCCACTGTGTGCCACCCAGTCTCACCACCACCACCAACGACCTCCCCTCATGCCGACGAGCACATCCACCATTGAAGTCCCTCCGATAGCCCCTCCCTTAGTCTCACGCAAACCTCCTCTGTCCTCTTGGTTTCTCTCTATATCCCCTCCTAGCACCGCCATCGTCAACCACGACCACCACCGACACCACCATGGGTCTCCTCTAACCACCCACTTCCTCCTCCCTTTGACCTAACCGCTTTAGCCTCTCCTTAGATGGCACGCACGTAGCCTTAATGCATGGGTTCACAATACACATGATCGAGCTCTGCCTCCCATGGCAACCGCACCACTGCCATAAGCCTCTTCCCTCACCGGCGACCTCCCCTAGCTACCCCCATGCCCAATTGAGCCTCCCTCCTCCCGCATGCTCTCTCACTCTGTCAAGGGTGTTCCTCCACCTCACAGCCCAGATCTGTTGCCTCCAACCACCTCAATGCCATCACTAGCTCCACCGCACCTCCCTCAGCCCCTCCATGCTTAGCCATAGTCTCCACCTGCCCTTTGCCTTGACACGCATCCTCACCCTCCCGGATGCACTGTACATAGCTAGATTCATCGTGTTCCACCCTTCACCGCGACCACAAGGCCACCATGAGCCCTTCCATGACCACACCTAGCTATCCAAACCCCCAAACAACCATTGTACATGGCTAAGCGCCACTATACATAGCCTCAGCCACCACCCACAGACTCCCCACCATGTTGGCCACCCTTGCATAGCCCAGATCTACCCACTAGAATCCTAGATCTGATCCCCAAGATAGTCCCGTTGTAAGGTCACAATAGTGACTACTACCGCCCAAGCTAATGGCTTTCAACGCCACTGGTTGTGCCGGACAACTAGCAACGCATGAGTTATCCAGACGATGGTATCTTTCCCTTATCCTTGTTATTATGTTAGTTGGTTGGTTATGTTGTGGACTGTGCTGTTAGTATTTATGGAGTTTGCTGTCTAGTGTGGTGATGTGATGTGTTGTGTATGTGAAGTGTTGGGCATAGTTGGGAAGTGTGTTGTGTCGTTGTGGACTGTGCTCTGAAGTGTGGCTGTGAAGTATATGGCATTGTGTGGATTGGGAAGAGTACACGTGGAGTGTACTCTCGTGGTGTAGCGTGGAATAAGAAGGGTATACACGAAATATACCCTCCTAGCGTAGCATGGAATGGGAAGAGTACACATGGAGTGTACTCTATATGATGGAGTGATGCACCATATGGCGTATATGTCGTAGTAGTAGTGATGTGGTGTAGCGTGTGTGAAGGGAGTACACGTGGAGTGTACTTTATGTGGAGTGATGTACCACATGGCGTATATGTCGCAGTGGTGATGTGGTGTAGCATGTGTGAAGGGAGTACACGTGGGTGAAGCAATACACCGTGTGGCATGTTGTGAAGATAAAGATGGTTGCATAGTTGATTAGCGTAGAGCATGATGTGTAGTATTGGGAACTGTGGAACAGTGTCTCGAAATAGTTGTGATGTGGCCTGTAGTCTGAGATGACAGGTGTTACCATGTAGTTGACATATGGCTGGGAGTATGTGTGAAGTGACAGAATAGTGTAAGAGTAACACAACAAAAGCAGGACAGGGGAATGTCAGAAAGTGACATGGTTAAAATGGTTAAATAAGAAGTTGTGCTTGTGATGAGTGAGGAGTTAGTATAAGAGCGACATAGCTAGAACGTGACGAGATGTCATGATGTGATAGGAGTATGTGAGGGACCGTACTCATAATGAGTTTGGAGTTCACGTAGAAATGATGTAGCGGGATGTCAGGTGACGTGACAAGGTTACGATGTAGCTTGGGAGTAGTCTCAAGCTGTATGATGTGATGTAAGGTGTACTTATGAATGGAGTCTTGTTATGTCATGTGTTGGGATGAACTATCAAGAGGGACGGGTAGCATGAAGAGTTATGCAAGTTGGGTTAAGAGAATGTTGGTATCGAAGTACGGGCTTGTTTATACAAGCAGGTGATCAACGTGTCATATGTTAATCTTAAGTGGTTCATGCGTAATCTGGTGAAACATATGTGCCAAATGGATTTATCATATGTAATGGGTAATCTGTCCTAAGCATAGGTACACAATGTTGGAGCCTCAAAGTTGGCTTAGAGTGGCGTATGATATGCATGGATGAGAATAATGATGATGAGGAGGAAGCACAATCTCGAATGTAGGAAGTGGCGTATGTATTGTTTAGGATTGGGAAGCGTGACTTAGTCAGTCTGAGTCATGTGTCGGGATAAGGTTAATAAAAAGAATAAGATGAAGGTCTTAGTGTCTTAACCCTAAGATTAATCATGGAGGTTCACTTTAGTGGATGAGCACTCGAGGCAAGACCTTGAGTTTGAAAGAGGAAATGACCATAAGTAGATCCTGAAGGTTTTAGCATAGTAAGGGACATGTAAGAGCACGAGATAGAAGGAGTGTTTCCAAGCGAAGTGTAGCTCTACTTCTAGTTTAGTTGCTTATGCATTAGATAAACAATGACGCTAAGGTTATGTGCATGCATGTAGGTTACTATCTGACACACACATGAATGGACTGCATGCAATGACTAAAGCATGGAGTCCAGGTAAGTACTATGTTCAAACTTTTCTAGAGTTTTCTAAATGATATGAAAATGGAAAAGAAATGTTGTCTTTACGATGCTTTACAAAATGAAAGGAAACAATGTTTTATGAAAAAAGATGCTAAGTGTTCAAAGGTATATGTATGTATGGCCCTTCTTGGCAGTCCCTTTTTATGCAACCAAAGTATCAATTGTATGCATGTGAATGGATGAGTATACACAGTATCTATTGTATGTATTTTCATGAAATGAGATGTGAGGTCTATGCCTTCTACTTTAAGCGATGCTTTAAACAATGCGAAGAAAACGTTTTAAATGTCCCTATGAACTGATTGTGTTAAAATGTCCCTATGAACTGATGATGTTAAAATGTCTTTATGAACTGATGCTTTACGGATGTCATGAAAGATGATGTTTAAGCTCATACTTTTAAATGACGTTTTTCCATGAATGAATTGTCAAATGAAAAGGACTAAAAAGGAAATGACTGAATGAAAGGAAATGACTGAAAGGAAATAAACGTTTCAATGTATGAAAATACATAAGGGCCATATGAATGAAAAGGGTACCAAAGGAATGGGCAGATTACAATGCCGGCTAAGTAGTACTGGCTGTGTACCTAGTGCTGCCCCCTGACTGAAAGAAATTCCCAAATCGTGGCCACGGGCGGAATCTAGGTCCAAAGGAAGACCGCTAACCCCAACACATGGGGCGTAACAGTGTGTACCGGCCAAAAAAAGTGAAAAGAAAGAATGTATGAATGCATCGAACTCTTTGAGAGATGAAGGAATTGACGGGAGATGTTTTACGAAAAGAAAACCCTTTTAAGAAAACCCAGCCTAGTGATGTTTTCAAAATGAATGTATGTCTCATGTACGTATAGTATGTATGGAGTGATAAATGCATGAATGAAAACCTATGTTAGTATATTTTAACTATATGAAGTAATGCTTACTGAGTATTTGACTCATTTTAGTTTTTATGTATGCCCCTCCCCCCACAGGAATTAAATAAACAGAACGCGTCAGGACAGACACAGCCCAAGGGGAAGAGCACAGAAGTCTAGGCATGAGAGTTCTAATTGTATGAGAGGCTTTTTTATTTTAAGATTGATGTTTTCTATTATAAACCTCTTTTATTCTCAAAGCATATTTTATTTTATAACGTAGTATTGCACCCTGGGTATGGAAGTAAAAAATTTTAAAACGAACGGTAATTCCTCTCTCTTTTCTTAAAAATCATTTTCTAAAGGTCCCACCACAAGGACGGGCGTTACACATACCGTCTGTGCTTTTTCAGAAGCAGTCAACCTAGCCGAGAAAGATTGGAATGCAGTAGGCTAGGCCACCACCGAGGACATCGAATCAGGCACCACAAACAAAGACTGTTACCCAACATCAGTAGCCGAGTGATTCCCCTCCACCCTCATATAGCAGGATACAAATAAGGGAAAGTAGTAATCAAAATATAAAGGCTCCAGTGCACAAGGAAGGAGGGAGCAAATCCCATATACTAGGCCAATGGCAAGAAAGTGTTTTCGATGCAACCAGCTAGGGCATCGATCCAATGAGTGTCCTGGATGCCGATTAGTCCATGTGATAGAAGAAGGTGAAGGGGATCTGAGAGAATGAGAAAGTAATGAAGATGATGTAGTAGAAGAACTCATAGAAGGAGATGAAGGAAAGCCAATCAACTGTGTCATTCAACGAGTGCTGCTTGCACCTAAGCTGAAGGATAGAAACCAATGGCACTCTATTTTCAAGACAGGATGCACTATTAACAATAACGGATGCAATGTAATAATCGATAGTGGAAGTTGCGAGAACATAGTATCAAAGGCTCTTGTGAAAGCGTTGGAGTTAAAGATGGACAAGCACCCACGTCCATACAAGATCAGTTGGATCCGAATGGAAGTCGAGGCAAGGATAAGTAACATTTGCCGTGTTCCTTTTTCCATTGGAAAATACTACAAAGATGAGGCTATGTACGATGTGGTGGAAATGGACGCCTGCCATATCTTACTCAGGAGACCTTGGCAATTCGATGTAGATGCCACTTACAGGGGCACAACAACACTATTTCATTTTGGTGGCGAGACCAAAAAGTAGTGTTAATGCCCATGGGGGAAAAGGGTCCCAACTCCTTACAAGTTGAAGAGAAGAGTGCCTTGTTTACCATAAGCGAGAGTCAGTTCCTAGAAGAAGCAAAAGAAACTGAGGAAATATGGACACTGGTGGTGAAAGGAGAAAATGTTGCTGACTCCCACATCATACCCCAACAACTTGACTGAATTTTAAGGCCTCGCACCACAAAAGTTACCTAAGGGACTACCACCCATTTGTGATGTCCAGCATCACATTGATTTAGTTCCTAGAGCAAGCTTACTGAATCTGCCACACTATCGAATGAATCCCAGTGAGCACCATATCTTGCGAGAACGAGTAGAGGACCTCCTTCATAAGGAACTGATCATCAGGGAGAGCATGAGCCCGTGTGCAGTACCAGCGCTAATTGACAAAGAAAGATGAGAGTTGGCAAATGTGCACAGACAACCGTGCCATCAACAAAATAACGATAAAATATTGGTTTCCCATTCTGGGACTAACTAATATGTTGGATATGCTTATAGGGTCGAACATTTTTTCAAATAAGAATAACGGGTATCATCAAATAAGAATACAACCAGAAGATGAGAGGAAGACGTCCTTTAAAACCAAAGAAGGCTTGCACGAGTGGTCGGTAATGTTGTTTGGTCTCTCTAACACGCCAAGCATCTTTATGCACATCATAGACCAAGTTCTCAAGCCCTTTGTTGGAAAATTTGTTGGGGTATATTTTGACGACATTCTTATTTATAGCCACAATCAAGTTGATCACTTGAATCATCTAAGGAAGGTTCTATCAGTACTGTTCCATCACAAGTTATATAATAACTTGAAGAAATGCACTTTCTTAGGTAGCAGGTTACTATTTCTATTATTTGTGGTAAGCGCTGAAGGGATACATGTGGATGAGGAAAAGGTGCGTGCTATCTGTAGTTTGCACTTCCATGGACTGGCCACTTTTTACTGCTGGTTCATCAGGAATTTTAGCTCTCTGGTGGCACCCATCACAAAGTGTATGAATAAAGGGCGATTCATGTGGGGTAAGGAACAAGAAGTCAGTTTTAATACTATCAAACAGAAGCTATCCACAACACCAGTTGTAACAGCCTGCCAGAAATTCATTGGTGGAATTTCTATTGACTTTAGGAATATCGTGAAAACCCTATAAGTTTTTACGAATCGATCAATCGTACAGGTTTTAGTTTGTCAACATAGTCAGTGTTATCACTCACTATAGTGCTAGAAAATGAGTTTAATTAATTGAGGTAGTTAGAAGTGTCAGAATGTGTTATGGTCTATGCCATTAGACTCAGTGGATTATTTAGGATTTTATGGCGCAATAGCTTATTTTCATAATTCCGGACGAAACGTCTGTTGAAAATTGTGAAATTATTTTTAGGGGCACTTCGAAGTTGAATTTCGTTAAACGATTATCACTATTTGTTAATATGAATATTTAGAATTTTTTAGTACTAAGTTTATTATGTATTTTTTTGGAATGAATAGTAACCTCGATAAGCGCACTCATTGCAGTGTTTTCAAAATCACAGTGTGGAATGTCCAAATTAGGTTAGAAAAGTTTTATTTGGACACTTGGCAAGATCTTAACCACACATAGTAAATGGTGTTAGACACTTGGCACAAAGAAGAACCATTAGATAGATTTGTGAAGAAATCAAGGTGTGAGATCATGCCACCTAAGCAAAGTTGTGTTTCATCTGTTCAACCAAATTGTGCCAGACCAAAGAGGGTTTCAACCCTAGAAAAACCCTAACTGGTTGGAATCCAATTGAAACCCCAAAAGCTTGGTTGAAACCAAAAACCTAAATGGTTTTCCCAAACCCTAAAGTTGGCCTCCAAACCCTTTTTAATCCGATTTCTAGCATTGTGTTTAATCACTTGATTAAATCATTTCCACATGCTATTAATTAATCAAATCCTTGTTATGACATCATTATTCAACTTTTTAAACCTTGGAAATTTGATTGGGCCAAGAAAAATTGGTTTTGGGCTTGATAGCATCTCAAACCCTAACCAAACCCTCTTTAAACCCCAAATTGAAGCCCACTTGGTGGGGCCCACCAAGGCCCACGAAATTGGCCACCTTGGCAAAGCTTCTTGGAGAAGTTTCCTCCCCCACATGGCAGACCATCCACTGCCATTGGCTGCACCCAATAGTGCCTTGATGTGAAGGAGAAATCCACTCCATCAACCTCCAACTTTCACAGCTGCTGCAGGCAGTCTTTGCCCCTCACTATTCTCCACTTTATGTCACATAGCCACCTCCAATCAAGGGTCATTCCAGCCCACAACTTCCCCCTCCAGGATTATATAGTCTTGCAAGGCACTTTTCATTCCATTTTATCACTTCTTTCCCCCGTTCTTAGAGAGTAACCCAAAAGAGCTCTCTCGGGCAGATTTCTGGGTCCTTTTGCGTGGCCATTTACGACCCTTTTTATGATTTTCGCACGATGATTCCTTCACATACATTGTTCGTCTTTGAGTCTAGTTTCCGTGGATATCTTATTTGTCTCATTCCATGCTCATTTGATTGGTCAAAAGTATTTTTAACCATGGAACGGTCATTCTGGGCGTGAAACTGGAGAGTATGTCATGTTTTGGAAGTTTTGACCAAGCTAATGGACATATCTTGGTCCGAAAATTTTATGGAGTGTTGTTAACATGTGTTTATGAATGTTCATTGAGGTTTTGTTGCTTGAATAAAGCTTTTGATGGTAGATTTTCTTAGAGTTAGAAATTTGAAAACTGGAAGTGGAAAAACAGTTTCTGTTTTGTGAAAGTTTGAATATTTCATGATTTAATCTTATTCCAAAGGCTTTGATATTTTTATATGATGATCCTAAGCCTCTTATATACATGTTAGGATGTTATTTCGAAGATATTTAGTATTATTTTTAAAGATATGAATTTCTATGCAAGAGGATTTCGGTTAGGCCTAAACTTTAATTTTTTTGAGTTAGATCTATGTTTTATTAAATTTTAGCCATGTGATTTTAAGTTTAATGGTTGGATCTTCTTTAGGACACATTTTTAAACCATGTGATGTGTTAGTATGAAGATCACATATCTTTAAGCCATGGATCAAGAGATTGATCATAGTTAGTTGGGAAAAACATTTTCTGTTTTGGACTTAGTTTAAAACCAAAAACTCCAAGTGTTGTTTTGTGATTTTTGGTGAGTTTTGTTTGATGATTTAAAGCATGTTTGACCTTAGGATGATGTTACGAATATGTTAGAAGTAAGATTTGATTTTTTGGAATTCTTGGAGATGTTTTTATTAAGGTCAAAACTTGTTATTTAAGGTTTACTTTTTGTTAAAAAGTTTGGGTCTTTTTACAAAAACTTTAGTGTTGATAATTAGTTTTTTCTTAATGGATATTTTTAAGAGTGTTTTTAAACTTAGGATAGGAAGATCTTTGTTACAAGATTTTGGTTTATTCATGAGTTTTGGAACTTGAAAGAATTGCAACCAAAATCAAGACAAATGGCCTATGTAGGTTTCAGCCATAGTGAGTTTTTCATAGTTGTGATTGGTCTTAAATTTTTCTGAGTTGATATTTGAGTTTGGGACAAAATTTACATGAGGAATGTAAATTTTGGTAATTTTTGGAATTAGGATATCAAATCCTTAAGTTAGGAGTAAAATGGTCATTTGTCCACATGTAGAGGGTAAAATGGTAATTTTACTCTAAGTTGTCTCTTTTCACATTTCTAATTGTTAGTAATTAATTTCTAACTTTTAGAATACCCTCTTACAGTTCCTCGTGTTTCGCTCTTTATTCTAGTAGAACCGACGATCGAGGTAAGTTAGCTTTTAACTTACTATCAGTTTAATGTATATGAGTGATAAGTAAGAGAACTAAATTGTATGCATGCATGTTATCATATGTGCCATGACAAGTCATTACATATTTATCTGTTACACAGAATTTATTCTGTCATGAATTATTCATCTGTTACGCAAGATATTCTGTCACGTATTCCTATACATTGCAAGTATGTCATGTTAAGTTAAGTATACCATCTGTTACATGTATTTCATGTCACGTAATATTCACTGTCACATGTTACACCATGTTAAGAAATGTTGTTTGTTATATGGTATGCCATGTTACGAAATGTTGCATGTTACATGTATGCCATGTTATGAAATGTACTCTGTTACATTTATGTCTTGAAGTATGTCATGTCTGTCATCTTACATTCATGTCACGTTATGCTACGTCAGGACTTTTGTCATTTACGTCACGTTCATGTTACGTCACGTTACAAAATGTCATGTATGCCAGTTAAGTTATTCATGTCAATCACGACCCTAAGCGCTAGGATGGGGTAATATCCTAGTGGAACTCCTTTGTTCACGCTGGAGTGTCTAAATAAGTGTGAAATTCCCTAGGTTGACGAAGTACAGTCAATAGGTTGCCAATGGGGCCTAATTAGCTGGTCACCGGAGCGCGCCAGGCACTAACGCCGATGGTGCCACACATTATGTTACGTGTGTCCACAGCAACTGTGGCACAAACAAATAAGTCATGGGGTCACAACAACTGTGGAGCATGAAGTATGGGGCCACAACAACTGTGGAGCATACACTACGTGAGACACAACAATTGTGACACGTAGAATACGTGGGGCCACAACAACTGTGGAGTATGTATTAACGCACTCACAGCTGGTAGAGAAACCTGTGATGTGATGCGGTAATCGGCAGGGACACACAACTTAAGGGGACCTGTGTAGCACCCATATGGTCACTTTAATGATTAAGTCTATTGAATAAGATTTTAAGTTCATGTATTTCACGTTCAAGTCATGTTTCAGGTTCACGTTATGTTATGTTCAAGTTTACATTCACGCAATCATGGTAATCCCATGAGACAAGAATATGTTTTAAGTTCATGTTATGTTATGTTCACGTTTACGTTATGTTCCAAGTTCACATTTATGTTATGTCATGCTCAAGTTCATGTTCAAATTATGCATGTTCACGTTCATGTTATGTTTCAAGTCCATGTTATATTTCAAGTTCACGTTCATGCTATATTTCAAGTCCATATTATGTTTCAAGTCACGTTCATGCTAAGTTTCAGTTTCAGTTTAAGTTATGCTAGTTATGTTATGTTGTATGTCAAGTTATGCTATGATTACTTATGATTTGATTATACATTCATGATTTTACTGCCATGCATGCATCATTAATCTGTGTGGAAGTTTTCTGTTAACTTGTTGAGATTTGTAATCAAATCTCACTGTGGTAGTCCCAACTACCATTCCCCCCAAATGGTAGATTTTGTTATAGGATCTGAATGAGAACCGGGAATCGACCAACTAGAAACGGTTGACTAAGCGACGGTGTGACGTAGATGGTAGTACAATAGTTACCTCAGATTACTACTTGTATTTGTGGAGTTCAATCTCCAGCACTCTTTTGATCACAACCATAAGGACTATTATTGTGATCTTAGTTGTTTAGTATGTAGTTAAGTATGAAGTATGTTTTAAGTATTTGGGATATTTCAGTTTGGTGCATAGTATTGATAAAGAAAAATTTATTATCCGCTATGAATATTGCATAGTGCTAGATGCATGTTAGAAATATTGCATCTTATATGTCATGAACGGGGGCAGGTAACCTTGTGTTGCATGTCTCGACGCTTCAAATATCCATCCGATCCCAAGCGGAATCTGGGGGCGTCACACCAGTACTTTCTCTTCCCAGCTTTGATAAGCTTTTTGAAGTTGATGTGATGCCTCCATAATTGGTATGTCTTGTTCCAAGAAGGGCGAAAGTGGACTACATATGAGTTGGGATTTTATGGTTATACGGTCTCTGAAACACTAGGAGCACTACTTGATTCAGCGTGAGTTTGTCCTCTACAGTGACCATCACACCCTAAAATTCATAAACACCTAGAATAGCTTGAATTGTATGCTTGCCAGATGAATCAGCTTTATGCACAAATTTACCATGGTGCTCAAACACAAATCTGGGCAACAAAACAAAGTGGCCAACGCTCTCCGCCGTCGTGCATCCATGCTCTTGGGTCACAAAAATGATCCAACGGAAATGATTTCAAAACCACAAGTCAAATAAAATAATTTAAACGTAATGGTAAAGTGAAATTAAAATAATTAGATCCCACAGTAATTAATTTAGAATAAAGAGATTTTAAACGTATAACAATAATTAATAATAAGAAAGCACTTCAAAATATAATTTTCACATAATTAAAAAATCATAAAATAAACCCACTAAAAATCCAACAATTTTAAAATAAGAGAATAAATTTTTGAATCCATAAAAATTATTCCTTCATTAAAAATACACTAAAATACGGGGTGTTACATCCTCCCCCCTTAAATAAAATTTTGTCCTCGAAATTAGCAAAGTCAAACATTAAAGTTACGACAGGATCAAGATTCAACTAAGAGCAGACTTTAGAACATACCATCACAATCAATCAAACAAATATGGATATTGCTCTCTCATGTCAGCTTTTCTCTCCCAAGAGAAATCTTGAGCCAACGGATCACCCCATGACACTTTCACCAAAGGTATTGTCTTGGACCTCAACCTTTGTTCTTTCCAATCCACGATTTGTGTCGGGGCAACTTCATAAGTAAGGTTAGGCTGAAGTTGAATGCGTCCAGGGTCAGCAAAACGTGGCTCTTGTTGTCCAAAACTCTTCTTCAACGAAGACACATGAAACACATCATGAACATCCCCAAAATAGTCCGGCAAAGCAATTCTATAAGCAACAAGCCCATCCTTCTCTACGATCTGAAAAGGGCCAACATATCTTGGACTAAGCTTTCCTTTCTTACCAAAGCGCTTAAAACCCAATCACCTACTTCAAGGATAAGTCTCTTCTTCTTGTATCTGCGTAACTCTTCTGGCGACTTTGCGCTTCCGTCATTTTAATCCTTATAAACCGAACTTGATCCTTCATTTCTTGAATTATCTCAGGCCCAATTACTTTACTCTCACCAACTTCATCCCAACACAAGGGTGATCTACACTTCCTCTCATACAAAACTTCATACGGGAACATCTGAATGGAGGAATGAAAACTGTTATTATAAGCAAACTCAATTAGTGGCAGATGTTCTCCCAATTCCCCTGAAATTCCATGACACAAGACCGCAACATATCCTCCAGAGTCTGAATAGTACGCTCTGATTGACCATCTGTTTGAGGCTGATATGCAGTACTAAACTTCATCTTAGTGCCTAAGGCTGCCTGCAAGCTCTTCCAAAAATGGGACGTACATCGTGGGTCCTGATCCAACACGATACTCTTGGGTACTCCGTGCAAACGCACTGTCTCCAAGACATACAACCGAGTCAACTTACCCAAAGAGTCGGTATTATGAATAGGCAAGAAATTGGCACTCTTGGTCAACCAATCAACAATCACCCAAATTGAGTTCTTCCCACGAGGGGTCCTCGGCAAACCCACAACATCCATAGAAATATCATCCCACTTCCACTCAGGATTAGGGAGGTGTTGAAGTTTACCAACAGATCTTTGATGCTTAGCCTTAACTTGACGGCACGTGGCACATTTCTCAATAAACATGGTGATATCCATCATACTCGTATTAGTCCCCCAGCGGCACATCACAACCAGTATTCCTAGGGTGACTATGCTATCCAAAATCTCATTTTCCACAAGAACCTTAATACAACATCCAAAAATTCCAATGATCAATAGCCCTTACAATACTATGTGCGAACCTCAATCAACTCCTATGCTACAACTTCTAAACCTCCATTGAATTCTACTTTTGGTAATCTAATAGCCACTTCCAAAGTTAACCATCAATAACAAATTTTGCACAACCAAATGATTAATCTCCAATTACAAGTATCTTTTCAAAATTCAAGTCACCACTACTTCCTCAAAATCAGCACAATCTGAACTCCTGACTACAACCAAAAATATCACGCTTCTGCTGCGACCTCTGATATTTGCCACCTGCATAAAATTTCTGTCCTCATAAAACTAACACCATCGAGTACAAGGTGGCTCCATTCCTATTAACCAAAACTCTTATCACAATTTGGTAGAAGAAATACTCTCTTTCCCAAAACCAAGAGTTATAACTCAAATTCCTTAATTAACTCCTGCAACCTTGATCAAAATCAAATTCCATAAAATATATCCATGATCATTGACAGAAAACCAATATCAAACAACCTCAGCATCCCAAATTGAAAATAAGCAACCTCAACCCAAAATACATCCGTCTCATCTACGATAAGGAACATACCTTAAAAGGCTCAATCCCAACCTGGAGAACCAATAAGAGCGCCTAGAGACTTCTACCTGACAACCTAAACCCAAAAGCTCATCACCTACATTCTAAACAACATCTAATCTAGCGGTGACTAAACTCACCACAAACCACCATTGACTACACCAAAATATTATCCAAACCAACTTGGTAACTCGCCCACCTATTTCCACTCCTCCAAGCTAGCATTAACATAACTAATTCCTTCAATTGCACAACACCCATGGATCCTAATGTTTTATTAACCCACATACCTGACCATATTATCCACCAATGATGCCTAAACTTCAGCTTCCAAGATCTTACCATGCACCATACATGACATCCCATCAATCTCCCTTCAAGTTAAATAACAATGTCCTTGATTCAACCAACTGGATGCTCAATCTCCAAAAGAAAGTATAACCTCAAAAAATTAAATTCCTAGGTAACCTCAAGTAACAATTAATTCCTGCAGATAATCACAATAACTATTCCCAACCATGATTTCATTGAGTAACCCACTTCAACTGTTCACTCCAATCAACTCATCAAAAATCTCAAAGCCAAGGTCTCTTGAATTACTACTATTGTCCCGACTCCTTTTCAACACCTACCAAAGTCACTTCCTCCAAACCAAAATGAGACTAGGACCTATACTCTCCGAAATGTATACACACTCACCATTACTACGCATCAATCTCATGCACCTTTAGCCAAAACCAATAATCCTCTAAATGTGCAAGTGATCCATCACTACCATTTCCATCATCTGGACCTATATCCTCGAAATCAACAAGAATCATTTCCTATATTCGCACCATCTATTATCCTTAAAATTGATATGGATTAAATCCTCAACCTGTCACTGTAACCTCGAGCTACAAACAATCATTAACCGAACTAGATCAACATCTTCAATCCTCAGGAAATACATCAACTAGATCATTACCTTCCATTTCCAAAGAAATTCTCCCCTAAAACATTCTCATATCAGTAATTCAACTCTCATCAATCCTATTTTAATTTAGCCCTTCAACTCTGCAAATTCTAAAACCTTAACCCAGATAAAAATCATTTCCCGAAATCTTCAAGACCAATGACCTTAAATCTAAAACATTCGCCTTATAAAACTTGTAAATTCTAAAACCCCAAATGTTATCAAATTGCTTATCAAGGTCGGCAAGATCGAAAACTTCTAATCTAAGTAATCCCTTAATTGCTTGTTGAACCTACCACCTTAAATCTCATAACTTATTTCTAAAAAAAACTATGGGGCCTCAAGCCTTAGATGAACTTCTCATCAATCTAACCTTGAAGTTCGCTAAACTTACAACCTCCTACTCCAAGGACTCATTACATAAATTCTATGGAACCTAAAACCTCAATTATCCCAAGCAATTTAAAACTATTCCCCTCCTTAGCAGCAAATTGAGTTCCTACTCCAAAGAGTTCACCCTGACCATGATGTTCGAGCCTCGATATTAAAACAAACCAATCACCAAGAGTTCAGGCCTACTACACCAAATGTTCAAGCCTAATAATGGCATTCACAGTCGTACCATTTTCCTGCCATAGCACAACCCTTAACCCGCCTTTCTACTTCGAACAAAATAAAACAAAACAAAATAAAATAGAATAAAAATTCCATAATTAAAATAACATAGGATAAAATAAATAAAACCAATGAAGTAGTTCACAATAAAATAATTAAAACCATAAAATAACTTACCATAAAATAAAGCAATAAAATACATAACAAATAATTAGTATACAATAAACTAATTAAAACCAATAAAAACAACATACTTTAAATTAAATAATTTCAATTTACAACTTTTAAAACTTTCCGGTACTGCACCTACAGGACATGTGGTTTTACCCAGAGCCGAACTGCTCTGATACCACTTGTGGCGCCCCGACCCCCACGTAAGGAAACACAGGAATCGAGACTCCGGGATGATGACAACATGGTCACGCATCCCAACGAAAGTGCCAAGTGTGTGTACATGCAACGGTGTACAAAACAACGCAGCGGATTAGTCAACTAAGTACCAGAATTTTAATACAATCTAAACATCAGTAAAGGTTTAAAAGGTCATTATACAGTCATCCAAAATTAAAATACAATACAGTAAAATAAAATAACTAAGCAAGTGATCCCAGATCTCTCCTCGGGCAGAGCCGTCTCCTCAAGCTCGCCCTCATCCTCCTCATCTGCATCAAAATCTGCATTACCATAAAATGGTACCGCAGGTAAGTATAACCCAAATAACCACGTAATGAAAATGCATTAATGCAACCAACAAGCATGCATATGAAGAAATATGCATTTTCCTCAAAACATTATTTTCTCCGAAAATGATTATTTTCCAACACACGCCAAAATCACATTTGGCCCAAAATATCCGTAAAACATTTTTCCAAAAGATGATTTACATAGAAATCCAACACACACTATTTTCCCAGAAAATAGTTCATTAATCCAATATACCATATGCACCATGGTCTCTCCCAGGGACCATCTGCACGTCCTGGCTTCGTAGCGATGCCCAGTTCCGCGTTCATGGCCAAGCACCCACATTTCCTCAACAAGCGATGCCCAGTTCCGCGCCCAGCGCGTTCATGGCCAGACATCCTCTAGTCCCTGCCAGCAGAAGGACCACGGAGTTGGCACGAGACCATCTTGTCCATTCCCATTGTCGCCCAGCGACAATCCAGGGGACATTACTCAGTATATTCCGCTCCCGAGTAACCAGAGGAGCTCCACTGAGATAATGCCCCATCTCGGCTTGGGGTCGTGATACACACGCACCCAGAAATCCTTTCACATGAAAGCCCAGTTTTCAATAAACACATGAGCATGAATGCAATACACGAAAACCCAATTTCCCTTTACAAACAAGATCATGCGTGCAAAATGCAATGTACATGAACAACACAATATCCAAACCAACAATTACCAACCCAATCAATCACACAAACAACTCCAATCACCAATCCATCCGACTCCCGTACTCCTCGGACTCAGTCCGGCATGTTCAACCAAATACAGTGAAATGAGTTAGTGCAAAATACATTTAAATCACGAAAGTTTTTTGGAGAAATACTTACAATGCTATATAGCAATTTTCGAAGGATGACGAAGCTGCAAGAAGTGACGTCTGAGCAACGTAACAGTGCAAAATGCACTGTGGTCGTGGGTCTCAAATACCCACTTTTCAACGGAGACAGACGAAAACCCGAGATTGATAGGGTAGGGCCTAGGGATGTCAACAAAGCTAGTGGTGGTGGTGGTTGGCCGTGGGTGGCGGCGCAATAGGCGGTTGAAATGCAAAAACACCCAAAACAGAAATAGAGTTGGAAGTGAATCAACGGTGACGGATCAGAGCTGGGGTTGGGTCTAATGGGTTGCTAAGAGGTTGAGGATGATGTGGTGAGAAGATGGTGGCCAATGGTGGTGCAAGGGCGGCGCAGCGGCGGAAAGAGTGCCGCGGCTTGGAGAGGCTCGTGATGGCTAACGGTGGCGCGAGAAGAGTTGAGATCGGAGGGGTAGTGTCACAGGCCGATGGGAAGCTAATGGGTTGGGCGGTTTCGATCACCGCTGGCTCACGACGGCGGGCTGGGTGGACGAAGGAAACAGACAGAGAGAGGGAGAGGGGGTGGGTGTCATGCGCGGGAGAGAAACCGAAGGAGAAAAATGAGGAAAAAGAAAAGAAAGAAGAAAAGAAAATGAGAGGGAAGAAAAATGGAGGGAAAAGAAATGAGGTCCAATCCTCATATCTTGGGTCACAAAAATGATCCAACGGAAATGATTTCAAAACCACAAGTTAAATAAAATAATTTAAACGTAATGGTAAAGTGAAATTAAAATAATTAGATCCCACAATAAATAATTTAGAATAAAGAGATTTTAAACGTATAACAATAATTAATAATAAGAAAACACTTCAAAATATAATTTTCACAAAATTAAAAAATCATAAAATAAACCCACTAAAAATCCAACAATTTTAAAATAAGAGAATAAATTTTGGAATCCATAAAAATAATTCCTTCATTAAAAATATACTAAAATACGGGGTGTTACATTATATATCAGTAATTGTATGATCTTTTCTGAAGTTTCAAACCACTATTTGCGGTGATTTAAACTGGCCGAAAATAAGCAATCCCAACAATTTGAGAGAATCGTCGCAATTAGGCAAAATGTTTTGAGGCGAAACTCTATACATTTGCGGCGAAATAGATTCACTGGAAATAAGTTTTCCCAACCATTATATCAATAATTGTAGGATCTTTTCTGACGTTTCTAATCACTATGTGCGGTGATTTAAACTTGCAAAAAAAAAGTGTGATACCCCGTGTTTACGTGTATTTTGACTAAGTAAATTATTACATTTATTAAGATTATGAGTTTTCTTGTTTTAAATTTTAGATGATTTACATGAAATTATTTTAAGATTTTTAATTTTTAATTCAGTGTGTTTTCTTATTAATAATTATTGTTCATTATTTAAATTGCTCTTTATTTTAAATTAGTTTATTGTTGGATTTAATTATTTTATTTAACTTACTGTTTTGAAATCTTTTTTGTTGGATCATTTTTGTGACCCAAGATGTGAGGATTGGACCTCATTTCTTTCCCTCACTTTTTCTTTTTCCTTTTTTCCTTTCCTCTTTTTCTTTTCTTTTTCCCCTCATTTTCTTTTCTCCTCTCTCTCTCTTCTTTCGTGCACGCAACCCCTCTCTCCCCCGTCCATTGCGTCATCCTCCAACCACTGCCCTTGTGCGTCACCGTGGTCGACACCGCCCCTGCCATTCTCTTCATCTCCGGCCGGCGACCACCCCCTTCATTCCCAGCCCCTCCTGCGCCACCGTTAACCTCCGCGCACGGCTTAAAGCCGTGGCCACCATTTGTTCCAATGTCGCCGTCGTGCCACCTTCACCCACCATCTCTTCACTACATCATCCTTCACCTCCCAGCATCCTAAACCACCCATCCCCAGCTCCGATCCGCCACCGATGAAGCTCCACCATCCATATTTCCGTTTTGAGCATTTCAGCCTCCCAATACCTCCCACGCCGCCACCCACGGCCAACCACTGCCACCACTAGCTTCACCGACATCCCTAAACCCTTCCCTAGTAATCTCTAGTCTTAGTTTGTCCCTGTTCAAAAGTGGATTTGTGAGACCCACAACCTAGTGCATTTTGCACTGTTCCGTTGCTGTGCCGCCACCTCTTGCACTTCTGTGATCCTTCGAAAACTATACTATAGTGCTGTAAGTATTTTTCCAAATAACTTTTGAGATTTAAATGTATTTTTGCTCTAACACATATTTATTGTGATTTGGTTGTTTGTGCCGGATTGAGTCCGAGGAGTAAAGGGATAGGTTGGATTGGAGGATGGAGTTGTTTGTGTTATTGGACTATGTTGTGATTTGTTGGTTGTTGAATATTTGTGTTGTGTCAAATACAATGCATTTGCACACAGGTTCATATTTGTAAATGAAAACTGGGTTTTCATGTAATTGCATTCATGTTTATGTGTATATTTGAAAATTGGATTTTCATGTGAGAGAAAGGAAAAAGACTATAGGGATGGTGGTAAGCAGAGATGGTGGTAGAGTACTGCCTGTAATTCCCACCTACAGTGCACGCAGTAGGGATGGTGGTAAGCAGGAATGGTAGTATAGTCTCGCCTGTGATTCCTGCCTACGGTGCATGGGATAGGGATGGTGGTATAGTGCCGCCTGTGATTCCCGCCTACAATGTCTGATAAATGGATGAATTTTGTGTGAATCATTTTCTGGGAAAATGATGGATTATATTTTTGGGGCCAAAATGGCATTTTGGCGTGTGTTGGAAAACATTCATTTTCAGGGAAATGATATTTTGGGTCTGATGCATATTTCATCATATGCATGCATGTTGGTTGCATTAATGCACTTTTATCTCGTGGGTTGTTTGGATTATTACTTACCTGCGGTACTGTTTTATGGTATCTTAGATTTTGATGCAAATGAGGATGAAGAGCCTGAGGGATCGACTTTGTGAAGGGAATGACATGTGGTTGTTTTTGGATTATGGGATTTGTTTCCCTTTCATCTATGTATTTGTCTTTTTCTTTATTTTGGGATAACTGTATAACTTTTTTAAAAGGTAATTTATTTTGGATATTGTAATTAAATTTCTAGTACTTAGTTGGTGAACTTTTAATTTATCCGCTGCAACTTTTGTGGTGCTCTTCTTGCATGTTGCACACACTTGGGCACTTATCGTTGGGATGCGTGGCCCATGTTGTCATCATCCTGATGCCACAATTCCCTCATTTTCGTACGTGGGAGTTGGGGTGTCACAAAAAGGTTTTTAGTAGCGATTTTTTGAAATCGCTGGTGAAACGATATGGCAACCGATCTTTGGCAACCAACGTGCAACAATTATAAATTCGCTAGAAATAAGTTTTTGCAGCATTTTTAAGGCCTTTAGCTGTGAATTCGTAGCACTAGAAAAGACTGAGTTCCTTGTAGTGAATACAATGCAAGGATTTAGGAAAGATCCTTTGGAGTCGTTATGTGTGGTGGAGTTTGGTGTAGGGAGCTTCTGTGGAGAGCTTGTCAGATTTATGACTCTTCTCATTGTATAGAGGTCCATTTCCTTGAAATAATTTGTATTGGGAAAATGATCTCTCTCAATGTGAGTATCCTTTTATGAGTTCAGACAACGATGAAAAAACTATATTTTCTTGACTAGCTTGAAACAATATATATATATATATATATATATATCTAGGTATATATATATATATATATGTATGTATGTGTATATATATATATATATCTTGACTCATAAAAAAAAATAAAAAGGAAAAATTTAAGACTAGTTGAGTCTCTCCAAAGAGGAATTAATTGCCTTCTACAAATAGGTGGCCATTAGAGGCCGTTAACGATCAAGGGATCTCAGACCAAACAAAGAGTACGGTATAATTACAAAAGAGAAAAGATTCACCATGTCTTTGCATAAAACACTTCTACTGCAATAACTCCTCCTTCTTGGGGTTGTAATTTTAGCAGCAATATTTATAGTAGTGGCTAAACCCAACTCTAGTTGCAATACAACATGTGGATCACTCGACATTCCCTACCCATTTGGAAGAAGCCATGGCTGTTACCTCGGCCCATCTTTTCTCATCACTTGTAACTCTTCCTCTGGCACGCCAACACCATTTCTGAATGAAACAGAAGTTCGCAACATATCGTTGGACGGTGAACTCCGAGTCTTGACTCCTGTCGCCTGTGATTGCCACTACGAATCTATGTATAATCCCAACAACAGCTAGACCATTCGTTTATGATCCTTTTAATTCTTGAGTTTCTAATTTTATATATTTGTTTGCAAATCCTTGCTTTTTAAATAAGAACTCCCTTAATTCTAACACCCTGTTTGGATACAAAAACACTCTCAACCCATTTGATCTAATCTCATTATTACAACTGTTCTAAATTTTCAAACAAAATATAATAAATAATTCTATTTTTTCAAATCCCAAAATAATAATAATAATATTGAAAAATAATATTCTAGCAATATTTTATTCAACTCATCTAAAACCATCTCATCTCACTATCCAAATGAGCCCTTAGTAAAAACAATAAAATTGAACCCTAAAAACATTAATTAAAAAATAAAACATTTGTTCAATATACACAAAAATCTAAGAATAGAAATATAATAAAATAAAGAAAAATGCTGAAAATTGAAAGAAAAGGGAAAAAACTAGATAATAAAAGAAAATGGGGAGTTCAAAGTACTCCCCCACCCCTTCCATGCAACGGTTGAGAATGTCCTAATTAAATTAAGAGAAATGATATTTATAGTCGATTACCAATTTGTGATAATCTATCATGTTCAAAGAGGGGCTATAATCAACTCTTTCAAAACGTTCGTGCCGCCGGCATGCATGATGGGGATAGAGGGGGGTTTGGTACCTGCCCCAGCTAGCACACATTGTTTAAAATTTGGCTCTTAGACTCGGGCACAAAAATTGAAGGTGTAATTACGCAATCTATATTGGTATATATTCACTAATTAATATGAACATGTTGAAGAATTGGACTTTGGTCAAAATTTTGTTTGAACGTACATTTTGTGCAAGTATCAACATAAGTCTCTTTGTCTTGCTCTTAGGAGGTTCTTCATTACTTTTGGGATTGAAAAGAAGGAAGCTCATGAGGCTGAAAGAAAAATTCTTCCAACAGAATGGTGGCTTAATGTTACAAAAACAAATCTCTAATCATGGAAGGTCTATGGAGACAACCAAGATCTTTAGTGTGGAAGAGCTTAAAATGGCCACCAACAACTACGATGAGTGTAAAGTGCTTGGCAAAGGAGGCTATAGAACTGCTTAAAGGCTTATTACCTAATAACAAATTGGTTGCAATTAGAAAATCTAAAATTTGTGATCAGAATCAAATTGAGAAGTTCATAAATAAGGTGATTCTGCTTACCCAAGTCAACCATAGGAATGTTGTCAAGCTATTCGGTTGTTGTCCTGAAACAGAAGTGCCCATACTAGTTTATGAATTCATCACAAATGGACGACTCTTTTTGAGCATATCCATGATGAAAGTCGAGCATCTTCACTTTCATGGGAAAAGTGTATGAAGATAACAGCAGAAACAAGCAAGAGCCCTTGCATACCTACATGCTGAAATTTATATGCCAATTATACATAGAGATGTGAAAAGTACAAATACACTTTTAGATGATTACCACATAGCAAAAGGCGCTGACTTTGGAGCTTCAAGGTTGGTTGCCCTTGATCAAACACAAATAACCACTTTGGTGCAAGGAACTCTTGGGTACATAGACCCTGAGTACTTCCATACTAGCCAACTAACAGAAAAGAGTGACGTGTACAGCTACGAGGTCGTGTTGGAAGAGCTATTGACAGGTGAAAAGGCAATTTCTTCCTTTAGATCTGAAAGTTATAAAAACCTAGCAATGTACTTTGTTTCTGCAGTTAAAAAGGACTGTCTAGTTCAAATTCTTGAGGACCACATTGTCAATGACTGTAATATTGATGTATTAAAGGAAGTTGCTAGTCTTGAACAAGGTGCTTAAGGGTAAGAGGGAAGAATAGGCCCACTATGATTGAAGTGGCCATGGAGCTAGAGGGATTAAGAAGTATGGAAAAGCATCCATGGGGAAAGGATAATCAAACTGAAGAAGAGATGGTCTACTTGCTCAATACACCTAAACACTCTTTCGGAATCGATATGGGCATGAGTTCTACCAATGCAACTATTGGCAAGATAGCATAATTCGAAACCTTTTGTTGAAACCACTGGATGATGGCTGATAATTAATTACTCCACCAATAGTTTTGCATAAGTTGGTTAGATCGATTGAATTTCTATATGCTTAATAACGTCATGTAATAATAATAATGTAGAGAACTATATGTTGTTCAAGTAACTTTTTTGCTCTCTTTACTTTGATACAGACGTGGAGGTGCAGTTGAAACTATATATATAATGCCTATTACTTTTGGTAATCTTATAGAATACAAGAATAATATATGAATACCCGTACTTGGGTAATGAATACTAGAATAATGAAAACTCGTATTTGGGTCTCTCTTTTAATAGGTCATTGCAATTAAAAAATACCAAGCAACACTAGTGGATCCATACTGTCTTTCACAAAAATAAAAATGCCTTCAATGAGTGCTAGCATAAAAGATAGATACAAATTAGAAGACTAAGGTTGGAATCATGTTGAACAGAGATTCAAAGCATGGATTTCATAATTACCTTATTAATGAAATCTAATTACACATATTCATCTAAAAAATTGAAATTGTTTATTGGTATAAATGTTGCAATGTCCATCAAGCTGCCTACAAACAAAGATTCGTCTCAGGTATCTTTATGGATATTAATTTTCTCTTGTTGTCTATGAGATTCTTATTTCGAAACCTTAATTCCCAAGTACTAAAAGTTGCTGAATGGAGCTTTTGAAGTAATGTTGGGCGATATGTATTGCATGCATAGAAAGAGAGATAGAAGGAAGGGACAAAAGGTTGAGGGAAGACTGGGTGCTGGGAGGAAAAGGAGGATGTGACATAAATGAGAGAAGATAGGACGTAAAGTAGGCAAAGGGCAGATGATAAAGCAAAGGGACCGGACCACTTCCTAAGGGGCTTCTTCTAGACTTCAGCTTCAGCAATTTCTTAAACCTCATGATAGGGACTCCAGCAAGGGATCTCCACCAAAAGATAGAGCTTATATTTCCAATGCACAATGAGGGCTAGAGATCACGAGACACTGCAAACAATCATATTATAGTGGATCCTCCCTTCCTTAAATCTCGTGGACCTAGGCTTTACGTCAAACCACATAACTTTGTGTGTTCGTCTCTTTATTTTCATTGCTCACTACCATGGATGAAAGTACAGACACCGCACAGTTGCACTAAACTACCTCTGCGGCTCTACACTACACCAATCGAAGCCAAGATCGCCATAGTGGGTTAGAAATGACTCTTTCTTGACTCCATTTTGGCGTTAACAAGAACAATATTAACTCCAAAGCTATTTGCTTAGTGCAGCCCACAACATGGCCTTGAGGTGGAATGGCTTTTGCATGGTATCCTCTCAATTGGATCAAGTAGGATGCCATCTGAGTGGAGTTGGAATCCGATATATACTTTCTTGGGACTTACCTTGCCCCATCATCCACATAAAAGGCAGGCGCCAAAAAGGAACAAGCCCAGCCTCTTCAACAAAGCTTTGCTTGGTAGGTGCTGCTTATTCAAAATATATAAGGAAAGAATATTATTAGGACCTGATCTATATATACAATATTAATAATATAGAAGATTTTTTCATAGAGAGAGGCGAAGTATTTATTGTCTTTTTATAGAGAAAACCTTATTTACAGACATCTTGACTTAAAGCATTAATGGTACTTCTCTCTACTTATTGTTAAACCATCATGGCCATTTTTTTAATCATCTTGTGATGTCATTTAGGAGTTTATCATTGCTATTGAAGTTCTAGAGTAGTGGATTGAGTAGTTTGTTTCGTTCATAAGTAAAGTTTATGGACCGCTAGATCTATTATATGGGGCTTTTACTTTGTGTCATTGGGTCTGTCTAATAGTGAGTCAATGAAGTCTCTCCAATAATATATGTCTAAGAGACGAATTTCTCTTTTCTTGTAATTTCAAATATCCCACAGCTTTATTTATTATAATTGAGACGTTTTGAATGGCATTATCTACTATAAATTTTGTTGTTACCTTTCAAATTTTTGTTGTTACCTTTCGAAATTGGATCATGCATTTTGGCAGCTTAATTGGAATTGCATTTATTTAAATGAATTTCTTACATTCATGATGTAAAAAAAATAATTTATATATCCAATTATTAAATTGCACCATAACCTATTTAATGATGAGAAATTAAAATATTCATATATATAATATATTAGTAGTGGGGTTATGTGCGAGGCACGTTTGCCTTGTATTATTATTCTGCAAAAGAGAGATCATTATACAAAGCAAATTATTCTGCAAAAGAGAAGGCAAGCAATGTCGACATGAGTCTTGTCCTTTTACATGTGGAAGCAGCGAAGCATGAGACAGAGAGAGTGAGAGGGCCTGGGGCTGGCAGTGCAAACCCTATTAATACAGACGTAACAAACCCACAAAGCATTGTCTCAGTGACGGACGACCCAACACAAGTAAGTGGTAGAAAATCTAAATGGTAGCCACGTACGTATAACAACTCTCTCTCTCTCTCTCTCTCTCTCTCTCCCCCAGATTAATTTGATATAGCTAGGCACAGAAATAAAAAAGAGAGATGTACGTGTGTGCTTGTTTTGTTCCCGGACGACCTAGATTCCCATTACAATTTCTTTAATGATCGGAGATTAGATCCATATGGCGAATTCCAGTGTTTAATTTAATTATTTTCTCTCGTTGGTACACTTGTTTTTCATCCCGGCTTTCACCAATATATGCACTCTCTCTCTCTCTCTCTCTCTCTCTCACATTTAAGCTGATTGTCTACTACTGCAGGTGAAAAGTGAATAGATAGCGTACCATATCACGAATGTTGTAATTTTAATAAGAGTAATCTTGTAGGAAAAGATATTTACAATCGTAAAGTGAGTAAATGTCACATAACTTTTTTAAAAAAAGTGAGTAAATACAGAACTAACATGAAAAAAAATTAATTTTTTAATAGTACACTTCATTATTTTTCAAAATCATTACACGACACTTGCTCATTCGATTCACGATTATATATAGCATTACTTTATAATTTTTTTTCTTTTAGACATCACATGCATGCATGCATCCCCTCTAATATTGTTAATTTACTTAATTAGTGTATCATTAATGGTAAAAGAAAGAACTAATTAATAGCTTTTGTTGGGATATCTCACTTTAAAGTTCAAATAAATTGTTTTATTTTTTTCATGAAGAGGTAAAGCTAGTGTCAAGGTAATGAAAGTTGAGCTCAATTAATTAAAGGTAACGAAAGTTGAGCTTTATATGTTTTATGCTTAAATAATACTCAAATGTTAAATAAAATTTTATTTTTTTAGTTTTTTAAATTGTAACTTTAAGATTATGAAAATGCTGGTTGCAACTGGCATGCCCACGTCAGATGTGTTTTTCACCCATTTGTTTTTTTATTCTAGATGAAATACACGATTGTTTCATTTTCCCGTCCCCCTCTCTTTTCATTTCGTTCCCTCTCTCTCTCCCTCCCTCGAAATTTCGTCCGTTGTAATCCCTCCCTCTCCATCTCCATCTCCCTCTCCGATTTCACTCCCTCTCTTTTCTACATCAAAATGATTTGAAAAATCAAAAAGCATATTAAGACCAGAATTAAAAGCAAGAAAAATAAAGGAAAAAAAAAAAACAGATTTCACACTCATAACCATCTGGGTATGGAGTTAAAATAGAATTAAAACAAAAAAAAAAAACAAAACTTGAAAGTTTGCTTTACAAATAAACCCAAAAACATGACGGAGATGTCAAACATAACAATCAAAAACTAATCTTGTGACTGACCGATCAATCAAAATCGGTGTAGAAATAAAGGGAAAATCCAAAAAAAAACAAAAAAACTTAACCAGCAGATGGATCTATTAAAACTTCCTTGGCCAAAAAGCATAGAACTAGCCTAGACAAGATAATCAAAGAAAGTTATATCCCTGTTCAGCTGCCTCTTTAATATCTTGCAGTTTCTCAAGGAAAAATACCAGGAAAGAAAACCAAACCCAGGAAGGTAGAATCGGAAGAAGAAAGAGAAAAAGACAGGTCTTAAAGGTGAAGGTAAAATTTGCTCTGCTACATCTGCTCTCATGAAAGGAGAAACTAGAAAAATTTACTCTTTAGAGGCTTTTCTGCTATTTCCTCTTTACAGAGACGAATAATCTGCGATACAAAAGCCAAAAAAGGTTAAGACCACAAATTTTTCTGCTATTTCCTCTTTTTGCTATTTTTCTTTATTTGTTTTTTCTGTTTTGCTTTTTTGCCTTATGTTTTCCTTTTTTTTTTTTTTTAATTCCATGTAAGCTGCTACGTACATCCGGTTACCCTCGCTTACCCATCCCCGTTGTCCATAGCAAAATTGTAATATTATATGGATTATTTTGCAATATACTTGAGCTTTAGTTTAGATTCAACCATTAATCAACCTATAAAACTAATTAACGAATGCAATCAGATGAATATTTGAAACAGTAAAACCCAATATATATATATTAGGTACAAAACTGCTTTTATCACTTCATTTGGACATTATGAGTGGAATGTTAAGCCATTTGGTCTTAAGAATGTGCTTAGTGAATTCTAGAATATTACGAATGATATTTTCAATTCATTTAGGGATTTTACAATTGTTTATATTGATGATATTCATATCTACTCCAAATTTATTGATGAACACTGAAAACATTTGTATTCTTTTCTAGAAGCCATCAAAAGAAATTACCTTGTTGTCTCTGTTAAGAAAATTGAATTGTTCCAAACCAAAATTCGTTTCCTTTGTTATGATATTTTTGAAGGACATATTCCTCCTATCAATAGATCCATTCAATTTGTTGATAAATTCCCTGTTGTCATCACTGATAAAATCTAGTTACAAAGATTTCTTGGTTCATTAAATTATGTTGTTGAGTTCTACAAAGACCTCAAGAAACATTGTAAACCACTATTTGAGAAGTTACAGGTCCAATTCACCTCCTTGGTCAGATATTCATGCTTTCCGTGTCAAACAGATTAAGAGTACTCATGTCAAGACTCTAACTTGTCTTGGGAATATTCCTACCCTTAATTCTTTCAAAATTGTTGAAACCAATGCCTCTGACATTGGGTGTGTGTTTACACACACATATATATGTATACCAAAATGATTCTCTATAATGTTTTCAAACATTTCAGGTGTTCTTGCTGCGATGTTAAAAATAATAATGTGAAAATATTAAATACCAAGTAATTTTAGGATGCTATGAGTTGAGCTAATTAGTTAATGTTAGTATTTTTTAAGAACATTTATTTCCTACCGTTACTTTTTATGTTTTATTCTCTCAAAATTTGTTGATAGTTAAAAGCATTTCTGTTGGAGAGAGTTTGTGTCTTTAAGTGATCGTACCGTTTTGGGTTTCAAGCAATTTTATTGCTTTAAAGGTTTTTTGGACATTGTTTTTAACGGGCTTGTAATAAAGTTTCCGTTTCTTTGTGATTTAACATGGCATTAAAGGACAGTTCCTTCTTTCTAGAAAACCAACTTTTTTCTCTAGAAAACTCATCAGAAAAAAAAAAACAATCAGGGGGGTGGGAGCTTTGGCTCCTCCCCCTCCCTCCTTCCTTCTCCTTCCTCTCAACCCAGTCATTTTCTCTGTTTTCTGTTATTTTTTTATTTTTTTGGTTTTATAGGCCAAATAAGGGAGGAGTGTCGTTCGGAGACTTTCCGGTGGTCAGAGGACACCACGCGCCCCATAGGGGGATTTAGAGGCTCTATAAGCCTACCGAATGCAGTGTCCAATGGAGCGGCGCATATCCTTCACGCGCAGTGTGAAATTTGAGCGTGGCTGACACGAGCCTTCGTGCAGTTTCTTTTCTTAGCACCACGTGCGGTGCCACTGGATCTAGCACCTCTAGCTCTTCCATGATCGTCTACCCAGTTTCTTCCTCGACTGGCGCATGTCCTGCACGTGATCCTGCTGCTTCTTTGTGCTATGTTTTCTCTATTTTTACAGTATTTTCTTAGTTTTTTGTAATTTTGTTTCTATGTTTGTGATGATTAATAAAGGAATAGGCTATTGGACTTATGTCCATAGCAAGGGAACCCCTCCTTTGTTGAAGGATAGGGTGGTTATCTCCTTCTCCTCCTTTGGAGGATGGGGGTTTGGATATCGATTTGAATACCCTTCCCTCCTTTGGAGGTAGGGGTTGATTTTTTATCTCTATTTTATATAGAGACTGATACTCTCTTATTAGGGTTTCTAGAAATTAGGAGAATACTCCTCATAAAGAAATTTGTGTGTGGGGAGGCGTACAACAGATGTGTAGTTTGACTTGTATTCCAAGTTTTTCTCTATATTGACTAGTCACAACTGTAACTTTCTTCATGGATGAAATGAAATGAAGTCTATTTCTTATAAAAAAAAATGGCATTAAAGGGTTGTTAATGTTGGCTCTTTTATTTCATTTTATTCCTTTTTCCGGTTATGTCTATGAACTATATGTATATATTTGTGCAGTCTTGCAATTAGTATGAGAAGATAATATACTTTAGAGAAAGTGAGATAAGAAAAACAAGCTCAGTGAGTATATATATTTTAGAGTATTTCCAGATAAAAGAGAGGTGTTCTTTTGAGTGGAGTTTTGGACTCAACCACTTGTGCAGAGCAGGCTTGAATCATAAGATGATCAGTTGGGCTCCTGGAGGAGTCAAGTCAAGAGGAGTTCTGTTGCACCTGTTAATTTGAGCTTTTGTACACCATAGAGGGCTTGAATCTCCTTAAAAAGAGTGATATTTTCGTGCCTCAGTCCAAAGTGGTTTCGTTTGAATATTAATTTCATTGTAATTTTTATTATATTATTGTGTATTTCACAAACAATATTAAGGAGATTTCAAAATGGAGCCTACAATTGAAAAATCCACGAAAATCATTGGAGATCTCAACAAGCCATTTCGTTTCAAATGAGATCATTTCAAGAGATGGAATTGCAATGTGCTCTTCTATCTAAGCCTTCTTAACGTTTCTTATGTTCTCACAGCAAAGAATCCTAGCAAGATTACTACCGAGAACATGACTGAAGCATAAGTGAAAGCTCACAAAGAAAAGATTGAAAAATATATCAAAGATGAGTATAACTATCGATGTTATCTTTTAAATTGTCTTGCAAATCAATTTTATGATTATTACAATCCTACTTATACCTCTGCAAATAAAATTTGGAAAGCTTTACAGAGTAAATATGATACAGAAGAAGTTGGAGCAAAGAAATATGTGGCAAATTGCTTCTTTCAATATCAAATGATAGATGGAAAATCTATCGCGGAGCAAGCACAAGATTTTCAAATGGTTGTAGTAGAAGTTAGATTCGAAGGGATCAAAATTGGGGACAATCTAATTGTTTGTGGCATCATCAACAAGCTACCACCTTCAAGGAGGGAGTTTCTCCCATAATGTGAGTGCATTTATCCTGTAATGTTGTGGAGGATGAGTTTTTGGAAAAAATCTTAATGAAATTTTGTAGCTCTTATGAGTAGGTTGTAAGAATTACAGGAGCACCCTTGATAGATTTCACTTATGTGAGTGTGAGAGTGGGCCCGCTCTCTATGAGATTTGGGTTTATTCTCAAATACACTCAGAAAACCGGAATTAGCACAAAGTCATAATGTGCTGGCTAATAAAGCTCATGTCAACACCTAAGTTATTATGTGTGAGTAATAATTATTTATTTTCCTTAAGCAGTTATAGTTCAAGTCTGAGACTACTATTGGTTCTTCAGTAAAGGTTATTATTTCACTAAGTTATGGTTCAATGCAGACACACCATCATGATGCATAAGAATCATTATTTGTCTGTAAGTATCTCTTATATATATATATATATATATATATATATTATTTTAAAAAAAAATAGAGGGGGAATGTTAGTATTTTTTAATAACATTTATTTCTTACCGTTGCTTTTTACGTTTCATTCTCTCATAATTTGTTGATAGTTAATAGCATTTCCGTTGGAGAGAGTTTGTGTCTTTAAGTGATCATACCGTTTTTGGGTTTCAAGCAATTTTATTGCTTTAATGGTTTTTTGGACATTGTTTTTAATGGGCTTGTAATAAAGTTTCCGTTTCTTTGTGATTTAACATGGCATTAAAGGGTTGTTAATGTTGGCTCCTTTATTTCATTTTATTCCTTTTCCGGTTACGTCAATGAACTATATGTATATATTTGTGTGGTCTTGCAGTTAGTACGAGAAGATAATATACTTTAGAGAAAGTGAGGTAAGAAAAACAAGCTTCATGAGGCTTTCTTAGAGAGAGAGAGAGAGGGTTTTCAATGAGAGAGAAAGGATATTGTTACGCTTGATGTTCTTCATAACATGAGAGTGATATGATAGCTTTAGATGTAAGTATTCTTCATAACATGATATTATTTACCATGATCAATTTAAACTATCAGGTCAACTTTTTGTGCAATAACATTATCAATATTGCTGAGAACAACCAATAAAAGACATGTTTTGCAAATATAGATTATACATTTCTACTAGAAATGTGATCATACATAGCATTTGCTTTCAACATGAGTCTTATTGGAAATAATAAAGCATGCTTATCTAAGTGCATGAGCAGATTTGAAAAAGTTTCCCAAAATGGTATAGGATAGGGTTGTGCAAAAAACCCGTTAGACCGAGCAACCCGTCTCACCCGATCAGATCCGTCCGATAAAATACGGTTTCGCTTCAGTGTCAGGTTGAACCCGATAAATGACAGGACAAACCAACTCTTAACATTTTTCAAGTGTTCACTCTTAAAAACCCTAGGGCAGCCAACTGGCCATTGTGCAGAAATGAAATGTAGCGACCCAAGCCAAGAATTTCTAAAAGAAAGAGCAAAAACACAGATCCATTTCTGAAAAAGAAAGTAGCTTTTATTAATTGAGCCAACCAACCCAAATCTGCTAAGTGACTCAAATGCACAGAAAGATGGAAAAGGATGGGCATCGCGCGTTGATGCTAACAAGCAGAGGTAGAATGGTGGGTGGCACGGGAGAGCTTATCGACGAGGGAGAGAAGACAAGCATTGTACTCAGGGGCATGGTGGACAGACTCTACCTCGAGCTCAATGAGCTGCGAGCAGAGCAGAGCAGAGCCTCTGCCTCCTCAGTGACTCTGAGCCTCTCCCAAGCCTTTTGTAACTCCTCCTCATCTACTCCTCCCTCTTCTGACACTTCCTCAACTCCCTCTCTAGCTCCTCGTTCTTATTCCTCAACTTCGCCTCCTCATCTTCTCTCTTCATCTGACCCATAATGCCACCATTTCTCCTTCTCTTTCTATCTTCTCTTTCCTGAGGCCAGAAACTCAAAGGTGACTAGTAACATATTCTCTTTCCCAAGGCTAAATATATTTTTAGCATGCATATTCAGTTTTGACCCGACCCGACCATTACGGGCCGGGTTGGTTTGGACATGGCATGCGGTTCGGTCGGATTGGGGTAAAAAACAGTTTGGGTTGGACCGTGTGCAAGCCTAGTTTAGGACATTAATACTAGGGGGATCGAGAATGGTACCCTTGCATTGTATCGACAAGTCCAAATGCACTTTTTTTATTTTTATTTTTCTTCTTTCAATCATTTTCATACATCTTTAGATATTTTTAGGGAAAAAAAATAATTCACTAATTGTCATTTTTTTAACCATTATGTAAAATACTTATAAAAAAATGAATAAAAAAATGGGTCAATTTTGGAAGAATTGTTGGTTCAACTAGCATTTTCAATGGTTTAAGAAAGTTAATCATTATAGCGTCTGTATACATCTGGAGAGAGAAAATAATATAAACAAATGGGTGGTTAAGTTACTGTATACAAACAAATTTATTGAAGCATTGTAGCTCATAAAGAAAGTTCAATAACGTACTAAGTATAATCAAATGCAAGGTTTTTATGTATGATTAGCAAAATTTTACCCAACGAGCAATAATACTCACACAATACATTTCACAATATTTTTTTTTTTTTTTTGATAAAGGATCTCATTCCATTAATAAAATGGACATACAACTTTGACTTAAAAAGTCAGATACAATCGTTAATAGCACCTCAGCACACTTTCGTGGCTGACATGGTCTAGCCCAGACGACAAAACTCTAAAGACCGAGGTCTAAGAGATTCGTCGTACACATCTCTGTCCCCGACAGAGTAAACAAACCCCATACCCCGACTACGCGAGGTAGGGTACACCAATCCCATACACTGCCAAAACGGAGATGGGGACATACCACCAGTTCGGACCACGGTCCGCGGGGACTAAATTTTTTATTTATTTATTTATTTATTTATTTTTTTTTATATGTAAAACAGAACACAAGAAAAAACATTGAAACACAACTAAAACCAACAGCAGAAGAAAAGCTCCGAACGGCTGCGGAGGCGCGTGCAGAACACGCGCCACCCTGGGAGAAAACCGTCGACTGATCTTGGAAGTTCCGGGCTCACAGACCCCAGCGGCGCCGCGCGTCGCGACGGTAGAGGGCCTCTCGACGTCGCGAGAAGGCCACTCGCCGAACGCCTACGAGTTTGTTGGCCGCGCGTGCGAGCAACTCGCCACTCCGGATGGCATCGCCTTCGGTGGACTTGAAGATCGGCGACTGGGCAACACCAAGGGGAGGCTCGTGCTGATCTATTGTCGCCGGAGAGACCATATCCGGTGTTCCCCCTTATTAAGCCTACAAAACAAAAAACACAAAAACGGAGCTGCTGTGGCACAGAGCAGACGGAAGAGGGAGAGGTGGGGCGAGGGGGAAGGAGCCGAAGCTCCCACCCCCTCGAGAGAGACGGGTTCGAGGCGCTGAGGGAGGCGGCGGGTTCGGGAGAGACGAGAGAAGTTCAGAGGAGGAGCTTGTTTTTACCCACTACAATTGTCTTATACCATAATACGATCCATGTATCAATACATTTCACAATATATGTCATAGTACATGTTTTAAAGTGGGAGTATTTTCATAAGGTGATATTACTTTCATATTGTAATTTACTAAAGTACCATTAATTTTAAAACATGTTTGTGTAGTGTATTGTGAAAAGTGAAGTGTGTTTATCATTTTTCAAATCGAAAATGATCTCTATTAGAGAATCATTTTCAAGTGAATTAGATATTTTCTTTTTACTAGTCCAGTCGACGAAACAAATATATTTTCCTGACTAGTTGGAAAAAATGATACTTTGTAAAATTTATATTGAGTTTTATGTTTTGTTTTAACGTTTGTAAAAGTTGTATTAATTTTTGTGCTTTGTTGTGAAGTTTGTAAAATTTGTATTGATTTTTATGTTTGAATAATAATTAGGCAATGATAATTATATGAAAAAAGCTAGAAATTTAAATTGAAAATAATTTTGTCATGCGTTTGAGTGATATGTAGAAATAAAATTATGAGAAGTTTTAAGAATTATGAGAATTGTCATAATGTCCAAATATGCCCTCTTCAACTAGTCTCAAAATTTTCCTATTTTTGAACTAGTCAAGAAAAAATATATTTTTTAGGCTATTTCACTACAAAAATTACTGTATTTTCCCACGGAGAAAATTCTTGACAAAAGATCGGTTTTTCGTGGGAAAACCCTTTTACCCACCAACTCTGTCCGTGGGAGTCTCGTGGCGTATAGTTCGCCACAAAAAGTATTATTCTCCACGATAACTCTAACTCGTGGATAATACCAGTGTTTCCACACAGAACCTTTCGTGGCCAAAACTTCTATTTACGTGGCAAAAGGGAATTTAAGTTCTATGAATCTTGTGGTAAAACGATCAAGTCCCACGAGTACTACCGGTGCGTAGAACTATTACCCACCGATTGTATCTTGTCGGAAATAAGGATGTGTTAAATATGTGCATGACAGTTTACCATGAAATATGATGGTGGGTAAAAGGGTCAAGTACCACGAGTAGAATCAGTGGGGAAAACTATTACCCACCCTTAGCGCTTGTGGGAAATAAGTTCGTGTTAAGAAGTGTTGCTAGTTTACCCATAAAATGTGATTGTGGGTAAAAGGTTCAAGTCCCACGAGTAAAATTGGTGGGTAAACTATTACCCACCCTTACCGTTTGTGGGAAATAAGGATGTGTTAAATATGCATGATAGCTTACCCATGAAATGTGATCGTGGGAAAAACTTACTTTCCATGAAGGGATAATGTGGAAAATACTTTTGTATTAATGATGCAATACTTTTCCCCATCAAAACTAACTCGTAGGGAAGGTATAATCACCATGAGGTCGTGGCGTGGCAATTGTGTTATTTGCCATGGAGGAATCATGTCGCAATAACATTAAGGGTGCATTTGCCACGATTGCTACCTCTTGGGAAAAAGTTTGAAAACCCTCGCTGGAACCGTAGACAATAATTAAAATTTGTCTAAATTTTTGCCTGAAATTTGGAAATTATAATTAATTAATATACCCAATTTTGACATCTCCTGAATAAATTGGTTGATACCTAGTTGAGATACATGGCAAAATTAAAAGTGAATACACTCACAGTCATATAAAATATTAGGTACTGTTCATATATATATAAGTTAATTCACCACCAGAATACTGTCCATTTAAGGAAATGGAAATACATCAATGTTCACTGTGTGGGAGGGACAAGACAGGGTCATCAGCTTGATTGTTACAACTATTGTATATATAGCCCATAAAACAACTATATGAACTTGTCTACATATATCCATTTCATGAACTTTGCTCCAAATTAAATCTCCCCATATCTCCATTGCACTCATCCACATGTACCAATGCAGCCTCTATATCAGGGTCAGATTCCCGTATATTGTGAATGAAGAAGACCTGTCCAACAGATAGCATACATGATGTTATCATCACATCAACCGCTTGCCTCAACCAAAAAACCATTACATGTACAAACCATAAAGAATTAGTAAATGACAGTGATCTGAGTAAGAATCCCTTAATATACTGTTAGCATCTATAATATTAAACCCACGGACTAATCATTGTAAAATCCTCTAGCAAGCTGGCAATAGTATATATACTTGCAGCAATATATAAATTGTCCAACATGATCTATAAAAATAATAAGTATGCCAATTCTTATTATTTCCCTAGCAGGAACCTAATATATCAATAGCACATTCTGTTTTCACCTCCTTCATTATTAGTATACAATAATCAAGTCTTCCACATTAGATGGCATATATATATACATATATATATATATATATATGTATATGTACATCTCAGTATGCTCTATATTGTTGACAAAAACATCCAAACTATGACTCTGTACATAGAACAAAAACATAAATACTTGATCATACTCAAAAATTTTATTGCGAAAAGAATTCAAGTATGTTTATCATACAATGGTTATAGGGATATTAGATATATTTCCAACTTGAGGTTTGGTTTTCAATCTCAAATTAGAACAACAAATCATTGATTATCACATTTCAATGAAGAGAGGCTGACTTAAAGCTAGATAAATGCCTATGGTCATTGTAGAATGACCAAACTGCATTTACGAGTGCTAAACAAGATCACAAAAAAATCAAGAGGTATTGCTGTACGAACACCATTTGGCTGGGCAGAAACTGTTGACCACATGTTTAGCCAATATATGAACAATATATTATATATTGTCACCAGCTTCAATCATGTGTGAAATATGACATAAAACTACTTCATATGTGAACAATGAAGTTGCATGACAGCTTCAATATACAATATGAAGCAACCACATCCCATTCCAAAAACTATACATTATTACATTGTAGCAGTAATCCATGTAGCAAGGCCATCATGGAATTCACCTCTGTTTTCCTGTGCACATGGAAGACCAGACTTGCTTCTCTTCCAATCCTCATTTTAAAAATTCAAAGCAAATCCACGGCCATAAGTTCATGACTTTATAATTTTCTTCCTTTCTTGTTTCGATTACCTATATATAACCCGAAAAATGTATATTGCTGTAAAATTGAGAACCACCTATTACTAGAAAAACTGACTCTTATCTTCCACCAACATCAAAACCACCTATTAATTAAGAATTACTTATTCTTTCAATACACCAGTCAATACCAAAATCCAATCTACTTTAAACAAACATGTGGTACGTTCCCAATTTCCATATGCTAACATCATGCACTAAGTGGTCCAGCACTAATAAACAGTAGCACAGATAAATTAAGCATATACCATCAGTACTGGATCTGGGGCTCCTATCCAGTTCTATTTTTCACTTCTCTTTGTGAACTGTCGAGGTCATGTTCAACTGTGATGCAAGGGTTGTCATATACTTACAGAACTGTGCACTGTTGGAACCATTCAGTATATGCAGCTACCTACATGCATGCAGCAATATCCCTGTATAAAAAAACAAAAATTGATCATTGTCAACCCATCCCACACATAAAAAAATATATCGAATACTACAAACCATAATTATCTTTGTATATGAGAAGATACTCACTGATACTGTTGGGTAAAAACCATTACCTGATGCATACCATCACGACACCTTTGCATGCAGCAACTTCCATTACATTACCAGGTTACGATGGCAAAAAAAAAAATCCCACTTATATAACCACCTCCCACACTTTATATCAAAACACCCCAACCTGCCAACAATCTCCTTCTTAACCATTGACATTTAACTAACTGCCATTTCCATAGGGGGAACAAAAAACACAAAAGTCCCCAACACTCAAAAAGATCCCAACCATATGAGAGATGCCTAAGCATCTCCTGGAGCCTCTTCTTGAGACTCTCTATTTGACTCCAACTGTGAGTTTATCATGTTTAGTTGTTTTTCATGCTCAGAAAACTGTTTGCGCAGATCAGCCATATCACCCAAAATTGACTCTAGTTGAGTCTTGTAAATGTCTGCAAAAGTCTTGTTTCTTACATTCTCCTCGGCCAATCGTTTAAATGCCTTATTTTTTTGCATAAAAGGGGAGGGCTCAGGAATGACTGAGTGGCCCTGCCCTTGTGCATAGCCAGATTTATACCCCAAGACCTCTTTGAAAACATCAGCAGCAACATCAGTATCCTGAGCCTCTTCAGTCTCTTTCTCATTCAACCTCTCTACCATCAGATTCTGATATTTCATAAACAAAAACATCAGTGCATGCAGGTCAGCCATGCATGTTCGAAGTAAATAATTAGAAATCATCCATAAAATGTATCAGCTAACTCACATAATTGTGTTCACTTGCTGCATTGATGAATTTCCCCTTCTCCTTAGACCAATGTGTTTCTTTGTAAAAGGCAATCATATTCGGTGCCTCCTCACCCTTCATTTACAATTTATGTTAATTAAGGTTCAAAAGCATTGTATGGACAGAAAATCATTCTCCCACACTCACTTTATTTACTATATATCTTACCTTCTCTTCCATAATCCTGACAAAAGATTTCCTCCCACCAGTATGTTTGACCTTCTGTTTTTTCCTATTATTTGTGTTTCTACGAGACTGCTCCTGAAAGAATTCCAGAGATTTATTGTCATGCACTTACACACAGGAAACAATGCCTCAAGAAAACACACAATATATATAGATGACACCTAAATTGCAGAGAAAAATAAACACAATATCCATGTTTTCCCAACATGAATATAACACTATCCATAGTTACCTTGAATGTCCCGCTAGCCCACCTATCACATAGCCACTCCCAAACATGTGGCTCCACCGACGATCTCCGACCAGCTACTGCCTCCTCATGCGATGCATATTTAAGGTAGTGCTTGTGTAGTTCATAATGGTACGCATTGTACCTATCAGCGAGTGTGTTTACTACAGCCTCTCGATGATTGTCTTTTGACCAATCCAAGATAAAATCACCCTGCAAAACATTGTACAAGTTCACATACACGTTGTCACTCCAAAAATCACATGCATAATCATAAATAAAAATCATTTATATATATAAAAAAACCCTACTCTAACACGATTGATGAGCTCATGCTTCTCCTTGTCGTCTACCACACTCCAACTAGCATGCCGCATTTCAGCATGCACTCTTATAATCCAGCTCACTCGACTACTGAATATAGTGGCATTTTCACATGATGGACCCCTATGCCCATCCTTTATGTTTAAAGGGATCTTACCAAACTTTCTCAACCTTTCAAATGATGTACCCTTCGCAGGCCCTCGGCCTCGTTTTTTTATGGGTGGAACTGTATTAATTTGCAAAGAATAAACTTGTTAATGTTATAGAATCATTGCTAAGGATTCTAAACAGAAAAACTAGTCAAAATTACCAAAGCTGAACATCATACTAGCTACCTGCCAAGTCTGTGATGTTATCCCCCTCATTGTCATCATGTTGTACATCATGATTGGACTCTTCTACACCCACCTCTGGTACTGCTTCAGTTGAGGCATCAACTATGGGATCTTCCTCATCTCGGCTCCTTGTCGGAGGCACCAACTCTGGAACTTCGTCAATAGGGCTTGATGTGACAATTAGTGGACGTCTGTGTCGAAGACCCCGACCTCTTTTGCCTCTAATCACCATTGTTGTATTTCCTGTAATTACAATACAACAACCAACATGGAACCCATAACATAACCACGTATGACTAGTTATCAACACTAGTCCTAGTTGTGTTAGCGTTTTCATAAGTGCTATCTACGAATAAGGAACCCATCAACATCATTATGTAAGTTAACATCACTGTGTGAATGTGTGTGAAAATATACATGGCTTCCTCAGGTTACAAAAGATATTGAAAATTCAACATCAAGTCACGTTTTCACCAAAAACCCGTAACATTCTTTCAAATTTTCGGCAGCTCTAACACACCTCATGTCATCTATTTTGAATAATTGGTAATGACATGCCATCTTAGGAGTAGATGGCATAACTATACCTAATGTTCATTATTCACCAATTAATACGCACTTATCACATGCAAATCCATTGAACACTCTTACTTCAATTTATGCTCAACCCAATCCATGCACATTGTATAATCACAATATCCATAACATTCTGGCTTCTTCATCAAAGGAAGTGAATTTTAAAAACTTTGGAGTTATCACAATCTGTCTCTTGTTAAAATCAGATGACTTATCACATTTAAATGATGTGAAAACATAAATATCTAATCTGTTTGTCCTCCACTTTGAGACAAAAACCTAAAGTAAAAATGAGAGAGACTGCAACACACCATCCAGAGGGTATGATGCTGCTCCCTGGGTTCACATACACTTAGCAACTTGGTTGAAGTGCATAGAAGGTACTTCTATGTTAACAATGACAACTTTCTGTTAATTATATGTACTATCTTCTTCTAATTATTCCTTATATGCAAACCCCAGTATACATTATTACATCCCTCAATATCTGTCAAAATTCCTACCATTTATGAAAAATTAGTCTTTACCGTCAACATTCAGAAAATTTAGCAAAGTATATGCCTCTGGAAATTTTCCAGATTTTTGCCATTCTTATATCACACAGAAATACCATGAAGAGAGTGTCTTTGCTCATTGAAGGCAAGAATAATTTTCTAGGGTTACAAAAAAGTTGTACCTTTTCTTGTCTGAGTTGGTTAGTTCTTCAGCCAAATAGGTGAACAAGTGTGGTGGGACTTCAGTATGTTCAGAAACTGTGGTGTGCGTACTTGGAGTTTGGTCTTCTGATTCAGAACCCTGGATTCTAAATCTCCTTGCTTAATCACTCAGTCTTAATCTGGAACCCAGAGCAGTCGACATGAACTGGCCTTTAGAACCCACAAAATACTGATGTACAGCTCCTGTCACTTCCGAGGTCATAGACTGGCGCCAGTTCACCCACTCTCCAGGCTTTAAAATCCCGCCTCTTCCAAATATTACTTTCCCGCGTATGCCTCTGAAACCTATTCAGTATGTGGTCATATTTCACCTTTTCTGCTATGCACATGGGTCATCAGAGGTCTTGTTAGGGGCTGGAAAAAACTGTGAATTGTAAACGTAACATTAAAACACAAGAACTACTATAATTTGATAATGTGATAAATGAAGACAGCTGGCGTTATTTGGTACACATGTTAGTATATGATAGAAATCACCATGCAATTAAAAAATATGAAAACATTCTCATAACGCCAATTGATATGAATTGGTGTTCTCTGCCCAACATATATCTTTGTGTCCAAACTATGGGCTGGGCCAACTTTGTTTTAAGTATTTTAACCCTCTTAGAAACAAGAACTACTTTAATCTCTATAAAGTGAGAAATGGAGACAGCTGGCGTTATTTGGCCCACATGTTAGTATATGATAGAAAGCACCATGCAATTAAAAATTATGAAAACATTCCTATAAAATGCACGTTGATATAAATTGGTGTTCTCTGCCCAACATATATCTTTGTGTCCAAACTATGGGTTGGGCCAACTGTGATTTAAGTATTTTAACCCTCATATCACTAGAACTACTTTATTTGATAATGTGACTAATGAAGACAACTGGCATTATTTGGTACACATGTTAGTATATGATAGAAAGCAAAGTGCAATTAAAAAATCAATTATGAATGAGGCTTTTTACTCATTCATCTACATTAGCTTTTTAATCGTGTTATAGTTACAATAAAAGGATTTTGTTGATGTCTTAGTGTGTAAAGTATAAAACGCTAGTATATATGTTATATTGAATAAATTACACTAGACTTTTATTAAATTCATAAACACAAGCTACTTATGTCTACAAAAAACATTTATAATTTTTTCTCATACCCAGATTATATAAATAGTCTTTTCGTGTGGCAAAACGATTATCGGTGAATTAGATTTGTACCCCATAGAAGCATGTATGGCTTCAAGGGGTTTTTCCAATTTTGATCATTCGTGTGAAGATCCTTGGCAGGATTTTGTTAATTTTAGTACATGCCAAGCAACGAACACAATTGCGGAGTTGTTATGCTTTACTTGATGGGTTACGATGGTGTCATTCGCTTGGGTTTAGAGAGTTATTTGTGTATGCTGATTCGAATGTCGTCGTTGGTGGCCTCTTGCCTGTCCCGTTCATCACCTTCCTTTTAACATGTCCCGTTCATCACCTTTTACGCAATTATGAGTGGAAAATAAAGGAAAAAAAACCATCTACTCAAAATAAACTTTTTCATGCAACGAATACACACTTCCAATTCTTTATTCGATCTAAGCATGTACATTTCCAAATATTTATATTCCAAATCCGCCTTATACTTGGCTTTTGCTTTGACAAAGTTGGTGAATATATAATTTCCTAAATAGCATAGGCATCAAAAGGTCCATACATCAAGTACAATATGAAAACTGTATCACCATTGCTTTAATACTTGAACTTCCCATGTATAAAACTTTCCATATATAACACTTTCCATATCAAAAGCCTTATCCATGAATGTGTCTTTGCTTTGATACTATAGAAACAGAGTTAGACATTCTATATTCCCATTGACTGGCTGCATCTCTCTTAATTACAGAAACGTATAGGTCATCATAGAAGCCCAATGCAGCAATAAAAATGGTATTACATGGCTGACATCAATTCCCCACAAAGTACAAATTGTGTATGGAAGTAGATTAAACTTCAATGTCACTCTTTATTTTTCAAGTTAAACATTAAAATTTTGAGTATATATGTGAGAATTCATAAGGTTGGCAACAAACTGTTTATATATGGCAATCAGTAAATTTTGTGTATTTCCCCTGTTCATTGGGTGACATACACATTGGCCACCTCTGTTTGCACCTGGAAAGCAAATAGACCTATACTCACATTTAAATATCCCATCATCGAGATACCCATACCATTTTAAGTGGTAAGTTTAGACACTTCATATGTATTTTAAATGCTTTCTCAAACCATGTGTCATTCATGTCGTATCCATTCATTTAACACTCTGGCTTCACAATTTGTGCAACCATTGGGTCTGAAAAATGGTGGTAAGGACAGTTTCAAATTTAGCTTACCACCACGCGTGCATTTGCAATGGTGTGGATTTGTAATTAACGTTAAGCAACTGTCCTCCAGCCCAAACAATTGTTTCTATGTACCAGAATGGTGAATATTTTTAGGAGCTATTCTATTTCTTTGAGCTAGATGTGACAACTAAATCTTTCCATGTAAACCATAATATTGAGAATTGTCTACATTGGATTCATGTAAGAATTCTAGAAGATACTAGATGGTCTACGAAAAATCCACACCAATATCTAAAAAAAAAAAAAAAAAATTAACATGTCTGATTCGGCAATGTATATTTTAGACCCAAAGCACAATATTATACTATTCACAATTTGAATAGTGACTCCATTTTGTAATTTTCCTAGTGCTTTCAATTTGTTAATGAGTCCATATAGGGCGCTTGTATGGACTGCTCGATGTGGTCCATCTCCTGGAACCTTGTTGTATTTAACTGCCATTCATGACTAGATTTCAAGCAAACTAACATTCAGCTAAAGCACCAAACAATTGTACGCATCTGAAATCCCAAAATGGTATTATAAAGTTGCATCATTAGTCCATTCTTTTGTTGTATCATATTTAGTTTTTTCCAACTACCAGCACTATCATCTGTATCTTACTAAATTCATTACTTGAATTTAGGTGGTCTTATGTGTATTGGATGATAGGTTGTAGTGACTGATATATTTAGTTGTATATCTCATGTGTATTGGGCTGCTCCCCTTTTATTTGTGTAAAAGACATTAATTGTTAAAAGAATGTGATGGTTGGAATTTTTAATAACTTAAATTTAGTTAAGTTCGTTGGGTTTCTAAAATGCAAGGCTTTTGTATCTTGGAAACATTCTGAATATCAAAAGGAACAGTGGTAGTTGAGCACCAATTTTCAGCGTTGCAAGTCAAAGTAAAGAAAGCATACAGACAGTGGCCACGTTATATCAAAATAATGCCTTCACACATGCTTTCTTGAAGTGTGGAGATGATCTCCCAATGAGTAAAGTCATGCGCTGTCTGCAAATAGATGAAAACAGAAACCAAGTCAGTCAGCAATATAAATCCCGGAGTGAATATATACCCTCTTAATGGTGCATTAATATGACTATAACTTAATGACTAAAAAACATATCATGTATATAAAATCCTCATGCATCTAATTGCATGTATGGTGGAATTGAAAGTCGGGCACAACATTTAATAAGCGAAATAGTTATGTAGAAGTGATTAACATTATATATCATTAGAGAAACCATTATCATCAAAATAGGATAAGAACAACCATCAGCAACAGAGTCTATAATAATGAAACTGAGGTTTTTATTCAGTACCATCGCCATCCCCCTCATCTATGTTCTCCATCCAAAACACGCTGTTAATGTTTTCATCATCAGTGAAGGCCTCATCAGCACTTTCTTCAGCCAATTGCTCTGGTGACAATGTGGCGTCATCAACGGGCAAGTGGTCTTCATTTACTCTGGTCAATGGATTGAGCATGCCTGGGTTAGTTTCATTAACATTACCATAGTTCCTAACATCAGTGTCACTATCGTCTTCTGTTTCAACAACGTGCAATTCATCATCAAGTTCATGCAAGTCCGAGGTCTTGTGGGGAATATTGTAAACATTCCTATTTGTTATCTTGTGTACTGCGTGCCAACTTCCCCCCAAAGTCGGGTCTTTTATGTAAAACACTTGCAACGCTTGGCATGCTAGAGCGAAAGGCTCATCTTTATACCATTGCCTAGAAGTGTTGACACTCGTGAAGTGATCTCCAATGTGTATCCCCCTTCTCGTGTCGCCAATGTCCCACCAATCACATTTAAACAAAAAACACTTACGCCAACCCATATAGCGTAATTCTATGATGTCCTGCAACACACCGTAGAAGTCAATTGGCAATCCTTCATGGTCGGCATGAACAACAACCCCACTATTTTGGGTGCGGCGACGCCCTTCGAGATCATTCGTGTGAAACCGAATTCCATTCATTATACAGCCAGCATATGATGCAACTAGTGGATCTGGACCACATGCTAATGCATATATGTCATCGGTCACCTCAGGGGGAGTCTTCGCATGCAACTCGGCAATCTAACATGGATATTTGACAAAGGAGAACATTAAGGAAGAAATTCGAAGGTTCTATAAAGGGATATGTTTATAAGTGAAAAAGGGAAATCTTACACGTGTTCTGAACCACGTTGGGAATTGACTTTGGTGCCTACGCTCAATGTTACTGGGGTCCTCTTCTTTCATTTTGTTATAGTGATCACTACAAAAACTATATGCATTAATAAGTTATCCAATCATAATAAAACAAAATAAAAAGCATGTATGGATATAGAGGGTGCACTTACTCTATATAGTCCTCAATCTCTGCGCAATTATTAAGGACGTACCACTCGGCCTTGGAAAAAAGTGCATCGGGTAATTTTTCCATTCTTGCTGCCCCTAACGGGCGCACTTTTTGGGAGAAAACCGATAAACTTGCCTCTCGAGAGGCCAACCAAGTCAATGTTCCGTTCCTCCCGGTTATATCTAGTCTCGATATCATTAAGGTACATAGAGCAAAACGTCAGGCACTCGACATGAACATATGCCTCAGCAATTGAGCCTTCTGGACGGGCTCTGTTGCGGACATATCGCTTGAACTTACCCAGATACCTCTCGAAAGGGTACATCCACCTATACTGAACAGGTCCTGCTAGCAATGCCTCATCTGGCAGATGAATGGCAAGATGCACCATGATATCAAAAAATGCAGGTGGGAATATCATTTCTAATTTGCAAAGAATGATGGGGATATTAGCTTGAAGCCGTTCCAACACTGTTATGTCTAGTGTTCGTGAACATAATTCTTTGAAAAATGAGCAGAACTCGATTAAAGCTCCCCTAATATCGGGTCGTAGGTACCCACCAATAACAACTGGCAACAAATATTGCATAAAGATATGACAATCATGGCTCTTCATCCCTATGATTTTTCCTTCAGTAATGTTGACACACCGGGCAATATTTGAGGCAAAACCATCTGGAAATTTGACTTCTGAAAGACGTGCACAAAAACTCCTTCGCTCAGTTACATTTAACATATAACATGCAAGACTCATAGAAGTATGATTACCATCATGCCGTAAATGTAATTCTTTTCTTAGTCCAAGATCTTCCAAATCCCTACACGCATTGGCGGTGTCCTTACTTTTGCCTTCAATATTCATCAAGGTTCCCAGGATTGAATCACAAATATTTTTTTCAATATGCATGACGTCCAAGTTATGTCGCAATCCCAAATCTAACCAGTAAGGAAGCTCAAAGAAGATACATTTTTTTGTCCAATTAAGTTCATTGGGCATACGTTTCCTCTTCTTGGTTGATTTACCAAACTGCACGTTTGAGACCTCATGTAATTGCTCCATTAAAGCTTGTCCCACTTTCATTTTAGGTTGGAGACGGTGTTCCTCCTTACCATTAAAAGCATTTTTTTTCCTTCTCCAACTGTGATCTGGCACCAACCACCGACGATGACCCATATAACAATGTTTTCGACCATGCACAAGCCATAGTGAAATCTGTTTCTAAGTTACATGTAGGGCATGCCATCTTACCCTTTGTGCTCCAGCCTGAAAGATTTGCATATGCAGGAAAGTCATTGATGGTCCAGAGCAACGTTGCCCTTAACTGAAACGATTCTTGTTTGTATGAATCATATGTACGAATTCCCTCTTCCCATAATTCTGTCAACTCATCTATTAGGGGACGTAGGAACACGTCAATATCATTTCCCGGTGCCTTTGGTCCAGGGATTAACAATGACATCATCAAATATGGATCTTTCATGCATGACCAAGGAGGCAAGTTGTAAGGCACAAGTAGCACTGGCCAAATGCTGTACGGTTTGCTCATGTTATTGAATGGGTTGAACCCATCACTCGCTAGACCAAGTCTGACATTACGAGGATCTTGGGCAAACCAATCATATTTGTTATCGAAGTCTTTCCATACCCTAGAATCAGCCGGATGTCTCATGAAGTTGGGATCATCAACACGCTCTTCTGCATGCCATCTCATGGCTTGGGCAGTCTTCTTTGACATAAACAGCCTTTGCAACCGTGGCTTCAAAGGAAAATAGCGGAGGACTTTTTGGGGTATCCTTTGTTGGTTAGTTGTGTTTGAGGCCCACCTAGATGCATTACATATAGGGCACTCATCTTTATCAAGATGATCCTTCCAAAACAAGGCACAATCATTTGGGCATACATGTATCTTTGTGTAACTAAAGCCCAAACCACGTTGTAAGCGGCGAGCCTCGTTATATGAGGCAGGGAACTGAGCATCAGGAAATGCTACTTGCAAAAGCTTTATAACCATGTCAAATGACTTCACAGTCCAACCACCAACTGTCTTTATGTGAAGCAACTTGACTATGAATGATAGCTTTGAGAACTCTGTGCAGGTGGGATAAAGTGGAGTTCTTGCATTGTCTAGCAGCTCGTCAAAGTTAGGGTGTATTGGAGTACCAGAGGTGTGTCGTGAAGGCCCTGCGTCTGAGTGCAATTCTGTTCTACTAGAATCATCCATAAAGGACCCAACACGGATGTCATCTAACATCTCGTCTACATCATCAATGTAGTCATTGTAGTTATAGGCATCATCACCATCTTCGTCAGAAAATGTGGCGTCTGGCAAAGTTTCCTCCTCGCCATGGAATATCCATTCCGTATAAGATGTATCAATACCTACGATGAACAAGTGATCCTCAACCATAGCAATATGATGGAAAGATCGATTTCGGCATCTCCTACATGGACACCTGATGCATTCTCTACCCGGTGCATGGGCCTTCGCCATATCTATGAATTGTTTAACGCCATTTGCGTATTCATTGGAACGCAATCTATCTTCAATATGCATCCAAGCCTTATCCATCTGGTTGAGTTATATGGAATTGAAACAATTAATAAGGATATGAGGAAATTCTTGGTAATTTAGTTAACTGTATGAAAGTTTGTAATGGGTTATCACGAAAGTAGTTGAAGGTCCTCACCAGAGTATGAAAGGTAAAAAACTATTTCAAGGGCATCTAGGCCAACCGGGTAAGTAGTGTTATGATTGTAGGGTGTCTCTTGATGATATGCCCAAAAGTCTAGTTCCAGCTATTTATATATAATTTTGAATTAAACTATGGTCAATTAATTCTTATATGGGAAAAAAAGATCCTTTGTCAATGAATTCAACAATTACTATCTACTTTCCTAGTAATTTCCATACACCATATATATAAATATATATATATATATATATATATATATATATATATACTCTTATATATGTTCCTAGTAAAAAAGACCCTATGTATGAGCAACACAAAGAAATTAAGAGAATATATACGAGCAACACTATTCTTAAGAGAATTAAGAACAGATTCAGCTTTATACATGATATTATTGGTCATTTCAAGGTACATATATATATATATATATATTAGTGCAAAGTTGACCGCATGAGTTCAAAGAAACTGCATGCAGCAAGCTGTAAATATGAAGTGTACATATTAATAAATTATAATTATTAATAATGCAGCAAGAGATTTATATTCCCAAGCGAATTCCCAAGGGTTGGGAACCATGCATTAAAGTCTAGAGGGACCAGATTGGCAGAGGTTTTCGTTGCATTAATTAAAATTACAACCTCAACACAACACTAAAGTAATTTACACAGCAAACTGTATTCTGTCCAAGCTTGATGTATTGAGAACAACACTACTTTAATTATTCAACACATTCACATGATATATCGTGTGAATGTGAGTTTGGAAGAGAGGGTCATCAGAATTTCAACACTAATTGCTACTTGGGGATAGGTAGTGGTAATTTTAGTTGCCGCAAAAGGTGTTTCACGAAAAAAAAATGCACCAAAAAGAATACAGAAAAAATATAATACACATCCAAATTATATGTTCTGGCTCAAAAAAGAATATGTCAAAGTAGCAAAAGAAACAAAAGAAAAGAATGAACTAACCCTCTTAGCTTTTCCGAACTTGCACCTTTCTGGTAGGATTTCCACCTAATCCTGTGCCTGAAACTAGTACTTCAGTCTCTGTTTCTTGCCCAATCTGCAAGACATCAATTATCATATTAAAAAAATGGCAAATATATCTATAAGTCATTCTCCCAATATGAAGCTAGCACAAAAAGCTCCCACTGGGACTAATTCTTTTGAGAGATTGCACAAATATGGCTAGACACATCCTCAGGTCATGTTCAAATGGATTAAGAGCCAACTTAATAACTCCATGTGGCTCAAGGTGCACACAATGCATATTCACTTGAAGATGTGTGAAGAAAAATAAGGAAAAAAAAATGATGTACGTGGATCAGTTTTTAATTTACTACGAAAAATGGATGTTATTCCAGAAATTTTATCTCATAATTTTCCATTTATGACCGTGGATTCTTAGATAATGTTGTCCTAGTAAAAATTACATGCAGAACATATTGAAAATGAAGAAGTTACGAGGAGTACTAGATATAAGACCAAGAAAATCACTAGTTGTGTTCATGCAAGATAATGATTCTTCACTTTCAACCACCAAAATGAAGCAAATCCCACCCCTGTACAGGGTCATCAAGTGCAATATAATTGCATGACAAAAACCATCAGTGGAAAACGGCACTAGCAACCAGGGAATCAAAATTAATAATTATAAATATCGACTGAGAAGGCGAAGGAAAAAACAGTAATACACGGCCATACACACACAAAGCATGATGGAACATGAATATAAAACAAGTAAAAAGGTGACTCCCTACTTCAAAACATTATACCTTTTGTGACCTGAATGGCAAAAATCAATTGACACTTTGGTTTATGAGTTAAAGAGTTCCTACCATTTGAAGTAGAAAGGAAATCAGTAGGGGCAAAACCATATATTGATTGTTTTCCCAATCAATATTGAGACAATGCATTGTCATCATCTTAAGAAAATTTTGCTTATAGAAAAAGATCATGAAGCCAAAAATGCAATGCAAGTAAATAAAAGTCAAAATTCATGAGCAAAAAGACTATGTAAAAGGCATCCCAATATGCTAGCCATACCATCCACACTAGAAACAAAGGGGTCCTACTCCAATAGAAATGAAGACATTAGAAACACCTTAGTAGAAAATAAAAAGATAAATATTTTGACATTGTATAATCACTATGTGCAATTATCTTCCAGTGAATTAGCAAACTAGCATCACATTGTAATCTCGCAAACTGTGATAGCATAAATAAAAATCATTTACTACAGACCACTTGGAGTCATTCTAGTACATGCATGAAAAGGTATGTGAATAACGTTGTTTCATGGCACTTGTGTTTTGGAATTCTGCTAGCGATCGAGCTAGTTAGCTAGCTAGGTTGATATATATGTCTCTCTCAGAAAGATGAATACCGGCCACATGCTTCGGCACGTTCATGCTTATTCTTTCAGATTTTTCTACTGTTTGAGTCATGAAGTTGTATCACACAAAATTCATTATTTGCTGGTTTTGTCAATTCCTTGTGCTAAACTCCAATTTTGTTTTTTCCCACCTCATAAATCCCTCTTTGCACTTTCTTATCCCTCTGTAGAGAAGTTTTAAAACCCAACCCAACCCTTTATACATAAATACTACGCTTTATGTTAATTTAATAATCTCCAATGTTTCCCCAAGGATAACGCAATTGTCTTCTGATCTGACGGCTTCGTTACTTGCGTTAATTATAATTGCATGCTAAAAAACTTGGAGAATTTAATTCTACTTGTTTCTAGCCATACTTCCAGAATCTCCTCAAGGTTTTAGACCAGCATACCATTCGTCTCTGAAGCTAACAGTGGTGGTGTTGTGGTTAAAATACATCATGATTCTACTTATTCTTTGCATCATGAATCATGATGCATTTAAAGGTGATGATGTTTGTATTTCCTACATAGAGTTGGTTATATTCAACCAACTCTCACTCTCCAATAAAAATATATGGTCCAGTACCTTTGAAATGAATAAGGTTTGAAAACCTTATTCATTCATATATTACTACTTTATTGAAACTTACGGATTTTACTATATGGACACCTTTGTTTTATCATTGCGAAGGTATTTGTACAAGACTTTATTGGTTTAACATCTACATTAGCATTTCATTCTTTCTATTATTGTATGTTGTGCAGTCTGATATGCTATTTGATAGCATATTTACTGGAAGCCTTGTAGCAACTGCATGCAATATACTGTATAAACACCAGGCATGCCAGATAGAGAACACTCACTGAATTGCAGAGACTAAACACCAACATCAGAATTTATATATACTGGATGAAATAATGTCTTATTTCATCTTCATCCTTAAAATTGCAGAGAAGTTGATCTCCTAACTCCCTCCTCCATAATACATGAACAAATTAGTAAGTCTATAAATACTGAAATTTATAGCTAATTAGACCATATTTACAAGTTATGTACACTTCTCTAAAACCCAGAAATATATTTATCCATGTATATAGAATCAGAGAGAGAGAGAGAGAGAATGAGAGAAATTACTAGCTTACCCATAGGCACGGATTCCAGGTTTAGACAGAAAAACAAAGGCATGAGCACAGATTACAGGTGGACTTTATTCTTATAAGCCACAACCATTTTGCAGCAGTACATGTTTCCACTACCATACCACAGCCACAGATTCCCAAGAGGTAGAGAAAACAGTAGGAAGAACATAGTCAACGAGATAGAGACAAAGTCCATTGAAATGATAGTTGGTCCAATAAATTTCTAATTAGAAACTATGATTAATAAGCAACTGTAAGTGACATGTAAGTTTTGGTTTTGGTGGGTGGGGTAGCTCAAAATATAACTTTGAGATACATTTTTCTAATTACATGAAAAGCATGTTCAACTACTTTTTTTTATCTTCTTCTTCCTCAACCCAACCTATTATTATTTTGCAAACTTATAAATTTACATTTTAAGCCAAGGTACTGATGATTTTTGGAGCGCGTCCTGCTTTTTCTGGATTAACATTTGCTCTCCCAAGGATCGACAATGCTGTCCCTATATATCATCAGTTTGTCCTCCTACTGTTAATTCTATTTTGGTACCTTTCCAGTTTCCATTCCTCAATATATAACGCCATCCTCGTAAGATTAATAATTTCTAAAAAGGCTTTAGAGCTCTGCTTTGCAGGCTTTTGTACGTTATATGGCTACTTGATGAGAACCACATAAGTGCGAATTAACCTGATCAGTAGCAACGCTAATAATTGTTATCATGCATGAGAACGTAAATCGAGTTGTAGTGCATAATTATGTTTGTGATTCACAGTAACTATCATGCAGATAAATGAGTTTGATAATTAATGAAGATCATCATCCTGGCTAGAGCTATGGTTTGGCCTTTGACCACTAACATATTTTCCTTCTTTTTGTTAAAATGAAATTTGGGAGCACACATTCAAATTCCTAGCATACTCGCACATCAGGTTATATATGCATCAAATCAATTCAAGCTATTTTACAAACAACAAATGAGCATACTTTGAAGGGGTAAAAATTCATAACTCAATAATCTTTAGCACATAACGTTCTAAATTTAAAGGCAAAAACATGAATGTAGGAGTTAAAAGAGTTGGATTCACAAGGGATCAGAACCTAATTAATGGGACGCAAGTATTCAAGAAATATTATGTATATTCATGGCTAAACAAAGACAATGAAAAACTGTGAAGAAGAAACCGGGCTCATGAACCAGAGATACACACACGTAGAAGAGGCAGCAATAGGCGAGAGATTTACCAAGGGGAGAGGGAGAGACAGAGATATGAGAAGAGAAATCATCAATAGGCAAAGATTTGTCAGAGGGATGCACCTTTACTGGAGTTGACAGTAATCAATGCCCAGATCGTGAGTGGCGGCAACTGGCGGTAGTGAAGTTGAACGGGGCGGCAACTGTCGAAGTGAGTGGACGTCGAAGGCGGCGACACAAGGAAACCACCGTCGGCAGTGAGGTTGCAAGGTGAAGGCAAAATCGCTAGGTTATTCTAATTGAGGGCTCGGCTAGTATATCTAACGAAGCAATACACACCTTCTGTGGAAAAAAGCTCTTGTATTGGGGCACAAAAGTAGAAATTCACAAAACCTTTTAACACGAACGAAATATCGTCGCTATAGATAGGTTTTCTACACGGTTTTTCACTCGACGCACGAAATCTCGTAATATATGGCAAAAGTTATTGCGACGGGAGAGTTTTGTGCCATAAGTCCACTATTTCCCACCAGTGGTAGTCATGGAGGAAGAAATCGTGGGAAAATCCTAAATTTCTTGTAGTTTATGAAAATAGTTTCTCTTAAGCCAGTCAAGAAAATGAAATGATATTGGGAGCAGTCTCATGTTTTGGGACATCTGGATCACACCTTAGGTGTCCCAAGTAAAATGACCAAAAAACCCCCACAACAAAACCCAAAACCCATCTTGCTCTTCTACCCCGTGTCACCCAAGCCCCCCGTCCCCACCCCTCGCCCATCCTCTCCCCCCACCCCCACCACCCGCCCACGTCGGCATCCTTTCCCTCACCCGGCGTCGCCATCGTCTCCCCCAACCGCAACCTGCATCGCATCCTCACCCGCACCCGCACCCGTACCCCCTATAGGCCAAATGAGAGACATGGATGAGCATGGAGGGCTGAAGGAGGTGTGGTGGAGTGAGTTGTGGCTGAGGGAGGTTCGAAGTGGCAGTTGGAGCCGTGGGTGGCGGCGTATGGCTTGGTAAGGGGCAGACCCCGTATGGGTGGAACCCATTTCGAGAAAGAGATGGAGAGGGCTGATGTGCTCGATGGGGCTAGGGGGAGGTCAAGGGTCTCGGTGGTGCTCGACGTTAGGGCTAGAGGCTGACTGCGGCGGTAGTAGCAGCGACAAACCGTGTAGGAGAACCCATTTTGGGTTTCGCATGGGGGTGCTACGCGTGGGGGCTTCCGTGGAGGTTTGAAGGTGGGTGGAGGTTGCCGGCGCAAGAGGGAGCCGATGGTGGTGGGTGGTGGCGCTGCAGGTGGCACACGGCGAGACTGGGTGAGACAGTGAGCAGAGAGAAGGAATCAAGTGGGGGAGAGGGAATCGGGTGGGGAGGGGAAAATGGATGCCACGTAAGGTGTGTGAAGTGTGCAATGCTACAGGGGCTGATATATAGTACTACTCCAAGAAAATATAGTTTGTAAAGCCCAGGCCCGGCCAAGACCAGTAGAAGCCCAACCCTTGAAGACCCCAAAATGACTCTGTTTTAAGGTTTGACCTAATCCCTTTCAGTTTTTTTTTTTCGTCTTCCTGTTGGTTTCTCTCCTCCCGATTTGTTTGCCTCCCCATTCTCTGCCTTCCCATGTCTCCATAGTTAAAATCCCATTACGTTCCTCTAGATCCCTTCCTCTGAAACTGAAGCTCCCTCTCACCATCTCTCTCTTGCTCTCCTTCAACTTTTAGTGTGGTTTTGGTGTTGTGATTTTTGGTGTTTTCAGATTGGGTCGCCGAGACTCCTCACGCTCGTAAGCTCACTCTCTTCTCTTCTCTACTCTCCTTCTCTCTCTCTCTCTCTCTTGCGGCATTTTGTGTTGAGATACCGGTTTGGTGTCCCCAAGTCCCTTGCCGAACGTAGGGTATACTCTCCTCTCACTCACCCTCTGTTTTCATGCACAGATCCCCCTCATGCACTCTTTTTGTTTTTGTAAGCCATTGTTCCTCCAAATTATTTTGGAATTAAATATTTATTTGGGTTGTTTGAATACTAATCGCACGATAGTGATCTAGTCCTAGACAGCATTGTACCACTCACAAAACTAGCAGATCATCATTTCGGTATTGTGAAAGGTAATCACGAATGCCAGTTTTGAAGCCATGGATTATGTTAGAAATTCTCTTATCATGTCAATTGGAATATTCTTGTGGCTATTGTATTCATGAATGAATTTTATGAATTTTTGGTGGTGATGTTGGGTTGTTTGCAAATATCTTATAATAAGCAATTGATATTGAGCTAAAATTCACATAATTAAACGGACCTGCTACATCCATAAAGACTCTCCACCAAGAAGGCCAATCTTGTTTTTATTTATTAATTTTTTCAAACATTTTTTAAAATTCTTTAAACATTTAAAATAAACAAAGAAAAAAAATTAAAATTTCATTAAAAAACACTTCCTTAACCACTAAGTAAAAAAATGAAAAACTAATTGGTGGCTTTCGTCGGAGGGGAATTTCATTTCACTAATTAAACAACAATCAATTACCGTATCACTTGGTTATCTAAGGTTCCATTTGAATAGTGAGTTGAGATGAACTAAATTGATATGAAAGTTTGAAGTTGAATAAAATATTATTAGAATATTATTTTTTAATATTATTATTATTTTGAGAATTGAAAAAATTGAATTGTTTATTATATTTTGTGTGAGAATTTGAAAAAATTGTAATGATGAGATGTAATATTTTTATTATTTAAACGGTCCTAAATCTCATTACAAGCTCGGGTTAAAAATAAATATGATTGGACTTATATCGTAATATTAGAATACTTTATTGATAACTACACATCTTTATTGAAAATAATGTAGGTTCTCACCGTTCATTCTAATTGGTAATATCATATGAAGAATATTAGATACAATTTAGCGTGTATAAGTTTTACGCATTTATTATGAAAAAAAGTAGGATTTATTATTGAAAAAATAATTTTTTCATGTGAGTTTTAGATTTATCTTCTTTTTTCAAAGAAAGTGTGCGAGACTTGCATATCTTAAAACTGCAAATATTATTTCTCATATAATATACACTTGAAAAGAAATAATGCTACAAAAGCCTTACACTACACACCTCCACCTAGCTAATTAATATATGATTTGTTGTTTTTACCATTCTATTTAAACACATATATTTAAGCATGAGAAATAATACTTTCAGTCATAAATTGCGTAAGCACCAAGTACTCCTCTTGAAAAAAAAAAGACACATAAAAAATTTAATTTTTTAATAATGTACCCCATTCTTTTTCAAAAGAAGTGCGTAGAGCTTGCACAATAATCTATTGTATTTAGCATTACTCTTTAAGCATATTAAGATAGAATGACAAAAATGAAAAATCATATATTAAATAGGTGGATGTGTATTGTGTAAAATTTCATATAGAATTTCTCATACTTAAAACCGAAGGAGTGCTAGCTAGGCTATTTCGGGCTGATGAAAAGCACACTTATATCTTTCACGAAATTGGTTAAACTCTCCCAAAAAATTAATACAAGATAGGTCCTTTGGATCGATCATGACCTTTTATTGGCGGGCCTGGTCCTAATTAGCATGCACTTTTTTTTTTTAATCAAAGCATGCATGCTGATAGGGCCATGAAATAGATACTCCAACTAAATAAAATAAAAAGCGATATTGTTAGGAACAAATATATTAGCTAGCATATATAGGTTGTAATTGGGGCTTGCAAAATAAAATGTATTTTAGGTCGAATGAAGACTACCCTTTCACTACTTATAAAAAATAAAAATAAAAAAATAAAGCATTATTTATGTTTGGATACAGAGATGGTTTCATCTCATCTCATCTCATCTCATTATTATAACTTTTCAAAATTTTCACACAAAATATAATAAACAATTCAACTTTTTCAAATCACAAAATAATAATAATATTAAAAAATAATATTATAACAATATTCTATTCAACTCATCTAAAATCATCTTATCTCATCTCACAATCCAAACCAGCTCATGCATTTGATTCCAGCCAAAGAAATAAAAATGATAAATTCATCGAAATTCATGAGATTATAAAATTGATTTGATTGGTCCTTTTGTATTGAGATTTGGCATGACATACCCAATCACCAGCTTAATTTGTATGTTGCATTTCTTACCAGTCTAAAAACAGGTTGTTGGTATGCAACTTGTGTGTGAAGGTAAGAGCTTGAAAATCAATTAAGTATATTATATATATATATATATATATATATATTATATATATATATATATATGATTAAGACTATCCCTAGATTGCTTTATGATCTAGCAAATAGAAATCAAGGTCTAATCTACTTTTATAGTTGACACATTGTAGTCTCATAATTATTCTCCAAAAAAAGAGTCCCATTGTTAGTTGAGATATTAATCAATCTTTGTAATCCTAAGAAACAGATTTTTCATGAAATTTTTTATATTGTTGGATGGAAAATAAATCATGGTTGGCAGAAGATGAGATATATAATAAGGATGTACTACCCCATAAGATTTCAAAACTCACCTATATATGAACGTGTTAATTTCTCATCATTAAATAGGTTATGGTGCAATTTAATAATTGGATACCTAAATTATTTGTTTTACATCATGAAATGTAAGAAATTTATTTAAATAAATGTAATTCCAATCAAGCTGCCAAAATGCATGATCCAATTTCGAAAGGTAACAACAAAATTTATAGTAGATAATGCCATTCAAAACGTCTCAATTATAAGAAATAAAGATGTGGGACATTTGAAATTACGACAAAAGAGAAATCCGTCTCTTTGACAAATATTACTGGAGAGTCATTGGACTCAATTAGACAGACCAAATGACACAAAGTAAAAGACCCATATAATAGATCCAGCGGTCCATAAACTTTACCTAGGAATGAATGAACTACTCGATCCACTTGTCAAGAACTTCAGTAGCAATGATAAACCCCTTAGTGACATCGCTAGATGATTAAAAAAATGGCCATGATGATTTAACAATAAGGAGAGAGAAGTACCATTAATGCTTTAAGTAAAGATGTCTGTAAATAAGGTTTTCTCTATAGAAAAACAATAAATATTTTGCCTCTCTCTATGAAAAAATCTTCTATATTATTAATGTTGTATATATATATATATATATATATATATATATATAAGGTCCTAATAATTTTCTTTCCTAATATATTTTGACTAAGCAGCACCTACCAAGTAAATATTCTAAGTCCCAAGAGAGTATATATTGGATTCCTGCTCCACTTTGCTGGCATCCTACTTGATCCAATTGAGAGGATACCATGCAAAACCCATTCCACCTCAAGGCTATGTTGTGGGCTGTGCAAAGCAAATAACTTTTGAGTTAATATTGTTCTTGTTAACGGCAAAATCGCCACAACAGGCCAAAATGGGGTCGAGAAAAAGTCATTCCTGACCCACTATTGTGATCTTGGCTTCGATCAGTGTAGTGTGGAGCCCGCGGAGCTAGTCTAGTGCGGTTGTGCGATGTCTGTACTTTCATCCATGGTAGAGAGCAGTGAAAATAAAGAGACAGAGACACACAAATTTACGTGGTTCGACATAAAGCCTACGTCCACGAGATGTAGGGAGGGGAGGATCCACTATAATATGATTGTTTGTCTCTTATGGTCTCTAGTCCTCATTGTACAATGGAAATCTGAGCTCTATCTTTTGGTGGAGATTCCCTCTCTGGAGTCCTTATCGTGAGGTTGAAGAAACTGCTAAAGCTAAAGTCTGGAAGAAGCCCCTTTGGAAGTGGTCCAGTCCCTTTGCTTTATCCTCTGCCCTTTGCCTACTTTACGTCCTATCTTCTCTCCTTTATGTCACATACTCCCTTTTCTCCTGCCACCCTGACTTCCCTCAACCTATTGTCCCCTCCTTCCCCCTCTCTTTCTATGCATGCAATACATATCACCCAACATTACTTCGAAAATTCCATTCAACAACTCCTAGTACTTGGGAATTAAGGTATCGAAATAAAAATCTCATAGACAACAATAGAAAATTAATATCCATAAAGATAACTGAGATCAATCTTAATTTGTAGGTTGCTTGGTGGACATTGCAACATTTATACCAATAAACAATTTCAATTTTTTAGATGAATATGTGTAAATAGATTTCATTAATAAGGTAATTATGAAATCCTTACTTTGAATCTCTGTTCATTACAATTCCAACCTTAGTCTTCTAATTTGTATCTATCTTTTATGCTAGCACTCATTGAAGGCTTTTTTATTTTATTTTTGTGAAAGACAGTGTGGATCAAACTAGCGTTGCTTGTTATTTTTTAACTGCAATGACCTATTAAAAGAGAGACCCGAATACGGCTATTCATTATTCTAGTATTCATTACCCAAGTACGGTGTATTCATATAATATTCTAGTATTCTATAAGATTACCGAAAGCAATAGGCATTGTATATATAGTTTCAATTGCACCTCCCCGTCTGTATCAAAGTAAAGAGAGCAAAAGAGTTATTTGAACAACATATAGTTCTCTACATTATTATTATTACATGACATTATTAAGCATATAGAAATTCAATCGATCTAACCAACTTATGCAAAACTATTGGTGGAGTAATTAATTATCAGCCATCATCCAGTGGTTTCAACAGAAGGTTTCGAATTTTGCTATCTTGTCCAATAGTTGCATTGGTAGAACTAATGAGCATATCGATTTTGAAAGAGTGTGTGGGTGTACTTAGCATGTAGACCATCTCTTCTTCAGTTTCATTATCCTGTCCCCATGGATGCTTTTCCATATTTCGCAATCCCTCTAGCTTCATGGCCACTTCAGTCATAGTGGGTCTATCCTCCTTTCTTACACTTAAGCACCTTATTGCAAGACTAGCAACTTCCTTTAATACCTCAATATTACTGTCTTTGACAATGTGATCCTCAAGAATTTGAAGTAGACGATCCTCGTTAACTGCAGAAGCAAAGTAGATTGCTGGGTTTTTATAAGTTTCAGGTCTAAGTGAAGAAATTCCCTTTTCACCTATCAATAGCTCTGCCAACACGACTCCAAAGCTGTACACATCACTTTTTTCTGTTAGTTGGCTAGTATGGAAGTACTCAGGGTCTAAGTACCCAAGAGTTCCTTGCACCAAAGTGGTTATTTGTGTTTTTTCAAGAGCAACCAACAGTGAAGCTCCAAAGTCGGCCACTTTTGCTATGTGGTTATCATCTAAAAGTATATTTATACTTTTCACATCTCTATGTATAATTGGCATAGAAATTTCAGCATGAAGGTATGAAAGGGCTCTTGCGGTTTCTACTGCTATCTTCATACGCTTTTCCCATGAAAGTGAATATGCACGACTTTCATCATGAATGTGGTCAAAAAGAGTCCCATTTGTGATGAATTCATAAACTAGTAAGGGCACTTCTGTTTCAAGACAACAACTTAATAGCTTGACAACATTCCTATGGTTGACTTGGGTAAGCACAATCACCTCATTTATGAACTGCTCAATTTGATTCTGATCACAAATTTTGGACTTTTTAATTGCAACCACTTTGTTATTAGGTAATAGACATTTGTAAACAGTTCCATAGCCTCCTTTGCCGAGGACTTTACTCTCATCGTAGTTGTTGGTGGCCTTTTTAAGCTCATCTGTGCTAAAGATCTTGGTTGTCTCCATAGACCTTCCATGATTAGAGATCTTTTTCTGTAATATTAAGCCACCATTCTGTTGGAAGAATTTTTCTTAGTCTCTTAGTCTTGCTCTTAGGGGGTTCATTATTACTTTTGGGATTGAAAAGAAGGAAGCACAGACACAGAGACAGAGAGGTCACCTGTTGTTGAATACGGGTGGGAGGAAAGTAGATCTGCACGGCAAGAATTCCCACATTCTTTGCCATTCTCTGCATGATTTTAATTTTCATGAGGAAGTTGAAAGCTACTTTTTGTTTGGTTGGACTGTGTTTGAGTATTGTCTATTCTTGTGGATAATGATGGACAGCTGTTATCCTGATGAATTGTTTTTAATTCATTGATTGCACCTGCTTGGTTGGTTGCAAATTTGCAATAAATATATGTTGTGGGGCCAATTTGGTATAAACTTTCTTTTCGGTTTCGGGGTCCCGCCTCAGTTGGATTTATACATTTTCTTCATCTTCTGCTTTGATTTTCATCATTATATCCATTTCGGGAATTCACGCGAAGAACTGCAACTCATTACGTAATTTCCATTTCGGCCTTTCCTTGCCATTCACGTAGAAGGACTGCAACCCATTTCGGCATTTCCGTGCCATTCACGCTTAATTGTCTCTCTCATTATACGAAACAGTAAGCAAGTTGGATCGCAAACACCGCATAGGGGTTGGGATCGCAAACACCACGTTTAAATTGGGATGAAGCCTGTAATCCTGAAGATCATAGAATTATACATTCCAACAGTAGTACGATTTTGACTAATCAGCAGGAAATTTACAATGCAAGATCCGTGGCCCATTCTCGGTTTCCTAAAAAGTATACTAATTGATCGGTCACTTTCAGAATTTATAATCTTTCAAAACTCTCCAAGTCATTTTACCGAGTTAGCATCTATCGTGTCCATAATACATAGTCCATCATTTCCAAGATTCGGTCTCTTCAGAAAAAAGACTTTATTCTCTAGATCAAGTTTAGCTGGATTTGGCTTATTTGTTAGAGACACCCACAGATTTTATTTTATTTTTTTTTACAATTTTTTAATATTTTTAAATATTTTTAAAAAATAAAAAAAAAATATACTAATATATTAATAGTTATTTTTTTAATTAATAAATAAAAAAATGAATTAAATATATAAACGGTTAAAATAAAATAAGAAAATAAGTATCATTATTGTTTATAATAAGGGATTGTGATGGAGAGGACAAGTATATGCATGCCACATGTAATTCTCAAAGAATGGCCATGGGAGATGACAAACATGTCACGACTCTTGATGGCCGTGCAATGAAAAGAGTAATGGTGTCACAAAGCTCGGTATTTCCCTTTTTGTTTGGTTGGACTGTGTTTGAGTATTGTCTATTCTTGTAGATAGTGATGAATTGTTTTTAATTCATTGATTGCACCTGCTTGCTTGCTTGCTTGGTAGATTCAGATTGATTGAGAGAGAGATATTAGAAAACTTCTAATATATTGTTTAGACATCAAATCAATGAGAACTACCATATTCGAAGGAAAAAATATATATTATTTAAAGATTAAATCAATAGAAAAGAAAATTTCTAGAAAATCAATTTTACTTAATTTTTTATTATGCTTTATTCATTTAATTAATTGAATTTAATTCTCTCTGTTTGTTAGTAAATATATACAAATATCTAAAAGCTTCTTTCGATAGTCAATTAAAAATTATTCATATTCATCATTTTACACAAGAGTATGCAAAATTAATAAAGTAAGAAAGTAATAAGATTAATGATTTTAATACTACATAGGTTTATATAAATCTTTCGATTTCTATATTTACCTATACCGAAATATTCAAGATCTATCCTATAATTCTCTCTTTCATCAACAATCACAAGATTAAAATCATCTAATTATTGGCCAATTAATTAGAAGTAATAAGTTCAAAATAAATCAGATAAATATAGTAGAGAATTACTTCAAATTAACATAAAAAAATAAGTATAATTCGGAACTAGATTACATCGTTTTCTTAAAATAAAAAAATATATAATTCATGTTAAAAATTAAATTCAATATAAATAAATTTATTATAATTTTTCTAAAAGAATAATAGAAGAAAATAAACACTAAAAATGCTGCTAGCAGTCCAAACCTCTTAATCGCAGCGTCAGTCCGTGATCCTTTTTTGGGTCTGCGTCGTCTACTTCTTTTTCTTCTTCCGCCCTCTATTTCCTTTTTTCTTTCTTTTTTTTGTTGTTTACCTTTCACGTCAAATGTGCAAAAAGCCAAAAAAAAAATCTGCTATCTTTTTCTCTTTTTTTTTTTTTTTTCTTTTTAATTTTTGAAAAGTAAAATTCAAAAGAAATCCTTCACGCTTGGTTACGTCCGTGCTCTTCTATTTCGGAAAGAAAAAAATTCAGTCCTTTTCGTTCAAGAGCCCAACTCTCTTACGTCTTCATTCCAAATCAAAATAAAGGCCCCAACGTCTAACGCTCCATTCCAAAAAAGAAACTGCTAGAAAGAAATTGCAGCTCTTAAAGTTAAAGCAATCAATTTTGGGCTTGACTTGGCAATATTAAAACTAGTGGTTAATGCAGTTCAAAACCAGACAAAGGATGAAAGCTATTTTGGAATGCTCATCTCTGATATGCAGACAACCAATGACTAGATATGAAAAATGTAGTTTTATTCACATATGTCGGGAAGGCAATGTAATAATGGCACACAAGTTAGGCAGGGATGCTCTATGCAAACAGAATGTATTATAGACATAGAAAATCGTCCTATCTGTTTGATGTCTTTGTAATAGTGCAAGTTATGAATGAATGAGATTTTCCCAAAAAAAAAATATATATATATAATTTCATTGCACGGCAATCAAGGATTAAATCCAACTGAGGATATAATGTAGTAGTAGAATAGGCAGTGCAGATCCGTGAGGATATGAGAATCAAAGATAAAAATGTATAAATCCAACTGAGGCGGGACCCAGAAACCGGAAAGAAAGTTTGTACAAATTCATAATTCATAAAGGCTTTTTTCTTATCCGAAATAGTTGAAAGAAAAAGAAATGAGACACCACGAAATCGATCCCAGCCTGTGAATTTGTGATACCATTGTTATTCTACTCTTTCACATGTTAATACTCAGTACCCTCCAAAAACAGTGCCAAAGAAACTGCTATAAAGACCATGGCTGCTTCCCTATCAACACGACTCAAACGTTATCTGTTTTCTTTGTATTTTCTTTGTAGTGATGCTTGGCTCCGTAACAACGACATGGTATTTTCCGTAACAATGAAAAGAGCCCAATGACAAAAAGGGTAATGATTTCTTTACCACTTCTCTACAACCCAGGCTGGCTTTTTCTTTTTTTTCCTTCCATCTGAGACCCAAATCATCCAAATCAATCTCATCCCTCTCTCAGAGCACCTCCTTAAATATCTCCTTCCGTTTCTTTATTGGAAATGTTAAAGAACTCAGGAGATGATGTTAAAATCCTCCTCTCAGGCCTCAGCCCATGCCTATTTCTCACAACATACTCCCTAGAGTCATTCTGCAAACATCTCTCCCTTTTTCGGAAAAGTGAATTCTAAAAATTCTTTTTTTTTTCTTGTGTTCCAATCGTCCATGCGTTACGTTGTTTTCTTTTTTTTTGAAAAATCAAATTGAATTTTCTTCTCATTCGTGCAAAAATCAAGAGTATAACTAATATGAAAAAGCTGGACTCTTGATTTTTGCACGGATGAGAATAAAATTCAATTTAGTTTTTCGAAAAAAAAAAAGCAACGTAACCCATGGACGATCGGAACACAAGAAAAAAAAGGAACTTTTAGTTTGGTTCCTTAACTACTCTCAATTCATCTCAATTCATCATTACAATTTTTTCAAATCCCAATATAAAATATAATAAACAATTCAATTTTTTCAAATCTTAAAATAATAATAATATTAAAAAATAATATTCTAACAATATTTTATCATCTCAACTCAACTCAACTCAACTCACTTCAACATCCAAACACAACCTTAGAATTCACTTTGAGAAGTATGAAAAAATATCTATGGGAAAAGGATACAACAGAAGGTTTCGAATTATGCTATTTTATCCAATAGTTGCATTGGTAAAACTCATGCCCATATCGATTCTAAAAGAGTGTGTGGGTGAACTAAGCATGGATGCTCTTCCAGTTTGATTATCATTTCCTCATAAATGCTTTTTCATACTATCTTGTTCAATAGTTACATTGGTAGAACTCATGCCCATCTCTTTTTCAGTTTGAGAAGTATGAACAAATATCTATGGAGAAAGGATAATCATTTGGGTCTCTAACAATAATGAATACCCGTATTTGGATCTCTCTTTTAATAGGTCATTGTAGTTAAAAAAATAACAATTGTGCCATTACTATAATACCAAATATTTTGAACATTTTGTAGACATTTCCGATTTTTTCCTGCGTTCGAGGTGGTGGGTTGGCCGTTGGGGCATTGATAGTGGCTTCTATATCTTTATCTTCATCTTTAAATTTAAAAAATATCTTTAAATTCATCTATATTAACTTATATATCTCTAAATTTTTACATAGTTATAAACAATGCTTCTTTAAATTTGAAGAAGTACTATTCATTCTTTAAATATTATTTTATTATTTTTCTCTCTCTCTCTATATTTATCTATACCGAAATATTCAAGATCTATCTTATAATTTTCTCTTTTAACAACAATCACAAGATTAAAATCATCTAATTATTGGCCAATTAATTAGAAGCAATAAGTTTAAAATAAATCAGATAAATATAAAAGAGAATTATTTCAAATTAACATAAAAAAATAAGTATAATTCAAAACTAGATTACATCGTTTTCTTAAAATAAAAATAAAAATTAATTCATACTAAAAATCAAATTTAATATAAATAAATTCATTATAATTTTTTTAAGAAAAGAATAGAAGAAAATAAACACTAAAAATGCTGCTAGCAGTCCAAACCTCTTAATCGCAGCGTCAGTCCGTGATCCTTTTTTGGGTCTGCGTCGTCTACTTCTTTTTCTTCTTCCGCCCTCTATTTCCTTTTTTCTTTCTTTTTTTTGTTGTTTACCTTTCACGTCAAATGTGCAAAAAGCCAAAAAAAAATCTGCTATCTTTTTCTCTTTTTTTTTTTTTTTTCTTTTTAATTTTTGAAAAGTCAAATTCAAAAGAAATCCTTCACGCTTGGTTACGTCCGTGCTCTTCTATTTCGGAAAGAAAAAAATTCAGTCCTTTTCGTTCAAGAGCCCAACTCTCTTACGTCTTCATTCCAAATCAAAATAAAGGCCCCAACGTCTAACGCTCCATTCCATAAAACCAGCCTTCCGCATCATACGTTTTCACAGACCTCTTCTATTCAAACTGCCAGCTTGCGTCCAGCTCCGTAAATAACAAGGAAATGATCACCTTGTCGTCAGTTCGTGCCGTTCCTCTGCGTAAAATTCTCTTTAGATTTTATTTTTCAAGGTGTCAAACTCTTCATTTAAAATGAGAATGAATACCTAGACCATGGGTTTGTAAAATGAGAAATTGTATAATTAGGAAGTTAGGACTTAGGAACTGCCAGAAGAATAATTGTATAATTTACATTGATGTAAATTGTAATTTGCATTTAAAGATTTTAATTTTTCAATTATTTGGGACTTGTATAATTTTTAATTTTTATTATCTATGCTTGGGAATGGTTTTTTTTTTTCTTTCTTCCTTTTAGAAGCCAAATTTGCTTGGGAATGTTTTTTCAATTTTCTTTCATTATCTAGTATAATTTTTAGTTTTAACCTTGTTTAAATTGTTTGGATGGATTAGTAGGAAGAAAATCAAGTAGTTATTCCTTTTTTGAAGTTTCTGATGGATATAGATAAAATTTATTTTTTGTAGTAAAACTTTTTATTTAAATTTATTCACTATAATTTAGTTAGCATATTGTTTTGTAATTTATTCTTTTTTAGACTATCGGTGAATAGTTTTGTAATTTGCATTTTTTTATAAGCATTTTGTGGGTGGCTTTATAAGTTGTATTTTTTTACTTCAAATTGAATAAAATGTTAGTGGATTTTAATATTGGGCAGAAAAAACAGAAGAATAAGGTTGGGCCATTGGCCCATCTAAATTTGGTTGGACCGAATAGGCCCGACCGGACCGGACCGGACCGAATTGGACCGGACCGAACCGATCCTTATGCTATTCAGTCCGGTCCAGGGTGAGAAAACCTCGGTCCAGTCCGCTCCACAAAACCTCCTCGGAACCAACCGGACTGGACCGGACCGAATTCACCCCTAATTATCATGGATATCACTCCCACATGTCACAAACAACCCAACAGCCATTGCTAAGTCACCCAGCAACTACCCGACACTACAATATATTAACACAAGCCAATATTTAGTAATAAGTTCGTCGCCCCCCATGACCAACCACACAACTCCATTTCCTCCAACAACAAACACAGCCCAAAAAGCCGCTCACGCCAACCTATACAGCACGCATAACATCACGTCCAGCCAAGCATCACAACTCAAACAATCACAAAAAACTCCACTAACACCGTCACATCGACCCCAACAAGCTACAATAATTCCAAAAAACCCAGCAACACCACCAAAAATTCATAAAATTCATTAATTCATTCATGAATACAATAGCCACAAGAATATTCCAATTGACATAGATAAGATAATTTCTAACATAAGCCATGGCTTCAAAACTGGCGTTCGGGATTACCTTTCACAATACCGAAGAGATGATCTGCTGGTTTTGTGAGTGGTACAATGCAGCCTAGGACTAGATCACTACCCTATGATTAGTTTTCAAACAACCCAAATAAATATGTATTTAATTCGAAAATAATTTGGTGGAACAATGGCTTAAAAAAAAAAAAAAAAGAGTGCATGAGGGGGATCTGTGCATGCGAACAGAGGGTGAGTGAGAGGAGAGTATACCCCACGTTCGGCAAGGGACTCGGCAACACCAAACCGGAATCCCAACACAAAATGCCAAGAGAGAGAGAGAGAGAGAGAAGAGAAGAGAGTGAGCTTACGAGCGTGAGGAGTCTCGGCGACCCTGTTATGGCTCTACTGGTAATGTAGGAATATTACGGTAGTGTGGGTATTGAATGGATATGGATGTTGTTGTAATAAAGGGAAATTACTTAGAAACAAAAGAGATCATGCATGCGGAAGAAAATAGAATGCAGGGAATATGTTTGATAGAAAGACTCATTGAGTCATACGGATTACAGAGGAAGGCTTCGAGGGCTTCCTAACCTCCATACACAGGATAATTCATTCACAGAGATTCCGAATGCCCTCCACTCACCTTCCATCCATTCCTTATGCTACTGCAGAATAACAACCCACCCAATACAAGAGTGACACGTATCTAATTAAAACTAACATACTCAAAGCAAATAAAGCAGTATTTTTCCTCTGATGCTAAATGGTGCGTCCAGCCTTTTTATTAAAACTGTGCGTTTAAGTAAGAACTCCAAACGGTGCGCATTGCTCTGCTTCTTCATGCCACGGTTCCCCCTCTTCTTCTCTTCATTTCTTCTTCTCTTCATTTCTTCTTCAGACAACTCCTCTGTTCCCGATCGCAACTGCCCTTCTCTTGTTCCCTTCCGCCCCCTCTCTCAAGAGGCCATAACAATCTCTCCCCCTTAGAGAACCTTGCCCACAAGGTGTGGGTAAAGTTCTTGCATTTTTTTCAACCCTTCCCAGCTATTATTTTCGGCCGCTGCTCCTACCCATTTAATGAGCACCTCGGTGATGGCTCGGTGACCCAACTTCCTTACACGGCGGTCTAAGATAACTTCGGGTTCAGGCTGTATTTCGCCCTGAACGTTGACTGGCGGCAAGGAAGGTAGTGCACTAACCCGGGTCCCAAGTTTCCTTTTAAGGCAGAAAACGTGGAACACCGGGTGAATACGCGCGTCGGCTGGCAAATCTAGGCGGTAAGCCACCTTACCCAAACCCTGCACTACCTTAAAAGGACCATAAAACCTTGGTGACAGCTTCAAGTTGTGGCGGGCTGCGACGGATTTCTGCCTATAGGGCTGTAAGCGGAGGTAAACCCAGTCCCCTTCTTCAAATTCCCTTTCTGTCCTCTTTTTATCTGCATAAAGTTTCATCCTTTGTTGTGCAAACTCTAGATTAGCCTTGAGTAGCGTATTGATCTATTCTCTGGTTCTGAGTTGTTGGTCCACTACATCTATGGTGGCTGTCCCTAGCACGTAGGTAGTTAACTTTGGAGGGAGATACCCGTAAACGGCCTCAAATGGGGACATTTTGGCTGAGGTGTGATATGATGTATTGTACCACCACTCAGCCATGGGTAACCACTAGGCCCAACTTCTGGGTTTCAACCCGGCATAGCATCTCAAATAGCCCTCCAATACCTTGTTCAGGGCCTCGGTTTGACCGTCGATCTCTGGGTGGTAGGCTGAGCTATATTTCAGGGTTGACCCTTGCAATTCAAACAAGTTCTTCCAAAAAGAACTTAGAAAAATTGGATCTCTATCTGAGATTATAGCTTTGGGCAGGCCATGTAGTTTGAAGATTTCTTTTAAGAAAATCTGAGCCACTGTTGAGGCTGTGTATGGGTGAGCAAGGGCCACAAAATGGCCATACTTCGTCAATCTGTCCACCACCACTAATATCACATTGGTTCCTTGTGAAACTGGCAGTCCCTCTATGAAATCTAGAGAAATTTCTTCCCATGCCCTCTCGGGAATTGGTAGAGGCTGAAGGAGACCAGGGGGGTGCACAGTTTCAGCCTTGTTGACTTGGCAAACGTCACACTCGCGTACAACCCTCTTAATGTCGTTTTTCATTCCCTTCCACCAAAAATCCCTTTTTGCCCTCATATAAGTCTTAAGGTACCCCGAATGTCCTGCTTGGGGATCCTCATGAAGGAACTTTAGCACCTTCCCCTTAAATGGGGACTGTTGGTCAATCATCACTCTTCCCTTTTTTAGTATAACACCTTGCTGGACAGTAACTCCTTTAGGCATTTCCTCCTTAGTCTGATGCTTGGACAGAATCTGCTGTAACTCAGTAGAGAAATCGTAACTCTCTTTTAACTCATCAATCCAACTTGGGGTTGGAAACGTAATGAGGGCCAACATCACCTCTGAACCTTTTGAGCTGCCCTCGGCTTCATGCCTCCTAGAGAGGGCGTCAGCCACCTTGTTTTCTTTACCCGCCTTATACTCGATTCGAAAATCGTATCCCATTAGTTTGGTAATCCACCTTTGCCAGCAGCTCTTTTTCATAGGTGGAGAGGTCTAGCGCCTTCCCCTTTAAAGCCTTACTCAGGAAGGCTATTGGCTGCCCACGCTGCATCAATACAGCCCCTATTCCAAGCCCACTAGCATCACATTCAATAGTAAAGGCCTGAGAAAAGTCTGGTAATTTGAGTACCGGGGGTGTTGTTACTGCAGTTTTCAACTCTTGAAAGGCCCTAGCAGCTTGCTCATCCCACACAAATGAATTCTTCTTTAAGAGACTTGTTAATGGGGCTGCAATGAGCCCATACCCGCGTATAAACTTGCGATAATATCTGGTTAGGCCCAAAAATCCTCGTAAGGACTTAGTATTCTTAGGAATTGGCCAATCAACCATGGCTGCTAGTTTCCTTGGGTCTGCCTTAACTCCCTTTCCAGTCACAATATGGCCCAAGCACTCCACCTCGCTCACCCCAAAGTGACATTTAGACCTCTTGGCGAACAACTTATGGAGTGACAAAATGTCCAGCACTTGTTTAACATGCCCAATGTGCTCTTCCCAGCTGCAGCTATAAACTAGGATATTGTCAAAAAATACCAAGACAAACCTTCTTAAAAAAGGTTTAAAAATTGTATTCATCAGCCCTTGAAATGTGGAGGGAGCGTTGGTAAGCCCAAAGGGCATAACCAAGAATTCATAGTGGCCTTCGTGCGTACGAAAGGCTGTTTTAGGGATATCTTCTGGTGCCACTCGGATTTGATGGTACCCCGACCGTAAATCCAGCTTAGAGAACACTTCCGACCCATGTAATTCATCTAATAATTCATCAATAACCGGAATAGGAAACTTATCTTTAATTGTTTCTTGGTTCAAAGCCCGATAATCCACACATAAGCGCCAACTACCATCTGATTTTCTTACCAAAAGGACAGGGGAGGAAAAAGGGCTGGAACTGGGTCTTATCACCCCTGTTTCCAGAAGTTCCGTCACTACCTTTTCAATTTCTACCTTCTGATAATAAGGGTATCTGTAGGGGCGAGTAGAAATTGGGCTGGTGCCTTCCTTCAGCACAATTTTATGATCTTGCTCCCTCCTAGGAGGCAGCCCCACGGGTTCTTGGAAGATAGGTGCATACTCAAGTAACAGCTAGTCCATTTCTGGACATGTGGGTTTGCTGTTCAGTTGTGAATCTTGGGAGACTAACTGCAGTAGAATAGCCTTACCCTTGGTGAAAGTGCTCATGGCCATGTTATTTTCCTCCACAAAGGAAGTGCCCGATTGTTTCAACCCCTGTAAGTTTACAAGTAAGCCTTCCACCCGAAAAGACATTAGTAAATTGGAGAAATCCCATGTGATGGGACCCAAGGTCTCAAGCCATTGGACCCCTAGGACAGCATCACAGCCCGCTAGAGGTAAAACACAGTAGGATGGGCTGAACCGAAACCCTTGAATTTTGGTCATAACACTGCTACAGCTCCATTGGCTATGCATGACATCCCCGTTTGCTACCTTCACTTTCAACTGTTCCCCCCCACTTAATGGTATATGATTCTTCCTAACAATAGAGGGGTCAATGAAATTGTGGGTACTTCCCGAATCCACCAATATTACAGCCATACCATTTCCCATTTTGCCATACAACCGCATCGTACTATGACAAGGTGTACCAGTTAAAGCATTGAGAGAAATTTCAGGTTTACCTTCCGAAACCAGTGTAAGAGCCACCTCGCTAGAGTCAAAAAATAGTTCATCACTCTTATCCTCCTGGTCATTCTCCCCAGCCATCATTAAGTAAATCCTTGGGCTCTTGCACGTGTGATTCGGATTCCACTTCTCATCGCAATGGAAGCATAAACCCCTCTTCCTCTTCTCATCCATCTGAGTAGAGTAGACTTTCTTAGTTTGGGGTAAATATTTCTGGAATTGTGAGCCATTATCAGTGTGTGGGTTGGCCATATAATTTTTTTCTGTGGTTGAATGCATATGGTTTTGAATTCCTGAATTTCCAGCTTGAGAAAAACTCCTTTCTCCCCACCCTTTTGTGGACTTTTTGATACTAATCAGGTACTCTTCTTGGATTTTTGCCAGGCTAAAGGCAGCCCCGAGATTCAACGGATTCAGCATCTTAATGGGCAGCCGAATTTCATCTTTCAAGCCACTTAAAAAGCAGCTCAGCTTGTGTGAGTCCGTAAGGTTAATCAACCGATTGGTCAATGTTTCAAATTGAGCCGTGTAAGCCGCAACTGTAGTAGTTTGTTTTAGTCTTGTAAGTGCTTCCATTGGATCGTCGTAGGCTGTAGGACCGAAGCGGGTCAGCAATGCTCGGGTGAATGTCTCCCATGAATTAATTTGGCCACTGTCAAAAGCCCCTTGGTACCATGGTAAGGCCTCTCCCATCATATGATAAGAAGACATTAGAAGTCTTTGGGCTGGTGGTGTCTGGTGAAAGTTGAAGTAGTGGTTGGCTTTAAAAATCCACCCAGCTGGATCCTCCAAAGAAAAGTGTGGAAAATCCAACTTAACTCCTCTATTGGGGTTTCTTCGGTGTTCATGAGGATCGATTTCCATCTCCCCAGTGTTCTCCCGTTGCTGGTTGGTAGCTAAGCCTCGGACTAGTGCTGTGAGTTGAACAACTTCCTCATGAAGAGCTAGAAAACGTGCATCCTGGGCATCACTTCTGCGATCCTGAGCATCCTGCCTGAGGACCAGCTCCTGATGTTTGGTCATGGGAACGGTGCTCTGATTACCACTTGTTATGGTTCTACTGGTAATGTAGGAATATTACGGTAGTGTGGGTATTGAATGGATATGGATGTTGTTGTAATAAAGGGAAATTACTTAGAAACAAAAGAGATCATGCATGCGGAAGAAAATAGAATGCAGGGAATATGTTTGATAGAAAGACTCATTGAGTCATACGGATTACAAAGGAAGGCTTCGAGGGCATCCTAACCTCCATACACAGGATAATTCATTCACAGAGATTCCGAATGCCCTCCACTCACCTTCCATCCATTCCTTATGCTACTGCAGAATAACAACCCACCCAATACAAGAGTGACATGTATCTAATTAAAACTAACATACTCAAAGCAAATAAAGCAGTATTTTTCCTCTGATGCTAAACGGTGCGTCCAGCCTTTTTATTAAAACTGTGCGTTTAAGTAAGAACTCCAAACGGTGCACATTGCTCTGCTTCTTCATGCCACGGTTCCCCCTCTTCTTCTCTTCATTTCTTCTTCAGACAACTCTTTTGTTCCCGATCGCAACTGCCCTTCTCTTGTTCCCTTCCGCCCCCTCTCTCAAGAGGCCATAACAAACCCAATCTGAAAATACCAAAAATCGCAAAACCAAAACCACACCAAAAGTTGCAGGAGAGCAAGAGAGAAATGTGAGAGGGAGCTTCGGTTTCAGAGGAAGGGATTTAGAGGAACATAATGGGATTTTAACTGTGGAGACATGGGAAGGTAGAGAACGGGGAGGAGAGAAACCAAGGGGAAGAAGGAAAAAAAAAATTTGAAAGAGATTAGGTCAAACCTTAAAACGGTGTCGTATGGAGTCTTCAGGGGCTGGGCTTCTACTTGTCTGGGCCACGGGCCTAGGCTTTACAAACTATATTTTCTTGACTGGCTTAAGAGAAACTATTTTCGTAAATAGCCTAAAAAATATATTTTTTCTCTAGTTCAAAAAACAGGAAAATTTCGAGACTAGTTGAAGAGGGCATGTTTGGACATTATGACAATTCTCATCATTCTTAAAACTTCTCATAATTTCATTTTCAAATATTACTTAAACACATAACAAAATTATTTTCAATTTTAAATTTGTAAATTTTTTATATAATCATTACATAATTAATATTCAAACATAAAAATCAATACAAATTTTACAAACTTCAAAACAAAACATAAAAATTAATACAACTTTTACAAAGTTTAAAATAAAACACAAAAATCAATACAACTTTTACAAAATTCAAAACAAAACACATGACACAACCCGACATCGACGGGGCAATGAAGGCCTCACACATGTATGATGTATATCCAAAATGCAAATAAGTAAAAAACAATTCTAGATCGAGAGACATTGTAAAAATTGAAAGATTAATGACAATGACAATTTATTGGTAATTAAGAGTGTAAGGAAATGGAATGAGATAAGATGATAAATCTATAAGTAGTAGTGAAATAGTTTGAGTTAAAATATTTTATTGAGTTTTAAGAAATGAAAAAGAAAAAGTTAAATAAAAATATTATTATAATATTATTTTTTAATATAATTTTTATTTTAAAATTTGAAATTGTTATTTGGTTTTTTGTGTTTTGTTTAGAATTTTAAAAGAATTATAATAAATAAGTAATCATTAGATTAAAAAGTTAAATAGTTGAAATTGAAAAAAATATTTATTTAAAAATTTTAAGATAAATGAGATGATTTAACCTGTCCGTTTGGATTGAGAAACCATCTTAATTCATCTAATCCCATCTCGTTATTATAATTTTTTCAAATTCTCATATAAAATATAATAAATAATTTAATTTTCTCAAATCTCAAGTCAACTTTTTAAAATTTCAAAATAATAATAATATTAAAAATAATATTTTATTTAACTTTTAACTTTTATTTAAAATTATCTCATCTCATTTCACTATTTAAACTGGAGTTAAATACACTTCAAGATGCATCTTCTCTCCCTAAACCCACCACCTCCCCTGCCCAGGGTAAAGATTGGATTGGAGCTGCTCCCCTCTCAAGGCTTACATGTCATTGTATAGAGTTTTTTATTTTTATCTTCTCTCGATGGAAAATATTGATGTGCCTCCTCTTCATCATATCCTAGTAACACACGATGCACCACCAATTTCTTAGGCTATTGATCTACAAAGTCCAAGAAGTTGTCTCAAAACGATGGACAAGCGTGTCTAAGGTGCTACTCAAAGTGATGCGTGAGTGCGACATGCCACTCATCGTCAGAGCTCAAACCCACTACATGCACCACTTCATTATATTCTTGGTCCTCTTATGTTATAATATCTAACCCCTTAAACCCCTCCACAATTCCATATATTTTTTTTGACACCTACGATACTATGATCCTGTTCATACCTATTTTACTGTTAAGGGTAGATTTGGATAGACAGTTTAAATAAAAACATCTCATATGAAGTTATACCGTACAGTAGTTTTGACTATCTAAACACAATATTTCATCTCTTATGTTTTGAAAACATCCACTTAAATGAACAGTAAATAAATAGTATAAAATAATAAAAACTGACATGAACAGTGCGTGAACAATACCAAACATGCAGTAATAAACATCACGTGAACAGTGCATAAACAGTATATGAACAATGAACTATGCGTGAACAATGCACAATTTGAGATACTCTATAAAACAGTGAGACCCACACTTTTATTAAATTTTAAAAAGTCAAAACTATATCATATTGTATCATTTCATCTCACTATCTAAATACACACTTTTTTACAATCTATCTCATCTCATTTTAACTCAAAAAATATTATTTGATCTCATTTCATCTGAACTATTTATCCAAATCTATTTATACGTGGAAATAAGTTTGAAAAATTGAAAGCCTAAACCATTTGTCATCTAAATCCATCCTAAGAGATGATGTACTCTCTTATACGTGGAAAAAAGTTTGAAAAATTGAAAGCCTAAACCATTTGTCATCTGTTTAACCCAACAGCCCAACACTTTTTTTGTTTTGTTAATTTAGCCCACACTGATCGCAGGAACCACTCCATATTATTAAACCATGAAACAGTACACAAGCCAAGGGAGCAGAGATCCTAAACAATCTCGTTAGTCTCAATTCCCCTCCATATATTTTATTTAATCATTTATTTAATCAAGAGAGCTGAGGGGCTTCTTTTTGTATTCGCTACTCTCTCAAGAGGGTCGATGGCTCGCCGATTGCTAGACAGGCGGACTAGCCTGCAGGCCATCCGGCCACCCGTAGACCTCACTCTGCGGCCCGGCTCGGCCATCGGTCCATTCAGCGTAGAAGTTATTTTTGAAGCCTATAACATGTTTTTGAACTTGTTTTACAACCCTGTGGGTTCAAAAATAACTTTCAGTCCATATCCCCAACAAAAAAACATATATAAATAAGTTTATATCTAAAATATTACAAATTAATTTGAAAATAATTTCAATCCCTGTATAAATTTGAAAAGAAAGATATTACTAATTAATCTAAAACTATTACAAATAGTTTGAGTATTCTAAGAATGACAAATATATTATAAATACTCTCCAAAGGCACCAAAAATCCAAGATGCAATAAGTTAATAACCATATAGAACTTGAAAAAAACATGGATGAAAATGAGAATATGATGTCTTAAAACTAAAAAATTGAATTAGAAAAGATACGAAAATAAATACAAGCCTACAAGGAATGAATTAACAAGCCATCTATGTATCAATGTGTACTCGAAGTAGATTGAGATTAAGCCTCTTTTGCTGAATTCAATGGCATATCAATTGAAATCAAAATTAAATTTCTAATAAGAAACATAAAACAATTTATAACAAAGAATAAATTAAAAGTAATTATGGTTTCCGTCTTGATCGTTCTCCCCCTCGTCCACAAAGTCCACCACCTCCCAATCTCAATCGGCTTCCCTTTAATTCAATTTTGAGTGCAAATCAAAGCATTCATAGTGATAGAAGACAGTAAACTTCTAAATGGATTCAATATGCGTCTTCGGTGCAACAAGTGGACTCTAAGGCTACTATAGTAATAGAGATGACCAAGATACTTCAAGCTATATCTCCAATCAAAGGATATTTGACGACATTTACCTTCCACCAACATAAAACACCAATGTAACTTTGCTGACAAGTATCTTTTTAAGTCAATTTAGTAGTCTAAATTCTTCTTCTGTACGGGTGTATCACCATATTGCATACCCCACTTACGCTTTCTTGCATTCTCAGCATCAGTAGGAGGCCAAGAGGTAGTGGATGATGGAACATCAATACTAAACCCACTTGAATAAAGCAAACTCATGATACAAACTTAACAAGGGTGTCTTAACACTCAATACAAGTTAATCCACTCATCATTTTTCACTAGTATTTTCCAACCTATATACCATTCCATCAATCTTGTAAATTGTAATTTAGGTCAAGAATGATAGCATCATATACCAAAACATTGATTTTATTCAAACCTCTTTAATATTTCTCATGCTTAAGCCTCATCTTTAATGTTATAATATGTAAAGTAGAATCAACACTTTTACACATCTTATCCAATTGCTCCTTAACCTCACAAACTTGCCGATGATATTCATTTAATGTGAATAATAAAGAACTAGAAATGGTTTAGGTGGCATCATAAAAAAGCCTAAAAAAACTCAACAAAGACCCTAACATTTTCCCAATTAGCATCTTTGGGTTGCCCATACCTCTCACATCCTTCCTACTCATCTAAGTGACCGGTCTGTTACATATTCTCATCTCCCCTGGCATCAAAAGTCTTTCTATATTTTTTTGCCATTTCTAACATAAAAAAAGTTGAATTTCATCTTATAAGAATATGAAGGCACAACTCTTACACCATTAACACATGTCTTAAATTTCTCAAGTCTAGCTAATGAAGACTTAATAAATCGAACTGCATTTCTTACTTTTGCGACCGACTCAAGAACATATTTTAAACCACTAGCCACAATAAGATTAAGGATATGTGCACAACACCACACATGTGAAAACTCACCCATAAGATGGACAAGTTTTCCTCTCTAACATTATTCTTCAAATACTCATGTATGACATCATTAGAAGAGGCATTATCCATCGTAACTATTAAAACCCTCTCCAAACCTCATTCCTTTATTTTGGGTTCAACCTCCTTCCCAATCTATCACCTTTGTGATTGATAATTAGACAAAAAATTTAAGAATTTTTTTTTGTGCAACTTCCAATACTATCAACAAAATGTATAAAAAGACAAATATAGTTCAAATTTTGGACTGATCTCCATGTGTCGGTAGTGAGACAAACTCTTTAACCCTTAAATAATTCTTCAACAAACATTTCTCAAGCCCATATATTTTAAGCACATCTTTCACCACCTTATGGTGATAATGAATGTTAAACCTAAACTTCATGTCCTTAGAGTAGGCTTGGAACCCTTCATTGTCTACAAATCTAGATGGCTGCAACAACGATGAGATGAGAGACTGAGAAGAGAGATTGGGAGAGAGTCGTTTTTTTAACTCTGAAAAACGACATATAAATACACACCCAAACGGACATATGACATCCAGGCGGATGCAGTACCGAACCCACTAGTACTTAAGGGTTGGGTAGCCGTACTAGCTGACCACCAACCCTATCTAATCAACACGTACAATTATAACTTTTCCTAATAGAAGAAGAAACAAACCGCTCGGTCGGGTCTTAGAAAACTTTTGTGTTTAAGTTAGTTCCTTTGAGAGGAAGAAGATATTAAGGAATTTTACTGACCTAACAAATTTTTCATTGTTTAGCGGTTTAAGTTAGCTCCTTCTGGGTTTCCTCTTTGATTCTACATGTGCATTGGTAGCCCACATTCCCAACACTGAAATTCAGTAATTTTATTGACTTAATTTGTATGTGAGTGTTTTTTTTTCTCTTTTTTAAAACTAAGTTTTAATGAATTTAAATGAAATGATAAAATATAAACTATGCTGAAAATTAAATGCAGTTAGAAAAATAACGATAGAATTAGATCATAAACCATAATAAAAGTTTAACTTTTAAAAAAATAATTTACAAAAAGAAAAGAAAAGAAAAAAAGTTAGTGTCAACAATATTATGCCTTAAAGGCTAATGGTTGGGTTCTTTTTTAGGGCTAATTTGGGTAGTGTACTCCACTATTCTTCATTATTTTATTATTATTTTTTATGTACTTTTCACTACTATTTACTACTATTCAATATTCTATCATTACTTTTTTACTATTATTCATATAATATCTAAGATCACCTCACTACCTAAACACAACTTTATGTCTCGTTTGGATAATGAGATGAGATGAAATGAGGTGATTTTAGATGAAAGTTAAAAGTTGAATAAAATATTGTTAGAATATTATTTTCTATTATTATATTTACTTTAGAATTTAAAAAAGTTAAATTGTTTATTATATTTTGTGTAAGAATTTGAGAAAGTTGTAATGATGAGATGAGATGAGATGAGATGAAATGAACTCATTTCTATATTCAAATAGGGCTTTAGTCTTTTATTTTTCTTCTCAAACTCCTTTCCCATATGTGGGTTAGGCTCAATAAATTTCATTGAAAAAAAAACCAATAATGCCTCCTTCTTTTGTCAATGAATTAAGCTTTCTCTCATTACTTACATTCTCTCTCTGATTCAGTCCATCTAATGTGGTAAAATGTTGATATTTGCTCATAACCAAAAAGAAAAAGAAAGAAAGAAAAACCAAATAACAATAGCAACTAGAGATGATAAAAACTCCAAATGATCTTTGTAATTAGCAATCTACTTTATGCAACAAGTAGTTGATTGCTTGGTGGCTGTGACTTCATGATCAATAGTGATTATCTTTTCTCCACTACAAAGAGTGGTACTGCTTGGGGCTGATCCATTTGTTTTGGCTTCTAAGCTTTTTTGGCTTGTGATTTCATGGATTTTGGTAATCATATGCATGAATGCTTCCTCCACATTCACCTTCTCTAATGCAGATGTTTCCATGAAACACAAACCTTCTGTCTCGGCAACACTGTTTCCTTCTTCCTTACTCACCTCTCTAGAGTGACCCAGATCAGTTTTGTTACCAACAAGAACAACCACCATGTCTCCACTCCCGAATTGTCTTAGCTCCTGCAACCATTTCTTCACATTTTCGAATGTTGCTCGCCTTGTTATGTCGTAGACTAACATCGCACCTAGTGCTCCTCGGTAGTATGAACTGGTAATGGCTCTAAACCTATCACAAATAAGATTATTTTGAACCAACCATGAGAAAAAAAATCTCGGACCAAGTGACAGTTTAACATGATATCATAAATATTGTTAAGACATATAAATTAAGAGGAATTGTAATCATCAGCCACTATTTACTCCCACACTCTACACTTACAACTCTTTTTTTTTTTTTTTTTTCATAAGATCATTTGGAGATGTTTTTCATAAAATGTGGGGTGTGTGATAGTAAATAGTGACTGATAAGAAAGATTTTTCATGAATTAAATAATAAAATCTACTCATTTCTATAGTTTACACTTAATAAATAATAATTTTACGTGATATGATATTAATTCATTTTGGCACACGCGTTACATTCTTAAACTATAACAAATTATGACACGCACTCTTTTTAATATTTGAATATCAATACCAACAAAAGAGAAATGACAAAGTACATTAATATTGATAGTTGATTTTATCTTTTTAAAAGAATATCCTAAACTTAGTAATTAACAACAAGATTATACTCTTAAAGATATAAATAATAAAGATAATATCTATTTATAAGTCTTAGCTAGTTTTTATATACTCAATACACCATTAAATTTTTTTTAAAATTATTATGAACCCACTATAATTATCAGCTTAAAATATATCATATTTCATCGGATTATTAAAACGTCTACCTTCATATTTTTGCCCTCATTTTACAACTAATCCATATAATAATGTTACTTCATTTATAATGAGGTAGTGCTAGTGTGAGCGTTCAACATGCCCACTAGTATAAATTTTATTTTTTATTTTTTTTTATACTTTTTAACATATTTAAATATTTTTAAAAAATAAAAAATATATCAATATATTAATAATCACTTTCTTAATTAATAAATAAAAAAATAATTAAATATATTAACGAAAAAAAAAAGACGATAGAATAATATTATTCTTTATTATAATGGGGTTGATGGAGGACAAGTATGCATGCCACATGTAATTCTCAAAGGCTCCTCCAGGTGAAGAAGAATGGCAGTCCGCATGGGAGATGACAAACATGTCACGACTCCTTGATTGCCGTGCAATGAAAAGAGCATGTTCCTAACCCCCCAATGACAAAAAAAAAGGTAGAAAGAGGTTGGGATCGATTTGGTGGTGTCTTATTTCTTTTTCTTTCAACTATTTCGGGTGAGAAAAAAGGCCTTTATGAATTATGAATTTGTACAAACTTTCTTTTCAGTTTCTGGGTCCCGCCTCAGTTGGATTTATATATTTTCCTACATCTTCATCTTTGATTATCATCATTATATCCTTGAATACTTTTGGATCACGGATCTGCACCTCCCTATTCTTTTTACTTTTATCTACTTTTAATATTTCTGGTCGAAATTTTATATAATTACTTTTTTTTATATAATTTTAAAAGATAGTTACAGTATAATAAATGCAATTTTAAAATATGTAAATTGAAAAAATTTATTAGTTTAATTCATCTCATTAAATCGATTTTACAAGAAATAATTACTCATTTATTATAAGCATGCCCAAAACCTTATCTACAGATAATATGAAATTATTTTTCAACACCCTCCCTCACGTGTAGAGATTAGTATTTTTTTTTTAGTCTTTGTTACTAAATAAGTAGTGTGGGTTCTCATTTGTCCTGTAGCAGGTTCCGATACCATGAAAAAATTTATGAGTCTAACTCATCTCATAAAATCTATTTTACAAGAGAGAATTGATTATTCCTTATAAATATGTTTAAAACCTTATTCACAGACAATGTAAAATTATTTCTTAACATAAGCCTAGTACAAATCTATTGTAATGGTACATTCTTTTTGAGAAAAATGAGACTTACTATTAAAAAATAGATTTCTTTCATCCCACATTTATCTACATTTTAAAGAATATTAAGTGGACCTTACACTAAATTATTTATCATAAACTGAGTTATTCAATTATCAAATTGGTGTAAAGAGTATACTATCCACATCATTTAAATAGTAAAATAAAATTTATTAAATGTGTTAACCATACTAACTTATAAATATAATTTTTCTACAGACATATAAACTCTACAGTAGAAGATGGAATCTTTTATCTTCTCAAGAGTCTACATTATTCTAGGTTTATATTTGATCTTAGAATTTCTAGTAATTTTTTTGACTTAATTTTTATTTATTTATATGGATAAGTTCGAAATCGAGATAAGAGGAAAAAAAAAAAAAAAAATCAAAAGGAGAAAGGTCTTCCTAATTGAATGTTTGTTTCGTCAAGGCTAAGATAACGTGTTTAGACATGGACCCCCCTCGGAAACCTACCTTTACAAGCAACTTTCCTGAGTTTCTGTTGAAACCACGACGAACCCAAGAGAAAAAAGAAAAGAAAAAAAAACACAGATATAATTCAATTTTAACCTATATATAGGTTTATAAATATGGATGAAAGTCTGGTTTCAGAAAAGATGATAAAAACCCAGGTCTAAACAATGGATTACAGAGAAAATTATAAAAAGCAAGAAGGAATTAAAGAAATGAATTACTAACCTTTCTTGGCCAGCAGTATCCCATATCTGAGCCTTGATCAGCTTGTCTCCAACCTTTATATTCCTGTAAGCAAATTCCACACCTATTGTGGGCTTTGAATCTAACCTGAATTCATCTTTTGCAAATCTTGAGAGAAGGTTTGATTTCCCAACACCAGAATCTCCAGTAAGAACAGCTTTAAACAGATAATCACACTCTTCATCAAATGAATCAGCCATGGAGATGATGGATGATGATGATGATGATCTTAAGTTCTTCTTCTTCCTTTGCTCTGATCAATCTCTCCAGCCCAAGAAATTATGAACAAGCTGATAGGAAAGATCAGTTCTTTCTTGAAGATCAAGATGAAGAAAATACAAAGAAAACAGAAAATGTTTGAGTCATGCTGATAGGGAAGCAGCCATGGTCTTATATACATATATATATATATATATATATATCAAATCAGGTACTTTATAGCAGTTTCTTTGGCATTGTTTTTGGAGGGTACTGAGTATTTACATGTGAAAACATTGAGAAACGACATCATGGCTGTTTTCTGATGCTGTCAAGATCTGTGGGTGTCTCTAACAAATAAGCCAAATCCAGCTAAACTTGATCTTGGGATAATCCTATCCCCAATTAACTTAAAAAAAGCAAAGCCCACTTATATTACTCCAACTGTTCTTCCAATTCCCTTTAATGGAGTATCATTAATTTTCAAATCCTGATGTGGCAAAACCTGATTGGACATTCCTCTCCTCATTCTAACCGATGATTAGCTTGTTCCAAAGCAAAAATAATTTGTTGCTTAAAGCTTGTGTATTAGTGGTCAGAGATAATCATTCCAAATTCTCTCATCTTTCAATTTTAAATGTTTTAGTTGTAACCGTATGTTAGTTGTTTAGATTCCCTTTCCTTTAGGAAAACTTGGACATTTTTGGGTAGATAAAAAACTAATACGGTTTGATTTGAATTATAAGAATTAAATAAAAGAGATAGACATATAAAATCGATCTTATAATAAGCAATTGATATTGATTTAAAATTCACATAATTAAACAGCAATCCATTTAAAAAAAAAAACTGCAATCAACCCTATTACGTATTTATCTAATGAGATGAGATCATGAGATGGTTTTAGATTAGTTGAATAAAATATTATCAGAATATTATTTTTTAATATTATTATTATTTTAAAATTTAAAAAAGTTGAATTATCTATTATATTTTGTGTAAAAATTTAAAAAAATTATAAGAAGAGATGAGATTAGATGAAATAAGATGAAATAATTTTTTTTTTTATCCAAACCAACCCTAAATCTCATCTTAAGTCCTTAAATTTGGGTTAAAAGTAAATATTTTTGGATTTATATTATAATATTATAAGACTTTATGGATAACTCCACATCTTTCTTGAAAACAATGTTGGTTCTCACCTTTCAATCTAATTGGTATATAATATGAGCAATGTCAGATACAGTTTAGAGTGTGCAAGTCTCACGCACTTATTTTGAAAAAAAAGTAGGATCCATCATTAAAAGAATAATTTTTTAATGTGGTTCCTATATTTATCTATATTTTTCAATACAAGTACGCGAGACTTATATATCTTAAAACTGCGAATATCATTTCTCATATAATATATAGTTAAAAAAAAATACTAGAATATTAAAGTCTTACACCACACACCTCTACTTAACTAATATATGATTTATCACTTTTACCATTCTATTTAAACATACACATATTTAAACATTAAGATAAAATAATAAAAATAATAAATTATATATTAATTAATGTAAAACTTCCATGTAGAAATACACATTGTACTTGAAACCGAAGGAGTGCTAGCTACTTTGGGCTGATGTAAAGCACACTAATATCTTTCACAAATTGGTTAAACTCCCCCATAAAAGATAGGTCCTTTGGATCGATCATGACCTTTTATTGGTGGACCTGGTCCTAATTATTGCAGCATGCATGCTGATATGGCCACGAAATAAATGCTCCAAGTAAAGCCATATTGTTAGGAACAAATCGAATGAAGACTACCCTTTCAATACTTACCTAAAAATAAAAATAAAAAGAATAAAGCATATAGTCTTCCAGCCAAAGAAATACAAATAATAAACTCATCAAAGTTCATGAGATTATAAAATTGATTTGATTGGTCCTTTTTATTGAGATTTGATCTCATGCACACACTACAAGAAAATTGCTTATTAGCTGTCAGTTATTTTTTGTTTAACTGATTATTTTATGTCAAGATGAGTATATTCTCGTCATATATAATCATTTTCGTTACAAATAATTCGTCAAAAATACTCAATTTTCTTGTAATTATATATATATATAAATATATATATATATATATATATATGCGCGCACATGACACATACATGGGAACAATTTGGCATGACATACCAAATTACAAGCTTTGTAAGTTGCATTTCTTACCCGTCTAAAAACAGGTGGTTGGTATGCATAACTTGTGTGTGAAGGTAAGAGCTTGAAAATCAAATAAGTATTATATATATATATATATATATATACATACATATATATATATATATAATATGATTAAGAACTATCCCTAGATAGCTTTATGATCTAGCAAATAGAAATCAAGGTCTAATCTACTTTTATAGTTGACACATTGTAGTCTCATAATTATTCTCCAAAAAAGGAGTCCCATTGTTAGTTGAGATATTAATCAATCTTTGTAATCCTAAGAAACAGATTTTTCATGAAATTTTTTATATAGTTGGATGGAAAATAAATCATGGTTGACAGAAGATGAGATATATATATAATAAGGATGTACTACCCCATTTGAACCCACCTAATTATGAATGGACTTCCTACACCCCGTAAGATTTCAAAACCCACCTATATACGAACATGTTAATTTCTCATAATTATATAGATTATGGTGCAATTTAATAATTGGATACATAAATTATTTGTTTTACATCATGAATGTAAGAATTTTTTTTTTAAATAAATGTAATTCCAATCAAGCTGCCAAAATGCATGATCCAATTTCGAAAGGTATCAACAAAAATTCGAAAGGTAACAACAAAATTTATAGTAGATAATGCCATTCAAAATGTATCAATTATAAGAAATAAAGCTGTGGGATATTTGAAATTACAAGAAAAGAGAAAGTCATCTTAGACAAATATTATTGGAGAGTCATTGGACTCACTATTAGACAGACCCAATGACACAGTAAAAGGCCCATATAATATATCCAGCGGTCCATAAACGTTACTTAGGAACAAACGAACTACTCGATCCACTTGTCTAGAACTTCAGTAGCAATGATAAACTCCTTAGTGACATCACAAGATGATTAAAAAAATGCCCATGATGGTTTAACAATAAGGAGAGAGAAGTACCATTAATGCTTTAAGTCAAGATGTCTGTAAATAAGATTTTCTCTATAGAAAGACAATAAATATTTCGTCTCTCTCTATGAAAAAATCTTCTATATTATTAATGTTGTATATATAGATAAGATCCTAATAACATTATTTCCTAATATATTTTGACTAAGTAGCACCTACCAAGCAAAGCTTGGTTAAAGAGGCTGGGCTTGTTCCTTTTTGGCGCCTGGCTTTTATGTGGATGATGGGGCAAGGTAACTCCCAAGAAAGTATATATTGGATTCCAGCTCCACTCGGCCAGCATCCTACTAGATCCAATTGAGAGGATACCATGCAAAAGCCATTCCACCTCAAGGCCATGTTGTGGGTTGTGCTAAGCAAATAACTTTTGAGTTAATATTGTTCTTGTTAATGCCAAAATCAACACAACAGGCCAAAATAGGGTCGAGAAAGAGTCATTCCTGACTCGCTATGGTGATCTTGGCTTCGATCGGTGTTGTGTGGAGCCCGCGGAGGTAGTCTGGTGCGGTTGTACGGTATTTGTGCTTTCATCCATGGTAGTGAGCAGTGAAAATAAAGAGATGGAGACACAAATTTATGTAGTCCAGCGTAAAGCCTAAGTCCACAAGATTTAGGGAGGGGAGGATCCACTATAATATGATTGCATGTCTCTTATGGTCTCTAGTCCTCATTGTACAATGGAAATCTGAGCTCTATCATTTGGTAGAGATTCCCTCGCTAGAGTCCCTATCGTGAGGTTGAAGAAACTGCTGAGGCTGAAGTCTGGAAGAAGCCCCTTTGGAAGTGGTCTGGTCCCTTTGTTTTATCCTCTGCCCTTTGCCTACTTTACGTCCTATCTTCTCTCCTTTATGTCACATCCTTCATTTCCTCCTGCCACCCTATCTTCCCTCAACCTTTTGTCCCATTCTTCTATCTCTCTTTCAATGCATGCAATACATATTACCTAACATTACTTCAAAAATTCCGTTTTTTATCCCCTTCTTCTATCTCTCTTTCTATGCATGCAATACGTATCACCTAACATTACTTCAAAAATTCCGTTCAGCAACTTTTAATACTTGAGAATTAAGGTTTTGAAATAATAATCTCATAGACAACAAGAGAAAATTAATATCCATAAAGATAATTGAGATAAATCTTAGTTTGTAGGCAGCTTGATGGACATTGTAACATTTATAACAATTTTGATGGACATTGTAACATTTATACCAACACTTTTCAACACCCTAAGTCTTCATTGGCTAGACTTGAGAAATTTAAGACGTGTTAATGTTGTGGGTCTTCAGTGTAAGAGTTGTGCCTTGATATTCTTACAAGATAGAACTCAACTTTTTTTATGTTAGAAATGGAAAAAAAATATAGAAGGGCTTTTGATGCCATGGGAGATGAGGATATGTAACAGACCTGTCACTTAGATGAGTAGGAAGGATGTGAGAGGTCAGGGCAGCCCAAAGATGCTAATTGGGAAAATGTTAGGGTCTTTGTTCCGTTTTTTAGGCTTTTTTATGATGTCACCTAAACCATTTCTAGTTTTTTTATGTGTCACATTAAATGAATATCATCGGCAAGTTAATGAGGTTAAGGAGCAATTAGATAAGACGTGTGAAAGTGTTAATTCTACTTTACATATTATAATATTGAAGATGAAGCTTAAGCATGAGAAATATTAGAGAGGTTTGAATAAAATAAATGTTTTGGTATATGATGCTATTGTTCTTGACCTATATTACAATTTACAAGATTGATGGAATGGTGTATGGGTTGAAAAATACTAGTGGAAACTGTTGAGCAGATCAACTTATGTTTAGGGTTAAGACACCCTTGTTAAGTTTCTATCTTGAGTTTGCCTCATTCAAATGGGTTAGTATTGATGTTCCATCATCCACTACCTTTGGGCCTCCTACTAATGCCAGGAAGGCAAGAAAGCGTAAGTGGGATATGCAATATGGTGATACACCCGTATAGAAGAAGAATTTAGACTGCTAAACAGACTTAGAAAAATACTTGTTAGCAAAGTTACACCCATATATGGAGAAGTTTGGTGTTTTATGTAGGTGGAAGATAAATGTCCTCAAATATCCTTTCATTAGAGATAAAGCTCGAAGTATCTTGGTCATCTCTATTACTACAGTAGCCTTAGAGTCTGCTTGTTGCACCAAAGATGCATATTGGACCCATTTAGAAGTTCATTGTTTTCTATCACTATGGATGCTTTGATTTGCACTCAAAATTGGATTTAAAAAAATCAATTGAGATTGGGAGGTGGTGGACTTTGTGGACAATTACGAGGGGGAGAATGATCAAGATGGAAGCCATAATTACTTTAAATTTATTCTTTGTTTTAAATTGTTTTGTGTTTTTTATTAGAAATTAATTTTGATTTCAATTGATGTGCGATCAAATTCAACAAAAGAGGCTCAATCTCAATCTACTTCGAGTACACATTGATACATACATGGTTTGTTAATTCATTCCTTGTAGGCTTGTATTTTATTTTCGTATCTTTTCTAATTCAAGTTTTTTTTTAAGACATCATATTCTCATTTTCATCCATGTATTTTTCAAGTTCTATATGGTTATTAACTTATTGCATCTTGGATTCTTGGTGCCTATGGAGAGTATTTATAATAGATTTGTCATTCTTAGAATACTCAAACTATTTGTAATAGTTTTAGATTAATTAGCAATATCTTTGAGTTTTTATTTATAAAATTTATATAGGGATTGAAATTATTTTCAGATTAATTTGTAATATTTTAGATATAAACTTATTTATATTCCGATTGAAAAATTATGTATGTTTTTCCTTTTTTGGATATGGACTGAAAGTTATTTTTGAGCCCACAGGGATGTAAAACAAGTTCAAAAAAATGTTAATAGGCTTCAAAAATAACTTCTAGGCTGGATGGACCAATGGCCGAGTGAGGTCCACGGGTGGCCGGATGACCTGTAGGCCAGTCCGCCTGTCTAGCAATCGGCGAGCCATCCACCCTCTTATGTACTGTTTCATGGTTTTAATAATATGGAGTGGTTCCTGCGATCAGTGTGGGCTAAATTAACAAAACAAAAAAAGTGTTGGGCTGTTGGGTTAAACAGATGACAAATGGTTTAGGCTTTCAATTTTTCAAACTTTTTTCCACGTATAAGAGATTACATCACCTCTTAAGATGGATTTGAATAAACTGTTTAGATGAGAAGAGATAAAATTTTTTGAGTTAAGATAAAATAAGATAATTTCTAAAAAAATATGTGTTTAGATAGTGAGATGAGATGAGATGAGATGATATAATTTTGACTTTTTGATATTTAATAAAGGGATGAATCCCACTATTTTATAGAGTACGAGTTGTGTATTGTTCACACACTGTTTACTGTTCATGTACTGTTTATTACTGTTTGGCACTATTCATGTCAATTTTTATTGTTTTATATTATTTATTTACTGTTCATTTAAGTTGATGTTTTCAAAACTTAAGAGATGAAATATTGTGTTTGAATAGTCAAAATAAATGTACGGTATAACTTTAGACACTACAAGAAAAATGGATTTTTGTGGCCATTTAATTGCGGTGAAAAGACTATTTGTGACTAAAACAGACTCATTTTAGATGTAAATAATCATTTCGCTAGAATTAACTGACTACAAATAAACAGTTTTCTTGTAGTGAGATGAGATGGTTTTATTTGAATTGTCTATCCAAATCCACTCTTTGTTTTAAGATAAACAGTAAAATAGATAAGAACATAGGGTAGACCCGATCACATGATCATAGTATCACAGGTGTTAAAAAAATATATGGAATTGAGTCGCGGGTGGTTGTGGAGGGGTTTAAGGGGTTAGATATTATACATAAGAGGATCAAGAATATAATGAAAGAAAATGATAGGGATCCCGTTGGTGGATCCCGTTCATTTATCCAGCTCTAATTTCTTTTTCCTTTTTTTTTAGTTTTTTTTTAACATAGAGATTAAAAAAATATTGTTTAATAATATTATAAATTTTATTTTTTATTTTTTATTTTTTAAATATTTAAAAGTATTAAAAAATAATTTGAATAACGGAACCCAACGGGATCCTTAGCATTGTCCTGTAATGGAGTGTTGCATGTAGTGGGTTTGAGCTCTGGTGATGAGTGGCATGTCGCGCTCACGCATCACTTTGAGTGGCACGTTAGACACGCTTGTCCATCGTTTTGAGACAACTTCTTGGACTTTGTAGATCAATAGCCTAAGAAATTGGTGGTGTATCGTGTGTTACTCGGACATGATGAAGAGGAGGCGCATCGATTTTTTCTTTTCGAGTAATGTTATACAACCTTCTCAATCTCCACACATCATATTTTTTAATTTTTTTTTTGAATTTATTTTTTTAAAATTAATTAAATTTTTCTATTCATTATTCATATATTAAATATTTGATAAAATAATAAAATAATAAAAATTAAAAAAAATATGATATGTGAAAGTTGTGTTAATAATAAAAAGTTATATAAATTTTTTCTTTTCATCGAGAGAAAAAAAAAAACTTTATACAATGACTTGTAAGCCTTGAGAGGGGAGCAGCTCCAATCCAATCTTTTACAGTGGGCAGGGGAGGTGGTGGGCTTAGGGAGAGAAGATGCATCTTGAAGAACATTTAACTTCTGTTGAATAGTAAAATGAGATGAGATAATTTTAGATAAAAGTTAAAAGTTGAATAAAATATTATTTTTTAATATTATTATTATTTTAAGATTTGAAAAAGTTGAATTGGAATTTGAAAAAATTGAATTGTTTATTATATTTTGTATAAGAATTTGATAAAGTTGTAATAATGAGATGAAATAAGATGAGTTGATATTGTTTCTCAATCCAAACGGGCCAGGTTAAATCATCTCATTTATCTTAAAATTTTTAAATAATTATTTTTTTCAATTTCAACTATTTAACTTTTTTTATCTAATGATTACTTATTTATTATAATTCTTTTAAAATTCTAAACAAAACACAAAAAATCAAATAACATTCTCAAATTTTAAAATAAAAATTATATTAAAAAATTATATTATAATAATATTTTTATTTAACTTTTTCTTTTTTATTTCTTAAAACTCAATAAAATATTTTAACTCAAACTATTTCAATACTATTTACAAATTTATTATCTCATCTCATCCTTTTTCCTTACACTCTTAATTACCAATAAATTGTCATTGTCATTAGTCTTTCAATTTTTACAATGTCTCTCGATCTAGAATTGTTTTTTCTTTACTTATTTGCATTTTGGATATACATCATACATGTGCCAGGCCTTCGTTGCCCGGTCGATGTCGGGCTGTGTCACACGTGCGGATCTCTTTCTTAACCTCACCGTCACAGTTAGAGGGACCCAGCATCAAAAACGTGTGTGACCCAAATCGACGGCCACCAGCGCGCTTTCATTTTGACATATCCTCGTAGCTCCCCGTCATTCTAGCTTTCACTTTGCATCCTCCTGACCTTCGATAATTCGACTAGTTCAATTCCCATTCAACGGAATGCTTCGCTAAAATGCGCCATTCTGCGTGACTCACACTCTCTCAAACCTCTCTCTCTCTCTGTGAGAAAACTCGAAATCCAGTTGAAGCGAAACAGCCATGGCGAATTGGATCTCGTCCAAACTCAAAGCCGCTGAGAGTATTCTCCAACAGGCAATTCTTTTGCCTTCTTCTCTCTTCGTTTCGAAACGTTTCTTATTTTTTCTTTGTTTTCTGTGTTTGATTCTTGAGAAGACAGAGAAAAATAAAAGCAGTTTAATTAATAGTGTCTAACATTTTTTGTCCAATGCATAATGGTGTTAGTGCATTTTTCTGATCCTAAACGAGGACTTTATTGTTGTTTTTGGCTTCTAAGTGTCGATATTCTCAGAGATCAGATGCAGCACTATGATATTGTTCATATATAAATATATATATATATATATGTATATACGTTTGTGGATGAATAAATATATTATTCTATCTTTAAGGCCTTTCTTAATTTTTAAAAAATTTGTGTCTAGTAATTATATTGGTATTGTTTGTGTTGGGGTCGATTCAGATCGACCAGCAAGCTGCGGACTCGCTTCGCAAGAACGAACGGCCTCCTGCGGACGAACTGAATTTTGTTATGCCCACAAAACCCGGCGGGGTTTTGCCGCCTCTTAAGGATCAATTGAAGAAGAAAACATCAGAGGATAATGAATATCAAGGAAAATTGGGTAGTGACCCAAATTTAAGCACATTTAATAGTAGGGACAAAGATATTTCTAATGCTCCAAAAATCTCTCCCAAACCTAAGTCTACGCTTACTGATACTGACTGGACCGAACTCCTTGGTACGGCTAATAAGAGCACAAATTCTGCGGCCAATCGCAGTAATGGGGGAAGTGCAATTCGTGGGTTGAAGAAGGATGGTAAGAGACAGGGGAGTGCGGGTTCAAATTTGTTGCCATCGGATGTGAAGAGGAATCAGAAGGGTGGCAGCAATAGTTCGAAGCCAGGACGGAGGTTGGGAGAAGAAAGTAAGTTAAATGTGAAGGCAGGTGATGGGGAAGAGTGTAGCTCTTCAGATTCACCTGGGAGGACTTCCAGTGTTGATTTGCAAAGTGATGGTAAGTATTTGGAAAGGCAAGAAAGTGTTAGAAATGGAACAGCTGGGAAGTTTGTGGGAAAGCCAAATAATGAGAAACAAGAAGAAAATGGTGGGCATTACCCTAAGGGAATTTCTTCAGAGAATTCGTCACGGTCACTGAGCAAGAATCAACCTTTGGAAATGATGTTGGTCTCGGGGAAAATTGATGGGTTATCTGATGTGAAGATGGTGGGGCTGGATAATGCTCAAGATAGGTTGAGAAGCACCATAAGGGGGAAGCATGAAACCATGGTAGCCTCCAGAACTTCTGTCTCTGATGATTTAAAGAGAGGTTCATCTTCAACAAGTCACAGGAGCTCTGATTCAGATTCAGATTCGGGTTCGGGTTCAACTTCTGACTCCGAAAGTGAACGTGAGAAGGAGGAAAAGAAGAGGAGGAGGGAGAAGATTCTGGCTGAGAAAATGGCAGCTAGAGCTGTGGAGGCTATCAAAGAGAGGGAGAATAAGGTTGCCAAATTGGAGGGGGAGAAGCAGAGCTTGGAAAAAATACTAGAGGAACGAGCTAAACAACAAGCACAAGAGGTAACCTTTCCCCATCTTTGTTATCGATATCATTCTTATACTTGTTGTCTTTATATTGGTGGCTAGTTTCATTGATAACGTGTTTTGTTCTTGTTCTAGTATTTTTGGGTCTTTCAACTTATGGGCATAAGTATGAAACGTGATGCACCTTTTTTCTATCAACCATTTGGCTTGTTTCTTATAAAGAAAACAATACGCCCACAGTGCCTCATCTCTTAAATGTAATTGTGTGTTATAAAACCGTCATATTTTTGTTGATAACATTATACTAAAAAAAAAGGGTGGAACTCTAGTACACACTAAGTATATGAGAGACACCCAAAAAGAGAGAGAACATTGTCAATCTAGAATGAACAAAAGTTAAAATCACCTCCCTACATGTCTTTTACAATTTCTTTTTGTTAATAACTCTTAATACAAGGCATCTTTATAACTTGTTTAACTTCAACATAGAAAAAGAAAATGTTTTTTTAAATTTTAAATCTAGGGGCTACATGGTTGAAGCATATTTTTCCTTACAGAATCACACTTTAAAGAAACCTTTGTGGTGGCAGTTCCATTTGGAATTGGGGCAGTTGGGGGTAATCATCAATAGAGAGCCCGGGTGGATTTAGGATAGAGATTTCCCTGCACTGCACTGCCCACTTATCAGTTTTGTATAGTTAAAATACTCTGTAACCATAATGTGTCTGTATTTAAGTGCCCTGACAAGTCACTATAAAGAGCGTCTTCTTATGTCATTTTAGGATAGGGCACTGGCTTTGTTAATTAAATTTCACCCCTTCAAAATAGAAAATAGAGAGATGAAGGGATAAGAGACGAAACACAGAGGAAATAAAAAGAAATTGTGCTACTTCACATAGAGGAACCAATAATTTAGATTAAGTTTTTTTCTTTTTAACAACAGCAGAAGCTGCCATTTTACTATAAAGTGAGCATTTCTAGTTAAGATACTTAGGAGGGCAAAAAAGATAGGCCAGTTTTTGTTGAAAGAGTCTCTTTGCATATACCCACATGCATATAACGAGAGGGACTCAAATAATTGAAGTGCAAATTTCTAATTGAAAACTTACTTGGTTAACTATGTTTAAAGTAAGGACGCTATGTACAACTGCAACAAGGACAGTGTGTCAACAGTTGGGCTAAATTACAGTTTTCAGGCTTCATCTTGGGTTGAAAACTCTTAATCCAGCCCCAGATTCAGTGAAAATTATTATGTACTCCCGAAGTACTGTCACATGATAGTCTCATCCTATCTCGACATGCCATGTAAGTATTAATTTTAATTGACATGGCATCCTATGATAGGATGGGTCTACCATGTGTCTGTACTGCAGGAGTACCTGCTAATTACTCCAGATTCAGGGCTTGGATTGAAATCTCAAAGACATGACCCTGGCCTTCACAGACCTTATACAGTGAGACATTACATACGCATAACTACACAGCCAGAAACGCACTCAAACACAGAATGCACACAGATATGCATGCCATTGAATAATTTGCTAGAAGCTAGTAATGGCATCACAGACAGTAATGATGGAAGGGCCATGTTTTTTTTTTTTATTGGCACCGGGTCTTTGAGACCAAAGTCCTAACTAATCTCGGGGATGTACAGGCCCTCGGGAAAGAGTTTCCCATAAGTGCACCTCGGGTAATTCAAGGGAATGTTCCCCCAGTCTAATGGCCCCTAGAAATTGTTCGCACACAAGACGATTCAAATCTCAGACATGGAGGGAGTATACAACCAAGACCAAGGCCTTTACCACTTGCACCAACCCCTAGGGGTTAGGGTCATGTTCTAATGAAGAAAGGAAGATGTTGGAAAGGACTTTGGACTTGAGTAATTTTTGTTGAATGAAGGCCATAGCCATACTGCAATCTTCCTCATATGTCTCTTTTTAACCTCAGTAAACCTTCTACTTTTGGGATCCACTATACTTGGATGCTAATGCAGTTTTGGAACTTCTAAAGAGAGTACTTTTTGGGGGTGTTGTTAAAGAGTTTCAAGCAGTTTATTTTGTTTTTTGCTTTTTTTAAAGGAGGGGGGAGTTGTAGGATAGCTAGAAACAAGAGTTGTAAGTGCTGACTTGAAGTTTCAGTTCTATTGTCAATACCTTGCGATTCTCCAGTCAACGCATCTGATCCAACTGAATATGGCAAAATCCCAGCTCTAACATTCTAGATTAATTTTGAGCTTGGAATGAGCAGGGCGTCAAAATTAAGTTGCATTATGGGTGTCCCGTTTTGAACTTGGGGTTGAGCTTGGTATGACCTCTGACCTGACAACCTGCCTGAGTTGCTGCCCCATTGATGAGGTCAGTTATGAAACTGATTACTAAAAGCTCATTTGTCTTGCAAAACAACGAAGCACAGAAACAATGGTAAATCAAATCATGCTTGACATATTAAATGCATTGTGCATACTCCACTGCTAGTTACACAGGAAAACACCTCTTATGTTTTAATCCTTTTTGTCTCTTCCTCAGATATATAAGTTTGTGAGACTTATCAAAATGTCCCTTAAACTTGTGCAAATACTTAGTTTTATCTTCTTCCTTGCTTCAGGCTTCAGAGCTGCAGACAACTATGATGGAAACACTAGAAGCTGTTGACTTTGAGAAACAGAAGCATAATAATACTAGAAGGGAAGCTTTTGCCAGATTGGCTAAACTAGAGGTAATTTAACCTATTTCGGTGTCTACGTTTTTCTGTCCCCCCTCTTTCTCTCTGGGTATATCTTCTAGATATGGTAGAAAATGTTCCCTGCTTTATTAAAGTTCAAGCACAGCAGTTATCAGGTCATAATCGTGTTACTAAATGTCAAAAGTTCATGCAGACTGCTAATGCTGATCTTGCAAGATCCCTTGCTACTGTGCAGTGGAATCTTGAAGCGCAGGTATGATGAGATTCTTGATTCAAATGAATGTTAATCCAATCCATGAGGTTTTAACCCTTTTCTTAGTTTCTTTTCGTTTTTGGAAGTTGTAGGTGTTTCCTTTGTATACGTCCTGTGTACTTGGGCTTATGCCTATTTCTTTGAATAAAATTATTACTTATCAAAAAAAAAAAAATGTCCATCTGGCCAATAAAAGAAACCAAAAGAGAAGGCCTGATGAACACAGATAAAAGTGACTCTTTAATGACAGTTTTTGTTCCCAGATGATTTGCAAAATATCTTTAACACTTTTGAATATGAATCTATTGGATTTGCCTTAGCTTTAAAGTATTACTTATATAGGGATGTGCCAAATGCTTGAAAATAGTTACACTTTTGCTTTGTTATTGTTTTTATTTCTATTTTTTTTATTAATGCAGTCATGTTGTATATTTAGTGTGAGTTATTAGTCTCTAAATAGAATATTGTTTTCTGATTTTTTTTTTTATGTCAAAGTCTTTTGTGTTTGATCTTTTTATCATTATATATATATATATATATTATATTCTAGCAACAACTGGCCTATGTACTAGTATAATTTTGCTTATTTGAGACGTATCCTTAATGTTCTTTTTCTGATTATTGGCCACATATATCTTTTAACAAATCCATTTCATTTCAGCCTTTACCCATTGTTTTGTATTGAAAACTTTCGCTTCGGTAATACGTATAATGTTTAAGACCATTGGCCTCAGATATAATGCGATGTGGTGGGATTAGGATAGTCAGGGTTTCAAGTCTCAAGTCATAAACAAGCAAATCAATGAATAAGCACAGAAAGATTTATACTTCCTATTTGCATGCATTTGGACCAGGTTAATCAGGTAGCAGAATTACGTCGACAGATTCAACTGAAAGAAGCAGCCCATGAAGGTATGCATCATAAATTACAGAGCAAAAAACTGAATGAACTCCTTTTCCCTTTTGATTTTGCTTCTCTTTTCTTCAACTACAGAGAAATTTATTAGATTTATGGTCTAAGGTTAGTTTTTCGTGCAATTCTAAGACCCAGGAAAAAAGTGGTTTTGGGGATGAACTGTGACCCATGCAAAATAATAGTGTCTAATGGAACAACCTAGGCAAGCTTTCCTCCAATAATGGTCAATGAAAATACTTTATTTTATTACATTGGCACATAAAATTGTCAAGCTCGAAATATTTTGGCTTATTTATAACTTGTCCCTTGGAACTTTTTTATTTTCCTGTAGAGCTCAGGAGAAGAATCTCAAATTCTCGTCAAACTGGAACTTCTAAAAAACAAGTGAGTTTATGTTCTGCCTTGATGTAACTCCCTGAGTACTTGGGCTATGCCTTTTACTACTGAGTAATGCTACATACAGTCATGGAGTGTGCAAGCGCCGTGCAATCGTTTCGAAAAAAGAGTAGGGTCTACTATTAAAAAATTAGTTTTTTTCATGTGGATCTCATATTTACTCACTTTTTCCAAAGGGATTGCACGGCACTTGCACACTCCACGATTGTAAATATCATTTCTCTTTACTATCAATAAAAATTTACTTATAAAAAAAATGTTCTGCCTGTGATGTTATTGACGCATAAGTATATGTTGGAGGGAGTAGATAGAGAAATGGTGGGCACTGCCCTGGGGATTAGGGATTTCATGACTTTTTTTTTATAATCTCTACTTTAATCTGAAAACATTGCAGTTAGCAGCTTCAAAAGGAATGGAATTTGAACGAGAGATACTTGAGGCGGAGTATTCTTTCATTGTCGATAAAGTTGTACAATTGCAAGATAAGGTTCGCTTTTCAAGTTTTTGCTATATTGGTGAAGTAATTCTGTTTCTAATTAAAAAGACCTTGCCCTGTGATGTTGACAACATTACTTGTTTTTTGTTTTTGTATAAGCAATAGAGAATTTTATTAATAGAATGTTGGCAAAGCCTGAGCACACAGACAGCATACAAGAGAGACACCTAGCTAAGAGGAAGGAGGAATAGAAACAATAAAATCATGAAAATTAAGCCCATTGAAATCTAAGACATTACTTAGCATGCTTTCCTAAGTGATTGCAGATCATGTCCTGAATACTTAGTATCCAAGAACTTTTGGGTGCGCATGTGCACATATACACAAGCACACATTTTTATCTGTTTTACCATTTTTTTTTACAGTGGGAGACCTTTTGAAATACATTTTTCTAAGCGTGATGAGTGTGGTTATTACAACTTTTGAAATTGACCATCATCTTATGGCTCTCTCTTTTGCAGTATAAAATCTTAAAAATCTTGAGATTTGCTGCTTTTGGTTCTGAGGCTCAAATGCTAGTTCACATGGAAGCATTCTCTGACTCCATATTTATCTAAAGAAGAAAATATCCAATTCATAAAATTTATCCATCTTTGCAAATATCTGAAAATCTTATTTTTAAACCTTAGTGATATTAATAGCCCAGTAATTCACTGAATTTTGGATTCTTGATTTTTTAATGTGGGACACGTGGCCCCTGGGTGCTTTTGATGATATGACATAGTATGGGTAACGTTGTAAGACATGTTTTGGAAACTGTAGTTGCCAGAGACAAGGCTACTTGTATTCATGGAGGAAAGACTTGGTCCATATCCTGTGTTTTGAAAACTTATGCATGCATAGAAATATTGGATTAATATCCTTTCCTCATTGCTAGACATTTCAGGACGCATCTTCTCTTGTCCCCCTTTTTGGTTACCAATGTAGTTTGTTCATTTTGCTTAACAAAATGTAATTTATTCATTTTTAATATAGTTGGGAAAGTGATGGTTCCGCACCTCACAACTTAACTCTGGTATGGTCCATTGAAGTAGGTTTTTATGGAGATGACAGAAAATATGATCATTCGATACGGGTATATGCGCGCGCACACACACACACCAACATGCATCCTCACCCTTTACCCCAACCCACACATCATCAAGTATGATTCTGTTGTTGAATACTAGTCCCATCTGTAGAACACACACACACCAACATGCATCCTCACCCTTTACCCCAACCCACACACACCTGTAAAGATCCATATCATCAAGTATGATTCTGTTGTTGAATACTAGTCCCATCTGTAGAAGATGCAGGATTAACATCTGATATACTGCCCATGTGAGAATCCTTTATGGAAAAACCCAATAATCACTTCTGCTTTCGGTATACCACCGTAGAATTTTGAATCATAGCCTAAAGCTCCAACTCATTGACAACCCCACAGTCTTGTTATAAAATGCTGCTTCCAGGCAAAGGTCAGAGAAACTAAATTGAAAGTAGCCCCTCCGTCACGTCCATGTAACTGCCAGGTGCTTATGATTTGTTACCCTTGCGTTAGGCATTGGTTTCAACAACAGAAATAGATTTAGTCTATAAAACCAGGGGTTCCTTAGCTAATAGTTCTTCAGCTTATGCATGCTCTACTTATGGTGGTGCCTTTATGTCTGTCATGCTGCTTTTATCCTTGTAACCTTTTCTCACCCCCAATGTTAGGGTATAAACCGTACTCTCATTTCAATTTTGTATAATACACCCATTAGAATTTGCGGTTGGCACAATGTGACTAATTGGTCCTCTTTGGCAGTTAACAATGCATAATCTAAAATAGCTCGAGATAAAAAGGTCCCAGGAGTTGAAAAATTGTTTACAATTCTTCTTTGCATCAATTAGAATTAGGTTTGAGATCATTTTTTCTGGGTAATGTCCTTGAGATAGTGAAATATTTATGTTTCACTTCCCTGGTAAAAAGAATACCCAGGTAAGTGATTGGGAATCCTTTTACAGAGATACCCGAGATGTTCTTCATCAAAATCTTCCGGGTCGCAGTTCTTTTGCCTTGAGAGAAAGAGAACACAACTAGCTTATTAATTTGCTGGCCTGATGAAGCATACACACGTCCTTTTCTATTTCAGATGCTTTCAGCATGCCTCTAATATGCTGAGCTCATCTTGATGTAACACCTCGAAGTGTTCTATGACATCCAGTTTTTTTTCTTCTGATGTATACACTTATGCTGATGGGATTTTTATGGGTTTACTTTTAAGATCTAGGTTTAACCAATAGACAGCATATTCAATTTGGACAAGAAATTCTTATTTTTGGGGTTTTCTGATTGTTTTTCAAAATTATATTTAATTTTACATATATTTTGACATATACCGCTGACATAACTTATCTTCAGTTTGATCACTATCTTGATACTGCTTTTTTTTAATATATATATATATATATATATATGCTTGTCCACTGACAGCAACATCTATATTCCAGGCAAGGATGCTGGAAGCAAACATTGAAATAACCAGGAAAGAGATGGAGGACCCAACTGAAGTAGAAATTGAGCTCGAGCGAAGGCTTGGTCAGCTGACCGACCATTTAATTCAAAAACAAGCCCAGGTTTGCCTGCAAACATCTTTGATGATACATAGGGTGAATTTTAGTATTTAGGTCTGGTGGACAGGACCATTTGATACTTCAAGGTTAGGTGAATGCCTTGCATATAAAAGATGAACCAAACATGTTTTAAAATGGAGGTATAAAAGTAACATCACCTTTTGGCAGCAGTGTGGAAGATGATTCCATTGTGCATTATGTGGTGTATTTGGTAGGAAATGAATGAACGGTGCTTTGAAGATAGGGAGCATACAATGGCAGAATTTTTTTATACACACTTTAATGCTTTGGTTTTCAGCCATTGTGCTTAATGGAAACAATGCTCATGACTTCTTTTCCTTAATCAATCGATCTTATAATGTATTTAGGTGTTCTTTTGTATACCTCCTGTATACACGGACTATGCATATTTCATTTGTATCAATAAATTTACTCTTAAAAAAGTTACATCACTTTACATAAATACTCCCATTTTAAAACATGGTTGTATAAAGGGTTGTAAAAAGGGTCGTACATGTATCATTTAAAACAAAGTTATATAAAAGGTTTTAAAAAGGGTTGTATGTCTATCATTTTCCATCCTTGAATACTGTTCTGCTAAGCTGCATTTGAGTTTTTGGAGCTATAAAATTTTCTTTTGATCAGTGAAAAATCTGCTCATTGACCCATGCGCACTTACCATAAAAAATATGCTTAGTATACTATACCAAGGTTCAATATGACGGGCATTTTTTCAAAGACAAAAAATTGTGCCATGTGGCCAATGTTTCCTTGATCTTAATGGTCAGAATTTAGCCGAGGGTGCAAACTGAAATATATAGGTAGCTAGGGTGGAAAGTGTAATTTCCCATTTATCTATAATGAAACTGATTGTGGTTCCCGGTTTTCCATTAAGGGCTGTCTCCTTATTATCAAGGCTTCTGGTCTGATTTATTGCACATTTGTTTCATAACTCGAGTGTTGTTGCCAGCATGTTACATTATGGGATCAGGGCCGTCTTGCATATTTTATACTAATGTTTATGCTTCTCTGTAACACAGTGATCAGCTAATTTAGAACCTATGTGTGATCTGGTTTTAGTCTTGGTAAAAGAAGACTTACTCAAATTACATAGAACAGCATCATGTTTGATTTTTCTTTCTACCAATAGTTTCAAGGTGCATTTGGTTGAAATGATGAAGTATGTTTATTAGAATGAAATGTCAGTGGTTTGAGAAAGGCCATCAATGATTTTATTTCTTATTGTTGAACCAGGTTGAGGCCCTCTCCTCAGAGAAGGCAACTCTTCTTTTCAGAATTGAGGTACATTGTCACGCTAGAGTTATTTCCTTCTGCTACCTATATATATCAAAGAGTAATATTACATGTAGTCATGGAGTGTGTAAGCGTCGTGCAGTCGCTTTGAAAAAGAGTGGGGTCCACTATTAAAAGATTATTGATTATTATTCTTTGGTCCCGTATTTATTTACTTTTTTCAAAGTGATTGCATAGTACTTGTGCACTCACGACTGCAACTATCATTTGTCTATATCAAAATAAAGGATTTATTTCCTACTGCATATTTCAACATAAACAATTACAGTGATTTGAACTTTATTTACCTTAATGTGCGCATTCTGTAGGCGGTTTCTAGGTTGCTAGATGAAAACAAGTCTAGTACATCATCAAGGGACTTGGAATCAGGAATGTGGGCGCTCTCAGAATCAAAGTTGGGGCCTATGTTTCATGACAGGATCCGTTCAGGCAGGAAGCATTTGGGATCGTTGCTTCAGCAGTTGGATGCCATTTTCTTGGCTGGTGAGGTATTTCTAAGGAGGAATTCCAGAGCGAAGGTGTGGTCTCTGGTTTACCTTGTCTTCCTTCACTTCTGGGTTATTTATATTTTAATGTCACATTCTCAAGAATCTAATGGGCCCAGATCTGGTGCTATCATTTCCTTGGAAAATATCAATAGCACTGCAGGTATTTGATTTGTAATATTTGATCTTCTTTTGTTCTTTATTTGATTCCCTCAGATTTTAGGAGGTATTCACTACAAGGGGTGTTCAATGTGCATTTGTCCCTCTAGGCCCCAACATCCTGTAAAACTGTATCTTTAGGGATGTTATTAGGCATGTAACTACCAACACGGGAAAACTTCACATCAATATGAAGAAAAATATTTTCCTACTTTATCTTATCTCAGTACCTTGAAGGTCTATGAACGCCTCTCTTTTATTTTTCCTCCTAAGATTCCACATTGACAGAAGTGTATGGGCAATAGTTTCCTCTCTCTCTCTCTCTCTCTCTCTCTCTCTCTCTCTCTCTCTATATATATATATATATTATCTGTAGGTTAACTTTCTTTCATCATTTTTTTTGTCGAGAAATGACATTTGTAGTCGTGGAGTGTGCAAGCGTCGCATAAGCCCTTTGAAAAAGTGAATAAATATAAAATTTACAAGAAAAAATTAAATTTTTTAATAATAAATCTTATTCTTTTTTAAAATAATTATACAGCGCTTGTGAACTCCACTAGCATTACTTTTTTTTGTATTCTCTCCACTACGACAGGACACTTTCGTCATTAAAATAAAAAGGGATCTGAACAGACACTATCCACTCCACTTGTAATGTATTGGCTTTCCATACGAGTTCAAATGATTATATCATACGTGTATCAAATTTCTGCCTCACTTTTCTTTTTCTTTTTTTTAGGGCACAAGTTTTCTATTTAAAAATAGAATAATATTATACATCATACGTTAATTTTATTTTCATTCTACTATGTAAGATGTGATACATTTATCATCATTAGATGATAAAGAATAATCCAATAAAGGATTATCCTATGGTGATAAATGTGTCACATAGTGGGATGGTAGTATGGTGTATGGAATTTTCTTTTAAAATATGACAACTACAAAATGGTTGATGATAAAGACAGTCAAGTGTCTACTGTCTATATGTGATGAGTTATTTTATTTTCAAATTAGTGTGTAGAGCATAACATTCATATCACTTAAGTGGTAAGTTTGATTTATAAGATTCAAATTTATAAATTTTTCTTGCAAATTAAATTATGTTATATAAGTATTTTATTGGTTGTGTTTATCTACACGACTTATAAATATAATTTTTTATATGAGAATATTTACAGTACCTTCAGTAGAAGGGAATAGCAAATATTATTGTAGAGTACCAGAAGTTGGTGCCTTGATTGAGCAAATCCATCATTCAAAACAGTGGGGACGTATGCCAACTCTACGTATGTTGGCAGCTATGGAGAAAACAACTTTGACAGCTAAAAAGAGGATAACCTTTGCTCGTGCCTCTGTCGATCAACAAGATAAGGTTTTCCAGGAATAATTTGATTAAATTGAAAATCCAAAAAGGAAGATCACATTTACATAGCCCCAAATTAGGGGGGTAAAATTTAACCGAAAAATCGGATCGAACCGGTCAGTCTTCCCTTAGTTCCAAAACCGGCTGGTACCGGTCCAATTTCCGTTCTATGCTTTTTGAGATCGGACCGGTTCACTATTTTATATATTTTAAATTAATTTTTTTAATATTATATATATAATTTTTATATATAATATATATAATAATATAAATTATAATTATATATAAGATAATGTTATTATAATTTATAACATAAAATTTTAATCTTAAATATAAAAATTTATTTGATCATATGCTTCAAACATAAAATAGAACAATGTTACGTATAGTCTCTATTTGGAGATTGCAATACAAGCCTAGATAATTTTATCTTTAAAATTTTTTAAAATTACAAAAATATCCTTCCTAAAATGATATTTTTTCTCATTTAATAAAAGGCCTGCACATACAGTCCCTAAGTAGAGACTGCAAATAGAATTTCTCCATAAAATATATATATTAATAACATTTTATGGCCTAACAAATTTGCATTTTACTAAAACCGAAAAACCGGACTGAAACTGATAAAACAGGAGGTACAAGTTCAGGAAGTTAACTGGTATGTAATCGGGTTTTGAAAATGTAAAACCGATGAATACCGGTTCGGTCTTAAAATTTGTCCAAAACTGGACTAGACCAGTTTCACCCCTATACAGAGGTGTTATGATCGGAAGTCATATTTTTAAGCACAGCTGAGAAACTTATCTTAAAGCAGCTTTTGGAAAGAAAAACCAGGTGCCAAAAGGCCAAGACATGCCTGATAAAAATATCATTGATGTTATTATCGAATTCTGTCAACAACAAATCATATGATAATGTTTTGACATTGAACCTTTTTGGGGACAACAGGACGTACTTGAATTGAAAATAACCAAATCGAATTCCATTTCATCATGGTTTGTCACAGAGGAGAAAAAACAATAAACTATATAATCCATCACACTCGAAGAAATGAAACTTGGCAAGTCAAAGAATCATCAAGCACTAATGCATCTTCAATACATTGCCGCGCCCGCTTTCTCCCCGGTTCGATCTATACCTTGCACAGATAATAAACCCTTTAAAACAACCTCAAAAGTGGCGAAGTTCACAAATACAGTGAAGTAATGCAAAGCCAAAACCAAAACCTTGAAGCATAATTTGACATTACCACTCGACTATCATTATTTCATTCAAAATCTCCGTTCGAGTTCTTGTAAATAGGGTACTAAGCATATATAACTTAGTTTGATGAGAATATTATAATTGTAATAGTATTTCCAAGGGACTGCAGTCAGTCTTCATAAATTGAGCTGAGCGCATTAGGTAAAAGGAAGGGGATGGAGAGGGAGGAAACAGATGACAAGAGAAAGATTGGGAGCAGCTTCAAGCATATTGTGAAAAAACATTGAAAAAACCTCAACACCTATCTGTTGACTGAATGATTTTCTTTGGAGTAACAGAAAGAACTCTAAGAGACACAACCCTATTACAAAGGAAGTAGGCTAGAGGAACACCTAAAGGTTGAAAAAACAACTCATTAAGATCCAAGATCTCCACAAATTCTAATGAATTATAGGAGGAAAAACTCCAGCAGCATTTATTGAAAAAGTTTGTCCTAGATCCTATATTGACCAAGATGATTTATCTTCTTTTTAAGATGGGAAGAAGACAATTTAAGGCTCAAATATTAACCTTCTAGAAACCAAGCAGTTAAAGATCCCCTCCATATATATATATATATATATATATATATATATATGGAGAGAGAGAGAGAGAGAGAGAGTACAAAGAAGATGGAAAGTCTACGACAAAATGCAATATGCACCATATAGATATATAATGGTATACGGCTACAGGATCATTTGCCAAACAGAATGTATATATAGCATCGAGAATTGTTAGATATTCCATGAATCTGAAGGTGTAAATAAATAACTTCACAAACCCAAGATAGATAAAGACTGAGACTGTAGCAAGAGACCCTTATCACAACCAGAAAATTTTAGTCTCACCAGTTTAGCTCTTCTTGTGGAAGACTACGACTGTAGAAAGGAAATTCAAAGAGAAACATTGTTTTGAACCATGAGGGCAAATTCCCATATACTACTGGCGGAAGTAGAATTAGAGGGCTGCAGAATAATATGTTAGGGGTCAGTTATTTTCTCCTCCAAACCTCACTCAAACAAGTAACAGAAGGAGAAATGAGCATAACCTAGTTGTACTTTTGTAAAGCCTATATGCACCCACATTCCCAAACTTCTTATCGGCTGATTCCTGTTTCAATTGAAACAGTACATTATAAACAGATTCACAAACTGGTGAATATTGAAACGAGGTTAGAAGCAAGGAGACACAAACCTCTAGCATAGGTATGCCACTGACGAAAAGAAGTAACAATGTTAGAAAAATTGGCCCAAGGATTACAAGCCACTCAGCACCTTCCAGAACAGGTGCGGAAGCTACGAAAATTCCCCACCAGAGGAGAATCTGAGTTCAATAGACATCAAAGTTCCATTATTCGACAGAAATGAAACCAAGGTTAAAAAAAAAAATTCTTTGATAATTGATTTATCCATATACGTATTCTATTCGCCTGATATGGTTTTCTGAACTTGTGAAATGCATAAGGCAAATATATGGAACCAGACTCCTCAAACCTCTCAAAAAAGTTTTATAAATTTATCATCTGAACTATCACATTTGTGGTAGTAGTGGCATTCCACGTTTCTAAGAGCATCAAGAACAGCTGCATGTGGCTCCAGTTGCAGAACTAATGGCATTTGAATGAAATGAAAGCACTAACCTCACCGAAATAGTTCGGATGACGAGAGTATTGCCATAGTCCAACATTGCACCATTTCCCTCTATTGTCTGGGGAGTTTTTGAATACCAATTTTTGTTGATCAGCTGTTGCTTCAACTAAAAAACCCACAGACCACATAATCCAGCCAACTATGTCCGCAGCCTGGAGAGATGGATTTCTGTTGCTTGAATTAACCACTGTGACAGGCAAACTAACCGTCCACACCCAGACAGCCTGCAGAAAAGAGAAAAAACAAAGGGTAAATTATATTTTGAATGTCAAGTAACCACCATGCCAACCAGCTACCATAAATATAGGCACCAACAGAAAAAAAAAAAGTAGCTAATTCAAAAGACAATGGAGAAAGCTAAAAACCTGAAATATCCAGAATATTGCCAGCCTTCCTAAATTACTACGCATTTCATCAAAACGTCTATCCTCCCCCCACTGCAATATCCTGAAAATGTCAATGAGAAAATCAAAATCATAGATAAAGTTAATATCTAGGTGATGCTGCAATAAACAGAAGTCATGTCATCAAGCTTTGGCAAGGCTCCAGGGTTAAGATTATGTTGAGGTTTTTTGTGTAAGTATATAAACTAAATTTTAAAACACAAAATGGGTGCAACCAAGCTAACAATTAAGTCCAACAAACAATGTAGATGGATGTATACAAGATGGTCATTTGCAAAGAGAAGACACCCGCATTATGGAACTTTTTAGAAAGAACCCAAATATTTATAGGAAAGATAAATTACAGGACCGTCCCGGAAGCTATCACTCAAAACTGAATCGTTAGGAGTTGCCTCTGAATCAGAGGGGGCGTTAAATGACGGATAAATTCATGACATTAGCCCCATCTAAGCAGGTGTCAATGCACCAGAGAAAACAAAAAATAATGATAGACTAACATAACAAAGCAAAGGCCCAAGACCCGAGATAGAGGAAAATTAGAATTTAATCGAAGAAATGAAAACGAAATAGGATGATTGTTTTATGCAATGCTACATTGATCATACCTCATTAATAGAAACAGTGCCAGACGAAGACCCCATATCACTACAAGCAAAGTCAAGACTACCTGCAAAACAGAACAGCAAAGCAACATATAGGAAGTGAGTGTTCAAGTTCAATAACACACTGGACCAGATGAGCTATATTGTGCGCTTAAGAAATATAACTTCCAATTATTTATCAAAGCACAACCTTAGAACAAGTATTTATCCCAAAATAAACATGTATTAAAATTCCATTACAATCACGATTATGTACATACATGCATGATTAAAGCCAAGAATTATTACCTGTCTAAAATTCCATGAGCCTTTCAGAATCAGAGTCAATATCGCAATGATAATGAAATTTGTGCTTCCTGGAAATTAAAAAAAAAATAGAATTAAAATTTAACTTGCTGAGCTGAAATTATCATATGGTAGACAACCCTCCCATCATTTTTTGTCTTTTGTTAGACAAGTTCAAACACAGCAAGATATCAAGTTCATTATCATTTTTGTTTTCCTACCGTTTCTCAGCAACCAAACTGGGAGCCAATTGTTTGTCTAATTAAAAATTTGCCAATTTAAATCCCAGAAAGCAACGAAAACCGCAGACGGTAAGAATAAGAACAAGATACCGGCAAAATCAGTGACTTTATCGAATCTGAGAAGAGCTGTGACTATAAAGAAAAATAACTGATACACCACCTGCAATATCCAAACTTCTATTTTTAGTTTTCAAGACTAAAAAACTCACACTTCAAAGCCAGTCAAGAGAAAGCATAGAATTTCAGAGATGAGAAATTTTACAGTGACAATGGCAGTGAAGCCCAAGAAATGGGAGTCGATAACGGTTCCCATGAAGATGGCGGTTTCTCTTCCGAGTCTTATCCCTCTGCTACTCCAATGCTGCCTGCATTTGTTTGCTTCAGTTTATTATATTTGATTCATTATTTTAATTAAAATCATTTAAATTTATTTATTAAAAGATAATATTTATAAAAAGAGTAGTTTATATATATTCTCTAAACAGGGCCGGTTCATATAAATCTATACAATTATATTTAAAAAAATTTAAAATTATAATAATATTCTTTTTAAAATAATAATTTTTTTCCTTTTATTTATATTCATCAATGAGACTACACGCACAGTCCTCCATTCAGGACTGTAAATAAATTTTCTCTTATAAAAATAAAATATTTCAAGAGTCATAAATATCTTCACTTAATTTCTGAATTATTTACTTATACATATAAGTTTTTCACCACAAGTAATTATAACGTTAAATAGTGAATAAAGTTTTATAATAAGATCAAAGTTCTATTATAATTAAAAAGAATTAAGCTATGTAAAGAATTGAAACAACCATCCAATGGTATCTATGTGTGGAGCATTCCCAATGGGTTATGTAAAAGCCACTGTGAATGTAAAATTTGAATAAAATAGCTCAAAACACCCATCCAACGGATTATGTATTTTATAACCAAAATAATATTTAAATGATATAAAGAAAAAATAAATAAACTAATATATGATATATTGTAAAAATTAGTATGTAAAATAAATTACAATAATGTATTTTAAGATATAGAATGAAGAATCTATTGAGACTGCTCCATAATTGAATTATAAACTCTTAGAAGAACCATATTGTGGTGGCTAGAATTCGACCACCATGGAATGTCCCGACCTAGCCCACCCTCGATGGTTCGTATTAAAATAAAAGTTGTCGCGTGACAAAACGAGAAATTGTCACGTGCTTAGATTAGAAGATGGATGGAAAAATTGAAGGAGTTGTTTCGTAAAAAAGTTTACACCCAACTATTCCATGAATACATTTTTATTTTTCATATGATGTTGGAATAATACAAAACTCTCAAACATCAAAAGGAGAAAAAGAATGTCACGGCACATTTAGCTTTGACCAAAGGCAAAGAATATAGTTTCCTACCACATACTGTTTTAAGGGGGTGGGTGTGTACGTGCTATCTTATTTTCCCACTAGACTTGTGTGGTTCGGATTTCAGCACGTCGGGTCCTACAAAACTTTTAACCTTTTACAAGATTCATCATTTGAATAATATTCCACGCTACTATATAAGGATTTTTCTTCATAATTAATAATAATTTAGATCAAGAAAATAGAAATTGAAAAAAAATTCAATCGTACTTTTATTTTTAAGAAATTATATTATAATAATATTTTAATATTTTTATTCTGTTTTTTCTTTTTCATTTTCTACGACCTAATAAATATCTTAATTCAAATTATTTCATTATTATTCACAAATTATTTCACAATTATTCTCAAATTTCTCCTCATCTCATTCACTAAACATCCCTTTAGTCTTGTTTGTTATATTCTGAACGCAATATTCATGTGACATCATTGACATGATAATATTGACATTTCTTTTATATTAATATTTTTTTAAAAAATTATTAATTTAATTATTGGTCACTATAGCGATAGATCATATACGATTTATTAGAGTTAAATCAGATATTACAAACATTATGGAAACTTGTCCCTCTCCACCATTCCCCCTTCACTACTGAAATTTCATAGTGGTAAGGATCCTCTAACTTTATAATATCTTTAGTCTCTAAACTATGTATGTTTCCATTATCAGAACTTTATAAACTAGTAAACTTGCCAAGAAAAAAAAAATATGATTTATTAGAGTTAAAAGGTGTTAGCAGTGAAATTTTTCTTCTTCCTGGCCATTTTTCTCCTCTTCTTTATCTTCTCCTATTTTTCTTTCATTTTCCCTTTCCTTTTTCTTGAGATGCAAAAGCTCTGGTCCATCCCTCTTGATTTCGGCCCTGCCTCACCTCATTCTCAAATGCACCTTTCAATAACTAGGGTTGTGTGGTGGGACTCCGCCCCTACCATCCCACCGCACCCCGTTCGGCCCCCGCCTGGGCGGGGCGGGAGCCCCATCAAACAAATGTGGGCAATAGGGTAATCTGCCCACATTTGGGAACAGCAGCAGTGCAGGGAGCGGTCTGGGCTAGGCCCCTATCAGCTTTTCCCCCGCCCCTCTCCGCTTTATATATATATATATATGTATGTATGTATTTATATAAAAAAAGACTTATATTTATATTAAAATGGTGTTGTTTTAATACATCTCTAAAACTCTCCCCTTGATTCAGACCTCTCTCTCAACTCTCTGATTCTCTCTCTACCCTCTCTCTCACTCTCACACCCTCACGTCGTCTTCATGTGCAACTAACTCCCTCTTCATGCGTCTCTCTCCTACGTTTTGTAAGTATTCCGAGCATTTTTTAGTTTTTCAATGATTCATTGGGTTGGACTACGGAGTAAGAGATTATTGAATGGATTTAGACGATGAGATTGTGATTTGTGTGATGTGGAGATTGAATTGTGATTTGTGTGAATTTGTAAATGTATTTCAAATAGTTTGTGTATGTAAAATTAGGGTTTCAATCTGAAACCTTAAATTAGTTTAGGATTTCAATTTGAAACCCTTAATTATGTTAGTGTTTTGGGATTTCAAAACAGTTTGGGGTTTCAAAACTGAAAGCCCAATTTCACATTCCCAATGATCTGATCTTTCCCAACCCTAATCCCAAATCCCCAATGATCTAATCTTGAATCCTTTATAGAAAGGCCTACAACCAAAGCTTATGATTTGATCTTGGTTTGAACTTGTAGTTTTAAGTTTTTTAAATTTTTTACATACGTATATATTGTTTGTAATTCTAATTTGTTTTCTTATTAATGTTTCAAGTTATATAATCTCACAATCTCACTTGCCCACCACCCCCAAATTCCAATCTCAAGACTCAAAATCATCTTCCTAGAATTTGTAATTTCATTGAAACATTACTATTCATTTAAATTATTTGACAATTTGTATTATTTTTAGATTAGTTTGTAATAGTTTTAGATTAATTTTTATTATTGTAATAGTTTAGAATTATTAGTTACAACTTAGAAGTTACTAACTTAATAGTTATAACTTAGATTTTATGTTTTATGCTTTAACAAATTTTGTTTCATTTTATGTAATATGTATAATATTGTTTTAAAATTCTTTTTGTCTTAATTTAGGCAATTTTTTTTTTAATATCTAGGCCCAAAATGGCATAGTAATAGGTTTTAGGCCTAGTGGTTCATTGGCCCATTTGGGCAGACACCGGGGTGGCGGATGGACCAGGGGTCTAAATCCGCCCCTGGCACTTAGATGGGGAGCCCCGCCCCCAAGATGCAGGACCGGATTTCAAGGAGCAAATCCCACCCCCACCCATGCCGAGGGTGGGGTGCAGGAAGGGGGCACCCCCGCCCCAAGGGTGCGGGTAGCACCCCTATAAAAAATGCCTAATTCTGATTGATCGCAGCAAGCTTAGATTCATCATGTGTCACTTCAGTCATATATACATTTTTGCTTAGATATGCTTTGTACCATTATCAATTAAAAAAATATATATATATTTGGAAAGAGAATATTTTTAATGTATTTTTATTGGTATTTGGAAAATGGTGTGATTGAGTGTAATTATGATGTGTTACAGTTATAAAGAGATTTTACAAAAATAAATTTATAAACTAACGCAACTTCATGTGATATATTAGATCTACTTTATCATAAAAATAATTTTACAATCGACGTATTACGTCAAGTCATGTTAGTTTGTGAGTTTAATTTTATGAAATTCAATTTTGGCTAAAGTATTTCTCTTTTGTGAAAGATGATATTTTTATTTTTGTAATTTTTTTTATGGAAACCAAGGCTATAATTAAAGAGATGAACTTTTTTTGGGCAGGACATTGGATGTAAAATGGAAATCCCTTCACATAAAAAGCTTCAGCAACCAAGAGTCAAACCCGGATTATTTCATTTAATTCAAGTGCTACATCTCACTTTGTTACTAAATCAATGATAGAAATGTTTGTAAAATAAAATTATCGTTACTAAATCAATAAAAAAACTATCATAGAAAAAGAAAACTTTATTGTGTTTATTGGTAGGTTTAATTTAAACCAAGTGAAGCCAAGAGGAAAAGATAAACAATGATCCAAGTGGGTATTATAAACAAGAAAGAACAGCAAAAATCTTTTAAACTAAGCCATAATCTCACAATGATGATGTTGAAATTCAAGCCGGTGCAATGGAGACTTTTTCAACCTCTACAATGTACTCAAGAGTTGCAAATGGGGGAATCTGCACACCAGAACCTAACTCTGCTCCATTCTCCCTAAACCCCAAACTTGGAGGAATTATCACTCTCCTTTTCCCCCCTGCCTTCATAGATCTTAACACATATTCTATTCCTTCACACACTCCCTTGCTATATGGCCTGGATCCCATCACAAGTGCCAATGGCTTCTTTTCACCACCAAATGTATCCACAAACACTTCTCCACTGCCCTCTACCTTTCCCTTGAGATCAATCACAACCAAGTCTCCTGGCCTCGGAGAAGCCCCGCCGCCAACTATCAACTCGTAATACCTGACCAAAGTAAGATGAGGACAATTATATATGCACTTCAGAGGTCAAGTTATGGACAATGATAAAATATACCTTATGCCATTAGGCAAGACCACCTCCTCTTCCTTCTCAACATTTCTGCAGAAGATAAACTTTGGTTACTGGTTGCAGTTTAAAGGACAATATTACAGAGTTTGAATAAATTTTCATATAAAGTTCATAGGCATTAATGGAATTCAGTCATCCAATCAGTACTCAATGGAATTCAGTTATGGATGCTCATAGCCAAATAAAATGAACACACCCAAATTTCAAGCTTTTCCATCACATTGTGAAGAACTAACGGTACAAAGTTGAAATTTAATTGTTGTTACATCAGCATTTTACAAAATAAGTCTTGACAAGTTGCCAGAATTTGAGCATTGGCTTTGGAGGTAAGGTCAAAGGTCCTATAACCACAGGCTCCATAAGAAGGTTTGTTTTTTCACTTGCCTGCAGACGTTTGTCAAGTACATCTAAAGCAAGACAGCATGGTTACCAATGTAGAGAGAGGCAATACGCCAACTAAATGATCAACATTACTGTAACTAGAATTGTCACAATCGCCCCCAAATTATACACTAAAAAGCACATTTCAAGACTAGCAAAAATTATCCAGAAAAATTGCAGGAAATTTGATCAATTCCAGAACCTCTTCTAGGTCTCTGAAAAGCTAGGAAAGGAGAAATGACTAATTCTACACAAGCAAAGAATGTAAAACAAACCTAGTTTCTGCTTCTTGTTGGGAGACTTCAAGGCGAGTCTTAATCTGCTCCGAGATTACACCAAAAGCAAGGAAAGCAGCCCATGCAAGGCCTGCACCAAGCCCGAACCGCCTGGTTAAGGTGGAAGCTATCCAGTCCGTGGATTCAGCCGTGGTTGCAGAAGTGGAGCGTTTAGTGGGTTTCTGTTTTTGAACTTGAACTGAGGCTGGAGCTTGCTGCTCTGATGAAGTTGTACTTAGCTGTGGAGATGGTTGGGAAGGCGGAGTTGGGGGGGTAGGAGGAGGAGGCCTTTGTGATGATGAAGAGAAGTGAGATTTTGTGAGGGGGTGGGAGAGAAATGGTGGAGAGCCAAAGATGGTAGCCATTTTCAGCACAGACGAAAATAGAAAGCTTGGTTAAGATACAAGCAATGACTCATATGAGCCAGAAAACTCATCTCACATTCAAGGTAAGAAGTAGGATTTGTCCCCACCTTATCCACAAATATCATGGGTGCATGTGTTTTAATTTTTGGAGAGTGGAAAGCAAATATGAAATAATAGGTATTGAATAGAATACAATAGAATGGATAAGGTCATTTTCTACTCTCTTTTTTCTCCTTAAAAATATGCATGGATATTATGATAAGAGCTTTGCTATGAATAAATAAGTTTGAGTACTAATCTGCGTATTAATGTTATTGCCTTCATATTCTAAATTCAAATTAGTACCGTTTTCAATAAAATCTACTTTATGACCAATCACATTGAATAAGTACACGCATTAGTACGCAGAATCGTTTACAATTAAATTTTTCTTTATAATAAATAAACGAATTGAAAGATCAAAACATACATGATTTATACAAGTTTTAAATATACAAACTTCAAATATACAAACTTCGCATAGTTCCTTTGTGAAAAAATAGACATCACCCTGAAAAAATAAAAAATAAAAAAGTTGTTTTTAGTGTGACTTGCTTTTTTGACAAAGAACTTACGCATTGTTTGAACACTTTAGACTTATACCTAACATTACTTACATATATACATGATTAGTTTTTTTTTTTCAAAAAATAGTTTTGTAATTTTCAATTAATGAACTTGGCTTATTATATTTATACTAAACTCAGTTTTATTTACAATAATTATATTAGCCCAAAAACTTTAGTTTTGCTGAAAATATTTTTGGACTTAATTTATATTGTCAAGTATTAATTTTGATAATAGTAATAGTTTACAAGATATTTTGAACATTAAGAATTATTAAATTTATTTTATGAAAAGGATACTTCCACTGTTATTTTTATTTAATAAAAATATGTTCATTTCAAAATTATAAGTGGATGTAAAAATATACTATTTGCCTTTAGTTATATCATATTTTTATGTAATTAATTTTATGATATTATTAGTAATGGTTTTCGTACGAAGCATAATAATTATTATATTATTCCTTTTGGTGTTATTTGATTTATTAGAATTTTACGACACGTAATGTTTGTAATATTAATACTCTGTATAGGACGTGAGCTACAAAGTAATTTCAAGAAAATAACGCTATAAAGGTAAGTTAACTTTTAACTTATTAATATTTCTTAATTGTATGACTGATAATAAATATTGCACTCACAATTATGTTTGAAATTAGGGGTGGGCAGTGGGGCCCCGCCCCCGCTATCCTGCCCCGTCCCGCCCCGCATGTAGAGGGCCTAGCGGGGGCGGGATGACCCCAACGGGGCCCCGCCCCCGCCCCCGCCCCCGCTCCACATATATAATTTTTTATATATATAAATAAATATATTGTAGATAGATATATACAATTTATTAAAGACTTAAAATTGTATTCAAGTCATTGGATTCTACTAAGTCCCACATTGCTTAAAGATGACTATTGTATTGCCTTGACCTCCTATATAAAGGTTGGCTTAGGAGGCCAAAGCAATCCAAAATTTAGCTCTAATGAGTTTAAGTTCTTTTTATATTTATAAATTTTAATTTATTATTTAAATTATATTATTATTTTGGTCTAAAAATTTTTTTTTTTAAACACAGTGTGTTGGCCTAGGCAGGGGGTGGGGCGGATGGGATTTTTTCCCCCGCCCCCCGGCACCTGGGCGGGGTCCCCGCCCACACCTCCCGGGGGCAGGGGGCGAGGAAAAAACCCCCATCCCCCGCATGGTGCGGGGCGGGGTGCGGGGGAGGGTACCCCTCGCCCCGCACCATGCGGGTATCACCCTTATTTGAAATATAATGTATTTGAGCTGATTATAATATGTGCTGTGAATATGTTCTTATTATTTCAAAAATGTCTACATGATGCAACTACTATCTGATATACCATGTTATATCCCATATATGACTTTATGTTATGAAATTCATGTATAATTGAGATGTTCATGTTATGATATCTGTTATATTATTTTATGAAGCATAAGTACATGTCATGAAGAATAAGTACAAGTCAGGAAGCATGAGTCAAGCATGAAAATATTTTGTCAGGGCCCTAAAGGTTAGGATGAGGAATTATCCTAATGGAACTCCTATGTCCACTTTGGAGTATTTAATAATGGAGTGGAATCCCCTAAGTTGACAAAGAACCGTCAATGGGCTTTGTAAGGAATCAAAAGATTGTTGGAGTGAAACCATTGCACCTAATGCTGGTGGGTGCTAGTGACACTATGGCAACTCCATAGGATAAGACATCATGGACTCCATGGGATAAGGACGAATTCACAACTGGTATACGAACCTATGATGTGATACAATAACCAGCAAAAGTACACGGCCTTATGGGGAATCGTGAAGCATCCATACTATGTAATAAGAAGATGAATAAGAAAGAATGATGATGATGATTTTGTTTTATGAAAGTAATAAATTCATGTTTTATGAAAAAATGTTTTATGAAAACAAGGGTGTTCAAGTTAAATGATGATGTCTCAAGTCAAGTCTTGCATAAGTGAAGTTCACGATGTCAGTCACGCATACATTTCCTGTTTATTGTTATTCATGCCTTTATGAACTTATGTCTGTTATTAGCTTTCTTACTAAGATTTTAAGAATCTCATTTCGTGGTTCATGGATCCCACTGCTAATTCCACCCTGGAATAGTAGATTTTGTTATAGACAGGGAAGAAAAAGTACATGCAGGGCTTTATGAAACCGATTAGCCAAAGATACTTAGTCTGGGAGGCCTCTTGGAGTTCATGCTCTAGTTTCTAGTTAAGAAATGAGATTTTATGTATATTGAAGGTTTGGGGTATAATAAATTTTATGTATCTGATAAATTTTCTTGGAGGTTAATAGATAAGCATGTATGATTTGGGGTTTTATGATAAGATTGGGATTTTAGGTTTTTCTGGTACATTTTACAACACCCTGAAAGAAAAAAAAAAATTTCTGCGATTATTGGATACTACTAGATACATGCTAGGTGCATTGCATATTTTTTGTCATGAATATGAGTATGTAACCATGTATTGCATGTCCCGACGCTTCATTCTCAGTCAAATTTCAAGCGGGAAACTGGGGGCATCACAGATACAATCTTAAGGTTTTGAAGCCCTATACACTTGCCAATCCGTTTTCCATTCTCTTTATGGGCACACAGACTTCCTCTCTTTTCCTATGTGGAAGTATATCCTCCCCACTGTATGACTTATAGCTTCATGATCGAGCTGCTTCCTTAATTTTCCATTCTTTTGAATGCAAGACTATTTCTGCGAGATCACATCTTTGAGAATGGGTATTTCTGGCTAGTTTTGGCCGTCAGACATATTTATTTTGTCATGTTAAACTATTTCTTGCGGATATAACTCACCTGAAATGTTAAGATTACATTAGCTTAATTTTATAAATTGAGATATATTATTTCCTGGATATATTTAGGTGATTTGTAATCCCATCAATTAAGGAAATTAGTTGAGATCTTTATTTTATTTTCCTGCAATTTAGAACCTTGTTTTACTCTTGTAAACTTGTATATAGCAGTCCATTTTTGACTGTCAAATATGAATTGAGGAAGACATTTTTCTGAAAACTTATTTTGTCATGGTATCATAGCAATGATATTATTGCCTCTGTAAACCACTTCCACCTACTTTGATCACACTATGTCTACATTTGCGATTGAATCCGCAGATCCATTCTTTCTCCATCCTTTTGATCATCCCGGCATGACTCTTGTTCCAAAAGTCTTAGATGGAACCAATTATGCTGTGGAAGAGATCTAGGTTGGTGAGTCTCAGTGCTAAAAACAAACTGAGGTTCATCAAAGGAACAATTTCTACCCCAGATAAAAAAGATCCAAAATACTCTTTACGGCAGCGTTGCAATAATATGATGCTTTCTTGGATATTTAACACTCTAAGTCAGGAGCTTACAAATAGCGTACTCTATGTTGAAACACCTTCAGAGATTTAGATAGATCTTCAAGAAAGATTCTCTCAAGGTGATTTTTCCCATCATTATCAAACTCAACGATCTATTGTTGAATTGAAACAAAATCAAGAATCAATTTTCGCTTACTATACAAAGATGAAAATGTTGTGGGATGAGCTAACTACCTGTAGTCCTTCAATCACGTGTCCTTGTGGAGGACAAAAAGATCTAAAAGAAAAAGAGGAAAGGATTTGGCTGGGACAATTCCTTATGGGATTGAATGAGACATACTTCTCTGTGTGAGATCAAATCATGTTAATGCACTATCTACCAACTATCAAAAAGGCATATTCATTTCTATGTGAAGAAGAAAAGTAGCGAGGACTTACTGAGGCCAAGGGTACTGATCTCATCCATGCCATAATTATCAAAACTTATGACAACTCTAAGGAATCACAGTCTGATGCTCAATGACAACACAGACAGTGGTCATCCTCTCATTCCAAGTCACAAGGCACTAGAAAAGCTTTGCTATGTTCTTATTGTGAGGGCACAACTCACACTGTGGATCGTTGTTACTACTTGAATGGACTCCCAATTGGTCACAAGCTCCATGGGAAAGATGTCCAGCCACCAAATCGAAGTTGAAAACCTGCTGCACATCTAACCAGTGCCGAGATGCCTCAGGACACAATCAAGATACCAACAGAACAGACTCCCTAATTCATCTCTGAAGAGCTTACCCAAATAAAAGCATTTTTTAGTGATGGTAAAAATTCTGCCAAAGCAAACTATACAGGTATCTCTGCCCCTTTCTGCTCATCCTTTAGAGCACAAAAGACAATCAAGAATCATTGGATTATTGATAGTGGAGCAACAAATCAAATAGCAAATTCAGTATCTAATACCTCTCCTTTATCTTCTCAAGTAACCTTGCCCAATGGTGCATATTCTAAGATAACTGGCATTGGCTCCACACAACTCTCAGATCATATGCATGTTAAAAACATACTATGTGAACCATCTTTCCATGTCAATTTACTTTCAGTGAGTCAACTCACAGTTGCCGTGAATCATTCAATCCACTTCTTTCCCACTTTTTGTATATTGCAGGACCTAACTTCGAAGAAGATGATTGGTTTGGGGAAGAAGCTTAATGGCTTGTACTACTTTGTCCCTCCAATGAAGTCTGCACCAACCTCCTTCTCTGTCACCTATCATGTTGATTCTACTACAAACCTTCCATGCCACAAGCGGTTAGGACATCCTTCCAAGGCACCTTCACAATTTATGAGTCATCTTATTCCCTCATTTGTATTTGATTCTAAACATTCTTGTGAAACTTGCCATTTGACAAAGCAAACACGGCTACCATTTTCTTCAAGTTCTATTCAGACTTTACATTCATTTGATCTTATTCATTGTGATATTTGGAGAACCCTTCATACTGCAACTCATACAGGGGCACATTACTTTTTAACCATCGTTGATGATTATACTCAATTCACGTGGATATTCTTAATGAAATTCAAATCTGAAACGCAAAGATTACTATAAACCTTCATCTCTTTTGTCAACACTCAGTTTAATTGCCAAGTTAAATGCATTCGAAGTGATAATGGCTCAGAATTCATCTCCATGAAATTTTATTTTTCCAACCCTGGCATTTTATTTCAAAGCTCTTGTCTATCTACACCTCAACAAAATGGTGTAGTTGAACGAAAACATCGACATCTTTTAAACGTTGGCAAGGCCTTAAGAATTGATGCTAATCTTCCCTTGCGATGGTGGGGGGAGAGTTTACTTACCGCTAACTATCTTATAAATCATCTTCCCACCCCTGTGCTGCAACATAAATCCCCATATGAAATGTTGTATACCAAACGACCTATCTACTCTCACTTGCGAGTTTTTGGAAGTCTTTGTTATGCAACCAATCTACAACCATCTCACAAATTTGACTCTCGCGCTAAAAAATGCATCTTTGCCAGTTATCCTGTAGGCCAAAAAGTCTATCTTTTATATGATCTCAACACTCACCAATTTTTTTCAAGCCATGATGTCATTTTTCATGAATCAATTTTTCTTTTTCTTGCTCCAGAAAAATCACTAAAAAACATCATTTCCCAACCTGAGATATTCGAATATATCATTGATTCATCTCCACTTGCAACTCCTCCTATTTTTCATCATCCGAGATCACTCCTACATCATCCTTTTCTTCTCCTTCTTCCTCTATATTCCCTACTGCAGCTCATCTTCGTAGAAGTGAACATATCAGACAGCCATCCATTATCCTTCAAGATTTCATTGTGGACATGTTAGTACAACGCCATCAACTACAACTTCAAAATAGACATCTTTGACTAAGCCAGGTACTCGATATCTTTTAAATACCTATCTTTCCTATGATTCTTTGTCTTCTGCTCATAAACACTTTGTTAATACCATTTCAAGTGTCCTAGAACCCACCTCATATGTTCAGGCTGTCTTAGATCCCAAGTGGCAAGAGGCAATGCAACGTGAACTTGTGCTCTCACTAACCAAAAGACATGGTCCTTGGTTCCTTTGCCTGCTGGTCATTGCCCCATTGGCAGCAAATGGGTCTATCGTATCAAATACAATTCCAATGGCATGATTGAACGCTGCAAAGCTTGATTGGTCACTAAAGGATTTTCTCAACAAGAAGGCTAGGATTACATCGAAACATTTGCTCATGTTGCCAAGTTAACCATTGTTCGATGTGTTCTAGTTGTTTTTGCTGCAAGACATTGGCCATTGTATCAAATGGATGTGACCAATGCCTTCCTCCATGGTGATTTAGAGGAAGAGGTGTACATGACTCTACCACCGGGTTTTTGTCGACAGGGGGTGAAACTCGTATGTCGACTGCATAAGTCTCTTTATGGGGTTAAACAAGCCCCTCAAAATTGGTTTGTAAAATTCTCTCATGCTATCAAAAAGGCTGGCTTTGTTCAATCACATTCAGATTATTCTTTGTTTGTAAAGACTAAAGTCTCAAACAATTTATTCACCAACAATTTCATATTAATGATCTTGGTCTCCTTAAGTATTTTCTAGGGTTGGAAGTTGCAAGGTTCAAAGTAGGTATTGTTATCTCTCAACAAAAATATACTTTAAAGATCATAGATGATGTTGGATACTTGGGTGCTTAACCATCAAACTTTCCCATGGAAATGAATATGAAGCTCATAGATTATCAAGGTGATCTGCTACATGATCCAGCTACAAGAGATTAGTTGGACAACTAATCTATCTCACAATTACAAGACCAGACATTACATACTCAGTTAATATTCTAAGCCAATTTATGCATGCCCCTGAGAAAGCCTCACTGGGATGCTGCTTTTCGCATTATCAAATATTTTAAAAGCAGTCCTGGTTTAAGTTTGCTGTTCTCCTCAAGCAATTCTTTTGCCTTAAAGGCTTATTGTGATGCTAATTGGGCAAATTGTCCTATGACAAGAAGATCAACTACATGTTATTGTGTGTTTTTAAAGAATTCATTGATTTCATGGAAAGCAAAGAAGTAGAAAATAGTTTCAAGATCATCCTCAGAAGCTTAGTACAGGTCCATGGCGGCGACAACCTATAAGCTAACTTGGCTTAGATTTTTGCTCAATGATATGCAAGTTACTATAGGACCAACAAGGTTGCTATGTGATAATCAAGCTGCTCTCCACATAGTAGCAAACACAGTATCTCATGAGTGCACCAAACACATAGAACTTTATTTTCATGTTATAAGAGAAAAGATACAAGATGGTCAGATCATCACCGAATTTTGTTCCATCTCATTTGTAGCTGGCATATGTTTTTACGAAGGCACTTGGAGGAAATGTGTTTAAGGAATTAAGAATCAAGTTGAACATGCTGAATATACATGCTCCAACTTGAGGGGGAGTGTTAAGATTACATTAGCTTAATTTAAGAAATTGAGAGATATTCTTTCTTGTATATATTTAGGTTATTTGTAATCCCTTCAATTAAGAGAATTAGTTGAGATCTTTATTTTATTTTCCTGCAATTTAGAACCTTGATTTACTCTTGCAAACTTGTATATAGGAGTCCATTTTTAACTGTTGAATATGAATTTAGGAAGACAGTTTTTCTGAAAACTTATTTTGTCAGGAAATACTCGTTGCCTGTTGTTGCTATCACATGAAATGATATATATGTATGTATATATATATACCAGCTATAAAAGTTGCCGAAAAAACTTATTATTTGGTCTCCAGAAAGTTTGATTTTATTATTATTATTTTTTTATAATAAGGGATCACATTTCATTCATAATAGAGAACATACAAATTTGAATGAAAAAAGTCAGTTACAAACGTTAATAGCTCCCCAACACACTTCCGTGGCTGACATGGTCTAGTCCAGATGACAGATCTCTAAAGACCTAAGTCTAAGATATCCATCGTGCACATCTCTGTCCTTGACAGAGTAATAGTAACTAGGTGACAAAACTCATACCCAGACTACGCGGAGAGTAATAGTAATAGTAACTAGGTGACAAAACTCATATAAAATGTTCTATGACATCCAGTTTTTTTTCTTCTGATGTATACACTTTTGCTGATGGGATTTTTATGAGTTTACTTTTAAGATCTAGGTTTAACCAATAGACAGCATGACAGCATATTCAATTTGGACAAGAAATTCTTATTTTTGGGGTTTTCTGATTGTTTTTCAAAATTATATTTAATTTTACATATATTTTGACATATACCGCTGACATAACTTATCTTCAGTTTGATCACTATCTTGATACTGCCTTTTTTTATATATATATATATATATATATATATATGCTTGTCCACTGACAGCAACATCTATATTCCAGGCAAGGATGCTGGAAGCAAACATTGAAATAACCAGGAAAGAGATGGAGGACCCAACTGAAGTAGAAATTGAGCTCGAGCGAAGGCTTGGTCAGCTGACCGACCATTTAATTCAAAAACAAGCCCAGGTTTGCCTGCAAACATCTTTGATGATACATAGGGTGAATTTTAGTATTTAGGTCTGGTGGACAGGACCATTTGATACTTCAAGGTTAGGTGAATGCCTTGCATTTAAAAGATGAACCAAACATGTTTTAAAATGGAGGTATAAAAGTAACATCACCTTTTGGCAGTTTGGCAGCAGTGTGGAAGATGATTCCATTGTGCATTATGTGGTGTATTTGGTCGGAAATGAATGAACGGTGCTTTGAAGATAGGGAGCATACAATGGCAGAATTTTTTTATACACACTTTAATGCTTTGGTTTTCAGCCATTGTGCTTAATGGAAACAATGCTCATAACTTCTTTTCCTTAATCAATCGATCTTATAATGTATTTAGGTGTTCTTTTGTATACCTCCTGTATACACGGACTATGCATATTTCATTTGTATCAATAAATTTACTCTTAAAAAAGTAACATCACTTTACATAAATACTCCCATTTTAAAACATGGTTGTATAAAGAGTTGTAAAAAGGGTCGTACATGTATCATTTAAAACAAAGTTATATAAATGGTTGTAAAAAGGGTTGTATGTCTATCATTTTCCATCCTTGAATACTGTTCTGCTAAGCTGCATTTGAGTTTTTGGAGCTATAAAATTTTCTTTTGATCAGTAAAAAATATGCTCATTGACCCCATGCGCACTTACCATAAAAAATATGCTTAGTATACTATACCAAGGTTTAATATGACGAGCATTTTTTCGAACACATAAAATTGTGCCACGTGGCCAATGTTTCCATGTCAATTTACTTTTAGTGAGTCAACTCACAGCTGCCGTGAATCATTCAATCCACTTCTTTCCCACTTTTTGTATATTGCAGGACCTAACTTCGAAGAAGATGATTGGTTTGGGGAAGAAGCTTAATGGCTTGTACTACTTTGTCCCTCCAGTGAAGTCTGCACCAACCTCCTTCTCTGTCACCTATCATGTTGATTCTACTACAAACCTTCCATGCCACAAGCGGTTAGGACATCCTTCTAAGGCACCTTCACAATTTATGAGTCATCTTATTCCCTCATTTGTATTTGATTCTAAACATTCTTGTGAAACTTGCCATTTGACTAAGCAAACACGACTACCATTTTCTTCAAGTTCTATTTAGACTTTACATTCATTTGATCTTATTCATTGTGATATTTGGGACCCCTCCATACTGCAACTCATACAGGGGCACATTACTTTTTAACCATCGTTGATGATTATACTCAATTCACGTGGATATTCTTAATGAAATTCAAATCTGAAACACAAAGATTACTATAAAGCTTCATCTCTTTTGTCAACACTCAGTTTAATTACCAAGTTAAATGCATTCAAAGTGATAATGGCTCAGAATTCATCTCCATGAAATTTTATTTTTCCAACCTTGGTATTTTATTTTAAAGTTCTTGTCCATCTACACCTCAACAAAATGGTGTAGTTGAACGAAAACATCGACATCTTTTAAACGTTGGCAAGGCCTTAAGAATTGATGCTAATCTTCCCTTGCGATGTTGGGGGGAGAGTTTACTTACCGCTAACTATCTTATAAATCATATTCCCACCCCTGTGCTGCAACATAAATCCCCATATGAAATGTTGTATACCAAACGACCTATCTACTCCCACTTGCGAGTTTTTGGAAGTCTTTGTTATGCAACCAATCTGCAACCATCTCACAAATTTGACTCTCGCGCTAAAAAATGCATCTTTGTCAGTTATCCTGTAGGCCAAAAAGTCTATCTTTTATATGATCTCAACACTCACCAATTTTTTTCATGTCGTGATATCATTTTTCATGAATCAATTTTTCCTTTTTTTGCTCTAGAAAAATCACTAAAAAACATCATTTCCCAACTTGAGATATTTGAATATATCATTGATTCATCTCCACTTGCAACTCCTCCTATTTTTCATCATCCGAGATCACTCCTACATCATCCCTTTCTTCTCCTTCTTCCTCTATATTCCCTACTGCACCTCATCTTCGCAGAAGTGAACGTGGCAGACATCCATCCATTATCCTTCAAGATTTTCATTGTGGACATGTTAGTACAATGCCATCAACTACAACTTCAAAATAGACATCTTTGACTAAGCCAGGTACTCGGTATCTTTTAAGTACCTATCTATCCTATGATTCTTTGTCTTCTGCTCATAAACACTTTGTTAATACCATTTCAAGTGTCCTAGAACCCACCTCATATGTTCAGGCTGTCTTAGATCCCAAATGGCAAGAGGCAATGCAACGTGAACTTGATGCTCTCACTAACCAAAAGACATGGTCCTTGGTTCCTTCGCCTGCTGGTCATTGCCCCATTGGCAGCAAATGGGTCTATCATATCAAATACAATTCCAATGGCATGATTGAATGCTGCAAAGCTTGATTGGTCACTAAAGGATTTTCTCAACAAGAAGGCTAGGATTACACCGAAACATTTGCTCATATTGCCAAGTTAACCATTGTTCGATGTGTTCTAGTTGTTTTTGCTACAAGACATTGGCCATTGTATCAAATGGATGTGACCAATGCCTTCCTCCATGGTGATTTAGAGGAAGAGGTGTACATGACTCTACCACTGGGTTTTTGTCGACAGGGGGTGAAACTCGTATGTCGACTGCATAAGTCTCTTTATGGGGTTAAACAAGCCCCTCAAAATTGGTTTGCAAAATTCTCTCATGCTATCAAAAAGTCTAGCTTTGTTCAATCACATTCAGATTATTCTTCGTTTGTAAAGACTAAAGTCTCAAACAATTTCTTCACCAACAATTTCATATTAATGATCTTGGTCTCCTTAAGTATTTTGTAGGGTTGGAAGTTGCAAGGTTCAAAGCAGGTATTGTTATCTCTCAACGAAAATATACTTTAAAGATCATAGATGATGTTGGATAATTGGGTGCTCAACCATCAAACTTTCCCATGGAAATGAATATGAAGCTCATAGATTATCAAGGTGATCTGCTACATGATCCAGCTACAAGAGATTAGTTGGACAACTAATCTATCTCACAATTACAAAACCAAACATTACATACTCAGTTAATATTCTAAGCCAATTTATGCATGCCCCCGAGAAAGCCTCACTGGGATGCTGCTCTTCGCATTATCAAATATTTTAAAAGCAGTCCTAGTTTAAGTTTGTTGTTCTCCTCAAGCAATTCTTTTGCCTTAAAGGCTTATTGTGATGCTAATTGGGCAAATTGTCCTATGACAAGAAGATCAATTACATGTTATTGTGTGTTTTCAAAGAATTCATTGATTTCAAGGAAAGCAAAGAAGCAGAAAATAGTTTCAAGATCATCCTCAAAAGCTTAGTACACGTCCATGGCAGTGACAACCTATAAGCTAACTTGGCTTAGATTTTTGCTCAATGATATGCAAGTTACTATAGGATCAACGACGTTTCTATGTGATAATCAAGCTGCTCTCCACATAGCAACAAATACAGTATCTCATGAGCGCACCAAACACATAGAACTTGATTGTCATGTTATAAGAGAAAAGATACAAGATGGTCAGATCATCACCGAATTTGTTCCATCTCATTTGCAGCTGGCAGATGTTTTTACGAAGGCTCTTGGAGGAAATGTGTTTAAGGAATTAAGAATCAAGTTGAACATGCTGAATATACATGCTCCAACTTGAGGGGGAGCGTTAAGATTACATTAGCTTAATTTAAGAAATTGAGAGATATTATTTCCTATATATATTTAGGTGATTTGTAATCCCTTCAATTAAGAGAATTAGTTGAGATCTTTATTTTATTTTCCTGCAATTTAGAACCTTGATTTACTCTTGTAAACTTGTATATAGGAGTCCATTTTTAACTGTTGAATATGAATTGAGGAAGACAGTTTTACTGAAAACTTATTTTGTCAGGAAATACTCGTTGCCTGTTGTTGCTATCACATGAAATGATATATATGTATATATTATATATATATATATATATATATATACCAGCTATAAAAGTTGCCGAAAAAACTTATTATTTGGTCTCCAGAAAGTTTGATTTTATTTGATTTTATTTTTTTTTATAATAAGGGATCACATTTCATTCCTAATAGAGAACATACAAATTTAAATGAAAAAAGTCAGTTGCAAACGTTAATAGCTCCCTAGCACACTTCTGTGGCTGACATGGTCTAGTCCAAACGACAGATCTCTAAAGACCTAAATCTAAGAGATCCGTCGTGCACATCTCTGTCCTTGACAGAGTAATAGTAACTAGGTGACAAAACCCATACCCTGACTACGCGGAGAGTAATAGTAATAGTAAGCTGACAAAACGCATACCCCATACACCGCCTAAGCGAAGAGGGGAGATCACACCGTTCGGACCAAGGTCTGAAGGGACAAAATTTTTTTATTTTTATTTTTTAAAAAAAAGACACGAAATAAAATACAATGGAAAAACCATTGTAACAACTGAAAAGGACAATGCTCTAAGCGGTTGCGGTAGCGCGTGCAGTACACGCACCACCCTGGGAGAAAATCGTTGACCGATCTTGGAGGATCAGGACTCACAGACCCCAATGGTGTCGCGCGTGGCGACAGTATAGGGCCTCCCAGCGACTCGAGAAAGCCATTCGCCGAACGTCTTCGATAACTTTTGGCCGCCCATTTGAGCAACTGGCCGCTCCGTTTGGCGACACCTTCGGTAGTCTTGAAGATCGGCGGCTGGGCAACGCCATAGAGAGGCGTGTGCTGATCTATGGTTGTCAAAAGTTCTAGATCTGTGATTCTCCCTTATTTAGCCTGCAAAACACAACAAACATAAAAATGGAGCACTACATTGAGGGGACGGGGGTGGGGAGAGAGAGAGGGAGGGAGGGGGGAGAAGGAGCCAAAGCTCCCACCCCTCAAGTCAGAACTGTAACAAGAGTTTTAAGGGAGACGGGTTCAAGAGAGAAACGGAGCAACTCGCCGCTCCGTTTGGCAAGTAAGTGTTTCCATAATTTCAAAGCCATAATTTTCATTAATCCCTGACACGTTAACTTTTCTGCCCATATTAACAGAATAGGAAAGAGTGATGAGAATCATGGCTCAATTAATTCCTTGGTATATATATAGTCGCTACATTTTCTTTCATGTTCTTTGTATTCATGTTAAAATTTAGCCATGAGGTAGCTAGTTTTCAATATGTGCCATCTTGGTGATAGTACCATCATCATCGTATTGGACCTTATAAAATAGCTTTAATAAGCTCTTTGTAATTTGTTTTTTGTAGGTCTGTGACATATTGGGTATTGGGGCTTTCTACTATTACACAGAATGTATAGCAGATACAGCTAAACATCGTTATTTTTTTTTTTTTTTTGTAGTAACTTATCCAAAAGAAGAAAAATAAAAAAAAGAATTCTTTTGGTAGTCCAGCACTATGTAGTGATAGGACCATTTACTACTTATAGTGTATTTGAAGTTTTTCATTATTTTATTTTTAAGTATTTTTTTAACATCCTTAATCATTAAAAAAAATTAAAAATATATATATAATTTTACTAATAGTCACTTCCTTAATCATTAAGTAAAATAAAAAATTTAAAAAAATCAAATACAAAAAGAGTAATACATAGGTAGTAGGAGGATAGTAACCCTATCATTATCCTTTTTCTAAAACACTTACTTTTTAGATTCAGACTGCATTTAGATGTTGAGATGAATTAAGTTTTTTTATGAATAGTAGTGAGTTGAGATTGTTGAATGAGTTTAGTGGGGTCCACTTAAGATAAGTTTAAAATGTGTTTGGATGTTAAGATGAGTTTAGATATATTTATGAGAATTTGTAAAGGAAATGGGTCCTACCATTATTTTATATTGTTCACCTTACAGTAAAAACAGAAATGATTTCCTCATATGGCGCCAAATGCAGCAAAAGAAAAAAAATAAAGATTTGGCATTGTAGCTAGGCGTGCCAACGAGAACATGCAAGATGGAAATAAGTTTGGATGCCATTGGTTTTCTTTTTTTTTTTTTTGAATTTTCATAATAGTATTCACTATTCACAATTCCATACTCTTTGAAGTTGTTATTTTTCATATTACTTTTTCTTTAATTTTTTTTATCCGTTTCCTTTCATATCATTTTTCATATTACCATTTCACTATTTTCATCACTTTTATTTCATTATTTCTATTATTTCTTATTTATGATTTGAGTAAAATTAGTAATACCAAGTTCCATTATATATCTCTAAAGTTTTTATTTGATTGTATAAAATATTTCTTGATTTTGTTATTTTTAATTTTTTAAAAAGAACAAAATTAATAAATAATATCACTTTATTATTTAAATGAGTCAATGCATGTAAAAATGAAATTTCCACTACATTTTGAATGTAAATTCCTTCTTGAAAAAAATAAAATAAAATAAAATAAAAACCTATTCAATTAGTGGGAAAAAATACTACCAGGAGCATGGCCACATTTTATTCAATAATTTATTTACATATTAAACATCAATATATGTAAATAAAGTGTCCCCAATTGACAATATATTGTTTCATACTGACATAACAAAAAAGATTGCAACACCATGCTAGCAATTAGGTATTTCCTTGTTGACCATAAGTATGCTCCCACATAGGTAATGCAATAGCATCTCTAGTTGTAGTTATCGCTTGTGCTGATGCAGTCGACATGTCAGGAATATGAGATTTTTCACTGGTGTTCTGATCCACATTCATTCCTAGATAATCATTGGGATTGCTATATGATAGAAAACTCCGATCATTAGGTGTAACTGTGCAAATAAAGTTATAGATCGTACAACATGCAATAATAAGATATCGTTGCCGAGTTGGAAGGTATGGGGGCATTAAATTTAAAATTCAAAAACGCTTCTTCAACACATTGAAAGTTCGTTCAATGACATTATGAAGGGATGAATCCGACAATTAAACAGATCTTTATATTCTTGGAAGGTACGATTGTCATGACGTTCAGATCTGTGGTACCTTACCCTTGGATACAGTGGCATAAATCCTTCGATACAGAGAAATGCCGAATCTACTAGATAATAATAACCTGAAAATTTAGAATACAACATTAATCATCTATAATGTTTGAAGAATCCAAATTATCACAAACTTTCAAGGTACAAATAAAATAATGTGTAAAATTACCGTCTTCAAGCCATGGAAAATGGTTCCCCAGACGCCTTAACGCATCGATTAAAACATGAGCATCATGGGCTATACCCTCCCACCCGGCGTATATGAATGTGAATTTCATATCGAAGTCACAAACACACAAGACATTCTGGATAACCCTGTGATACCGTTTTAAGTATGTATTTGCTACGGAAGTCGCCACAGCTGCATTGATCGTGACCACATCCATTGCACCATGACATTTCTGCAGATTTCGTTTTAAATTCTCATAAATTCTAAAATATCGTATTGCAAACAGTTTTTTATATTTGTAGAAATTTAAGCTACGAAAGTAGATCATGTAAGAAAAATTTACCTCGAACCATGGATAATGTATGAGATTTCCTTCAATATAAGGCATCACCCTCGTCGTCTGGCTCGGTTTAATCACATGGCGCAATAGGCGACATAATGCACGCATTATGTTGTACACATGTCGATTTATAGTTTCTACAGAATGTTGAAACACATTAGTTGCATTCCATTGAACGACACCATGTCCGACAGTGTAGCAAAACATTCCTAAGGCTTCCTCAACCGTGACCTCTCGTGACGAATCACGCAAGCTAACATCTCTACGTAAACGATCAAATAGAGCCCGGAATGCATATACCTCCATTTGGAACATCTTGTAACAGGTGTCAGGATGTCCATTTAGTACTACGATGATGTACTGATAACCATGCAAGCCAATATTATGTTATGGCCTGGGCATACGACGTTGGGCATGGGATTGATGCTCCTCCATCAACATGCTCAAAAGAAGAACCGTTTCTTCCGTACCATCATTACGGCTAGACCATGCGTACCATTCTGTCCATCTATCAAATCAAATATACTTGATGCGTTACTACTAGAGCCCTCCTCACTCGCCTCATTCTCCTCGGTATTTACTTCATCATTCCGTGCATCGCTATCATTGTCCATGCTTTCCTTTGGAAAAACGATGTTCACACAAACATTAAACATTACACATTACATATGAATTTGTCATCCAAAGAATAAAAGGAATTCATATAGAGCAGGAACTTAGCAATGCAAAATTATTTAAAATCAAATACCAAGTTTGAACTTAAATTAGCCAACATGAAATAAGATTGTTAGAAATCATTCACCATCTAATAAAGTTAAATTAGTCAACACGAAATAAGATTATTAGAAATCATTCACCATCTAATAAAGTTATACATAAAATAAAGTCTCATTTATTCTAGAAAAACACACCAAGGCCGGAGTGGGTCTGGTCAGCCTAGTGACCAGACCCACTGTATTCTCATCCCTGGGGTCATGTTCTGGAAGCTAGTTAGGACATTAGGATCCATAAACGCTTTTACTGCACGAAGATGAATGTCCATAGGTAAGGGAGGGGTGATATCCTACAAAAACTTTATACAATGTGCAACACTGCAATAGCCTGCATCCGACCCACTATTCGAACCCTCACCTCTACTGCACTTGGAGCTGCATAGTTCAAACATCTTTGCATCCAAATCTGCCCGTTGTTTAGAAGTGGCGGCAAGTGTCTGTATGGCAGCAGTAAGCTCTGGTGAGTATGATGGTCCGGCTGCATCCTTACGTCGCCTACGAGGAGACCTTTGCTGTGAGACCCCTCCTTGCGTCAATGGAGTCATGGAAATGTCATCCAAATCCATGGTCGAGTCTAATCCAACGCCAGTACTCAACACGAGACCTCGGGCCCTCAATTCCTCCTTTAGTTGCAGCTCCTCCTCTCTAGAAAAGGGTTCCTGCGTTGAGGCATAATGCAAGACCCCTGTTGCGACGGCCTGACTAAAAATCGTGCAGAGGATGTCGTAGTTGGCACAACTGTTGGTCTTGTACTTTTTCCACTGGGATCGAACCTAAAAAATGGTAAAAATAATTACACAAGTTGACATAAATTGATAAAAGCATTTAATCATATAATTGGCCATAAATTATATAAAGAAAATGCAATACATTTAAAATACATGAAGGTTAAGCCAAATGAAGACGGTGTTTACCCGAATCGCGTTTGCCCAATGTTCTTCCGTAGTAATAAAGTTTTTGTGATGGGGTTCCAACACATGCCCTTTTGGCCCATTAAATCTATAAACTTGTGTTGTCTTCTTAAGACGAGCAATTTTCCCTTTCACTTATGTTGCATCAACTGGCCTAATACCAAGTTGATTGAGGCACATGGTAAGTCGGACTGTGTCACGGTTTGTAATTCTGAACTCCACCAATTTACCCTCCAATGTTTCTTGGTACAAAATATCAACCAACATCTCCTCCAACCCACCAGACCACAGCTCACGATCATGTACAACCTCTACATCATCCATGGTATGCTGCTAATGGCCAATAATGACAATACAAAAAATAGACAATACAAACAATAGACAATGCACTTATATCTATATTATTACATATTGCTATGCATCATAAACATGGTACATGCATCAAGTCCAAAGCTAGTAAATTTCACTATATTAAATGCATAGCAATGTTATTTTTGTTTTATAAGTCAAATGCATGTAATATATCATACAAGGAATCGAGGCCTATATACGAGTAAGATAAATTTAAAATGTATTTGTACTGAAAATGTTTTAATACCTTGTACGAGGACCTGCCAGATGAGCGTAGAAAGTAAGGCTCAAGTCATACATAGCAATTAGAATAAATTCCGCACAAAAAAGAATAATCTACAGTCATTTTTAAGTCCATTTTGAGTAAACAGTAGAAGTAGCTGCTTTCCTTTTCCAATCCCCCACTCTCAATTCAAATTGTTAAAACAAAAAAATAAAAAAAATAAAAAAGAAAAAGAAAACCCCTTATTATATACATGACCAAAGAGCTGCTCCACTTGCGGGATGTATATATATACAGAGAGAGGGAAAGAGAGATCAAGCATATTGCTTAGGCATACTCACTTCTAAGTGCATGCAAGTTATTTTTGTCTAATTCTGAAAAATTACCTACCATTATAATTAACAAAACAATAAGGAGGACCTCACCCATGCCACCCATGGCTGCCTTGTCAGTCCTTTACATGATCACAAAGAAGGAATATATATTCTCAAATTTCAGCCAGCAGAATAATTCAAGACAGATTTCTTTGAATCTAAAAGTTGTTCCTGAATCAGTAGGAGAGATAACAAAATTATATAAACCATCATGTACGTACAAGAAGATACAACTAATAATTGCAAAATGGTCATATGTACCAAATACAAAATAAGGACTGGAAGATAAAACTGAAATGGCCCTGTAAACTGAAAATTAGGATTATGTTTTCAGTGGGTAATCACAACTATTCAACATTCACCAATAGATTAGTACGTGTGTGGTTAACAGTTCATAGATTCTCCATACCAATATTTCATAAGTTAATTTAAAATTGCACTCCACATGTTTGAGTAAATTCTTAAGAAATGCATATACATCAAATGTGGAAAATAAAGTTGAGATCGTTGCTTACCCGGTAAGAGCGCGTCCTCGGAGCCGTGATTACTGATCTCTTGATGAGTCGCCTTCAGTTCCGAAGCTTGACCATGGAGGCACTTTTCTTCCGTAGTAAAATCGTGGTGGTTTTAGTTGAGTTCGGCATGAGAATTATATAGGAATACAGCACAGAGGAGATGCTCACATGAGTTTACAGTAGCACCTATCAGTTGATTGGAAAAAAAGTTGAGAGCAGAGATCAGTTTGTAAAAAGAAATAAATACTCAGATGTGTTCTGTTTATTTACCACGCTGAAAGGATATTCGCCAGAGGGCTGTAGTGGTTCAGACGGGAAGGACAAGCCCAAAGGTAATCTGTAACTGTTGGAGCACGAGGGCTTTAGACAACTGTGGAGTTGACAGTGGGAACCTCTTCTGTTGAAACAGGGACTGCACACATCTAACATCCAACCCATCGACTATGGGGGACGATGGTGGGATTCGATTGCCGCTAGTTTTCAAGCTGCCGATTGTGATTCCAACTACTATTCACAACGATGCGCAATATGGAGGCATCCGAGAGGTTTTGAATGGAACAAGAGTTTTGGGATTGTTGGGGAAGAAGGACGGGAAAGAGAGAGGGAGAGACAGTGTGAGGAGTTATAACAGAATGGGAAAAAAAAATTAAAGTTGGCAGATGAAGTCAAGAATCCCTGCAAAGTAGGGATGTGTCATGTCTATTTACATAAATGAGTTTACGGATGAAACTCGGCTCATGGGTTTAGGTGAAAGTGGGTTTATTAGTTGTGGGGCCCAACCAATGGGTTCAAACTTGAACTGCTCTCACTTGACAATCCACATGTGTTTGGATGTTCAAATACAAACAAACACGCCTTATGATCACTCGGTGATTTTTTGGTAATTATTTTATATATAATTATCGTGTATATATATATGTAATATTGATAATAAATATTGATTGTCTGATTAGTTTTCAAATGAACTTATAATTTACATATATATACTTACATATGTACTTAATTTTATGAGTAATGCTACTAATTACAGTCGTGGAATGAGTAAGTGTCGCACAATACTTTTAAAAAAGAGTTGAGTCCACTATTAAAAAATTAATTTTTTTTATGTAGGTCTTATTTATCACTACAAGAAAAAAAAATATTCGTGACGGATTATTTGTGATGATAATGACTATTTGAGACGAAAACATACTACTTTTGGGAAGAAATAATCATTTTCTCAGGAAATAGTTAGCCACAAATAAACAATTTTCTTGTAGTGAATTACTCACTTTTTTCAAATGGATTGCGCGGTGCTTATGAACTCTATAACTACAAATATCATTTCTGTAATTTTTATATATTATGATCAATATATTGTGTATATATAATATATAATACATATGCATATATAATCAAACAAGTCAAGCTGAGTTTTATTTTGTCAACATTTTTGTGGAGAATGTTGACCTTTTCTCACGGAGGCCGTTCGTAAGAATGAGTCTCTAGCTTTCCTTAAGTTTAGGAGCGCTTGAAGTGGTCCATTCTGATTATTCATCACGTTCATAGAACGTTGGAACTGCTCCCATGATAAACTAAGCACGTGGTGTAATGACCGTCCTTGTGGTGGGACTTTTTCTAAAATATTTTTATAAAAGGACGACGGGAATTACCGTCCTATTTAAAACCTTTCACTTGCATACCCAAGGTGGGAGACTCCACGTTTATAAATTAAAATGTGCTTTGGAGATAAAATAAGTTTACAACGGAAAACATAAATCTTATAATAAAAAGGCCTGTCGTGCGTTTAAAACTCGTATCTAGACTTCCGTGCTCTTCCCCATGGGTCGTGTTCGTCCTGATCATGCAGTTCCTATGGGGGGAGGGACATGCATAAAAATTAAAATGAGTCGAAGACTCGTAAGCATTACTTCATACAGTTAAAATATAACAACATAGGTTTTCATTCATGCATTCATCACTCGTACATACTATTACGTGCATGCATACTTGTCATACGTGCGTTCGTTTGAAAACTTCACTGGACGGGGTTTTTCTCTTTTAGACATGGGCTTCTTTTTCGTAAAACGTTTCTCCCGTCAGTGCCTTCATTTCTTTAAGAGTTCGTGCATGTTTACGTGCATACGTGCGTTCTTTTGAAAACGTCACTAGACGGAGCTTTTCTTTTTCAAAAGGCTTTCCTTTCTTTAAAACGTGTCCCCCGTCAGTGCCTTCATTTCTTAAAGGTTCGTGCGTTCGTATATGCATGCATACATCCATTCGTTCTTATCACTTTCATAGGCCAGTACACACTGTTACGCCCAGTGTGTTTGCGGTTAGCGGTCTTCCTTTGGACCTGGATTCCGCCTATGGCCACGAGTTGGGAATCCCTTTCATAGGGGGCAGCACTGGGTGCACTTCCAGTACTACTTACCCGGCATTGCAATCTGCCCATTCATTGGTACCCTTTTCATTCATTCATGTGGCCGTTACGTATCTTCATACATTCATGCTTTCATTTCTTTTTTTCTTGCTTTTCATTCATTCGTTCATTCGTTCATGTCAGCTCGAAAGAGCTGGAGTTTTCATTTAGTTCATTCTTTCATTTAACAGTCCTTTCTTTTCATGAGAAAACATTTCTTTTCGTGAGAAAATATCGTTTAGGCGTAAGCCCGAAAATGGTCTTTTCATTTTTCAGTTCATTTCAGTTCTATCCTTTCTGTAACAGTTCGTTCGTGCATACGCCATTTAAGAACATACATGGGCTTAAATGTCAGCTTTCATGACATCCCATAAGCGTCACCTTGAACGTCGTCAATCATGGCATCCACGAACGTCACCCCATGGCGCATATGAGAGCGTCGGTTCGTAGGATCCATAAAAGCATCCGTTGTCATGCCTTTCATGCATCTTCATCAATTTATGGATTTTCTCAGAAAATACATACAATAGAAACAGCGTATATTCATCCATTCACATGCGTACAATTAATACTTTGGGTGCGTGAACAGGGGCTGTCAAGGAGGGGTCGTACATACTTATACTTTTGAACACTTAGCATTTTCTTTTTTTAAAACGTCTTTAGTCTTTTCTTAAAGCGTCATAAGGAAAAAAACTTTCGTTTTCACTTTCTTTTATCTTATAAAGATTCTAGAAGACTATGAATATAACACTTACCTGGACTCCATGCTACTTGTATGTCATTCAGTCCATTCATGTGCTTGTCAGTTGGCAACCTACATGCATACACATACCTTAATGTCATTTTCTATCTAATGCATAAGCAACTTAAACTAGAAATAGAACTATGCTATACTTGGAACACTCTCCTTCTATCTCGTGCACTTACGTGCCCTTCACTATGTTAAACCTTTCGGGGACCACTTACGGTCACCACAACTTCTAACTCAAAGTCTTGTCTCAAGTGCTCATCCACTAAAGTGAACCCATGATTCACCTTAGGATTAAGACACTAAGACATTCGTCTTACTCTTCTTACAATCACATTTCGACGCATGATTCTGACCAATGGAATCACGCATCCCAATCCTAGATAATATACCCGCCACTACCTTCATGCACCTTAGCCCACACTAAATCATCATTCCTATCCATACAAGCCACACGGCTCTAAGCCAACTCGGAAGCTCAAGCACCGTGTAACTGTACTCATGACAGATTACCCATTACATATGGTGAATCCGTCAGACACATGTGTCTAACCAGATTACACATGTACCTTACCCCTTTATCACCTAAGATCAACATATAACATGTTGATCACCTGCTCATAGGGACAAGAGCCAAACTCCGATACCAATCTTCTCTTAACCCGGCTAGCATGACTCTTCATGCTACCCGTACCTTTTGACAGTTCATCCCAACACTTAACACGACAAGACTCCATTCACAACTACGCCTTATGTCACGTCACATAGCCCAAGATTGCTCCAGAGCTACACTGTGACCTTGTCGCGTTACCCAACATTCTGCTACGTCAACTCCTGACTCATCACGACTACGGTTTCTCACGTACTCCCGTCACATCGTGACATCTCGTCACGTTCCCTTTACGTCATTCCTACACTCTAACACTTCACCCATCATAAGCATGACTGTCAATAACCACGTCACTTCGTGACGTTGCCCAGTCATGCTTCCGCTGCGTACTCTTACACTTGTTCCACTACTTCACCCATCACAAGCATGACTGTCAGTAGTCATGTCACTTCGTGACATTCCTCAGTCATGCTTCCGCTGCGCACTCTTGTACTTGTTCCACTACTTCACGCCTATTCTCAGCCATAAGTCCAGTATGGTGACACCCGTCACCTTAGACTACAGGCCTCACCATAATTACTTCGGGACACTGTTCCACAGTTTCCGACACTATCCATCACGTTCCACGTCCATCAATCACATAACCATCATTATATCTACGACACGCCACATAGAGTGTCACTGCCATGTGGAGTACACTCCAGATATACTCCCTTCACATACGCCACATCACCACTATGGCATACTTGCCATATGGTACATCACTCCATCACATGGAGTAGACTCCACGTGTACTCCCTTCACACTCATCACATCACATAGAGTACCATCAGCGTGTACTCTTCTTGTTCCACATACACCACGCCACATCACTATTATGGCGTACACGCCATAAGGTGCATCACACCATCACATGGAGTACGTTCCACTTGTACTCCCTTTACATACGCTCCATCACCACTATGACATACCCGCCATATAGTGCATCACTATATCACATGGAGTACACTCCTCGTATACTCTCTTTATACACACTACGACACATCACCATTATGGCATCCCTGCCATATGGTGCATCACTCTACCACATAGAGTACATTCCACATAAGGGTGTAAACCGGTCGGTCCGGTCAGGTGATGGACCGAAAATATTCGGTCCATCACCGGACCGGACCGAACACCCCATAGGGACCAGACCGTATCCGGTCGGTCCGGTCCGTTGATGGACCGAAAATATTCGGTCCATCACCGGACTGGACCGAACACCCCATAGGGACTGGACCGGATCGTATCGGTCGGGTCCGGTCCAGTCGGTCCGGTATTTTTTTTTTTTAAATCAATTAATAAAAAAAATTTATTTAAAATACTAAATTAAATTAAGTGACTTATTAATATGGATTAGGTAACAAACTCAATAAAAAAATATTTTATATGGTCAATGATAATAAATTAAATGATTTTACATTATTAATTTATATAATTACTATATAATTAACTAATTGATATTATATATTAGTTAATTCATAGAATATTAACAAGTGTTAATAACATATTTAAAATTTTATATTGTTAATAGTGATAGGTTAGATTAAGATATATATAAAATATTGTTAATTTATAGAATATTAACAAGTATTAATAACATATTTGAAATTTTATATTGTTAATTGTATAATTATTATATAAATAATATATATAATATTTTACTTTTTTTTATTTTTTATTCGGTCGGTCCGGTCCGAGAAATCTCCACCCCGGGACCGGACCGAAGATCGAAACATTCTTATTTATTGGACTGAAACCGACCATGCATTTGGTCGGTCCGGTCCGATCCGGACTGAACAGGTCGGTCCGGTCGGTTTCTCCGGTCCAGACCGACCGGTTTACACCCCTAATTCCACATGTACTCCCCACATATACAACACGCCACATCACCATTATGGCATATCCGCCATATGATACGTCACTCCACTGCATGGAATACACTCTGCAAATACTCCATGCAAGTTACGCCACATCACCACTATGGCACACACGCTATATGGTGCATCTCACCATCACATGGAGTACATTCCACTTATACTCCCCACATATACAACACCCCACATCACCATTATGGCATACACACCATATGGTGTATCGTCCACCACATAGGGTACATTCCACATGTATTCATTTTACACGCACTACGCCACTGAGTACACTCCACTCGTACTCATCACATTCCACAATACACCATGAGGGTATATTTTACATATACTCTCCTTGTCTCACATTACGCCACACACAAAGTACACCCAGCGTATACTATTTTCATTCTATCTGCCGCGTCACCAATACAACACATATTCCCCAACCACATTACACGGCACATTCCACAACACTACACAGCACACTTCCCAAATATGCTCAACACTTCACAGCACACTACACGGCACAATACACCTCCATCCAACACAAATATGCCCAACACTTCACTAAACAGAATGCCCAATACTTCATCACACAGCACCACATCACAATATCACAACTCCATTAATACTAACAGCACAGTCCACAACCTAGTCAACTAATCAATATCTAACATAATTAACGAGAGATAGAGGGTTATACCATCGACGGGATAACCCGTGCGTTGCTCGTTGATCGTCACAGCCGATGATGTTATAAGTGTCATACGTTAACTGTTTAGATGTTTGGATAGCTAGGTGTGGTCTTGGAAGGGCTCATGGTGACCTTGTGATGATGGCAAAGAGCATAACACGGCAGATCTAGCCGCGTGCAGTGGCGATCAATCACACGCAGTGACTGTCCATCACGTGTAGTGGTTACCCACCACATAAAGTGGTGGTTTGGACTTAGGGCTTGGCTAAGGGAGGTGCGGTGGATCTCGTGGTGGCGTCGAGGTGGCTCACGGTGGCGGATCTGGCTATACAATGGAGGAGAAGTCGTGGGAGAGTGAGAGAGAGTGTGCTTTCATGGGTGGCAGATCGGGGCCATGGGTGGTTGGCTTGGCTTGGTGGCAGCCTGAGGAGGCTGGAGGTGGTGGTTACCAGCCGTGGGTGGAGGTGCACAGTGGTGCACGGTGTGCAACCCGTGCGTGCATGAGGGGGAGACCCGTCTGGTGGAGAGAGGCTATGGGCCTCGGGTCACGTGGAGGAGGAAGGGGGAGGTCCATGGTGGCCGTGGGTGGCTGTGTATGGCAGCGCACGGTGAGGAAATGGGTTAGAGACCCATTTCGGGTACTTGCCGTGGAAGGAGAGGGAGGGCTACGTAACAAGGGCTGGCTTCGGTGGAGGATGATGGCCGGTGGGAAGGGAGGTCGCCGTGGGAGCGGTGGAGCCATTGGGCGGCGCACGGCAGCGCAGTGGCCTTGAGCCCGTTTGGGCTTTACACTTCCAAGGGCAAGGAAGAGAGAGCGTGAGAGAGAAAGGCTGGCATGGATGGACTCGCCGGAGGGAGAGGAGGCCAATGGTGCCAGTGGTGAGGGCTGGTGACGCACGACGGCTTCGGGCTGGGAGGCTTCGGCGTGGAAGAGGCAGTCCACGTACTGCGTACACCGAATGAGAGAGGGAGGAGAGAGAGAGGGCTGGGGAAAAAGTGAGGGAGAAAGAGAGAGGGTCTGGGTATTTAACTCAGTCATTTCGTCTGGGGATCCACGTAATGATCTAACGAGGAGGAATTAAAATACTGATTTGAAAATGCGTAAACGTTAACTTAATTAAAAGCACTTAGAGGAATTAAGGTAAATATTATTTTAAACTAACTTTAGTTTATAAAATAATATTCTTCATCATTAATAAAATGATGAAGTCTTATTTAACATATTAAAGAGAATAAAATCATTTGATTACTAAAAGCTTTCAACATAATTTAAATCTCATCATATCTTAAATAATTGAAATCATTTTAATAATAATATTAAAATGATTTCTGGCAATTATAATATTTTTGGAACTCTTCAATAATATTATGATTGTCGTATTTAAGATCAATCTTAATTCAATAACACTGGAAATACTCCTTATAAATATTTCCAGTATATTTAAAACACTGGGCGTGCCCTAGAAGTCACCAGATGTCTTTCGAGACACGCCATCATGGTTCGGCACGCATGACGAGTCTCGCAGTCGCTAGATAGAAGGGGTAGACAATTTACAAAATCTCTGCCCTCGGAATTTGTTTACGTCATAAAGAAGAAACATACGTCAGAAAAAAGAAGCGTATGTAAGAAGAAGGAGCAGGGTATTACACGTGGGACACGTAGCCACCTAAGTTGGATGGAAGTTTCGGGTATAAATACTGTGTTTGGTCTCCAGACTCACTCACTCAATCCCCTTCAGTCTTACACCATCTAAATAGAGTGGAGTAGAGTTTGGAAGTGCCAAACATCAGTGAGAAACCACAGCAAAACAGTGAGGAACATCAATGGCTGGAGGTACTTGGCATTAAACTTGTTGATTCTATTTTTAAAGTGTTTATTCTGCATTATAGAATCGTCTTTAAGCTTTCAGAGATCAGACATATGCATATATAAGTTGTCTCAACGTGTACTTATATTTGGATTTACTAATTAATCTATATATTGCACGACAGCTTTGATCTCAAAATATTTCATCATAATTTGATCTCTCTTTTTTTTTATTTCATATTTCATCATTCCCGAATTTCTCTACCAAGTTTGGGAAATTTCATCCATTTCAAACACCAATGTTTAAGGCTCAAGTTTCCCGGCCGAATTTATCGTGTTTTATCTTCTGTTACAAGTTGAAGTTCAAGCAACAAAGACAATATACATAAAATAATCGAAATAATTCATAACAATTCTTGAGAAATTCTAAAAAAAAAATCGACTAAAAGATCAGAGACATTTTTTTTCTCCTTAATTCCCATAACTAATCTATGTATGCTTTGTAATCTTTTATGAATGTACATGACAACCTTAACTTAGTCGAAGCATTACAAGGGCAGCCTTATGTTAAGCCTCCTAAGCCATATTGAATGCAGCACCATGTGTATTACATCATATGGCTTAGCTGGTCTATTGAGCGTAAAATGTCGTTGCACCTGGATTACCCGCTTTTGCATTGCTAAATACTCTTCTTCTGAAATTGCTTGCAAAATCTTCTTCATTTCGGGTATCTTCGCACTGGGAATACGAATCGAAAATCGGCTCCAATCAAGAACATCACTAAATGGTAGCACATAATTATCAGATATGATAACTGGGATGCATCCTGCATGTATGGACTCAACCACTCTAGGGCTTGCAACTTCCCACCCACTAGGGCACAAGCAAAACTTGCTTTCACCCATCATCCTTGAGTAATTTGCGGTTTTTGGGAGATATTCATGCACTTGGATATCTGTGTCATTATTTTTCCAATGCCTAAACAATAAGTTCCTTACTTTCCCATGATCCCCACCAGCAAAGAAGGCAAAGATCAAACGTTTGTTTGGGGGTTGGCCTAATCTTGGGATATCCAAGTTTTTATTATGTATATGAACTTCAGGTATGGAGACGTCTCTCGTAATTTGGAAGCCTTCCGAAGTGTTGGCATTGCATAGAGCCCTGATAAAGTGTTTGAAAAGTTCAGGGTCATTTGCTGAAACTTCTGGTGCCTGAAATGTCACATAATTGGAGGAATTTTAGTGAATTAATTCATTTACTATGATTTCAAAATTGTCACCCAAAATAATGATAGAGATAATAGAAATCCAAATAGTTATGATAATTAAAAAAAAAAAGTTTTATTTTTCAATTTAAAATTCAATTTCTAGTTGAAAGGATGTGGCAGGTTACATACTGATCCAACCAACTAACTGTGACCCGATTGACCAAAATTAATAATTCGAATGATCCAAATGACAATTTTTTCTTTTAATCGGGTCAACCTGTGAACATGCGGCTTAATCCGATACAACTCGATTATTAATCGGGTCAAATTCAGGTAAATCTGAACTGACCATTTTATCCAACTCTAATCCTATTATTAGATGATGGTTTCACAAGTGAAATAAAAATTGATAGTCCTAGTCACACGTTAAGTTTTCCAAGTAGCTCTGCCCCAAATCTAACCACCGCGACGAAAACCTAGCTAGATACATACAAGCTGACACTCATAAGAGTCAAACCAAATTTTGCTACCACTTTTTAATTTTATGGAGAAAAACTCGTACTCATGATTAAAATGGTGTCCTAGTATAAATATATATATTTATATATATATATGTTATTTCTACGTGTCCCAACATGCCTACGTCTTCAATAAGAGTTATCAGTACAATTGATGGCTTACGTTGACTCGAACGTTGTTAGATAAATCATTAAATTTACTAATTAATTCACATATATTATCACCTTAACATTTGGTACAATTGTAATGAACTCACAATACAATGATCAAGACTTAATTAAAAATACTGTTGGGTAAAAACTTATTCGCTATGAGTTCTTCTACTCATCATCCTTACACCACACACTTGTTAAGGGAAATAAAAAATAATAAAATAAAAGCAGGTGTGTGGCATATATAGGCCTGATGATTAGTAGAATTTTTCATTCTCTCGCTCTATTATGGATACGTTTGATATTTATATATTGGTGGAATAGGGTCGTGAAATTGTGTTAAAGGGTTGTATATATATCCTAGTATATATATCATATGATCAATGCCTCTCTTAGAAACTCTATATCTATACTATTATATAAGTGGTTATGAAACGGTACTAAACGAAAATTCTTGTTTTTCGTTATCTTCCTGTTAAATCAACGTTAACTCTACCGTAGCTTGAAAATGGTAATCTTCTGTTCTCCTTTTACAATTTTATTTCTTTATTTTGTTCGTTTACTGTTTTTATCCTTCAGCTTATTTTGTTTTATTCATTTTTGACCTTTTTAACCCTTACTTTTATCAAACAACCCATCCATCTCTGACATAATACCTAAAAAGAATGAAAAGATTAAAGACAAAAAAGACAAAACTGAGAGAAGAGAAAAGCAGAGGAAAAGACCTTTAGAAAACTTTTTCTTTCGTGAGTCATCAGTGCATAACTTTGAGAATGGTGATGTTCTGCATTTTTACAATTTTATCTTTTTATTTGGTTCGTTTACCGTGTTATCCCTCAATTTATTTTATTTTATTCCTATTTTTATTTTTTTATCCTTCACTTTTATTGATCCATCCATCAATCTCTGACCTAACATCTAAAAATAATGAAAGAGGAAAAAAAAAAAAAAACTAAAGACGAAGGAAGAAAAAAGCTAAAGGAAAAGACTATTAAAAGACTTCTTTCGTGTGTCAGTGCATAGGAAAGAGATAATTTTATTTATGTCAGTATTTTGTGTCTGCTTGTGTAAGTAAGACTTCTTTCGTGTGTCAGTGCATAGGGAAGAGATAATTTTATTTATATCAGTATTTTGTGTAAGTGAAAAAGTTTTAGAAGAGATAATTTTACTCATATATATATATATATATATATATTGAAGAGTGAGAAACACATGTTCAATAGTATCTCTTATTCTAAATGTATTTATAAAAAAAGAAAATATAAATGTAAACCATAAATTGGAAGCCAGCGCACACCTAATATATATATATATATATATATATGTATGTATGTATGTATGTAGTGTTCAGTTTGCCAACAATAATATTATAATGTATAACTTAAAACTACCTTAAAGTAAACAAACTTAAAGATCATGAATACACTCTGTAAGAAAAATGTGTATTTATCATGATGAATTATTTGCGACGAGAATAAATTCATTTTAGTAGAAAATACTGATAGTAAATAAGTAATTTTCTTGTATGTAGTAGTGATATAGCATACGTACCCAATCATGACAAGAAACCATAAAATGGTCAGCCCCGCTGCTTCTATTCCAATATGGGTATCTCTCTGATATGGTGTGAATGTAGTCCTTTACAACTTTCTGTAGAGGTTCGCGGGAATAATCGACGCAAGGTTTATAGATGTATTTGATGATAAAGACAATGCTGACCGGAATAAAAAAAGCAGTGGCCTCCTCAGGTTCTCTTGCTAAGAATTTACTATTTTCACTTTCCAATTCATCAATCAATTGCCCTTCAATTGAGTATATGTCTCTCATTGGCCCAACGTGAAAAATGGGCGGCTCTCCTTCCTTGTATGTCCAAACCCTAAATCTCTTCACCATCTCTTTGTGGCTCCTGATCATCATCATCATCCATTAAATACATCAAACAACTTCATTAATATTGCATATATATATATATATATATATAGAGTTTTCAGTTTAAAAATATAATTTATACAGTTTATCGCATGCAAACCAAGTTACAAAATTAATTTATTTTCTTTTTGTGAATTTCAATTTTTTTATAGAATAATGATATATACAAGTCCAAAATATACGAGTTCGGCTATTATGAAAAAGTGTGAAAATTTTTTTTTTTTTTTTTTTTTTTTTGTATAATGGAGTCTATTTTTTACAAAAAAACATGCACAAGATTTGTATATTTAAAGTTTGCCCCTAACATTACTCATATGATTAATGTATTTTAGGGTTTACTGATAAAATGCGGCGGGGTTGCGATAGATGACTCCGGAGGGGACGAAATCATCGCTTTTGAGTAAGGTAGCAGCTGAGAGCTTGAGCTTCGAAGCTGCTGATCTGCGAATTGAATATCGTGCTCGGGCAAGTCCTTGTTCGAGCTTTTGCTCACTGCTTAGTTTCGCCTTCTTTCTGATCTGCATTATAGAGTACTAGAATAATTAAGCATGAACAAGATATAAAAGTAAAACCCACAAACTGATCGATCCAATTGATGAGCAAATTATTCAAATAAAAAACCAACAGATCACACAGATGAAGGAAGGGGATTTGAAAGTGTTTCAGTTTTTCATTCGCGTGCACATATAATGCATGTGTGTGTGTGTATAGAAAGAAATATGAAATTCGAAGCAAACTCAAAAGTGATAGAAAAATATGATTAAAATATATGAGCTCGCTTTCGATTTTTCGTCCAGAAACCAGTGCTCTATATATAAAAAGTTTTATGTAGAGAGAGAGAGAGGGAGGCTGAAACGTACAGCTACCATATGGTGACCGGACTGGTTCAAGGAAAAACCAGTACTGAAGCCGCCGTTACGTAGAGGTCGGTCTTGATCATCATAGGGAGTGACTTTTGTCTTCTCCATATCCAAATCTAATCCTGAGAAACTAATCTGCCCACAGAAATGGCCAAAGAGCATGAAAACGACGAAGACGGAAAACAAACAAAGAGAAGAAAGAATAGAAACAGAGCATCCATGGCGAGTTAGCATTTTCTGATGACTGGAGGACATGGGTGCTGTTTGCTGCATGGCTGTGATTTTTTGGCTTTTGGGATCAGAAGGAAGATGGAGGGAGGAGGAAGAACCAGACTCAGCCATGTTTAGGAAAAGCGGAAGCAAGATCGTAAAAAAGCGTAAACTATTTTGGCTCACGATACCATGTACGTAAGATAATAAAATACGATGAATGGGTTTGGCAAAGATACCAAAACCGTGTGTAGTATTCAGTTTATATAAGCTTTACATTTGCGATATAGATAACAGTGGTAGCCAGAGCATGATATGTGGGATATACATGATAAGAATACAAGTTCAAGTTTAAATATGAAATAGCAGAGTTTCTAGGAAACTAAATAGTAGAGTCTGTAGCAGAGTTTGTAGGGAGCACGGGATTGGTATCGTTATCTTTGATACCCTTAACAGGAGGGAGGGATCGAGAGATATATAGATCGAGAGAGTCTTGTACGTGGAAGAAAGTGAAGAATTAAGAAGAAAGAAGGAGAAGATCAAGGGCTGTTTTTTTAATAACAAACCTAACAAGAAGATCATAACAATTGGATATTTTATAAAACCTATCGAGTTCAGAAAAAAAAGGGGAGTTATCGTATCCTTTTAGGCTATCTATCGCCTGGAGGATTATTAGTGTAATTTTGTAGTACGTGTTTTTGATGGATCATGAAATATCGAAGTAATTGTGTGTGAGATTGAGATATCCGTGCAAGTTGGTGTACGTTTCTTGTGATTTTATAGTACCTGAAGCATGTCATATGATAGTAATTTTGTTTGTATCATGATCATTTTGGGCATGAAAATTCATCAAAACCTCTTCGAGAAATGATATTTACAATCATAGAATGTACAAGTGCCGCACACTTTTTTTGAAAAAAATGAATAAATATATGACCCACATAAAAAAATTAATTTTTTATGGTGGACCTCACTCTTTTTCAAAAAAAATGTGCAGCACGCACTTTAATTTACAACACATAATTATATTTAGCATTACTCAACTTCTTCCTAATTATGCAATTTCATGTTGATTTGATACTATCTAGCTTTATCTTGATTTGCTTTTCATAATATTTAATAAATTTATTACCTTATCTTATCTCAATTTAATTTCCCTATAAATAGTGATGTAATCCTTAGATTCAATAACAATTGAGAAAGTAAATATGTAGCCCTCAAAATCTCTCTCCCTTATCATCTCTTCTCCATCTTAATTTTTTTCTATTATATTTTATTTTCTATCATAAATTGGATATATCAAACCTTTTAAAGGAAAATAGTAAGAAATTTAAATTAATGAGAAAGCTCGATCGAGATAAGAAAATAATTTGACTTTGAGATTTTATTGATTTATAACACGAGAAAGTAGAAACTTCGCTCATTTAGAATATTCAACTTTTTTAGCTTGATTTAATTGGAATTGTCATTTTGTTTTAGTGGATTGGTTTAACTATAAGATTTAAAATCATCGTACTTTTCTTACGTTTCTTGGCATGCAACGAAAGCGAGTAGAGGCTACGACAGATAAGTTACTTGATAATAGTCCGTAATCAAGAAATTACTGTGCCCTGCAATGAAGGTAGGATATTAATTAATCTAGAGTGACTAGATTGAGTTTTTGTACATCATTTGAAAAAAATAAATAAATCAATTTTTTTTTTTTTTTAATTTTTTTGATGGTCTATAAATTTATTAATGTTTAAATTCTTTATTTTTGGGGGGTGCCCTAGTGGTTTTTTGGATGTCTAGTTTATAGACCACCCCAAAAATGACGCGTTTGTAGAGCCTGGTTTTGTTGGTGCGTTGGCCCAATTTGATGGTGCAATCCAACAAGGATGCGTTATGGTTTTTTGACGAAATTTCAAAGAGGCTTGAGCCATGCAGTTGGGCTGAAAGTTTGCTCAACACTCATGGATTGTGTACTGTTTGCGATCAGAAAAAGCGCTAGACAGAAAGTTCACTCGATAGGTTGCTCGAGCGAAACTCAGACAGAGAGTTCGCTCGATACGTGTTCGACATGCTGCTCGAGCGAATAACAGAAAAAGTGAAAATTAAAGTTTCTGTCATCATGTGACACTATAAACATATACTTAATGAAGGTTTTGAGTGTTCTGAACAATGAGATTCCGTCCCAAATTGTATTTTATAATTCTCTAATATAATAAAATTATCTGCAGCTCTGTAGACGTAAGCACATTGTCAAACCACATTAATTTTATATCTTGTGATTGATTTACTTTGTTTGTCATCGTTGTTTTCACAACAAAATGCATGTTGCATGCTATTATTAACCTTTTGTTCTCTTCTTCTAGCCTAGACCATTTTACAAAAGAATATTACATCACTCATCTCTGGCCTCTTGTGTTGCATGCTTACCCTATCTAGATATGTTATATGCTATTAGCGCCGCTTTTTAGATTTAGAAAATATTCATCATCTCTTTATTGGAATGGCATTTTCTGGAACATGAACAAATCAAACCCAGCTCGACACGTTTGCATGTTGATTAGAATTAATTAGTCAATTGAAATTGTCTCAAACATAATGATGGTTCTGAAGACTTTGTTGCTTTGATGATCTTCTTCTTTTGAATGTGATTTCCTTTGTGGTGGTAAAGGAGCTCTCTATGCGTTTTAGATTCCTAGCTTACATTATGTGGTTATAACTTTTTAAATCATATTCTTCTCTTAATCTGGGTTTGGTTTATATCGCATGCATATAGCAAATCCACGCCCAACTGGTCTTGATAAGGAATTGCGGGGATTCATGTGAATGGAACGGCGAATTCTTTCCTGAGATTCCCAACATTAATAAGTATGAAGTAGGTAGAATTATGAACAATTTGCCCATCCCATGTTCATCTGTTTCAACTAGAATGTAGAACTAGGAAACTTTTCTTATCTTAATGACCATCGCACTCTAAATCTTGGTTAAGTTTACGAGTCTCTTTGTAACTCCGTTAATCTTAAATTAACAATGCCTAAAACCTATTTGTTACGGAGGTTTACATACAATATTATTTTTTTACAAGTATATACTGTGAGGGGAGCTGTTCCCAATGATGCGCCTGACCGCACGAGCCCAGCCCACACTGCATGGTGGGCCTAAGGATAATCCGGCAAGATGAAATCGGTATGAGAAAATAGGATGGCCCGGGCCAAGCCACGAAGGGCAAGGTCAGCCCAGGAAACCCACAAGGAAGCAACGAGGTAGCACGCGCGGGGCATGGGACTAAGCCAAGAGACCTCACACATCTATTGGCTGACAATTTGCACGCACAGGGTCAGGGACAACCCAGGTCCTTGAGTATCGATGGCTAGACAGACTTGGAAGGTGGGTGTGCCTCACCGATGTCACGCCACATCCCTTGGCCATAGCAATTAACCCTTTGTTGCTTATGTACTCTGAATCCAACGACAAGGTCTCCAAAGATTTGCAGTGCGACCCAACAGTTCCTAGTGAGATGTCAGTTATTTTTGCACAAGCTACAACAAAACACCAAGATGCCTCTGACTCATCATCCATTACAAACAATATTGGGGACAAGGGATCACTCATACTCTGGCAGTAATGAAAATCAAAGTTGTAGAATGAGTATGTTAGCAAAATATCACGCATCAAATTCACATCTGCATTATCATCCCCATCATAGAAGAAGAGCGATATGTTAGTCCTTATCACATCCTTTTCGATAAGGCCTTTTCTCTCCCTACATTTTGTAAATCATTTTGCATGTTCAGGGGAGACACTCTGCCATTGAATCTTAATGGTCTCATACTCTGTCTTTTTAAGGGACCTACGATATTCCCTCTCAGCATATGTTAAATCATAGTGACGGTATCCAAACAAGAATGCCCATAACTCCTTCTGTAATCCATGCTCCACTCCCTCATAAAATATTCTCTCTCTTAAAGCTTTTAAATCCATGATTCTTCCTTCAGAATCCAAGAGCATGGACCACTCATCCGACCCAAAAGGTGGCAGCCATGGTTTTCCCCATACCAGTGTCAACCTCGTTTTAGAGTCAATAATTGAGAAGTCATAGCCAACAATTTTTAGTATGGCTAGAGCATTGTACGTGCTTGCCAAATGACTACCATCATGACTCAAAACCCCATTTTTGTTAGGAGGAAACTAAGAAGTTCTTGAACAAACAGAACCCAATAATACATCAAACGGCTTAAAAAAACCTTTAAGTGGCAAAAAATCAAGCAGCTAAGGTGCAAATTTCTTATCTCCTAAAACTTCCAAACCCATGAATATTTTCCCTCCAAAATAGATTACAAGCAAGGTATAAAGGACTTTATATATCTCAACCATACCTTCAATTGTATACTGAGCACTGGGATCTCGACCGAAACTGAGATGTGCACCACCTCTAGGAGGGCCAACTCTGTCACTCTTCGAACCACCCTTTCCACGAAAGCAGCCCCCATACCAGTGTCAACCTCGTTTTAGAGTCAATAATTGAGAAGTCATAGCCAACAATTTTTAGTATGGCTAGAGCATTGTACGTGCTTGCCAAATGACTACCATCATGACTCAAAACCCCATTTTTGTTAGGAGGAAACTAAGAAGTTCTTGAACAAACAGAACCCAATAATACATCAAACGGCTTAAAAAAACCTTTAAGTGGCAAAAAATCAAGCAGCTAAGGTGCAAATTTCTTATCTCCTAAAACTTCCAAACCCATGAATATTTTCCCTCCAAAATAGATTACAAGCAAGGTATAAAGGACTTTATATATCTCAACCATACCTTCAATTGTATACTGAGCACTGGGATCTCGACCGAAACTGAGATGTGCACCACCTCTAGGAGGGCCAACTCTGTCACTCTTCGAACCACCCTTTTCCACGAAAGCACCAAAAGCCTCCACCACCTCTACTACCACCTCTGAATCCATTACAGACACATTTAGATTTAGCTTGTGGCTGTCCAGCAAGGAGCTAGTTGGTGTTGAACTGCACCGCTACGACCTTGAGTAGCCCATGACCGATCAAAAGAAAGACCTTCTCATCGTTGTCCAGCCAAACAGTTTGGAGGATCTCTGTTCGTTTCGTGACCTCAGGACGTGAATCAAGACCTTCAGGTTTTGATTGCCAAAATATGGGTGGTTACGGTGGTCGTGGGTGTCGTTGCAAAGCTCAATGGTCCAGGTTGTGAGGAAATATCGAGTGAAAATCATATATGTGGGAAATATCGGGGAGAGAGGATGTTTTGCTGAGTGGAAACGACATTGATAGAGACAATGGTTAAAGAAGAAGAAACGTGAGGATAGTAATCAAAGACCACCAAGATCAAGTTTCCATCTAGTATCTAGATTCATCCCGATGGTTAAGTTATTGCTAAGCTTGACCAACGAAAATGAAAGAGAAATGAAATAATTCCTGAGTGTAAAGGAAGGACCCAAGATTCAGCAATGAAGATCTGAGAATGGAGAAAATGGTCTCTGATTTCTAACGGGATTAATGGGAACAAGAGAAAGAGGAACCTAATCCAAGTTGACTACCTCTTTTTCTTCTACAGTTGCTGCACATTTTCCTTTTTTTGCAAAACATAAGGTTGGTGTTCCAGATAGGTGAACTCTTCATTGAAGTTCTTCATGAAGCCTTCTAAGTTATTCTTGACATTTGTGAATGTCTGCAAAATAACTTCATAGCGTAGTTGTGATTGCTCGACTAGCTCTTTGATTTTGAGTAACGATGAGATAATTTCTTCCATTTTCATAGCTTAATAATATAGAGATCGGTGTCTCTTTGACACAAATTTTAACACACCTCAAATTACTTAAAGAACAAATATGATGAAATTGCTCGCTTCAAGGAAAGCACCTCCATAGAAGAATGAATAAAATGAGAAGAGAAGGAAAATAGACTTTTCATTTAGTTTCTCAATGCCCCTTTCGGTAGCTACAATAACCTTACATAAAGGTCTTACAACAAAGGAAAAAAGTCTTCAACCTTAAACAAGACCCACGACTGTTAACTAAACAAACTCAATAAAAGAAAGCAAACTAACTAAGGCCCAGCTACTCTGCGGCCCACTCCTAAGATGAAATAACAACTATGTAAATCATTCCCTATTAGACTTGCCCAAGGCCGGCCCAACCATTCCATTCATGAACCGTGACAGAAGAAGAATAGAACTGCAAATGTGCCTACTCAAAAATTACATTTGAAAATCGGCATGAAAAATGTCGCGCAATGACTTTCAAATAAAAAGACTCACTCAGAGACCAATAAGCTGCTGTCATTGCAGTGCTGTTTTCGTGATACACATCTACTAAAAATCATAACAAAGGAATCATGAAGGATGTGTTGTCAAGGAAAATGAAACTCATTTCGAGTAAGAAGCATCGACCAACTGGAAGGACTGCTCGAGTTTCGACGAAATATTACAGCTTTCATGAATAATCGTAATCTGTGGACTCTGGAACTCCTAGAAATGCTCAAGAAAGGTGTTGGCAGATTATTTTACTCATGACCCACATCTCATCAGTGTATCTGACTCCTCAATTCCCTGTTGTTTTCTCAATCCAACTCTGAATGTCTACAGCTTCAAACGGAGTCACTATTCCAGGTAGCCTAACGCTTTGGCAACTATTTGATAGAACTCCACGTACAGCAAAAATTTCACGCATCGATTACTTTTCAATTGATTTCTACAAACAAATACACAACCTTGCACTTGCCTAGAAAAGAAAAAACAATACATAACCTTGAGGATAGCTGCACCATGAAGAATAATACCAAAAGAAAAAAAAGGAGTTGAGGAAAAAGAATCACAATCTCCAATTAGATTGAATTTTCGGTCATGATTTCCAGCCAATCACTTGCTCATGTCCCAAAGTCCCGGGCTACCTAGAACTTGACCCCATATTTTTGCAGTCCAAAGAACAGTGTAAGGCTGTATACTTGTTCTTCTAGCCAGCCTAGCCTTCAGCAACTTGTGATGGCTGCGCCTTCTCGCGGCTGCTGCCTATGGATGCACTTGGTCTGGAAACTTGAGAACCAGTTATTGGCTTCTGCAATGGCCTCAGAGCAGCCATGATCTCAGCAAATGTGGGTCTCAACTTTGGATCTCTAAAATGTTAAATCGGGTCAATTGTCAGGAATCCATAAAAGAAATTTAGTAGTATATTTGATACGCTGCAACATCCATGAAAAACACAAAATGGAATCTCTTTACCACGAATTCACAACTTTAAGACTAATCTTTCTCAACAAATATGGTACCATCATTACCTGTCCAGCCAACAGGTTTAATCAATTATTTTTACAAGGAAGACACAGAGATCATGTTTCACAGTTTCACATACAAGATGTAGGTGGCCACAGGTAGAGAGTTGAAGTTCCAAACGCAATCCATCATTAATGGAGACTAATACTAATAAACAAGAAAGAAGTCTTTTTTTTTCTTCTTCTTTTTGAGAAAAGAATGCAAGAAAATATGCTTTAACTAATTGGTAGCAAGAAATGGTACAAAAAAAAAAGATTATATTGAATAACATTGGCAGCATTCTCAGCATGTATAGGGCTCCATATTGCGTGAAGTGGTGGTAGCTTACACGTGGGAAATTACTGTTGAAAATCAATATCATTTTCATGTAACATAAAAGGTAGCATGTTGTTTCAGGTATAGAACACAAGATTGTATTGAAAATTACAGGGATTCCAAAAACAGACATTCAAGGGCAGGAAAAACAAATTGTTGGGTGGTAACAACTTGTTAGGTAAGTAGAATCTTTAGAACTAAACAAAATCTCTTTTTTGATCAGTTAGAACTAAACAAAATAATCACGGGCATCTTATTTCCACAATATACAATCTGCGATAAGTAATTTTATAACAACGAGGGCCTAACTACTATAGCAATTTGCAATGATTTTCTTAACACAACGGTTACTTAAACCCAACATCAAGAAGCAAGGTCATAGGTTTAACCAGTATGTCCATATTTGGAGCAATGGTTTGGTTCAAAACTCACACAAAATAGGAGAAAATATTTGTAAAATATGAAATAATGTTGCTAACAAGAAAGTAAAAGCTTATCAAAAATAAGAAAAGATGTGTACGAATTTAACATAAGGGTTAATCACCAATTAGTCTGTCAGTTCTATGCAAGTTTCGAAATTCTCACGTGGTTTCATAATTATTATAGATGGTACTCAAGTTTCACACATTTGCCAACCATTATCCTTCCATTCATCTGCTATCCAAAAACCTAAAGGAACACCATGTTAGACTTATTAAAAGCTCAACATGTGTCCTCAGCCATGTCAGCTCAGATCCAAGAATACAAGACAACTCAGAAAATAAAAACATAACAAAGCTAAAAATAAAATCAAAACTAAAAAATTGAAAAAAAAAATGAAAAAGAGGGAACAAGACCCTACTGAGTGGTGCTGCCAAAGAGAGGAGGGGGTTTAGAGTACCTTGTCATTGCCTCAAGTAATGATAGGCTGACATTAGAAGAGAGAAAGATATAGAGGGGTGGAATTCGATGGGCTCCGCCTGCCAGGGAGCTCCTCAAGCATTCTTCTCAGGATGGTGGGACCTACTCGGTCCATCCTCCTATCTTTTTCCCTCCTAAATTCATCCTGCCATCACCCCCTAGAAATGACAAGGAGTCTTTCTTTTTTTTGGATACTTAGAAATGACAAGGAATCTATATTCATACGGGGAGGGGAAGTATTTTTTTATTATTTTCTAGTTTTTTTAAGTTTGCTGGAAGAAACTTAAAAATAACAAGGAATCTAAATCCATAAGGGGAGGGGAAGTGTTTTATTATTTTCTAGTTTTTTCCAAGTTTCCATTATGTGATGTGGCAGTCTTATACAGGTGGAAATGAGCTAACATGCCTGAGCATGCGTGTCTAGCTTTTTAATGGATATGATATGGAGCTTCGTTAGGTTTTTGAACATTTCAGGGACAGAAAACCATTTTTGACAAAATTGTAAAGCTTGAGTACCACCTATGATACTTTATGAAATCTAATGAGTTAAAAAAAATCTAATTTAAACATGTAAACCCAAGAGACTATGGTATTTAACCCTTAAAATAAAGAGTTCCAAGCATCCAAAAAAAAATTATATAAGACTTTGTCATAATGTGTGATACCCCATATGATAAGGATAAGGGTAGGTGGTATATGAGATCTCACATTGCTTGGGAATGAGAAGTTCTTGCTCTTTATAAGGTTCCATTGGGGCTCCAATTGTATCATTGACTAGTCCTTTTGGAGTATAGGTCATGTGGTTTGGGCCTTCCATTGGGGTGTTACATAATGTGTTTGTATAGTTGATTATTTTCTGAATTAATTTAAGATGCCATGGGACATAAAACAATAACAGTCCAAGGTTTAGGTTTGAAACCCAATGCTGCATAGCAATTGCATTTCGATGTAGGTACTTTGTTTTGCAGTAATATACTTCAGAATGGCACCCAAAAAGGCTTGTAACCCAATTGTTGGTTTTTTTTTTACATGTCACTGTTTACTTTTACGTAGCTTTTGAAGTTCTAACCACTGTAAACACAAATTAATTTGCATCTTTTTATATCCACAGCCTGCCACCCACTCAGGTTGCACTGTTTTGGCTAGAAACAGTAAGTTATCCTGGAATTTAACAGGGTTGAGTGTATATCAGTCCAACAAACCATACCACCTGGCCTGCACTCCAATCAACAGGTTACTGGTGTGACCGTGGTTGAAGAGCAATGTTTAACGACAAAGGTAGGCCAACAAAAGCCATTGGCGTTGAATGTTTTGAAACACTATGTAAATAGTTAAAATTATCAAACCAAAAATACTTACGTCTGCCAGCATTTCTGAATAATATCTGCAACGGCAGGATCCATATCATTCGGAATGTCAAGACGCCGATGTTGAAATCCAACTGCACCAACAACTTGCATTGGGTTCATTCCTCCCCATGGTTGTTGCAACGTAGAGAGCTCCCACAATATGACCCCAAAGCTATAAACGTCACACCTACATATCAAATTGATGTCATTATTGAAAAAGAAATCTATCCAGGGTCCAGTCCAAAAATAATACTAAAAGAACAGAGAGGAGGGAGAATAAATGGCTTACTTTTCATTGGCAGGTTCATTTCTTAGCACTTCTGGGGCCATCCACTCAGCCTGAAATATTGCAATACAAACATTAGCTTACTCAATAAATACTATCTATGGTTGCATACTAGGAACAAAGAAATAAAAACACGTCAATTATCAAAAAAGAAAAGCATAACACTATTCTGAATTTGCTTTTTTCCATATCAACAAGTTAATTTCTTTAGAAGCAAAATAAATTTCATTAAAAAGAGCAAAAGGGGTAATCCATGGACACAAAATGTATTCAAGATAGCAACCTATCTAGAATTAGAAAAAGATACAAGAAAAACATGGAAATCAGGCCCATTAAAGGCTATAGAAGTTTTCAAAAGGAGGAGTGTGTTAAAAAAAAGAAGTCTTGAGTTCCTCTGTCATTCGTATACAGTCCTCAAAATTTCTCATTCATTTCCCTCCAAACACACTATATGGAGCAATTGGCATAATTTCTCACACTATTGCCATCGTGGGCAACCATCTAACCCTCTACAAGAGTCAAAAAGGTTCACTACCCTTCAAGGAATGACCCAAGCTATTACCAAAAGAATGTTGTATGCACTAAGTCCAGATGATCTTGCTGAATGAGGAGCTTTCGGTATAGTTCTCTCGGTGATTTTTTAAATTTGAGATAATATGTGTCGAGTTTCAATTCAGAATCAAAACAACAGAAAAGCAAAGTCCAATTCTCTGCACATGGTACGGAGGCATTTTCCTTGTCAAAAAAGATGTAGTGTTCTCTTTCTTTTCCCTTAATCACCACAATAAGATCTGCCAAATGTCTTGGTCCAGGCAACCAACAGGACAGAGTGTTCAAAAGAAAATTTAACAGATGATCTACTAACAAGAAAAACACAAAACTGAGTGCTTTACTATTGCTGGAAACATATAGGAGGTGATTACAAACTAGATATGATCAAGAAAATAATATATCCAGCATTAATACATGAATGTGATGGATACGTAAATCAAAAACATATAAGTCTAGCAGGATGATTTACCAAAACAACCAGAACAACACACACAGACACACACATATCCATCACATTCATGTCCATGAAAGTTTTCAATGGCTTACCGTTCCTGCAGTTGACCTTGAAGAAAGATATGTGCTATTTTTCATCCGTGATAACCCAAAATCGCAAACCTAAACAGTCAGAGAATTTTACACCATGATCGGTTAGGCATGGAAGATACATTAAATGCATTCAGCATGATCAGTAATGAGGCAAGAAACCACCTTCACAACCCAATTTTTATCAACAAGGAGATTTGGAGATTTCAAGTCACGGTGTACTATTACGGGAGAGCAGTTGTGCAAATAATTCATTCCCCGGGCCTGAAAGTTCAATCATTCAAAGAAGACATTCTTTCCAGTAAAGTCATCAATTATAACAAATTTCTGACTGGAACTGGGATAAAGGGCAAGAATTACTGAATCATACAGTATCAAGGGCCATCCTCAAGCGCCTTCTTTCATCTAATTGATTGTTAGGCCGGTGAATCAGCCTATACAAACTACCTCTGCAAAGCCAAAAAAGGGGGGAAAAGGTTATATTTCAATTGACAAAACTAACAAGACTCGAGAAATAACTTATCAAACAGAACATAATGGCTGTGGAAGCTCTTAATCAAAAAGAATCGTACTGAAAGAGTAAGCTCGCGGCTCTAATTCAATTTTGGAAAGCAGATAGAGATAAATTTGGTAAGCCATGTTTAGTTTCTTATTCATAAGGGCAAGAGTATAAAACTGTGTTTCTTTCTTTTATGAGAAAATTAGATGTATCTTCTGTAGCAATTCTCTTCTTTTTTTCTTAGTTTCTTGGTTTTTCAAAAATTCATATGGTAACCATTTATGGGATTCTCCCCTCATATTCTGTATATTGGGTCTCTGTTCATCAATAAATTATCCATATATAAAAAGGCACTAAGATTTTTTTATTTCTGTCTGTGATAAAGCAAAGTTTTTTTTATAAGTAAGAAATTTATTAAAACCACGTAATTAGGCATAGCCCAAGTACACAGGAAGTATATAAGAGAAAAATACCTAATTACAAGCTAAAGCTGAAAAACAGCACAAAAGTCATTAAGACTAGTCCCATCCATTACAATAACCGTAGCCCAAAGCAAGAATGTATGAATGCCAGACAAGAAAAAGGTTTTACATGCACTATCGCAGCAAAAACATTCTGATAAGTAGCCCAGTACTGGTAACAGTTTTTAGTCAAAAGTTACAGTATCGTACACATTGACTTCCATATATTAGTGACTAATATTATATCACGATTATGGTTAGAACAAGAATGTTTACATACCTGGGAAGAAATTCAGTCACAATTGAAAGATTTGGGGGACGGGTTACCGCTCCCATGAAGAGCACAACATTGGGATGCCTGAGTCTTTTCATTAACAAGACCTTGCAATTCAAACAGCAAGTAGAACAAATGATTTCAACACAAACCTTCACCTAGTTGGAGATAAAATAAAATAAAAAAATAAAAAAAAATGACAGCTAGCAAACATTTAATAGGAAAGGAATAGTTTTAGGCACGTCCATGAGGGAAGAAAGAGCTGGGCATTAAACAAACAAAGGTACATTTCCAAATTCCACATGAGGATCCTGACAAATATGTCATCCCTTAGATTCTGATGAGTCAAGCATATGATAAGTTCAAACAAGGTAATTAGGGCCAAGGAAAATTTTGACAGCAGATGCAAGCTCATAGCAGAACTGGCCAGAGAAATAACTCACAATTTATCGTACTTTAACATGATCTCCTGAATCAATCATTAATAATGGATTCACCACAGTTAATGTGAGTGTTCAAGAAGGGCAAATACAACGAAAGAAAGATTAATTCCTGGGAAGCATAGATATCACAAAAAAAGAATAAACAAATAAATAAAGACCCATATGTGTTATGCATACAGCAGGGTAAGGTGGGATATAAGGTGGCTTGGACAAGACAGATACATTTCGTAAAAAAATTATTTTTCTTGGCAAAAATCAGGCTGTGTACGTCAAAGAGGATACATTGTAAATTCTACAACAACCCCAAAAACCCTCCTGTGAGGTGTATTTGTTCTTTGTTTCAGATAATATTTAGAAAGACATGGCAATGCATAAGTTTCACTTAAGCTTCTGAGACTATTCAGGAACTAGAAAGCAGATCTTGTTTTTTAGTCCAAAGAACTCTCGCAAGGTTTGGTATTTTACTTGTTCAACCACCACATGGAAGGAGTGTTAGAGCCAAAATACTGAACGCTGAAGTACCACTGGTAATCTATTCATGAGAAACAAGCAAAAACATAAAGAAAGGGGAATGCAGATTGCACCTCACTTTTGAATTCCTCAAGTGATTGACCATAAATATCTTGGTCTAGAAACCTCTTCACAGCCACTTCCTATGGAACCACAGAGTGACAATAAAAATCAACATATAAAGCTTCCAAAGAAATGCAAGCAACAAATATTGAAACAACCAGAAGACAATGAAATATGGCTAGACAGTTGATGTTTCTATCATGAACTATACAATTAAAGAAACATACAAAAACAGAGAAGATATTCATGTGCCATTACGCATTTCTGGAATAGTAAAATGGGTGATGATGCTCTGGGCTTCAAATACGTAAACAGGGTCCAAGAACACCTCGATAATTCAATCACGGGTAAACCTTCCACAACTTAAATCAGATAAACAAACACAATGAAAGGAGATGAAATAAGTGAAGTTCAGTGTATCCTATGCTAATTAAAGATGACAGCATACTCGTGGATTTCAAGCCATACTATTGCAAAAGGAAGTTGTAGGCTTTTAACTCACATATAAAAGAAGAGTAGTACTATTTTAAGGCCTTTACACCACACACCATCCACATGGCATAATTTTATTTGTGAGACTCAAGTTTTAAAATTTATCTTCCAAATCAAATTATGTCACATGGATGGTGTGTGGTGTAAAGGCTTTCAAATAGAATTATTCATAAAAGAAACAATGACCCTAATTGTTTTGATAATTATCTACCAATGAATTAGAATCATTAATAAGATTCTTTTTCAGTCATTTTACTAACTATACAAACACAATACTCATGGATTTCAAGCCACACCATTAGTCTTTATACCTGAAGCATAACCAACTTCCTCAGGGAAAATTTCAAAAAATGAAAGGAAAAGGATTAGACCCAATATACTTTACATGTTTGAAACCAATGCAAAAGGAAAGGATTAGACCCATAGTATACAACAGAATAACAAAAATGCACCGCCATCATTCAGGGTCAACAGGGAAAACTCACAGTTCCGTGCCAGTCTCCACGATATACCTCTCCATATGATCCTGCCAAACAAAGTATGCACCAAAAAGATGAAATTACACAGGTCAAAAACCATATGCACTTATAATTCTTTATATGAGAAGTACATGAACTTGATGGGATAATGCACTGGTAAATACCAAGTCCGATACGCTCACCCAAGGTGATTTCCTCCCATGAAATCTCACATTCAGCAACTTCATCCAATGCACTATCAGATTTGGTGCTATCATTACCTGCTGAATCATCTGATTTTCTCTCGCCTTCTAAAATGGCTCCAGATTGATCATTATGCCGGTCGCCATAACCACATGGATCATAACGAGCAACATCTGCATCTCCATCACTTCTTGCAACCTGCTCATACTGCTTACTAACAGCTGCAGACGTTGCTACCACAGCTGCTGCAGTAGCAGTGGCAGCAGCTGTTACAGGAAGTTCAAGATTGGACTCAATGCTTGACTTTGCTGCAGCAACTACCATTGATGATGCGACAACAGCTGCTGCTGCTGCCGCAGCAGCAGCAACAGGTACGTTTTTTGTATATTTCACAGGAGCTGCTTCAGATTGTGATGGGATAGGGCTCGCAGTTACTTTCCCTGTATCCAGATGGCCAGAGGAAATATGTGCTTTAGAGTGCACTCTGTGGGGAGGCAAAGGAGGCAAAAAGTAAGCAGGATCAAGATCTTCTTGACCTTTGAATTTTTGGTTTCCACTCCCCTGCTTATTGTCATCCTTATCTTCAGTCAGAGACTTGGCCTCAGCTGCCAACACATCTAACTGCTCCTGATAAATTTCAGTAAACAAGTTCGGTGGAGCAACAACACCACTCTCAAGTAGCACATCATGAAGTTTCTGAGCTAATTGTGGATTCTCTTTGGCAGCATCGATCATGTATTGTGAAACATCTTTTACTTTCATTCTACGTACTGCAGGGGAGCTAACACCTTCAGTCCAAGAAGGAGATCTTGCACGAATGTAAGGATGACTAGACTTGCCAGGATTCTCCCGCACTGGCACTTTCTCTAAATTGGAGGGAGATATAAAATCATTGGAAGATGACTTGGGCTCTTCCTCACAGTTAGTTGGGCTGATTATATTTGCAGAAGAAGTTAAATCACCTCTGTCCTCAGATTCTTTTACTAAAGCAACGGAATTGCTGAACCTAGACCTCTTGTCCGATGTCCCAAAGTCTGACTGTTCTTCCAATGAACTTCCAACGCCACTGCTTGAAGAGGCCATATAAGAGGAGTCAATGTCTCTGGACAAAGGACTTGCAGGATAGAAAGATTCACCATATTCTATATGTGACCCAGCTGCATCAGATGGAATGAGTGTGCCAGGATCTGCCATTAAATCAACAATGTACTCCCTGAAATTCACATTATCCACATCTCAGAGACATATGAGGCTTTGAACCCAAAATGAAATCATCCTAAAAAATCACTAAATGGGGGAATTTTCTCCTCTGTGATCACTTTCAGCAGTAACTCAAAATATAAGAAAAAAATGCAACAACATATTCTCAAATGCAATCCTAAAAATTATATACATATATATAGGAGCCAAACTAGAAACAATCATATAACAGCATCACAAGCTATACAAATTAACTGTGTGAGAAAGAAGAACTAGAGCACCTCGTCTATGCATAGTGATATCATATTTCAGAGAACAGAAAATAGAAAAAAAAAAAATCCTGAATATTCCAGCTGACTTGGCTTCATCACAAAAAATAAACTAATACCAAATATACCTTCCATCATCGATCTTTACAACATTCATAGCCACATCATCAGAACCAGTGTATTGCTGTCCTTTCACCAACCGGCACGGCAAACCCACGCTATCTGCCAAAACCTACATAGCCACGGAAAATTTTGAAGTAAAGCAACTAGTGGAAGACTAGGATTCCGTACAAGGAAAAGTGATGGCATGATAACCCCAGCACTTCTCATAATGCAGCTGGACCAAAAGTATTAACTGGGTTAAACAATGGAAGACTGGTTCAGCAACAATGATGACAGGATGTAAAATCACTTGTAATCACCAATTATCTGACAAGCCATCTCTAACATGATTCACATATAGATTATTAGACAAGCCATTTATCCAGATATGGATCTATGCGGTTCAGAGGCAGATCCACTGATAGTTGAAATGTTGTCATATGCAAAGTTCAGAGGAAAATTACAGCAAAGGAAAAGCATTAAATATACACAAAGGAGGAAGTTACTCCTTATTTCACACCAAACTAGTTATTTTTCCAACTAACTATGTGTCAGTGAACGAATTCTTAAGAGGGTTGACCCGCACTATGCAATATTTCAAAACTATGAAAGGGGTTGGTCAATGTAACCATCGGATCCTGTAACCAGGCCTCCATGGGAAAAGCATCTGACTTGGAATGGACCAGGAAAGCATTTATAAAGTGAATAAAAGAAGTATATGAATATCTGTGGTAACATGAAGAATGTGATCATGTGATTGCATAGAAATCCTCCTTTTCTGTCATCTCCAATCTGAGGTATATCCATCCTTAAAAATGGCATATCATTTTTCTCAATCGTAATTAAGTGACGAACACAAATTTGATCAGAAAGTAAGACAAAAGTTGATATGATTATATCATCAGTAAGTACTGAAAGTGTGGCCACACTAAGGGAAACCAAGACCAATAATCTTGCATAGAAGTTTCTTGTCAAAACCACCAAAAGGAAATTCAAAAATGGGAATCAATGGTTCCCACATTATATCCAAACCCGTAGTGCCATTGCAAATTAGGGTTTAAACCATTAAGAAAAGGCCAAGAATGTACCTTGAACAACAATGCACGGTGACGAGCCAATCCAATTTTCAGAGAACCAAGTGGCAAAACCATGCTACCAAGGGTTGCTTTCAAACTGTAACTGAGACTTTGCCATGCTCTCAACATGCTTTCAGGATCCCCAACTGGTCCACCCATATAGTCAGCAACTAAAATAGCAAGCTTTCTCACCAAATTACTACCTACAAAAACGAGAGAATTGGACCTTGATTTGACAGCTAGCTCTAGAGCCCTCTGCTCAAGCTTCAACAAATTAGCATCAGCAGCCCTATTGACCAAAACTGCTTCCCAGGTGACTCTGTCTGACACTGGTGTTCCTTGCAGATCAACTAGGGAAGGCATTCTTTCTGAGGTTGATTCAGCCATAACTCCATACAGGTCGTAGAATCCATCCAGGATCTTGTCATCATAACTAAGTGAATTGTAATTCTGTGAAGCATGGATAAATCTACGATATGAGATAGGTTAGAAAAGAATAAACATGAGACAGATATGAGTCTCTGATTTTACTTAATTAGTCTCTGATTTATCAAAAAATAGATATATCAAACACTCCACATATATAGAAATAATTTATAAACTATAATAAAAAACTGTTAAATTTCCCTTTATCCCGTGTATTTTATGCTGAATTATGACCTAGTAAGTATGCTGAAATAAGTTGATTACACAAGTTGGTAACACCCAAATAGAACTGTCATGTAGTTTTTCAATTGTGCAGAAAAGCAAAATGCAGGAAGAATGACTACTTGCTAATTATACTCCAGTGGCAATGGAACATCAATTAAAGAAATGGTAGTAGGACAAAGATTTCCTGATTTCAACAATCTGTTGTCATCTTACATTGCATTGCCATAAGAGAAACCTTGAAGCTGAAGAGTGAAAGTACAATTACGAAAAAAAATGCACATGGACCAAAAAAGAATATATACAAGCATATAAGCATATGGATTTATAATTAAATGTAGTCAAGACTCCGCCGCAGTTATTAAGCCATAACCGTTGAAACATTTTACCGAAAAGCACAAGAATTTCCTAAACATATAGCTAAACAACTAGTAGAACCCATTATAAACGGGAGATTCATATACAGATAACTACCTCTACCCTGCCTAGGCTAACACTTGCAAAGCAGCTTTGATGGTGACACTCAACAAGATTGCTTACACTGTCAGAATCCGACTAACATTAACTTGACTGAAATTTCACTCTCCTTACTTTAATAGGATTGAAGAACAGGGATCGTAGGAGCTACAAGGGCGACAATGACACCTTCCCAGATCCTTTTTTCCTATTTTCCTTGACAGCTCTTCGAATATTATGTTGAAACCATCCAGTATATCGAGAAGCATTTTCTGGCAACGTATCACTTGATATGCTACATGTAAGTGGGCTACACCCCAAGCAATATAAGATCAGACTTTATTTAATGGTGTAGGATCATAAGCAAGTGTCTCCCTTACATATACTCATGATGTATTGTGATATCATAAGAAATCAGAAGAAGGGTCAAACTTACCCAGTATCGATAGGCGACAACTTCAGCCGGAGTATTATCAATGGCACAAGAGCCCAAACTTATCTGCTTTACAGCCTCAATCTGAACTGCCTCAGGATCCTCCCTGGCACTTAGTTCCAAAGCCAGTTGTATCTGATACTCTTCCTCTACATCAGGATCCCTCGAGTTACTTGAACCTGAATCAGGCCTCGCTCCATCCAAAACAACATCTAAATCACCAGGGCTAGCCAAATCAGACGGTTCCATTTTTTCTCCCCTTGTCACATTTGAAGACGACGGGGGGCTTGGACTACCTCTATTAGCAACTGAATTCAACCAACCCGAGAGCCCCAAAACGGGTTTATGCTCAGGATTATGATGGGACCGAGAGTGCAAAAGCCTATCAGGGGACCCTTCATTAGAATTGTTGCCCTTCGATGTAGTAGATCCATCTGCATCTTCCGATTGATTGGACATGATATGAAGCTTCTTAAAAAGGTTCTTCATATTATTTCGATTCAGCAAGCTGAAGTTTGGAATGCTAAAGAAGTAAAAATCTGGTCACAAAGCTCACCATTGTCTTTGGGCAAGCATGAAATCTTAATCACTATTCCACCGCAAAAGTAGAGTTCAAACGAATCCAAAAAGCTCCTTTTTTCCAACATCCCTTATACCCCACAAGTGACCCCAAACCAACCTCTCAAATCCAAAATCCGAAACAACCATCATAAGCAATAGCCAGTAAAGCTTGCAAATTACTAAGACGATCCAGATGCTTGAATTGAAAGCTTTCACACTCCTGAAAGAACGGAAAAGACTACGTGTTGAAGACAACACAGAATCAAGTATTATGCAAGATCGAAGAGAGCTCAAACTATAACAATATCAGAATTTTGATATATTATGACCTTCAAGAAGCAGAACAAGGAAAAAAAATGAATATCCCAGATTAAAAAAACTGGATCTTACTTGGATACAGAGAACAAGAACGCATAGAAAAGAGAGAAGCGTCTCTTGGGGAAGTTTGAAAAGGGGGCAGGTAACACAGGCTGAGACAGCAAAGACCAGCAAGTGGGAGAGTAGGACCTCATATAAAAGAATGACCCACTTGAGCTGAGAGGCTGAAGGATTTCACGTCCCAGGAAAAGGTTAAATTGGTGGGAAACACAACCAACTTGCTCTCCTCTCTTTCTCTCAGCTCCGAGTCTCTAGCCAGTGATGGCATGACTTGGGAAACTTTCGTGGGTGAACTGCACAGGAATGGAATATTAAATGGGCAACTTGGCCAGCCAAAATCATTCTCTGCGACTCTCAAGTTTCAACTTTTGCTATTTCGAGCAAAACTTATCTTCTCCCATGTAAACGCTTCTGTAATCCATTGACGAAAATAACTCAAACCGTATTTGAAAGAAATAAAATGTCTTATATACTAGCTTCTCATTCAAACTTATATTCCGGATGATATGATTTGTTATTATTCATTAATTATTTAATTTGTTATTTTAAAAATAAAAATTAGGCCTAGTTCATTTTCACAGAATTTTTTATCTCATCTCATCTAATTATTATAATTTTTTCAAATTCTCATATAAAATAAAATAAACAATTCAACTTTTTTAAATTTTAAAATAAAAATATATTCTAATAATATTTTATTCAACTTTTAACTTTTATCTCTACTAATCTCATTTCATCTCATCTATAAAAACAAACAAGACAAATTAGCATTATGTGAAGAAAATAATTTAAATGTAATATATAATATAATTCTTCAAAGATTTATTAAAATTTTAATTTTCTTATCAATAGTTAAAACTATATTTATATCTCCATAGAGTTATTATATAGATCAAAAAATTCCTCTCCTTATTAATGTGAGAACATAACATTAATCTACAACCTTTCTAAATCCAATGTTCACACCAACTCATTGTATGATACAGACTTGATGGTAGCAATGTCTTTTATTTGGTAATTCCACTCATCTATAAACATTAAACCAACTTAAACCCATACGCATACGTAATGTTAATACGTAAAAGTTCAGTTGATATGGATGAAGTATGTGGTACAGAGATGATGAGTTAAGTTAAAATTGATATGGCAGAAGTTAAGTTATAAGAAAATGTTTAAATATTTCAATTCTAAATTTTTTCCAAGCTAAACATATTTTGGAATACGTCGACCAATTTATATCGCACCTTCTATAATTCTTATGAAATATTCTACTTATCATCTATATATGACATATCTATTTTTATTTTTTATTTTTTATTTTTTTAATAAATTTGTGATGCAAGGATGATGAGTAGAAAAATTATTTTAATTTAGCAGAAATAAAAATTAAAAATTAAAAAATCAAGTTTGATGTGCGGTATAGAAGGACCAAGAATTGAGATCATATTTAGATTTGTACTCCAACTAGATTAATCGAAATTACAATTAGAACTCAATATAATCATTACAAATGTGAAACAAATGTGAAACAAATTTTTCTACCTACCATCATGGAAATTGAAGCTGCGTTTATACACCTAACTTGCTGATTTTCGTGAACAATGTGCTTATTATTTAATTCCATAAAATTATTATATATATATATATATATCACAAAGAATTCAGAGCATTCAATTGCCATGACCAAGTTTTTAATGCTATGAGTTTTACAAGAATAATGGGGATGCATGCACTTATGACTCATGAATCCTGTTTTTATGAAGGTTTGGTCAAATTTTTATTTTTGTGGCAAAAATAAAAATTCAAGCAGAAGAATTAAAAACAGTGTATAATTAATTATTAATATTCTATTGTTGACCATTGGTTGGTGTGTATTGGATTTGTATCTGGAAATATGAAGCCTACCAAATAAATGCAATGACTCTTTTTATTATTTTTTCCTCATCAAACTGACAAATGACAATGACTTTTTTATTTTTTTCTGTTTGGATATTAAGTTAAATTTAATTTTTTATAAATAGTAATAAATTGAGGTGATAGAGTAAATTTTTTTGAGTTTATCTAAGATAAATTTAAATATATTTATAAAAAATTAAAAAAGATTATGGATCTCACGTATAAAAAGATTTTAAATTGAAATAAATTTAATAATTTAAAACTTAAATATTTAAATATTAAATTTAATTTAAAATTAGACTGAATTCCAAACGGGATATACACTTTTTCAAAATTTTGATTCACTAAAAATGATTACTTTGACCATACTTTCATAAATTCATGAATCATTAAAACCAATTATTAGATTAAAGTGAATATTTCTTTCTTTCTTTTTCCAAATTAGGATAATACAAAGAAAAAAAAGTACTGATCGGGATAGAAGGAATAAGAATATATAAATATATATATATATATTTATATATATAAATGTGCACACTTTTTTTTTTCTTTTGTCCTATTATGATGCCCTAATTAACAGGGATCATAGGGTTTTTTCTCAACCTCTTGAAGCTACTTTAATTTGTTTCTGCAATCACATTAATTTTCTGCTTCCCCAATTGATAGTGACCCTAGAAAACTTCTCTACCTATCAAAGTTAATATTTCATTTGTATAATGGGAAATTTATATTATATATTATTCCAATGAATTAGGGATACTCAAAGTTTGGGAAAAGGAAATTCTCATCAAGCAACAAGTCAAGATGTGGAGATGGGATTAAGAAGTTGAAAAATATTCGAGAATTAAAAAATAATAATTTTATCATCTTTAATCATACTCGTTATAAACACACGTATAAGTAATTGTGATTTAATTATTTAATAGGTCTTGTTTGTTTTCTCATATAAAATAAAATGAGATGAGATCAGTTAAGATAAAAGTTAAAATTTAAATAAAATATTGTTATAATATATATTTTTAATATTATTTTTATTTTAAAATTTAAAAAAATTAAATTTTTTATTTTATTTTGTACGAGAAATTGAAAATATTGTAATGATTAAATAAAATGATATGAGAATAATTATGAAAATAAACTAGATCTTAAGTAATTAATATATAAAATTACAAATTAAAATTTGTCACATCAGTATGATTAGAAATTATTATATTTTTTAGAAAATTAATTATAATTAAAAAAAAAAAACCACGTGATCTTGGATAAGAAGAGAACAAAAGAAGCTCACGTTTATTTGACCTAGTTTTTTATTCTCTCTTCTTTTTGTCGTTTCTTCTTTCCTTTTGCCATCATAATTTTTTAAAAAAAGAAAAAAAGAAAAAAAGGTTCTCTTTCTTTAATTGGGGAGAAGGGTTTGGTTTGACCAGACCTTTGTTATTTAAAAGAGGTGTCCCTGATCGGTTCTGTATATACATGTATGAATATGCTAAGTATCTTTGCCTTGCAGATGCTTCACTGTGCATGTCTTTTCCTTTTTTTGCTAGGTTTTTATTTCAAGTTATCCTTTCTCATAAATGAAAAATTTTTATTTTTATTTTTATTTTTTTTAAATCAATTTACTTTATTATGAGAAATACTTAATTTATAAAATAACCGATAAAATAAATTTATAAATTAACGTAATTTATGAAAAAGTATATACAGAGGATTAAAAGGAAGTGAATACGACCATGGAGATGGAGGTGCATCATAATATCATATATTATTATGATATGGGCTTCACAAAGTAATTTTATCTCTTAATTTCTCTCCCTTCTGCCAAAATTATTCACATGGGAGATAGTGGGGTCCAAGTATAATTACAAGTTTATATAATTATATTTAAAAAAATTAAAATCACAATAATATCTTTTTTAAAATGATATTTTTATTCATCAATAGAACTGTACACGCAGTTTCCCATTGTGTGCAATCCTCACTCAAAACTAGAAATAGAATTTCTCATATATATATATATATATATATATATATATATATAAAGCACAGTATGTAGCATGCGATATCATCATATAGGGCATGTGCATTCTCCTAGAATGCCTCTAAGTTGTCAGAATATTACTAGGAATGCTTAGAGATGTGAATATTCTGACTATTAGAGGCATTCTAGCAGAAATGCACATGCCCTATGATAATATCGCATACTATATACTGTGTTATATATATATATAATATATATGAAATATTATATATAGAAGTCACTGTTTATAGCAGTCAGTTTTGTAAACATTATGTATCAAAATCTATACCACACGTTTGTTAAATTTAAAATTAGAGATAGATAGGAGAGATGATAAGAGAGAGCGGAAATGAGAGAGAGAGTAGAGATGAGATAGAGAGCAGAGAGGAGAGAGAGAGAGAGCAGAGATGAGAGAGAGAGAGCAGAGATGAGAGAGAGAGCGAGACGAGAGAGAGAGCAGAGATGAGAGAGAGTGGAGATGATGAGAGAGAGTTGATGAGAGAGAGAGACGGGAGATGAGAGAAGCCACTGCGTTTGAAGGAAGAAAAAAAACAAGTGGATGAGAGGCATCCACGTAGTGTGTGCATTGTGTGCACCACTACAGTGAATGCTCTCTAGCACTTCTCATATATATATATAATATATATGTATATATATATATAGCACAGTAGTATCTTATGTTGGTATATATTTATCTTTGAAAAATGCCATTATTCGTTTGAATTACATCAATATCAGTTAAGGAGTCACTTAAAACATATCATATTAATCAAAATAATTATTTTATTTTCAAGTCGGTATGTAAAATATATCATACACATTATTTAAATAATAAAATTTATCTTTCAAATCAAATTATGTTACATAAACAGTGTGTAATATAGCAGTTTTAGAATAGCGATACTCTAATCTAAATGATTGAAAATAATAAAAAATTAAAAAAAAAATTCTATTCACAAGTTCTTGTAAATAGCACACTTAGCAAAGTGCCTTACATAGCATAATTTAATTTAAAAAAAAATTAATTTGAATCTTATCATATAAGTAATAATATAGATAGTATGTTTTACATACCGACTTGTAAATAAATAATTCTAAAAATTAAGATTAAAGATAATATTTTTCTTTTTCTTTTTAATTCGATAAATATAATATATATATATATATATATACACACACGTACACGTATAAAAAGTGTGTTCCATTCATAAATAATTTTTATTTTTATTTTTTTAAGGCGCGGTCTACTTTTTTATAAAGAATTGCATGAGACTTGTAAAAATAATTTCTCTTATATTTAACTATTTCAAAATCTCTGTCAAAACTATTCCAATTACCTTCTTTTACCCTAAATCTAAGTAGATAGAAAATGTGAGCCTATGGTGGGGTTTCATGCGCATGAATAGCCATTTTTAACGCGTTTCTTGCTAAGCAAAGCGTGTAAAACATGAGAGACGTCAAATCTAAGCGTGCGTGCGTGCGTGCGTGCACAGATAAGCATCAAAGGATATATAGAAACATAATCATCTCTTGACTTGGTTGTTTTGTCCTACAAGGAATTAACGAAACGATAGAATTCCAACCTTGCTTATAATGGAATATTAATATATATAGAAAATTATTAAAAATTGCTATTGATTTTGGATAAGTTTCTCGATCAAAATTAAGAAAGTCAACCTTGCATTCACATTAATGAAAGAGAATAGTACCCATACTCTTATGACGATCGATGAATTGAGTATACAATAAAATTTGGCACCATTACGCACATATTCTATAACCACGCAATCAAAGTGATTGGATACGGCTCGTTTGGATAGTAAGATAAGATGATTTTAAATGAATTGAATAAAATATTATTATAATATTATTTTTTAATATTATTATTATTTTGATATTTAACAAAGTTGAATTGTTTCTTATATTTTGTATGCGAATTTGAAAAAGTTATAATGATGATATGAGATAAAATTGATTAAAAGTGTTTCTGTATCCAAATAAAGCCTTAATTTAAGATATGCGTACTATATATTATGAGTTATGTTAGATAAGTCTTAAGGTGTGCAAATTATAATCACTCATTTTGAAAAAAAAGATAAAATAAAATTAGAGTCTATTATTAAAAAGTAATTTCATCATGTGGGTTCTAAATTTTTCTATTTTTTTAAAAAAGAATGCATAAGACTTGCATACCCTAAGATTTTAAATATCATTTCTTATATATTATACTAGAATAATATTAAATATATTCATAGGGCCTGGTGCATGTGTAATTTCGTGCACTAATTTTAAAAAAAATAAAATCTGTATATTATTAAAAAAATAAATTTTTTTCACATAGATTTTAAATTTATTTATTTTTTTTAAAAAAAAATACAGGATTTATACGCTCTAAAACTGTACAAGTCATTTCCCATTATATTATACCAACAATTGCTTAATGAAATAAGTTCCTATAATATAAAAATACCATGTCACTTGTTGATACAATAGATTATTCGAATAATTATCTAAAAAGATGACGAGTTTTGCTTATTAGAGACATCCCCTTTGTCGACAACCGCTTTCTACAGTCACTCCAAAAAAAAGAAAAAAAAAAAAAGCATACTATCTTTTTATCAAAATATTTTTATATTTTTTAAGATTTTTAAAGGATGTGATAGTAATTAACATGAGTCATGTATGTGTGTTTTATGCTTAATGAAAATAATAAGATGAATTTCATGATTGAACTTAACTACTTAGTAATTAAAACACATAAATCAATATCATTATTAATACTTCTTTTAATGTGTTTTTGTTTTCATTCCCATTTTTCGTAATAGGAGCAGTTCCTCCTCCTGAACTTGAATGCTGACCTTCTAATTATCTTATTAATAATGGATTATATTCTTTTATGAATAAAGAGTGTAGAGTTTACTTATTCTAAAACTATATATAATACTATCATTTTGTAAAGGGAAATACAAAAATATTATACAAAAGTAAATCTAAAAATTGATATAGCTTGATATAATACGTCAGATTGTAAAGTTACTTTTATTACAAAATAAATCTGACGAATCCTATAAAATCACATCAATTTATAAAATCATATATTTTGGTTGATGCTATTTATTTTTAACTAGTCCTCTTTAGTCCTAATAAGTTTCATTATAGTTTGATTGCATTTAGATGTTAAATTGAAGTGAGTTGAGATGATAAAATATTGTTAGAATGTTATTTTTTTAATATTATTATTATTTTAGAATTTGAAAAAGTTGAATTGTTTATTATATTTTATGTTGAAATTTAAAAAAATTATAATGATGAGCTGAGATGAATTAAAATGAATTTGGTAACCAAACATACCCTTATTTTCTTAGTAAAAAGAATAATTCTTTTCATCAACTATTATTTACTATACACATCACACACTTTATAAAAAAATAAAAAAAAAATTATTAGATGTGAGGTATAAAAGTGAATAGTAATTAATGCATAGTAAAACCTTTAGGTCAAAACTAATAATAATTTTTTAAAAAATAATGAGATAAGTGATATTTAAACTTTAAATTAATATCTAAGCTAAATTAAAATAAAGTTTTAGGAAAAAATAATTAAGAATGGGAGAGAAATTATATCAAAACCCAAAAACATATCTTTTGATTTATATGTAATTAAGAATTAGGGCGGCTTTATTAATTGCCTGTCCTAGTCGGACATCCTTTCTTTATTGCAAAAAAGCAATGCCAAGTGGACCATCCCCATCCCTTTCTTAAATGAGAAACACTACTTTACCTCTTTAAAGTGACACCTCTATTTAACCGTTGGTCAAATTTTTTTTTTTTTTTTTACTTAATGATTAAGAAAGTGATTTTAAATATATTGATGTATTTTTTTTATTTTTTAAATATATTTAAATATATAAAAAAATGTGAAAAAAAAAAAAAAAAAGATTTTACCGCCCAGCGGTCAAAATGGGGCGGCATTGTAGCCGCACCCTTCTTAAATATTATACAGCTCAACAGTTTTTGGTGATAATGTCAGCACCACGCGCTTTCCATCCACCCAGCATTATTATAAGGTGTCATACATACTATCACACTTTTTGAACACGACGTCTTTGCTTAAAAAAAAACAGAAACACGACGTCTTCTAATAAATATTATATAATTTATAATTTGAAAGTTTTTATACGGTATATAATTTATAAGTAGTATTATGTATAGTAGTAGATTACGTAATTATTATGTAATTATTTTTTAAAAAATAAGATTTATTATTAAAAAGTTAATTTTTTTTTTTTTATATTTAAATTGATTGAGAGACATTTGTGCACTCATAACTAGGCCCAATCCGTCCAAATGATCTGATCCAACCGATAAATGTGCGTCAAACTAATTTTTGGGCTGAACTCGTGAGCTGCCGATTTCAACTCGCCTAAAGTCATGCATGTTAAGCGTTTCTAACTTTCATCCAAATCAAACCCTAGCTGGCTAGCCCTCCGTATTCTCTTCCTCATTGTCATCACCTTTGTTCGTTGACGTGGTCGTCGCCTCCATTTTATCTGTTTGTCATTGCATTCCTTTCCATCTTTGGGACCCATTCCGAGTCTTTATCTTTCTGTCATGTGGGTAGCACCAAGCCGACATTGGCACCAACAATAGCGAGCATGGAGGTGTTGTTGGTCCTCTTGGTGTGAAGGAGAGGCTCTATGAGGGAAGAAGACGAGGACGAGAGCAATGGAGTTAATCTCTCCCCCTGCATCCCAGTCCCAGCCCCGAAGTCTATCTCGATGTCATTATCATCTTCGCTTCGATCCTCACTCATCCTCTATTTGTGGTCAATTTGTTGAAAAATCAAGAAGATTGCTGAGGTTGTGGACAAAGCTTGGATTTAAATATGCTCTGAATCTCTAGAAATCCTTTACTTTGATTTGTTTTGCTTACTTTCGTTTGAATTTTATGGTCATGAAGTTTCTTTTCTTTTTGTGTGTTTCTTTTCCTTAATTATGTGTTATGAATCCAATATGTAGAACTCACTTTTGAAAACTAGCTTACAAAGAAAATGTGTCTAGGGGTTATAAACCATCAATTAATCTCATACTTAATATTTTAATCTCAGAAAACCAGCGCTAACACGGACTGGTTGTGCGCTAGGTCTTTTTCCTAGCTTCGGGCAAACACTGTCATGCCGGCATCACCCCCATACCGCACGATTGCAACCGTTGTAACATAACCTTAGATGTGGGGTGGCTCTGATACCATTTGTTATGAACCCACTAGGTAGAACTCACCCTTGAAAACTAGCTTACAAGGAAGGGTGTCTAGAGACTTATAAATCATCAACTAATCTCATACTTAGTCGATGTGAGATCGTAACATTCTGCGTTTGATTTTTGTTTGTTTATGGATGGTGTTAATGGTTTTTTATTAATTCTTTTGGCTGATGGTGTTAGGGGTGAATAGTAATTAATGGATAAATTAATGTAAGGTTTGAATAGTAAATTGAGATAAAAGTTAAGAATTAAATAAAAATTATTAAAAAAATATTTTTTTAATATTATTATTGTTTTAAAATTTGAAGAAATTGAATTATTTATTATATTTTATGTAAAAATTTTAAAAAATTATAATGATTAAATGAGATTAATTGAAACTATTTTTAATCCAAACCATCTTTAATTTTTTTTTTTTTTTTAACCATCTTATTCTTCCATTGGATACTGTCTGACATACTTTATTGCCAATTTTATTGCTAAAAATTTGATTAGAGCGTGGCAATGCGCGTGAGGTTATTTTCTTTTCTCGCTTCCCAGACAAGGACCTCGTGCACCTAAATCCGGGGATGGGGCCCACCATTATCCAATCATAAAGGGCCTGGGATTGTATTTTTTCAATTCTCATTTGACCGTGAGAAAGCGCGTGGCCTATAATTTGTTGTTCTTTTTTCTTGCCATATGCGGATTAGGACCAATGGGCCACTATTGTTTCTTCAATTGTTTTTAACTTTTCTAACCCTTCTTTTTCTTTAGCTTATAGTTTAATTAAAACAAGAGCTCGTGAAGCTTGCGGTGGACGTGCCGTCTGGACCCACGTTGATGCTTGTAGTTTCATTTTTTTCATGTGTTTTTATTGTAATTTTTTATTTTTAATATTTAATAAAAAAGAAATAAGTTATTAGACTTAATGTCCATAGCATTAGTATCCCGTACTCATCCTCCTTGAGAGGACGGAAGAGGCTATTTAGTTCTGTTTTTACAAAGCATTTTCTTTATTAAGAGAGAGTTTTTTAGAAGTTAAGATAACGTCCACCATAAAGGAATTTGTGTACGGGAATACTCCAGAGCAGTTGCGTAGTTTGGCATATAGTTCAGGTTTTTTCCTGAGTTGATAAGTCACAGTTATAACTTCGGTTCATTGAATGAAATGAAATATGTTTTTATAAAAAATAATAAAAAAAAAAAGGAACATTTTTTTTAGCAGTGCTACTCTCTTGCTTGAGTAGCACCGCTCCATTTGACTGCTTGGTCATTTTGACCTTTTTCTTTTCTTTTTTTTTTTATAATATTTTTAAAAAATAAAAAAATATACTAATAGGTTAAAAATTATTTTCTTAATCATTAAGTAAAAAAAATTAAATATACAAGCGGTCAAAATAAATAGACAAAATGAGAGGACAAACTAGTACTTTTTTTTTTTTTTTTTGGGTATTGCCAACTACGAAGTCACCTCAAGTATGGTTTCGGCATAATCATGTCTTAAAATTAGTATTAGTATTAATAATATTAAAAGAGATAAAAAAAAGGGTTGATATTAAATATAGTTTCACATTTTCTTTAAAAAATAGTAGGATTTACTATTAAAAAATGACATTTTTCATGTGAATTATACGAGTAATGCTAGATACAAGACCTAAATAGACAAGTTTCTTATAGAACTTTTGTAAAAAAGTAGATTCCATTAATAAAGAATAGATTGTTTTATACTTTTTCATTGTAGGATCTACTTTTTAACAAAGGGATTGTATTGGCTTTGTCTATTTAGAACTTATACAAATCATTACTCGAATCTCATATTTACCTAAAATTGTATAAATCATTTTCCTAAAAAAACAAGGTTTATGTTTATGATTCTTCCATGCTAGATCCTCTATAACTATACAATAAGATTCTAGCTTTGCATCTTTTCAAGATTTTGAGAATATAAGTTGCTCTATGAACGACATAATATAGCTAAACAAATCATAGTTAAAAATGATGTTACATTTCTTAGTAGTATTATCATGAAAACACTCCCTTTCTCATAATACCAAATGAGACCTTTAGGGTAATTTTTATGGGAGAGCCTTTCATGAGAATCGAGTTAATTGAAAAGGAAAAAGGGCAAGAACCAATAGCTTAATATAATAAGAAAGTTAATGGTAGAGTTTATATACATTTTTGTAGTCATGCAGCTTGAATCTTCCTTATTTATCGTTTGAGTGCTCTCATCTATCTTATCCGATGGCGTTGCTTGTAGATGACATCGAGAAGTAGGAGCTCAACTTCATGGGCACTTGTACGTAGATGACATGTTTTGTGGTATTGCAATGTAAGATACATGAATACTGTTTCACAACCTTCATTTTCCTAGTCAGCCATGTTTATACGATGCATACTTTGTAATTAACCCTCGTATCATTCAGAGAATCACTATTAATACTATTATTTATTACAAAAATTACACGTGCAGTAATTTTTGTGTATTCCTTGTGTATTCTACTAATATGATTGGCTGCATCACTTTTTTTTAATATAAAATAATTATTTTGACCAATTACATCAATAATTTATATTACTGTTATGGTTGCCATTCGTTGATGTGTGTATCTAGGTTATTGTTTTATGTTAATTACTTAGTTAGCTACGGACAACCTTTTCATGTAAAGGTTTTAATTTTAAGAAGATTACTTCGGAGTTGAACATTTATTGGGCTTCATTCCTTTTATTAAGGATAAATAGAAAGATAAGTAGGGATTAGGCTATTGGGTTTATATTTGGTTGGAGATGAATTTAGGCTAGGATAGTAATTTAGGACTCATGGATTGAGCTCAATCAAATTGTGTTGGAACCAAGTCGGGTCTCATTTGTTTTCACAACTCATCTCATATCATCTAATCATTACAACTTTTCTAAATCTCATATAAAATAAAATAAAACAATTCCATTTTTTCAAATTCTAAAATAAAAATAATATAAATATATTCTAACAATATTTTATTCAATCTTTAACTTTAATTTCAACTCATCTCATCTCATCTGCTAAAATAAACAAGGCCCGAGATCAAACCATGACCACCCACATGAGATTAAGGGTGTAAAAAAAAAATCAGTGAATAGGTAAACCGGACCGGACCGAACATGTGAGTTTGGTCCGATATCGGTTTTATTTTTCTTAAAACTTGTCAAAATCGGTCCGATTTTGATTTTTCTTTTTTTAAAACCGGATCGGACCGAACCAGACCGGTTCATATATATATTATAATTTTTTATATTGTATATAATTTTTATATATAATTATATATAAAATAGTTTTGTATTATATGATAAATGACTAATTAATATAATATTAAATTTTAAAATCTTATATCACTATAGTCTATTGTATTAATAGTTATACTAATATTATATAGTGTGAATTAATAATTATACTAATATTATATCACTTTATATTATAATATGCTATAATATATTACTATAGCCTATAATATAATTATAATATACTACAATATATTATTACTACATTATTATATATATTATATAATATATAATACAGTTTGGTCTTAAATTTTGTCTAAAATCGGACCAAATCGGACTGGTTACACCCCTACATGAGATGACCCATGACCCGACCCGGCCAACTATTTAAACCCGAGAGCCAAAGATCCCATGCACGCATACTTCTATTGCCTTAGGGTTTTATGTCGCAACTTGTCTTCCTCCTAGTCGTACGCCTCCACACATTCTGTCACCATCTACCACCACACATCCACCACCATTTGTGTGTCGACCACGCCAGCAAAAGAGGATAGACCACCTTCCAAGAGCAAAAGGAATGTGAAGAAGAGTCTTTCCTTGTCGAGTGGAAGGCAAAGATGGTTTTCCCTCGATTTGGTGAAAAATGAGGCAGTGGTAGTTTGCAAAGTGCAACTAGTCTAACATGTGAGTGAGCAACACTATATAGAAAGCCTGACAGACACATCTTAGCCCAAGGTGATAAAGGACGTTTTACCTTTTGTTAGGCAAGCTAGAAAAGTTGCCTAACGTGTGTAGAGGAGAACGACGAGCTGAAAAGGTTAGTAGTTCTAAAAAATGTGACATTCGTATAATGGCGAGGAACGAACCTAAGTCGAACAATGTTCAAGGACAAGACCTGTGCAAACGTACAAACTTTTCGGAATAACATGGAAACACTTAGAAGGTGGTAATGTGGTACGCAGAAGCCCACACTTTATCTAAAGAGTCACATCCGGAGTGGGTTTGTATAAAAGATTATGACTCGACAGACCATATCGTCTGAACTCAAATATATGGTCCAACGCCATGTGAGAGACCCTCATTCAATAAGAGACTATGAATTAGACCAAAGGTAAGCCGTAAGGACATGTGAGCCTTATATAAACTCTTCCTTAAATCTTTCTCAGGTCAATGTAGCTATACTAACCAACTCTCTAATCAATAGTTGTCTTTTATTATCCCACCATATACATGTTTTTCCTTGTAGCAGATGTCCAGCGTATTGAACTTTTAGTTCTTTTGTACATCTAATAATTTCAAATGTTTGATCTAGAGGCGATCAACCATTTTTTAGCCTTCATCGGCCCTTTTGTACCTATGAAATTAGAGTATTTACATACTAAAAATTTCTCGTAGAAGCAACCTCTTATCTCCATTCTTGGTTGTTTCTATCATTTTTCTTGTGACTGTTGCTGCATCTATCTTTGAATTAGCTCCTGATGCTATCTCATTATGTCCGTCAACTGACATATAGCAATAGCAATAGCTCGTCCCCCATCCAACGAAGGATTCTATTCTTCCTAATTATCAATATTCCTTCTTGAATTTCTATTCCTTATGTCCAGCTTTCTATCACGGGCTAAGACACATAGATGAAAATCCAATACACATTTATACAGTTTAATCTTATATTCACATACTAATAATTCAATCATATATATTGGTATCAGTTCCTAGTGACATGTTGGTTTACCCAGAGATGTAATTGCTCTAATAATCACCATTTGACACTCTCAACCCACACTTGAGATTTAATGGAGACTTAAGTGTTGGGACATAGAATACAATGTTACATACCTCCATACATGACAGATAATATGCAATGCACCTTACATGCATCTAGCAGTATACAATAATCAAAGTGAAAAATTTATTTCAATATTTACCAGAATAAACTAAAATCCCAAAATATTCTTCGTAACTTTAAGCATACAAACTTGTTAATTATCCATCAAAAGATAGAACCTAAAACAAAAAATATCATATTGGAGTAAAAAACTCCTTAGTTACAAACATCTAGACCACACATAGTTTCAAACCTAAAGATTTAATAGTTCACGCATCTCGACAATCAATAACAAAATAACATTTAGAAATTAGAGTATAAGCTCCATCGTCTCCTCCAGGTCAAGTTCATCACTAGTTCACCTTGTCCATGTAAGTTTATTCCTCCTCATGCTGACCTATCACGACTTATACCATTCTGTATGAGAATGGTAGTTGGGACTACCAAGGTGAGATGTTTGCAAATCTCGATATATTATACTATTAACATACTAACAATTTACAAAGCATGCATATCAATAAACATGACGTGAATGCATGAGTGACGAGAACTTGCTTTTAAAATAAACATCATCTTCATCATAACTTCCATGACATGTTTGCTTTCATAAAACATCCCGGGGACCAATCCGCCCCGCCCACTGCCCACTTCAATAATAGACTACAATCCACTATGCTCAAAAATTATTTATGGATCCAAAAGTGATCACAAACACATTTTTAGACTCAAATTGTAAATTTAAATTTGTAAATATAACTATAATTTAAAAACTATATAATTTTTAAATTTGCTAATGAATATTTTATGTAAGTTGTAGTATAGTAGGGTGACTCTTTTATAGATTGCCTTCACAATACAAGTCTCACACTTAAACAATGTGGGACTCTTGTATTGCAAATGGTTATCCTACTATGTTACAATTTACACAAAATATTAAGTAAAAGTTCTACTTAATACATATTACTATATTTATATATATATATTATATAATATATAAATGCGGGGCGGGAGAAATGAGAGGTGGGTTGGGCCCTCCCTGCCCCCCGCCCCCGCATGGGCGGGGCAGGGTTGCACGCCCCGCCATGCGGGGGCAGGGTGAATGGGGGCATGGCAGCAAGGTGCGGGGCCCCACTACCCACTCTTAATAATTCTTAGTAAATCGTGTGCACCTGTTAGTTACCGCACCACATTATAGGTTCTTTGACCAGCTATGAATACATCATCAAAGAAAGAATACTCAGGCAGATCTTATCGCCTTCATTGTGAGCATTTTATTGCGCACCCACCAACATTAAGTGCTTTCTGCTTCACTTTGAATATCTTTTCATTTCATTCGAAACTCGTTGACTTTTTTCGTGAACCTAATAGATTTCACTCCATTATTACATACTCTAAGAGTAGACATAGGAGTTCTTCTAGGATAATACCTCATCTTAGCATTGAGCTCGTGACAAAATACTTTTCATGATGGACTCATACTTTATGAAATTTACATATGCCTGAAATTATATATACTAAGGTTTGAAACTTTCTAATTAACCCTGAAAATATTATCAAAACATTTCGGGATTTCGAAAATCAACAAAATAAAAAATTAACCACTAAACTTTCAAAAATTACATTTTGGCCCCATAATTAACCCAAATTCACCAACTACATATATTTTCTATGACAAATTCATTTCTAACCTCAAAAATAATATTTTCAAACAACAAGCTAATGATACATGCCAAATCCGAACCTTTGAGCATAAGAATCTACCAAATGCATTTAGGCATAATTTCACATTTGTAATCCCCTAAACCAAAAATAAGTACTTGGATTAACTCTAGATTAGAACTCAAACATATGTACATTGTCTTGTTTCATGTAAAAACCTAAATATGCTTAAAAACAAAACCATTTACACACTAAAATAAATCGAGATATATAAACAACCGTTCTCGAGTATACAACTATTCTTTTGGAAATGAACTTATTTTCTTAATATTAAAGCTATGCAAACTATCATCAAGTTTCATCTAACTCTAATCAAAACATTCATACCACAAAAAATCCGGATTTACAAGGATCAAATCGAAATGCACAACCATAGATTCACACTTGTACCAAAATTTTCAATTCAAAACCAACTTCAAGTTCAACATATAACTCACAAAATATACTTCAAGTCACAACCAAACTCATCACAAAGCTCCAATACATGCTTAAAATTAATAACCAAAAACTTGAATCATCATTAACTTTCAACAACATGCTAACCGAAACTTGTATTAACTCTAAATGACATTTTAAACTCTAATATTTTAGATCTTGAACAAAAGTCATATATCCAACAAATATACTTCATATACAAGCTCTTCAAAATCTGTACACACTGTATAAGTGGAAAAAAAAAATAGCTTACAAAGATAAAACTCAAACTATGACATCTAAACTCAATAATGAATTTCTAAGCTATAAACCAACTTATTCTTCAAAAATATATTATTTTCTTCAAGAAAAACCTTCCAATAACTGACAAACTTGAACATCTAAAACATATAAAGATATAGAGGGAAACCTTGCTTATCAAGGGTTGAAGCTCTCGGCAAGAGGTTAAGAATTTTTTTTCCACTCCCACTTCACTACTCAGTCGGTTTCTCTTTCGAACTTGAGCGGGTCTTTATGTGTATGGGGTGTTTTCAGTACAATGATAGAGGGATGTGCAAGTCATGGCCTTGTATGAATGTATGGGTCTTGACTTGCTTTACATACAAACTCACTTACAACTTTACGTAATTTGTTTACATGTATAAATTGAAGACTAAATGAAGATTGATGATTTCACCACATGTAATTGAAGTTTCTCAAGTGTTTTCAGCTAGCATTGGGCATCCTATATAGATGAGTCAGCTTGTTAGTTATGTGGCACACTAGGTGACATTTCACGCTCTCCTATTGGCCCACTTGATACTCAAAAAATAAACACATTTATTAAACCATAGATTTTTAAAAAATATAACGAATCCAATAGTATAATATAATTCTTTTTGTCTATTTATGATTATAAGCATCCAAAAGATCCAAATTACATGTTCTCCTTAAGGATCATAGATTGACTTTGCTTTTAAACCGAAATCTTAACTAATTTAATCCATAGATTTCTTTTCCTATGTTTTCCATGTTTGATCCACTTGTCTAAATTAAAGAAATTCTTTTGGTATAATTTCTTTTGGGCGTTACAGACAGGTAGAGAGAGTCCCCAAACCATTCTTGCAGTAAGTTGCCACGAGTTTCTTACAGGTAGAGAGAGTCCTTGTGATGATTGAGGTGAGACGGCATCTTGTTTGCCTCACCTGATAGAGGGGAAGCTGAATCCCTGAGCATATCACATGTGTTTTTGCTTGAAAAAAACTCCCTAATATATGTGTTCATCATTTTCGTTACATGAAACTGTACCTTGCATCTTCGCGAGCATTGTCTTTCACTAGCAGTTTTGTTATAGCTGTCTAACCTACCTATGGTATCGTTTATCGAAACTATAGGTTTTGATGCAGAGGTAGATTCAAGAAGAAAAATCAATCTCATCCAAGTAATAGATACAAAGGCAAGTCTCTGTTAATAGAGATTTTGTTGTTGGTTTGAATTTGTATTACTTAGTCTAGTGACTGACTATGTTTAGTTTGTCCTATTTGGATTTAGGAAACAAACAATTGGATCTGTATTTTATGTTTGGAGATGAAGTAACATGTGGATATTTGGAGTATTTACTGAATGAGTTTATTTATGGTTAAAACCTTGGTACAACTAACACTTAACATTTACTATTCTGTTGTGATTTTATATGGAACATTCACTTACATGTGCAGTTCTTTGTGAACATTGCATGCCTAACTTGATTAGAACATTGGGCGTTACAGATTGACTGGTACCCTTGGCACAACAGATCCTCACCAAGTTCTTTATCGAGGAATAGGATACCATAATCTATCATACCGTCTACTGTTGATATTGTTGCTGAGCACCACAACCACACAACAAATTCCTTACACCACAACTCAAGTTGATAACCATGCCACAGCCACCAAGGACCAGTCAAAGTTCCCTAACACCACCAATGAGTCACCACAACTCAAGTTGCATTATTGATAACTAAACGATCCTTATACCTGGGTTGCACCCATTTGTGTGACACAACACTACATTCTCGGTGATGACTTCTCTTGCGTTTCTTTTCATTAAAATATCTAAGATCATGTCTAGACAACATTTCAATGCTAAATAAAATGAGTAGGGTAGGTTATGAATGGGTTAGGGTAAACCGATATGTAACTAAGGGATTTAATGGTGATGCAAGTGCAACCACTAGGTGTTGGTTATTTGATGGTTCAAGAGCACGGTGGTATTATGAGTATGTTTCGTAGTGTATGTTAATTAGGTGGAAGTGCTCGAATGGGCAAAAAGAGATATTTGTGTACTATGTGGTACAAATTAGGTTATTGTGATTTTATAAGTGCAAATAGGGTAGTCAGTAGAGGTTGTGAGCTTTATGTGAATAATGTATGGATTCAATGAATTAAAAATAAGTGTTATGGAAGTGTTGTGATGAAGACATTTGACTTATTTAAGATTTTGAGAATTAAGATTTAAAGAATGAAAAATTTAGTGTACTAGGGTTCATTATTTTATGTGGAAGATTCTAAGTTAAATAATGTTGATTTAGTGAGATTTTTGAGATCACATGGTGTAATTTCATGAGTGCGTAAAATATGAGTGCAACCATGATGAATTAGGTTTAAAAGTTGTGCCCTCACTTTAGTTGAAAATGAGACGTGTGAGGTATTACACAGTTAGCCTCTTTAGGCCTAGTAGTATAATTTATATTCCATATTTAGTTTAACATAAATATATACTTATCCAATTATACGAGTGTTTTTAGGTTCCATTTTACGCTATGTGATATTTACATTTAGCTTATTTTACATAAGGCTCAAAGTAAGTGACTATGGTTATAATTTTCTAAGTAACTTTATATAAACAGAAAAAAGGTCATTATTTTTATAACTCTATGGTACTGTACATCTTTTATAAATGTATATGTATAGGTATGAATCGTTCTTAATAGTCCTTGTTCATGAACTCTTATAATTATTGATATGATGTATGTGACTATGGAAATGCATGATAGATGATGTGACTAAATAACATATGGTGTGACTATATATTCTAAATGAGTGAAAGATAAGGTAAGGTAAGTGTAAAAGAAAATATATATATATATATATTTTTTTAAATAAAAGTGATTCAAAGGTGATGGATAGTGTCATATTTATAAAATGTGATAAACATGATAATAATGTGATATGTAATATTACTCCAATTATAAACGACAAAAATGTTCTGCATAGGCCTAGGACTTTGCAATGTTAATATTAGCTAAGGAAAGTGCAAAAGAAAAATTAAATAAAGGGAATATAAGGATTTTATGCATGATTAATATTTTTATTTTTATTTTTTAAAATCAAGTAATGTATATTATTTTATCTAGCCTTTCATTTTTTCACCCCCCAAAACCCAATTATTATTGAGTCAGGAAGTAGACTTCACAATTGAAAATTCATCTTGGTCTTTCTCAACAATTATTTTTGTCACCTAAATTTATTTTAGGGGTTAATTACACTTTGACCCCTCAAACTTTCGCTCAATTTTCAATGTGCTTCCGAAACTAATAATTGCATCTAAGTGGACCCGATTATTTTCAAAACTTACCAATCTCTCATTACGTCTACCAGCAACGTCAAATTTAACGAAAATTCACTGTAAAAATATAATTTTCATCTAATTTATTATAATTGATCATATAAAATATAAAATAATATATGCTATCAATTAATAATAAATCATAAATCATTAACCATATATTAAATTATTTGACACCTAAGTTGCAAGCAAGTATGAATAATCTGTGTGCACAATGAAATTATTTGATATTCATTAACTATATATAAATTAATAAAAAATTATTTAAATTACTGAATTAAAATTAAGTGAATTATTAATGTGGATTATGTAACTAACTCATTAATTTTTTTTACTATAATTATATTTATGATGTTGATAGTTACTACTTATTAAGTTAGACTTTACTATTTAATATGCATAATTATTAATAATATTATACATTTTATATATGGTTAATGATTTATGATTTATTATTAATTGATAACATATATTATTTTATATTTTATATGGTCAATGATAATAAATTAGATGAAAATCACATCTTTGCATTGAATATTATGCACATGAGCAGCCAGTGAATTTTCGTTAGATTTGAAGCTTCTAGTGGACGGAAGGGGAGATTGGTAAATTTTGAAAGTAAGTAGGTCCACTTTGATGCAATTATTAGTTTTAGAGGCACATTGTGACTTGAGTGAAAGTTTGAGAAGATAAAGTATAATACATGCGGTATATTTAAGATCTTGGGAAGGGTGACAAAACGTTTTAGTGGGTTGTGTATATTATACAATATGGGTCAACCCGAACACGACCTAACCCATTATGAATTAATTAAAAATATATCGATACGACACGACCCGTTTATGTAAATGGGTTGAATTGATCCAAGTAATTTATTTGATTTGATTAACATAATTATATATAAAAGTTAAAATCACAATATCTCCAAAAAAATATAAAACTAACTACATAAGTCTAAAATTACAGTCCAAACAATAAAAATACCAAAATTACAATCCAGAGAAAGTGTGGGAGACGGTCGTGACTCGTGCGAACTAACTTAATTGAGAATTGAGAGAGAGTTGGGAAATACGAAATAGGGTTAGAGTAATTTTGCTTTTAGGTAAAAAAATGATATAATTATAATTTTGAGTAAAAAAAGTTAATCGGTCTAAACGAGTTACTAACGGATTAAGTAGGTAGACCCGTTAATGACTTGTTAATGAATCATGTCCTAATGAATTAATTCGTTTTAATCCAAATTCATTAACTTCAAATCCAAATCTATTAATTTCATATTGTGTTGGTATTAAATTAACAGATTGTGTCATACATACATATATATATATATATATATATATATAGATACATATATATATACACTACTATGAAGGTTAAGTGCAAGGCACGTATGCCCCTTGTACATAGCGTTCGGTTGGAGGAAAAAAAAAAAGCTATACAAAAATAAAATCTCTTAACAAAAACATATAATAGTAACAATTCATTAATTAAATAAAAGCTCTTTAAAAGCAGATTCTGAATAACACCTAATTAAAAACATCATATTTATATAAATGGGCCAACATACAAAATCATCATTCAATTGACAAGTTCATGAGAGTTGCATATTTAAAATCACCAAGTTTATAAACACAATTTTTTACATAAATATTATCAAGTTTATAAGCAACATAATAATAATAATAATAATAATAATGCATATTGAAGTTACAATCAAATATAATTGTCCAATATATGCATGGCAGCATGCGTATAATGTCGTACGGTATGTAGTAACTAAAAGTCGACGAATCCAAATTTATTTGTTCAATAAAAGAGTCGGATAGAAATAAGATTAGTAAGTTGTGTACTATAGGTCAAATTAATAAACCGATCGACACAACAAATGGCGATCTACAGGGCATGGTAGAAATGATAAAAACGTAAATAAGATAGAGATCAAGTAATAATGCAATATGAAATAAATAATTTGGTTTCACTCACCAATTACATGCATGCTAGCTAGCTAGCTGCATGATTTGATCCTCACCACATGATATACCATAATTATATGTTAGCTAGCTAGCTTTTTCTAATTTAATTTGGACTCTTCTCCATAAATATATACATGATAACATAACTAGCGTTATTCCTAATAAGACATACTATTCACTAGTTGCAATTTTTTTTTAAAAAAAGTGGCTCTATAGCTACTACTGCTTTGTTGAGGGCTCCTGCTAGTGTATTTCATGTGTTTTTTTATTTTTTTTATTTCTTTTTCATTGGCTACAATTTTCAAAAAAAAAAAAAAAAGAGTGGCTCTACAGCCACCGCTGCTTTGTTGAGGGCTCCCGCTAGTGTATTTCATGTGTTTTTTTTTTTTTTTTTGCTTTTTCACATGCATTTTCTTAACATTTTTCAATATTTTAATTGAAAAATAGAAAACATCATTAAAAAATATTTCTTTAATTACCAAATAAAAATAAATATAAAAAAAAAATTCCAAAGGGAGGCAGCAAGAAGACTAACATTTTTCAAAAACAATTGTGCCTGCCTAGTATATATATACGTATGAGCTTATGTGACTATATCATACTGCATGCACGCCAACCCATCTAAAAAAGTTAGAGTCATTTTTTGTCAATACACCAAAAGAGTTCAAAACCTTTAGAATATGAGAAAATATATTTGCAATTATGAATTATGCAACCGTCACGTAATTGTTTTGAAAAAAGTGAATAAAACATAGGACCCACATAAAAAAATTAATTTTTTAATAGTGGACCCCACTCACGTGACGTTTACACACTTCACGCAAATGATTTTTAATGGCAATTTTTGTAATTTGTTTTTTGTAATAATAGTCAGTTACATAGAGGTATATGCAGAATAAAAAATGTCCAAAAAATATACTATTTACTATTGTTTATATTACTGTTCATATGAGGATAGACGCTTTTAAGATATATATGGCCCTCTAAGAGCATTGGCAATGGCCTAGCCAAATGCCAATGCAAGTCCATAATTTAGCTATATGTAAAAAAGAACATCTACATTGGACTAGTTAAAAGTCCAAAGTTAAAGATTTCAGCTACAATAAAATTAGACTCCTCTCCAAACATTGCAAGTTACTATTCATGGTTGAAACTAATATTTTATTATTTCATCTACTTTCCACTTTCTTTTCTCTTTCTTCATCTATTTCCCTTGTTTTTCATTTCTTCATCCCGAAACGCATATCTCCGTAGCCCTTCGTCTTCTTCAACCGTGAGCACCAAAGAGACCTACGTCTTCTTCAACTGCAAGACACCTTCTCTCCGTCGTGTAGCCGTCGTCTTCCAGCCCAAAGGGTAGTTTCTCTTCCTCTCTCCCTCTTCTCTGCTTAGATTTCCTCTCCCTATTCACTTTCTATTTTCTCCCATTTCATCAAGTGATTGAATCTGTGTTTAGGGTTTGCAAGGACCACTCTATCACAAGGTTGCCTTGCCGGTGAATCCTCGTCCAAAAGGTTGCACATTTCCTCTACAAACTGAACTTGAAAATCGCGATTTGGGTATTTCCGTGTAACTGATTTGATATTTCGGTATTTTGATTTGTGATTTGGGTATTTGTCTGTGCTCATGCGTAGTGTTTAATGATTTCGGTATTTTGCTTTGAGATTTCGGTATTTTGTTTTGTGATTTGGGTATTTTTATGTTGGAATTTGGTTTGAGATTTGGGTATTTTGGTTTCTGATTTGGGTATTTTTGGTTTGAGATTTTGCGATTTGTTTAATGTTTTCTCATTGATTAGATCAGAAGGTCTATGTTAGACACATTTCCTAAAGTAATATTAAAATATATAATATTATATTATTATTTTCACTTTAAGATAGCTAGTTCAATATAGACTCAACTAGTCAAAAGTTAATACTATAACTAAAAGTTAAGATTCTAGTCAAATTTTAGACTTGGCAATGGCCTAGCCTAAAAGCATTGGCAATGGACGAGTCATTTGCCAATGCAAGTCTTTTTTAAAAGTAAAGGTGAAAAAAAACATCTACGTTGGCTTAGCTAAACACCTCAAGTTTAACATTTATGCTACAGTAATTCTTCACCCCTCGCCAGACTTGGCGAGCTACTGCACACGAACCAAATTTTTATTTTATCATTTTTTGCCTCCCGCTAAACTCTTTCTCTCGATTTTTCTCTGTCTTCTTCCCGAAACCCCCATTTCCTCTTTCTATTTTTTTTTCTCTCGAAACTCATTCTCTTCCTTTCTTATTCGCCCTTCTGTATCTTCTTCCCGAAATCCCCATTTACTCTTTCTTTTCTTTATTTCTCCCGAAACTCATTCTCTTCACTTCTTCTTCGACCTTCTCTATCTTCTTCCTGAAACCCCCATTTCCTCTTTCTTTTCTTTCTTTCTCCCGAAACTCATTCTCTTCCTTTCTTTGCCGCCCTTCTCTTTCTTTCTCCCGAACATTCTCTACCAAAACTCCCTTCTTTTCTTCGCCCTTTTTTTTTTCTCCCGAAACTCCCTTCTCCTCTTCTCTTCTTCGCCCTTTTTCCGCCTTCTCCCAAAACTCCCGAAACATAGCAGGTCTTCTCCGTCTTCTCCTCACTGGAAGTGTCGGCTGGAGGTAAGTTTTCTCAGTCACTCTTTGCCTTACTCATGGGGTCTCACATCCCCGATTGTTTAAACGCACACACACTCATATTTCTCTTCCTCATTTATTTGCTTTCACATGATGGAATTTTTGGGTTTTAGAATACCATAGTTGGAGGCAATTTTCATCACTGGACCGTGTGGCACGCTCGTGAAAGCAATTGATCCCCACATTTAGGTTTAGGTATGGAAAATCTGTTTTACAGAGTGTGTGCAATTTATATAATATTTATTTGGGGGATATATATATAGTCGTGATTGCTGGAGATTTATAAGGGTTTTATTAATTGGATTCAAAGTTTGTGCAATGTTGTTGGTTATTGAAAGGCGTTGATTGGTATTCTGTGAGTGGTATTCTGTTATTGCAAATCTGTGATTGTGATTAGTCTTATCCCACTTTGTGATCAACCTATTCCTGCTCTTCAAATATATCGGTACTTTGCCAAATGAAAAACAAGATTGTTCATATAACTTCAAAACACAGAAATTAACCACCATATAATCCAAGACCTCACTTGTGGTGCTATCAAATGTAAGGGCTGACTAACAGAGAAATGAAAAACAGAGAAATGAATGAGAATGTACTGAAGTTAGAAGATATTATTGCCATGTATGGTCTGTACATATGAAGGTGTATTAAATTATTAATACAACATTAAGAGCTGACTAAATCTAAGTAACTAAATGTAACTAGAAAATCACACTGATTTGTTAAGTCTAATAAAAGGCAGCAGGCACCCACAATAGTCTTAAGAGTGTGTGAGACAATAGTGTGAAGAGTGTGTGCGCATGGATAGTGAAATATGATGCTATGTATGGTACTCTTCCTCGGCTAATTTAGATTCTTTAGCATATGTTTTTCAAGAAAAGTATAGTTTATTGGTATGATGCTATGGTTGGGCACCTGCTATATATTGTGCATCTCAGGATAAATTTTGATGGAAACACTTGCTTTTTGTGTCATAAATTTGTAAATCATTATATTGGTTTGGTTTTCCCAGGAAATTGCTACTACATGTTAGTGGACTATTTTTGTAATTAGTGGACTTTTAACATGGATTGTTTTTGTAATTAGTGGACCTTTTTTGTAATTAGTGGACTATTTTTGTGGACTGTTTTGGGGTACTTTTGTTTTTTGTTGGTATTTACAATTGTGGGATAGAAAAATAGGAACTCAAACGAGGAAACCCATTTAGTTTGTTAAGATAATCTTGTGATTGATTTCCGGGAAAACCCAAGAAAGTGAAAGAGATTGAAACTACCTAGTGTTTAGCCATGTTGAGTTTTTGTGCTTATTTTTTCTATTTCTTTTCAAACTACATAGAAATTATTATTGGTATTTGTTCACATTCTTCTCTCCCTCTTTTACGTGCATTCTCTGAAAATAGATACCCCACTAAATGGATGTTTGCTGTTTATGGATAATATATAATATAATACCTGTTATGGAATGGATGTTTGATGTTTTAAAATTTTCAGATTACAAAATAACACTTGTACCTCTTATTCCTTTGGTTTTCATTATTCAATTTTCTTTGTTTATGCAATATGATGCTGAGATACTTCATGATGCTAAGATACTGCAATATTCCATGATGAGATGCTATATAATACAACAATATGATGCTGAGAATTTAATATTTGACTTGAATATTGGCCAACATCTCTGACTCCTTGAAAATTTAATATTTTTCAAGGATGAACACACGTTTTGATGATGACCCATTTTTCACTACTCTATTGCAAAATGGATGAGGAGGTTGTAATAGCGCCCCAACGCAACATGGAAATATTGTTGTCCAAGCAACCCCTAACGACGGTGAACAGAGGCATTCTTAAAAAAAAATTCAAAGATGTACATCTTTCACTGTTGAATAAGATAACCTCCTCGTCTCAGCTTGGCTCAACATTAGCATCGATGTGATAAGGGGTACTGATCAAAAGTCTAGTCAAATGTGGGAAAGAATTACCACATTTTATCATGAATATAAAAAATCAAACATTGCCAACCGTTCTGAGGGTTCTTTGATGAATCAATGGTCTATGATTAAAAAATGGACAAATAAATTTTGTGCATTTCTAACACAAGTAGAGTCATTGCACCCGAGTGGTGCAACGGAGTAAGACAATGTACGTATCATCACGGAGCAAGACAAGGTATGTACCATCTTCCACCATTCATGCAATTTGTGATAGACTTGCTTATGAACTAACAAATATTTCTTCACCTTTGTAAATTGAGAAGGCAAAGATGTTGTGCAAAGAGATGATAGGCTCTAATTTCACAATGGAGCACTTTTGGTGTCTCAGAAGACACCAACCAAAATGGCAGCAACACATATCCACCGTTGATAAAAAGAGAAGGTCACTAGAAAAAGTGTTTGGTGAAATTGTTGTTGACATAGCCGAGGAGGACGTGGAGGTTCTTGCTTGGAGACCTCCAGATAAAAAAGCTGAGAAAGAAAGGGAGAGGAATCGGAAGTCGATGGAAGGCAACAATGGTGAGATCAAGATTGCCTTAGCTAAAATGACTGATAATAGAGCGACATCCATGCAAGAGTGTAGAAATTCTATGTTGAAGGTATAAATAGAAAAATCAGCAACATTTGCCCTAAAGAAGAGGAAGTTTGAGGTAAAGATGATGATGCTAGATCTAAATGGCATGAATTCCATGCAGCAACAATATTTCGGCCATATTCAACTCAAGATTTTTTAGGAACGAAGATCTCATTCCGGAGGTACATCTACATCTCATTCGACACCTTATGGAGATGTCTAACGTCTAATGTTGTTAGTGAATAATTTTTTTGAAATTTTAGTGGTTGCCCAGCCATATGTGGGCTGGATAAACAGATGAACTGTTTTGAGATAATTAGTAGACTGCTTTGGCAATTTCTGAACTATTTTGGGATAATTTGTGGACTGATATGGGGTATTTGTGATCTATTTTGGGATAATTTGTGGATTATTTTGCCAATTTGTGATCTGTTTTGGGATAATTTATGGACTGTTCTAAGATAATTTGTGGACTATTTTGGCTCATTTGTGGACTATTTTGGCAATTTGTGAACTGATATGGGGTATTTATGATCTATTTTGAGATAATTTGTTGACTGTTTTGGCAATTTGTGGACTGTTTTGGGGTAATTAATGGATTGTTTTGGGGTAATTTGTAAACTGTTTTGGGACAATTTGTGGACTATTTTGGCAATTTCAGGACTGTTTTGGAGTAATTAATGGACTGTTTTGGGATAATTTGTAAACTGTTTTGGATTAATTTGTGGACTATTTTGAAAATTTCTAGACTATTTTGGAGTAATTAATGGATTGTTTTGACAATTTGTAAATTATTTTTGGGTAATTAATAGACTGTTTTGACAATTTGTGATCTATTCTGAGACTTCAAGATTGTAAAAACTAAAAAATATTTGTGATTTACAACTATAGATGTAAATGAATATTTGTAAAAACTGAAGAATTACAACTTGACAAATTAGAAATTTAACGTCATAACTTTACTTAAAGTTGAATGCAAAATTAAAAATTACATGAATTCCAAATTTTAAATTACAAATTAGAAACAGAAATTTAAATTACGTACGACCATGAATATTCCATAAATGATCGATAGAGTTGGTCTGGAGTTGACTATGAGTGCCTCTATCTCTAATTCGATGATGTTGTGCAATGAAGTCTATGAATTCAGGTATATTATCGCGTGAAATTGGCTCATTTCGAGTCTCTTTCGTTTGTTCATAAATGAATTGCTCAGCCCTAAGATATAGATGCAGCTCTTCTTCAATGATCATATTATGTAAGATAATGCATGCGTACATAATGTATTTTAGTACTCCAGGACGAAAAAATCTCGCAGGTCTACGCACAATTGCAAATCTACATTGCGTACTCCGAATGCACGCTCCACATCTTTCCTTGTAGACTCTTGGCAAGCAGCAAATTGTTTTTTCTTATTTCCCAAAGGAGATGAAATTGTTTTCACTAATGTTGTCTATGAAAGATATATACCATCTGCAAGATAATATTCCATTGTATATTCATGACCATTGATTGTATAATTGCACGGAGGAGCACGACTTTCGGCCAACGCAGCAAAAACAGAAGATCGATCAAGTACGTTGATATCGTTATGCGACCCAGGCAAACCAAAAAAAACATGCCATATCCAAAGATCATAAGATGCTATAGCTTTTAAAATAATAATAGGTTTATTCACGTGACCAAAATACATACATTTCCATTCAGTAGGACAATTCTTCCATTTCCAATGCCTACAATCAATGCTACCCAACATATCTGGAAATCCACGTCTTTCTTCGGCATCTAGTAATCTTACTATATCACTGATTTTTGGAGATCTCAAATACTCACCCCAAAAAATTGAGACAATTGCCTTAACAAAATTTTTCATGCTTTGTCGTGCGATGTTTTCTCCAATTCTTATGTGTCCATTAGATCTGCGGTGACCCCATATGCTAGCATCCTAATTGCTGTAGTCATCTTCTGAAGGGAAGACAATCCAAGCCTCCCACTGACATCTCTCTTTTGGACAAAATAATCATCGTGAGAGACTACTGCATCATGTATACGTAAAAAAAGATCACGACTCATTCGAAACCTCTTCCTAAAAAGATATGTAATGAATCACGTCTGATGAACCTACGACGTTGAGGAGTACGATGAGGTGTAGAAGATGTTCCCTTGGATATCATTGCAATTGCTTGCATCATATCCAACTCATGATCAGAATAATCATCATCAAAATTTAAAGATGGATCCATAGTAAATTGAGGGAAGAAAACTAGAAGAATTGGAGGAAGGAAATTTGGTTTTTGATGAGTGTAGTTAGAGGATTGGTCTATTTATAGGGTTTGATCATCAACTACTAGTTACAACTAAAAAAATTGGTAAAAAAAGAAGGGTTGGCTACAAATTAGTTCATTCAAGAATTGTAGATGGTGATTGTTTGATATAATAAGTTGTTGGCATGTTTGTTGGCTTCAACCATAATTCTAAATGTAAATGTTGGGTAGAAGAAACGTTGGTATGTTTGTATATGTGATTATTAGGTGAATGATTGACAAAATATATTTATTGAATAATTAAGTTGAGAGAAAAAAAAGTTGAAAAATAATAATTTTATTTATTAATAAAGTTATTAATTAATATATGAAGTATATTTGTAAAATATTAAAAAAAATTATATATTATTAAATTCTATAATATTTTATTATTATTTAAATTTTAAGATAATTAATCTAATATGGACTAATCTATCCACAAATCTATATTATAGTAAAAATCTAACATTCTAGTTACAAATCAATGCTCTAACTGATTGGTTGGAGTTGGGACGGAAGACGACAAGCCGGAATTGCAGCAATTCACGCGTTATTATTACATTTCCATCATTCACGGCCCAATGGCCCATCTCCCAAAAGCAACCACGCGACTCTCTCTCTCTCTCTCTGTGGTCCGCACCCACCGGCCACCGCACAACGAAGGACAAAAGCGAAGGAAACCACCACAAGAAAGTAGAGCAGGTGGCAAAAGCTGCGAGAATAAAGAGAGGAAGATAAGAATCTCAGAAGAGGGAGGAGAGTGAGAGCGGGCAATGCTGAAGAGAACGAGTGGCTGGGAAACGAAGTGGAAGGGATTATATGGGGAGTGGAGACACACTGGTGGAAGGGGTTCGTGGTTGGTTTCTCAACGTCGAACAAATAATTACAAAGAAATACTCATATTATTGTTGGTGGTGGTAATTACTATAAAAATTCAGGTGCTAACCCGAATAATAACAAGCATGCCAATAATGTCATTATCAATGATAGTTGTGGCCACGTCTCTTCGGTGAGCGTACTTCGCGCCCAATCGTCCAGAATTCTTAAGCGCGAGAAGGAACTAAAACAAGGTGAGGAACAAGAAGCAGAGGAAAGTCCGGAGGGAGACTTTAATATCTCTGGCTTGAAGCTCATTGAGGTTCACAAACGAACTACCCACTTCAAACCTGGCTCCATGGATTCCCAAAAGAAGGTCGCTTTTCCTTTCCTTTCCTCTCTTTCTGGATATCTGGGGGTTTTCGTTTTTGAACTTTTAGCTGATATCTCTGTCATTTGGTTTAATTTGGATTTTTTCTGGGCTTGGTCTGATTTTCGTTTCCCGTTTGTTTGATTTGAGATTTGTTTTGTTGTTTTTTTGTTTAGCTAAAGGTATTCTTTTTTGCTGGTAAGAGGGTCCTTGTTAATCTGATTCTTCTTCTTATTATTTTTTGTTTTGTCTGGCTGTGTTTGGCTTCTTACGAAATTTAACACAGAAGTTGGTAGGATATAAAAAAAATCTTATAAAGTAATAGTGTTATTTTATATTAAAAATAGATTTATAATTAAACATAATATATTAAGTCACTAAAGTTTATAAATTTTCTTTTATAATTTACATATTAAACATTCCTTAATTTATTATATAAAGAAAGATATTATATAGAGAAGGATATTCGAATTGGATAAGCCAGAGTTAGATGGTAAAACGCTGTTCTTTTCTTAGGTTCTGTTAATTCAATGGGAAAATGTAGAAGGGAATCACGCTTTGAAATTTGCAAACGTTGTTGTTGGATGCTATGCCATAGAAGCAATTATAGTGCATAACACGGATAAAATAAAATTAGTCATGCCTACCAAAGCCAAGAAAAAAGCTGGGTCCACTCCTGCTGGAGGAAAGGAGTTGTTATGTTATTGACCCACTCCTGCTGGAGGAAAGAAGTTGTTATGTTATTGGAAAATTATTAGGTATTCCTGGAGTGTGGATGGCGTGGTACTCCCATCTTATTTCAACATGCTATGTAATTAAAATTATTTTTGTAAGCATAAATTTTAATTGGCATGACATCCTATAATATGAGATACCATGTATCCGTATTCCGACATTACCTAATAATATCACCGGCTTCCTAGAAAAGTTAGGAAACTTGCTGAGTAGATGTAAAAGCTGCAGGTATGACAACTGAATATCTCTAAGATTTTCTATACACACGTATGCTACGGGTATTGGTTTCATACAAGTGTAAGTTTGAAGATCCTTGGTGTTTTTGGTTATAAGATAATAGCTTTATACAAAGTGCTAATGGGTTGAAAAGGGCATTTGAGGAAGATGAGGTGTGTAAGGTTATTAGTAACATGGCAAAGGACAAGGCACCGGGCCCAGATGGCTTCTCGATGGGTTTCTTCCAGGCTTGTTGGGATGTAGTAAAATGTGATATTATGCAGGTTTTTGCAGAATTCCACTCCTTCCATAACTTTGAGAAAAGCCTAAATGCGACGTTCATTGCTCTTATCCCAAAGAAACATGGGGCTAAGGTAGTTGAAGATTTTCGCCCCATAAGCCTGGTAAGTGGAGTTTATAAAATTATCTCCAAGGTCCTAGCAAACAGGCTTAGCTCAGTGATGGAACATATTATTTCTAAGCCTCAAAATGCCTTCAATAGGGGGAGACAGATCCTGGATTCGGTGCTTATTGCCAATGAGTGTTTGGATGATAGGTTGCGGGAAGGTGTTCCAGGTGTTCTTTGCAAGCTTGACATGGAAAAGGTTTATGACCATGTGAATTGAGATTTTCTTCTTTACTTGCTTGGTAGGTGTGATTTTGGTGACAGGTGGATTTCTTGGATCCGTTGTTGTATATCTACCATCCGTTTTTCAGTATTAGTTAATGGTACTCCTGCTGGATTCTTTAACAGCTCACGTGGTTTGAGGCAGGGGGATTCATTGTCTCCTCTCTTGTTCGTCATTGTTATGGAGGCTCTGGGGCTGTTGGTGAAGGCCGCTGTTGGTGGAGGTTTTTTATCCGGTTTTTCGGTGGGTAATGGTACAAATGGTACTACTTCACTTTCTCATCTTTTATTTGCAGATGATACACTCTTATTTTGTGATGCAGATATTGGTCAGATTCAATCTCTGCGAGCTCTCTTGTTATGCTTTGAAGCAGTGTCGGGGCTTAAGGTTAATCTTAGTAAATCCGAGATTGTTGCGGTGGGTGTGGTGCCTAATATTAACCACTTGGCGCGGTTGTTGGATTGCAAGGTGTCGTTCTTGCCTATGAATTATTTGGGTCTTCCGTTGGGGGCCAATTTTAAGGCTCGAGCCATTTGGGATGGGGTGGTGGAGAAAGTAGAGAGGATGCTTGCTGGGTGGAAACGGATGTATTTATCGAAAGGGGGTCGACTTACTTTAATTAAGAGTTCATTAACCAATCTCCCCACTTTTTTCCTTTCACTCTTCCCTTTGCCTGCAGGGGTGGCAACTAGAATTAAGAGATTATTCCGGTCTTTTTTGTTTTGGGGGGGGGCAACCAAATTCCATTTGGTTAACTGGAACAAGGTGTGTTCTCCCATTCCGAATGGAGGTTTGGAGATCTGCAATTTGAGAACGTTCAATAAAGCTTTATTGGGCAAATGGTTATGGAGGTACCACTTAGAGGGGAACGCACTTTGGAAGGAGATTATTGATTCTAGACATGGAAGGGGGTGGGGAGGATGGTGCTCTACGGAAGTAAGAGGGAGACATGGAGTGGGCCTATGGAAATTTATTAGGAAAGGTTGGTAGGGCTTCAAAAGTCACATACGATGTGTGGTGGGAGATGGTTCCAGAATCAGTTTTTGGCATGATGTTTGGTGTGGAGAGTGTGCTTTATACAAGGGATTTCCAGCACTCTATAGTATTGCAGCTAACAGGGAGGCCTCGGTTGCAGATATGGGGTATTCTCCCATGGATCTTACCGGTGGAATATTCTTTTTAATAGAAATATTCATGATTGGGAACTGCAGGTTGTATCTGATTTTTTCAGGTTGCTCTATTCTATGGGAAATACTATGGCTCAAGAGGATAGGTTGCAATGGAGGGCTAATGGTAGTAAAAAATTTACAGTTAGAAACTACTACAAGATGTTGTCAACCCAAGGCCATGTATCATTTCCATGGAAAAGGATTTGGAGATCACGGGTGCCTACTAAGGTAGCTTTCTTTGTATGGATTGCCGCTCTTGGGAAGATCTTGACTACGGACAATCTAAGAAAGAGGAGAATCATAGTGATGGATTGGTGCTATTTGTGCAAAAAAAGGGAGAATCTGTAGATCACTTACTTTTGCATTGTGAGGTCACAAGGGGGTTATGGAATGAGATCTTTCGAAGAATGGATATTACTTGGGTAATGCCTCCGCGGGTGGTGGACTTATTGGCTTGTTGGAAGGAGCTTCAAGGCTGTCCCCAAGTGGCGGCAGTGTGGAAGATGATCCCATTGTGTATCATGTGGTGCACATGGTCCGAGAGGAATGAGAGATGTTTTGAGGATAGGGAACGCACAATGGAGGAGTTTCAGAATTTTTTTATGCGCACTTTAATGCTATGGTTTTCAGCCATTGTACTTGATGGAAACAAGTCTTTCCTTAGCTAGAATGTAATTAGGTGTTTTTCTTTTGTATACTTCCTGTGTACACGGGCGATGCCTATTTCATTCGTATGAATAAAATCTTCATTACTTATCAAAAAGCTTTATCCCATCAGTTACTGTCTCCCACTTGTCTTTTCTTTTTCTTTTTAATTTGTTTTGTTACTGGACCATTGATACACGACGTTGTATTCTTTACTGGATGTTTTGTTTTCTTTTTCCTCTTACCATATTTTGATTTATTTCGTTCATGAAGAACAACTGGTATTCCTTCTACAGGGTGGCTTAGAAACAGAGTTCTTCACAGAATATGGAGAGGCAAGTCGGTACCAAATTCAAGAAGTCGTTGGGAAAGGAAGTTATGGTGTTGTTGGCTCTGCAGTTGACACCCATACTGGAGAACGGGTTGCAATCAAGAAAATTAATGATGTTTTCGAACATGTTTCTGATGCCACAAGGATTCTGAGAGAAATTAAGCTCCTTCGGTTGTTGCGACATCCAGATATTGTAGAAATAAAGCATATTATGCTTCCTCCTTCACGGCGGGAATTTAGAGATATCTATGTTGTTTTTGAGTTAATGGAATCTGATCTTCATCAAGTAATTAAGGCAAATGATGATCTTACTCCTGAGCATTATCAATTTTTCTTGTATCAGCTTCTTCGTGGTCTTAAATATATTCATACAGGTTGGTGCTTTCAGTATCCTGTTGGCTTTTATGGCTTTAATGATAATTCATTAGTTCCATATTATTTGCAGCAAATGTATTTCACAGAGATTTAAAGCCCAAAAACATTCTTGCTAATGCTGACTGCAAATTAAAGATATGTGATTTTGGGCTTGCTCGTGTATCTTTCAATGATGCTCCATCAGCAATTTTCTGGACGGTAAGTTTTACCATGCATATCTTGTCATTTCACTGTATTTCTTAGAGCACTAGTATTGGATTATGCATCTGCATATGCATCTACATATTTGCGTAATATAATATTAAATTGGACTGCATTAGATTATGCATATCAAAAAATTTGCATAGTTATGAACAATATTTCTACAAATTTGAAGATGCACTGTTCACTCTCAAAATCTGATTTTATTACTTTTTTCTCTCTCCTCCCCCTTGCTCTCTCTCCACCAACGAATAGAATTTAGGAAATTCTAGTGGGTGCTAAATGGTAGAATTTGCAGTGGTGCTAATTGCAAAATAAATAAATAAAAAATAATTTTAGGAAAAAAATAAATAATAATATTTTATTATTATTTAGCTCAAAGGTGCATAATCCAATGTGAGAGTTTTTCTTGATATGCAAAATCAATCTCCAAAAAATGTATTTTGCATATGCATATAGAGACATCAATGCTAGTGCTCTTACTAGGTCTTTTTTTAAAAGAAAAATTTTGTAAAAATTGTTAATTAGCCATTTATTTAATTTATGGTTCTAGAATCTAACCACAATTTCCTCGCTGTGTGGAAAATGATTCTTCATTGTATTATGTGGTGCCTGTGGAGGGAGAGAAATGGTAGGTGCTTTGAAGACTGGGAGCGTTCCTTTGATGAGTTAAAGAGATTCTTTTTTAACATTCTACTTTCTTGGGCTTCTATCATTGTTTGTAATGGGGATAGTTTCGTAATTTGCTTGTATCCATTACTAGTGCTTAGAGGTTGCTAGGCATATTCCGTGTACACTTCTTTGTCTACTTGGGCTTTGCATTTTTCTATCAATAAAGTGTTTTACCCTTACTTATCAAAAAGAGAATCTAACCACAGCTTTCTTATTTATTTACTGCTATTGAAGGACTATGTTGCAACTCGATGGTATCGTGCTCCTGAGCTCTGTGGCTCTTTTTTCTCGAAAGTAAGCTGCTTTTTTTATTTTTAACTCTTTATCTCGAATCATTACAGCTGCAAAGTGAATGCCTTGGTTGTCATATTGCTAGTTGCTCAGTTGGATAATGCTATAGGAAATATTTGATTCTTCTCAATTGATTACTGGTTACACTAGGTAATTGTTTGTTTCAGCGGTTCCTTTTTTACTTCTGTTTTTTATAGGTGATTTTATAGAGCTTTGTTTGTCATTTTATATTTCTGTACAACTTGCACAATGATCAGCTTCAGAATGTACAGCATCAGTGAAATGCAGATTTCTTGAATTCCAGTGTTTTAGTATATAGGGTAAGGGATGCAGGTTTTAGGGAAGGTGTCTTATACTTGAGCTACTTTTGTTGGTTGTTGTTTTAACTCCAAGTTAAGCTTGTTCTCTGTGTCTTTGCACTATTACATAACTTTCTTTTTTGGTTCTTTTTGTAAAATAATGGAAGATCACTAAGGAGTGTCAAAACTCTCAATATCTCCTATATTTCAGAGAGCTGCGCTTTCTTTACTGGCAGTTTTCAAGTTTTTGGTCTTTGAAATGGATGATGACAGGTAGCTCGTCAACATAAAGTGAAAAGTATCTTCTCTAAAACCTTAGTTTGTTGCTTCCCATGGAGAATGCTTCATATCTTTTCTCCCATTTGTATCAGGATATTTTCAAATCTTTTTTTTTCCATTTTTTTTTTGCTGCATGAGCAGTTTATTGTGAGAACTTGAATATGTTTGATTTGCAAAATTTGTATTGAATCATGATTATTGGACTATATGTTCAGTTTCTATTATTTTTCTTTCTCTGTTTTTTTTTTTTTTTTTGGTTTTTGCAGTACACCCCTGCTATTGATATTTGGAGCATAGGATGCATATTTGCTGAAATGCTTACAGGAAAAGCACTATTTCCTGGAAAAAATGTGGTGCACCAATTAGATCTCATGACTGATTTGCTTGGTACTCCTTCTCAAGAAAATATTGCAAAGGTTAGTTTTCTCATTCTAGTTACTGCTTTACTCTTCATCATCTAAGACAACTCAGTCATGTACTGGAAACAAATTGTTTCTGAGTTTCTTAGTCTTTATCGTTCTTGAAATTCTTCCATCGAAGCATCCTACACTCGTATAGTTCTGGACACCTTGTAAGAAAAAGAAAAGGAAAAAAAAAAAGGAACTGCTCACTGTTCCCTTTTACCCTAAGTTGTTTTCAGGCTTCATTCTAGATTTTTCATATTCTTTTTATTTCATTGCTTTAACTTATTACCATGATGTTGGTAGATTCGGAATGAAAAGGCAAGAAGGTATCTTGGTAGCATGCGGAAAAAGCAACCTGTTCCTTTCTCCCAAAAGTTCCCTAATGTGGATCCCTTGGCTCTTCGCTTACTAGAGCACCTACTTGCATTTGATCCGAAAGATCGTCCCACAGCGGAAGAGGTAACTTATATTCCGTAAATCAAAAAATTTCCAGAAAAATATATTTTGTATAAGAAATATCTATATATATATTTGATAAGTAAAAGTAAAACTTTATTGATAGGAATAGGCGTAGTCCAAGTACACAGGAAATATACACAGAAAATGCCTAAGTTCCACTAAGCACTAGTGAGGGATACAAACAAATCATGAAAACTGTCCTCATTACAACTAATGACCGAAGCCCAAGAAAATAAAGTATTATAAAAGAATCTCTTCAGCTCATTCAAGGAATGCTCCCGGTCTTCAAAATACCTCTTATTTCTCTCCATCCACAAACACCACATAATACAAAGGGGAATCATTTTCCACACAGCGACAATGTGAGCATTTCCCCTTATACCTTTCCAGCACCTAAAAATATCCATAACTCTTCCAGGCATACCACAGCAGTCCGGATAAAGATCTCATTCCACAAGAATTGAGTCACCTCACAATGTAACAAAATATGATCCACAGATTCCCCATTTTTCTTACACGAAACACGAATCCATAATGATGAGACCGCATTTCCTCAAATTATCAATGGTGAGCAATCTCCCAAGAGAAGCAGTCCATACAAAGAAAGCAATCTTTGGAGGGACCTTACACTTACAAATAGCCTTCCAAGGAAAAAAATGAGCATTAGAGAATCCCGAGAGAGCCTTGTAATAGGAGCGCACCAAGAACCTATTACTCCCAACAGGAATCCAAATCATCCTATCCTCCATCACATTACCAAATGACATAGCATACAAGGAATCGAAAAAGTCAGCAAACATTTCAAGTTCCCATTCATGAGCCGCTCTTAGAAAGCTGACATTCCAAGGGAAAGAACCATTAGAACAAACCAACAAATCAGCCACAACAGCCTCTTTATCGCAAGAAATCTGGTAAAGAGACGGAAAAACGTACTTAAGAGCCCTTGCACCACACCAAACATGTGCCATAATCAAACACCATGACCATTTCCAACCACCAACCTGAAAATATCTATATTTTATATGAATGGTATTTCATTTATCTAAATGTTTGAGATCATAATATTCCTAATGTCCCTAATGCTTATGTCAACAGGCATTAGCTGATCCTTACTTTCATGGTTTGTCTAATGTGGATCGTGAACCATCCACTCAACCTATATCAAAATTTGAGTTTGAGTTTGAGAGGAGGAAATTGGCTAAAGATGATGTTAGAGAGTTAATCTATAGAGAGGTAATTGTTGCTTATGTAACCACAATGGCTTCTAATCTTCATGATGACTCTATTAATTTTGTGTTTAAATGAAACACAGATTTTAGAATATCATCCCCAGATGCTGCGGGAGTATCTTCGAGGTGGAGATCAGACTAGCTTTATGTACCCAAGGTTGGGCAATTGTCTATGATCTTTCAGTGTTATGTTCACATGAGGAAAGCCATTTCATTCATTTTCTTATATATGCTTAATGCTGCATTTATATACTTCACTGTGAAATGTCAGCATCATTGTATGGAATTCTTACATTCTCAATGTTCAATAGTTGAAATATACGATATAGAGAAGAAAATTGTTCTTTCCCATCTTAGTTTTAGCACTCCATGGCTTGAATTTTAACATCATTTTCAGAGCGATTTTCTCTACCATCTTCGTAGTTTGTGTAATTGCCAGGTCCCTGTGTATAAGTCTCTTCAGCTGTTGAAATGTTGCTCCATTCTGGTGTATGATTGTTTTGAAACTTATTTCTTTAGTGTCTGTCTCATGCAGAGGCACATTTTTTCCTTGAGTTCTTAAAGCAATGTTGATTATTGTGGACTTCTTTTATGTTTTTAATGATTAGTGGGTTGTACATCATTTGATTGAAAAATTAAGTTTTCCATTTCTGAAGTACTGTCTGGACTTTGCTGCCTTTACAGAATGCCAATTTTACCTTTTTCTTTAATGTGATATAAATGGCATCATCATAAACTGCTGAGCTAGTGGTTCCCATTTAAGCTTTAGGACCTGTTCTCATACATCATGTCAGAAGCTGTACAAGCACTCAACTCATGAAACCCTGGAGTTTTGGGTTAAGCTACCTGAATTCTGGTTTCTTGTTCTGCTCAATCAGGGGCACACTTTCAGATAAAATATAGGCTAGAAACTCTGTTCTTACCATTTTATTCATACATGTTACTGGTTGCCTGTTTGTCATGGTAGTATCTTTTTTAACATGGAACTTCAATATATTCCATTGCTAGTTTTAGTTGTAAATGCCAAGAACATCTTAATTAATTTTCTTTCATCTTGACCTTTATTTCTGTCATCCTTTACAGGTCATATAATTTACTTATAGTTTAGTCCTTCCTAGCTTTTCTCAAAGTCTTAATGTGAGCCATGCCCATTTTGCTATCACTTTAGCATATCTCCCAAAAAGATTTTGTTGCATTTACTGTATCATTTGGACCACTGCCCCAGCTATTTTTGAATGTGTACCAATGGAAGTAATTGCTTTATTTGACTCAAAGAAAATATGTTTAGTTTCATCATAATATCAAACTAAACACCCGCTCCTTGTGCACCCTTGGGATTGGTCGGGACGCTGTTCTCGGACACTCGGTGCCAATAAAAAAATGTTTAGTTTGATCATAATATATATTCCCAAACTGATGGATTTAAAGGTTATGCAAAGTCGGATGCAGTGCCAATGAGGAATGCTTTCAAAGGCAATTATTCGAACTCTGTAGCCTATTTCAATTGATTGATAATTTTTGGTTTGCTTCTAATTGGTTCCATTGGTTTTCAAAAATAAAAAAAAGTACAAGGGTACAGATCAAATGGTTTGTTTCACACCCTGATAATGGAGGGACCCATGCTCCAAACATTAATTATCCACGTTGAAAGCATTATTGTGTGCTCCCTTCCAGGATTTTCGTGATCTTCTTTCTTTGTGTCATTTGGTGTATTTGAAGTATACTCCTAGTGTACTAATGCCTAGTTTTGTTTTTGTTTCCTAATCATCAATAAAACAAATACGAAAATAAAAATCATAGTGCTTGTTTTGCCACTGATTGGAGAAATATCTAACTCATGCGATTTGAAATTTAGATTTATTTCTGTCACTTACGCTGTACTATCTATTAAGATGCAGATGCTAGTTTCTCGTGTATTCTTCCTGTGTACTTGCCAAAAAGGAGATCCTTTTACATTTACAGAAGTTTCTTGATATGTGATTATCAGTCAGTAATTCATCTTTGTGCAATTTAGTGGTGTAGATCGTTTCAAACGGCAGTTTGCGCATCTTGAGGAGCATTATGGTAAAGGTGAAAGAAGCACTCCACTCCAAAGGCAGCATGCTTCCTTACCTAGGTACCGTTTTAAATTGAAAGTTGGCATGTTCCTAATTTGTAGTTAGTGACGCTCTTAAAATTTCAAAACCAAGCCTTCAAGTTATCTTAAAAAAAAAATTCCAACCTACTCTGTGTGTGCACGCTCGTGCACGCGGCGCATGAGATACACTCATCTCAATTGTTTTTGGCCAAAAAATGCTCCTTTTTGCGCCATTTTCTTCCGGGTGTTAACGTGAGTTTTTATGGTAATGAGTTAATTTAGATGTTTGGGCTGCTAAATAAGCCCCCCTTACCAAAAGAAATTCCAGTTTGATGATCTTTATTTTATTCTTTTTGGAAAATGATAAACATACAATCTTTTTTTTAATCATTTATACAACTATGTTTTAAATGAGGGACATTTTTGTAAAATAACTTACCAAAGTAACATCACTTATATAAATACCCTCATTTTAAAACATGGTTGTAAAAAAGGTTATATAAAGGGTTGTGCGTTATCATTACTCTTTTTTTTTTTTTTTTTTGGCATTCATAAGAATCTCCTACTATGTTATACTTTCCCAGGGAGCGGGTTTGTGCACCCAAGGATGGGACTGCTAACTCAGAAAATGAAATTGAAAGGCGAACTGCAGCTTCTGTCGCTACAAGTCTGGTTAGTCCTCCAAGTTCGCAGCAATATGATAATGCCGAAAATGCTAACGTAGGTTCACAAAATGGACCTAGCAAGCCAAATTACAGTGCTCGTAGCCTGTTGAAGAGTGCTAGTATTAGTGCTTCCAAGTGTGTAGGTGTGAAAGCAAGTAAAGATTCAGAGGTAACTAACATTACATTAAACATATACTCTTGTTTGTGCATGTAATCTTTCCTTGCATGGAAGTTGCTGAGGGATCTCCATTAATCTCTGCAGCAGGTATCCAAAATTGAAATGAACCACTGATTGTTTCTAGCCAGTAAAAAAGTCTCTCTGAAACTAAAGCAATGATTCCTTCCCCCCGCTCCAAATTCGCATTTGGAATGTCAGTTCTTTCATTCATAGATTCAGAAGTTTCTTCCATATCTTGAAAACAGCGATGCTCTAATATTTGAAATGGTATCAAATTACCCTTTTGTTATGACTCTTTTGGTGATGACTGCATTATGGATTTTTAGTCAGTGTTTATAATTTTTGTTGATGATGACTGCATTCTTCTGGCTGTCGCTCTTATTGTGTTTTCTTCTTGCTGCCCCCCACCTGATGGGTCTTTGCCTTAAGCTACTTGAGATCAATTGAATTAAACTCTTTTTCATGGGCACCTTTATAGGGTTCCCTTTTCCATGTAAACTGTAACTAAAATTTAGCAAAATGAAAACAATCTCAAGGACTTTGTGTAATCTAAAAGGTCCCTGACATAGGGATTCATTGCTTTGATTTTTTACTTTCTTTCTTTCCAGACCTACTTGCATTTATCTGGTGTATATGTCACTCTTTGCTTTTCAACAGCAGGACAAACCGAGTGCTGAGGACAATGGTGAGGAAATCAATGGCTTGTCGCAGAAAGTTGCCGCCCTACATGCCTGATTTCTAGTTCTGATCTATTTTATAATGAGTTCCAGATGGTTTAGTTTTGTGCTCTGCATATATTTCCTCCATGGCATGGACAGATGGTGCTCCATAAACCCACACAGAAGATTCTCACATTATTTCAGGTAGAAGCTAACCCTAGGATTAAATAGTAATAGCCAAAGTAGTGTAATTAAACACATATTTGGAAGAAACGACAACAATGTAATTTCCATTTAGGTACTGTGACAAAGTAGGGAGAAAAGGTTTTGGTTGGAAGAACAGATGATCTCTATTTTGTTTTCATTTCATTGACCTATGTAACCACTTCGTTATGATTGCTGGTAACTTGTGCTAAGTTTATCCATCCTAGGACTAACCAATACTTGGTTGAATGATCATATTGCTGATGTTAATACAAGTATAGTGTTTTAAGATTTGAGACCTGAGTTTTAATGCATGATCTTAAATTTTAAGTTTGAGTACCCGTATTACTTTTTTGCTAATTTTTCTTAAAGAAAATACTTTAGTCACAAAGTGATTACACAAAAATAAACCTATAAACTGATGTGTCTTTATGTGGTACGTCGGATTGTAAAGTTACTTTTATTATAAAGTAGATCTAACGGATTCCATGAAACCACATCTGTTTATGAGTTTATTTTATGTAATCTATTTGTATATGTAGCAGTTCTCTTTTCTTAATAGATTATTAGAAATTATTGAGAATGTGCTAATACTCCGGACCTCAAAAGCACCATAAAAGGAGTATTAACAACATAAAATGCCATTGCCTGAGCACTCAATCATGGAATCATGTAGCTTACATCCAAAGAGTCTCGGCGAAGCTTATTGGATCACCATGATGACATTCAGATTTCAGACAGTTGCCTGGCACAAAACAGTTCAAATTATGCCCTATTATGCACGAAATTCAGATCAGTAATTGGAAGTCAAAGCAAATGTTCGGTTGAAGAAAAATCAAGATGGGTACCCAAAAACAGAAATTTTTTTTTTAAAAAAAAAATGGAAAATGGTATAATACCTGAAGAAAGAACAAGTAAAGAGGGATATTTCATTGAAGCATCTTGAATTTCCAGATCAAGATTATGAATCGTTCCTAAACACTAATGGAAAAAACAAAAAGGAATGTATTAAATTGTTGAGTCCTACAAACGGAGGCATCATAACTTTTTAAGTTGATTGCAGGACCAGTTGCTCATTCGCAATCTATCCTGAACTCAAATAGGGAAAATAAACATGAAATGACCAGAGTGACAGTAATGAAGCATAAACTAAAATAGAAAAACATTACATAAAAACAGTAAAAAAAATAAAATAAAATTGGATAAGCAAGGATCAAAAAACTTTTACATATAGTCCTTGTGGACATTATCATCTCACATGGCATAATGAAGACATTTCCCTTATTCTCTATGTTCATCAGATGAGAAAGGTAACTATTTTTTATAGGAGCATATATTTTTGCTGGATGTGCCTTTGCTTTGTTCTCAATGGATGCATATGAGATTGCGGCAAGCAATGGCTTGGCATAGCTGCACACACAGGGTTGGTGATTGTGAATGGCAATTTACATAACCAATAGCCATCTTAATCATGTTCAAAGATTCTGTGGAGGGGCACTTATTGCCTGTCATATGCTCAAACTATTGCTGAAGAGAGAGAACAAGAAATCAGAGAAAAGGTCCTTCATTTTGCATACCGACATTTAATTGCAACCAAACACCATCATGGAGTAGATTGAGACTATATCGAGCAAGGAATGCATAATTTCTATTTTGAAGAAAACACACTCCTTAGGAACAGGTTTACTTGATGGTTTTAACCGTCTCACTTCTTAGTTGGTTCTTTCTTATGCCCAAGAAAACCACGTATTTTTAATAGCTGAAGCATATTAAGTCTAAAATTGAAACCAAAATTGGAGGATGAATACAAGAAGAGGTTTCCTTTTATATACCTCAATGGTATCGCCTATATGAAGCACACTTGTTCGGCTGTTTTCTCCAAGTATCAGCTGACTGTTTCCCACCAGTTAATTCATTTCATCATGTATTCCACCTTGAACTTTCTCTTTAATATGCAGTCTGGGATCTATAAAAAGTTATCCAAGACAACAGATCCCATCATCAACCAGAGAGAAATCTTCCATACAATCAGCAATAGTCCAGAAATTTCTGAATAGATCCAACGTTATTCCACCCATCTTGAGAAACTTTGAAGAGGGTAAATGTTAATCTACTTCAAGAGGAGAAAGCATAAATATCTGCCTCTAATCTTCTCTCAAAAGAGTCAATAAACTGAGATTTTCCCAAAAACTCACAATATGGTAATTTGTCAATCTGCAAGGATTACCAAGTGAAGAACATAGAGTTGCAAAATAAATGTACCATTTCCAATTACCAAATATCTTCTATCTCACCAGTAATCCCCGCATGAACATGAACCACCACTGAAGTGGTGAAAGCGGTGAGAATCCCTTAAGATTATCAACCTTCCCTCTATCTTGGATATGTGTTTGATGGCATTGTGACAATCTTCACACACTCGCAAATTTTTCATTACACGTATTGGTCTCCCAGCAGGTATTGAAAGAATTCCAAATGCCACGGCCAATTTCTCACTGTGGTACTTGAGCATATGCTCCTTCTCCTCTTCTTCCACATCATGTAAAACCAGTTTTGTAGAAGAAACATACCCATCCAGCTTCATTTTCAGATCCAACTCTTCTAAAAATGCATATATTTTCTCCCTGTCTGGGTGGAAATGGTCACCAACTGAAAATGTATGGATCATATTCTGCACTTCTAGCCAACTATAACCAGGTACTTTCTTCACACCACTATCCCTCATTTTCAATCTCATCTTGCTAACATCAACCCATCTACCTGAAGCTGCATATAAATTTGAGAGAAGAACATACATTCCTGCATTATCAGGTTCCATCTCAAAAATCATCTCAGCAGCCTTTTCACCTAATTCAGTGTTGCCATGAATCCTGCTTGCACCAAGTACAGCACCCCATGTAGCAGCATCTGGTTCGAAAGGCATATTTCTCATTAGATTCTGAGCCTCGTCCAGACGCCCAGCTCGACCAAGAAGATCGATCATACAAGTATAGTGTTTTGAGTTTGCTGTTATACCATAATCTCGATCCATTGAATAAAAATATTGGGTACCCTTGTCTACCAAACCTGTATGACTGCAAGCAGACAGTACACCAACCTGAAAGACAGCAGAAAAGGGGTAAAAACCATTAGGAGAAAGAAGAAAATCTCAAAGAGATTATTAGAACCAATAAGTTGGACCCTCGTTCCTAATTTGTTTTTATTTTTATTGGAACTGGGTGTTCAGAAACAACGTCCTGACTAATCACAGGGGTGCACGGGCACTCAATAAGGAGTTTCCTGCAAGTGCACCTTAGATAATTCAAGGGAAAAATCCCCCAATCCGATGGCCCCTAGAGATCGCTTGCACCCAAGGGAATTTGAACCTTAGACCTAGGGGGGAGCATACCCCCAAGCCTCGTTCCTAAATTATTTCCATCTACTGATTTAATCACTATCCAAATTAAGATTAAGATTATTAAAAGTGGTGATGACATCAAATTAAAGAGTCGTCCTTCAAGTTTTAAAAAATTTGGTCATAGAGACGATAAACAAGTTTGAAGACTTAAGGCGTCATCAAGGTTGATTCAATATACCATAGTAACATCATCTGGGTTGATACCCACTGTCTTCATTGACTCAAAAACCATCAGAGCCTCTTTGCCAAATCCATGCCTTGCATATCCTGCAATCATGGTGTTCCAAGAGACAACATCCTTTTCTGCTATATCTTCAAAAACATCATAGGCTTCATCTATGTCTCCACATTTACAATACATTGCCAGAAGTGCATTCCCCACATAACACCCAGTCTCATACCCTGCCTTAACAAGCTGCCCATGCAATTGCTTCCCCAACTCCAGAGCAGCAACATCAGCACATGCCCTCAGAGAACAGGTAAATGAAGACCTATTCAATCTTTCCCCATCCCTTTTCATTTTTACAAATAGCTGCAGAGCCTCTTCACCCTGACCAATCTGAGCATAACCAGCAATGATTGCTGCCCAAGAAATACCGTCACGTCGAGGCATCCTATCAAACAAGTTCCTAGCTTGAGAAATATCACCTCCCTGAGCATAGCCTGTAATCATTGTGTTCCAAGAGCTTATGTTCCGATAAGGCATGGCCTCAAACAATTCCCTTGCTATGTCCATTCTCTTGCACTGCACATATCCCGCAATCATAGCATTCCACGAGACCTCATTTTTTTTTGGCATCTCATCAAAAAATCTCCTTGCTTCATCCAACATCCCATTCTGCACATATCCAGACACCATTGTGGTCCATGTAAAGACATCCCGAGTAGGAGACTCGTCAAACAATCTTCTTGCTTCCAACAACTCTCCATTCTGTGCATAACCTGTAATCAAAGTATTCCAAGAAATCTCATCTCTAATAGGCATCCGATCAAACAGACACCTAGCATCAACCAACCTCTTCCTCTTTACATACCCACCCATCAAACAATTCCAAGACACCACTTCCCAATCCGTTTTTGACTCAAACAAGTTCCTAGCTTCCTCTATTCTTCCATTCTGCACATATGCTGCAAGTATCCCATTCCATGAAATTACATTCTTATCCGGCATCCTATCAAAAATCTTCCTCGCCTCATCGACATATCCATTCTGAGCGTACCCAGACAACATAGCATTCCATGAAACAACATCCCTTTCGGGCATCTGATCAAACAAAGAACGAGCAGCTCCAAGGTTACCATTTCTCACAAACCCACTAAGCATCAAATTCCAAGAAACCAAGTCTCTGTTGGGCGTTTTCTCAAACACTTCTCTTGCAAGATCAAACTTGTCATTCGACAAGTACCCAGAGATCATGGCGTTATAGGAGACCGAGCTCCGGCGTGGCATGGAATTGAAGACGCGGAGAGCGGACTCGCACTGGCAGTTGCGCATGTGGGCGGTGATGGACATGTTCCATTTCACTATTTCCGAGTCTGAGATGGGTGACTTCTTGTTCTTAGCATCGTGCCTACTGTTTAATGTTTTCTTTGATGGAGTTGTGGTTTTTCTTATGTTTTGGAGGCTCTTGTTGATGGGTTCGTTATGGAGTGAGCGATGGCTGGTGCTGTGTAACTGTCTCAAACGGTAACTCCCGCGCATTGCTTTAAGCATTGATTTTATACACAGTCGAAATGGGTAATACTCTGGTTGTACAAAACAGCTTGGCAAAGGGACGACAACAAATTATATCAGGCTGCGACCTAACCTAAGCTTTCAGAGCTAACTAATTCGATTAGTCAAAGTTAAAAAGACAGTTTTAATAAATATAAGAAAAATTTGACTTTTGACTATTTCATTCACATAAATCTCTATATTAGAATAGCTAGTTTTTTATTATATAATAATAAAATAATATAAAATAAATTTTATTTTGATTATTTACATTAAATCTCCTCATTAGATTATACATTTATTCATTATATGGTAATGAATAACTAATAATTTAAAAAATATTTAATTTTTTTAATTATTAATTTTTTTAATTTTATCATATTTTACTATTATACTTATTATATGTTAAGTAATAATCATGTTCTTATTAAATTAATATATCAATAAATCAAATTAATATATTAATTGTGAAAAATATGTGATAGAAAGAAAGGGAGAGAGAAATAATTAATAAAATATGTATTTGATGTATGTACAGTAACCTTCAAATTTAGAAAAACTTTTGAAAGTCACTGTAGCTAAATTCTAAATATTTAGAATTTGATTAATCCAATGTGAATATATTTTACTCTTTAATAATTAAATACTCATTAAATTTAGATTTTAGCTAATCCAATAAGAGTGCTCTAGGAGTGGAGTGGTGTGCCATATTTTTTTTAAAAACAAAAAGTGACATCTATCATAAAAACAAATGATTATATATATATATATATATATATATAAATCTCCTATTTATTTATCTTTTTAAAAAAATTCATGAGACTTATTGGACTCTAAATGTCATTTTTTTTAAAGTTATTTGTTTTAGGCCTTGTTTATTTTTACAATTATTCTCATTTTATTAAATTATTACAATTTTTTTAAATTCTCAATAAAATAAAATAAATAATTTAATTTTTTCGAATCTTAAAATAAAAATAATATTTAAAAAATATATTTTACAAATATTTTATTTAATTTTTAATTTTTATCTCAATTCATTTCATAAAAAAAATAAACTCGGCTCGGTGTTTTGTAAGGTTGAAAAATAGGATGTGACAAATTGTGAAATTTTTTCAATTTTTGTAGTATTTTTGTTACCAAAAAAGTATTGAAAATATCTGTGTCATTACTTTTAGGATCTCAAACAAACAATGAAAAATCTATAATTTCGTCAAAAATATTTATATTTGGTTGCGGTATTGTTGTTGTTACAATATACTTATTCGGAAAAAATATTTTTTCAAAATTTTTTAAAATATTTGAGAGTCTTAAATAAGAGAATAATTTATACATATAGCAATCGTACAACATTTGTTAATATCAATAGATTTTTTTTCTACAGCTTCAGCTTCGTCTGATTTTATAATTTTTATATAAAATAAAATAAATAATTTAATTTTTTTAAATTAAAAAAATAATATTAAAAATATATATTCTAACAATATTTTATTTAACTTTTAAATTTTATTTCAATTCATCTCGTAAGCCTTGCATATATATATATATATATATATATATATATATATAACTAGAACTTCTTGTCTCATAGGTGAAATGGGGTTGAGTAGCATAATTTTTATTCTTTTATTATCTCATTTCAAGTTTAAAAATAAACAATAATTTATTTATAAATCGGTTTGGATGAAGTAATATGTAAGAGAAGTTAAAAAAATCAAATAAAGAGAAATTTTAAAATAGGGGATTGCTACGTCTACCGAAAGTTCTCACCGAACGTGTAAGTTTGTTTTTTTGTTTTTTAATTTTTTTAAATCCCTTAAAATTAAAAAAAAATTCACAAAATCATTAAAAAATACTTCATTAACTATTAAGGGAAAAAAAAATATAATCAGTATCCACTTTCGATGGGTATTTTACTAGCATTTTCCTTAAAAATAAATAAAAGAGTAGGGATAGTGACCTGCTTTTTTGGGTAAAAATGTTGTATATTTTGAGATGAATAAATATAAATAGAAATTATTATTGGGAGTATCCATTTTACACACATGATGTGGCATCATGTAGACCACACATCTCTCCAAATGAGTGTTGGGAACAATCAACTAGAAGCAGCCACGCAGTGAATGCAAAGTGTGTACTGCTATAATAGTTTCTCTCTAGCATTACTGGAATGTCTAAAAAACATAAATACAAAATCAACTCATATTTAAGGTGTCTCAGTGTAACTATATTGAGCAATAATCACAAAACAAAACAATTGAATTGAATTGAAGTCCATTTGAGAGTTTTAAGAAATGTAAATAAGGAATATTGTTCCATAATATACACTGATTCTTTTTATTTTTTGTATAATATAGTTTATAAAAGTAAATATTGTACGTTAAATGTCTTGGACTCTTTTAGCAATTGATCAAATACATGAACATGAATTATAATTTTGTTGGGGGCCAAAATATTTTTCAATTATATATACAATAAACTATATGTAAAAACACATTTAATTAAAGATTTAAAAAGCAAGGAGGCATACCCTCTACCAGCACTGCCTTGATTATGTCTCTAATTAAGTGGTTAATAATTATTATATGACTCGTTTTAATTAAAGATTTGTGTATGTTCAATTGGTTTAGCAACTAGGAAGCTCTCTTGTATTAGTAAAATTAGTGATTTATAAAGAAAAATTAGTATTCGAGTCCCTTGAATTTATATATTTTTCTCAAGCTAATCATTAGAACTCAAAAGGTTCCAACATATTTAAACATATTTTGTTATAAAATTCACAGGCACCACATTCTTTTTTCAAAAAAGAATAAATATGAGGTCCATATTAAAAGATTAAATTTTTAATAATAGACTCTATTTTTTTCAAAATGAATGTACGACGTAAAATTGATCAATTGTCGACGTTTTGTTAAATGCTGCCAAAGCTATATATAATTACTGGCGTAAAATTGATCAATTGTCGACGTTTTTTTAAATGCCACCAAAATTATATATTATTACCGGAGTAACAATATAAGAGACGAAAAACTACTAATTTACCGGCGTAAAAGTGATCAATTATAGTCGTTTTCTTAAACAATATAAACGCCAAAAAACTCAATAATTTACCGGCGTAAAATTGATTAATTGTCGGCGTTTTGTTTAACACTGAAAGAGCTATATACTATTTCCGACATAACAATATAAACGCCAGAAAATTCAATAATTTACCGGCATAAATTTGTTTAATTTTAGGCTTTTTTTAAACGTTGTTAAAGCTATATATTATTACTGGGGTAATAATATAAATGTCAGTAAACAACTAATTTATCGGCGTATAATTGATATATTTCGGCATTTTTTCAAATGATGTCAAAGCTATATATTACTATCGGCGAAACAATATAAACGCTGAAAAATTTAATTATTTATTAGTATAAAAATTAAATGGCGGCAATAATATAATTTTATTGGTGCATAAACAAATGCCGATAATATAAACTCTGGCAATTCTTAGTTTTTTTGTAGTTGAAACTCTTGTAACATTCCATTATAACAAAGATGAAATACAAGGAGCATCCTCCATTGTTACAATAACATTTGGAATGGAAAGAGTATCTTTTGCCAATAAGTGAGCTATGATGTTACTATTTCTCCTAATATGAGAAACTCCCCACTTAGCAAAATCATTCAAACACTATCTTGTCTCATTCACACTGTCTTGAAGACTGTGGCGAGTGACATTTCTGTAATCTTTTTGAACATTGGCTCCAAACATCCCTCGCAAACACACACCTTCATATAGCATGAACAATCGTTTCCTCTTCCAAGCAGCAGATGGGGCATAATGGGTGTTCCACAACTTTCTTTTTGAATAAGTTGGATTGAGTAGGAAAGGCTTCAAGACAGGCCATAAAAACTTTTTCCTTGGTGTGACTCTAAGCTTCCATATTTGTTGCCAAACCTCCTTGAAGTGGTTGCTGCTCAAGCCCTGACCTTTATCTGCCAATACCCTAGTTTTATCCAAGTGATATGCACTCATCACAGAAAAGCATCCATTTTGAGAACCCTTCCAAATTAGTCTGTCCCTACTGCTCAGAGTATTGATGGGAATTCTCATAATGGTCTCAGCTTCCTCATGTTCAAAAATCTGTTGTACCAGGTCAGTCTTCCATTGCTTAGAGTTAGTCTCAATCAATACTGCCACTTTGGCATTACTATCCATCATCTATACATGACTTAGAATCTTAACTAGGTTGGATTGGTTTAGCCATTTATCTTGTCAAATATGTATATTCTTGCCAGTACCAACTCTCCAATAAGAACCTGTTTCAATGAATTGCCTAGCTGCAAGAAAGCTTCTCCAGATATATAATGGTTTAGAGCCCAATTTAGCACTCTGAAAGTTTGTATCATGATAATACTTGGCTTTCATCAACTTAGCTGCTAGAGATTCATGTTGTTGGATCAACCTCCAATACTGCTTGGCTAGCATGGTTTTATTAGAGCATTCGAGGTCTCTAAAGCCATGCCCCCTGCAAATTTGGACTTTCCCATCATGCTCCATGAAACCCAATGAATTTTATGCTCCTTATCTTGCTGCCCCCACCATAAATTTTGTATTACACTATTGATGGCTTTCAACAGTGTTAGGCATTTTAAAAACACTCATAGTGTAGGTGGGGAGGGCTTGAACTAGAGCTTTGATATAAATTTCCTTCCTTGATTGAGATATAGTTTTCACTATATGATTGCTAATCCTCATTCGGATTTTATCCAATATGCATTTGAAGGACTTGTGTCGAGCTTTTCCTACTATAAAGGGCAAACCAAGGTACTTTTCATAAGACATTGCAGTCCTCATCCTTGCAATAGAGAGTATATAATCTTGAGCTGCCTTGGATGTATTTTTACTAAAAAAAATTGAAGTCTTCTCAAGGTTCAATCTTTGGTCGGAAGCAACCTCATAAACTCTAAGTAGGTTAAACAACCTAGCTACCCCATTCAATAGAGTTTGACTTACAAAATAAAAGGCTATCATTCGCAAAGAATAGATGAGAAATCCTTAGCTGTCCTCTAACAACTGGTACCCCATGAATCAATCCACTCACCTCCACCTTCCCAATCAAACTACTCAAAGCCTCAACACACAAAATGAATAAATAGGGTGAGAGGGGGTCACATTGTCTTATGCCTCTACTTGGATGAAAAGCCTATTGAGGAGCAACATTAGCCAGAAGTGCATAGGAGACAGATTCAATACACTTCATCACCAACTCTACTCATTGAAGGCTAAACCCCATTCTACACAACACTGATCTTTGAAAATCTCACTTGATTCTATCATATGCCTTGCTCATATCAAGTTTCATAGCCATGTACCCTTCTTTGCCTGTCATTTTACACTTCATGGTATGCTTTGCCTCAAAAGCCACAATAACGTTGTCAGTAATTAGTCTTTCTGAAACAAAAGCTGGCTGGGTTGGTGAAACAATGTGTGGCAGGATTTTCTTCAATATGTTTGCAACTAGTTTAGATATGATCTTATACATCACATTAAAAAGAGAAATGAGTCTAAAATCATGCACTTTAGTGATATACTTTTTCTTAGGAATAAGAGTGATGAAAGTATTATTAATCTCAACAAGGCTGCCATTTGAATTAAGAACAAATAAAATAGCTTCACAAACTTGTGCTCCTACTATGTTCCAGTGCTTTTGGTAGAAAGTTGCAGGGAAGCCATCTAGGCCTGGTGAGCTAAGACCATTCATTTGGAAAAGGGCATCTTCAACCTCCTTATGGGAGTATGGCTTGGTGAGCATTAGATTCATTTCTACAGTTACTCGAGACTCCATAGCATCTAGGTAGTCTTCTATATACATGGGCTCAGAAGAGGTAAAAAGATCCTTGAAGTAATTTTGAAAAAGCTCACTTTTGCCCTCTTTAGACATTTCTTCCTGGTCATTATCATCAAACAGTGTTTTGATTGAATTAGTATTCCTCCTTTGAAAGGCACATTGATGAAAAAATTTAATGTTTCTGTCTCCCTCATTCAACTACATTTGCTTAGCTCTTTGCTTCCATTTAATGTGCTCTTCTTCAAGTAGTTTGTCCACTTCTCTTTGTAGAATTCTCATTCAAATGTCTTTTATTGACTTTTTGTAAATTGGAAATTTGAGCCAGCTTTGAATTAATCTCTTTCTTTGAGTTGCCAATCTTCATTTTGCTCCACTGCATCAACTACACCTGATATTTCTTGAGGCCCTCAGTTGTGTAGCTCTGCTTGTTATCAGCCATTCTGGGTTTACTCCATTCTTCCTCCACTATCTAATAACAATCATCCCTTAGTGACTAGCTCGCCTCAAACCTAAAGGGTTTTGCATTTCTGGCCATCTCAGAAAGATTTTACTCCATAGCAATGTGAATGGGACTATGGTCTGAGCTGTGAGTTAGGAGAATATGAACTCTTGAGCTAGGGAAAACCTCTGACCACACATTGTTACTAAAGGCTTGATCAAGCCTTTCTTTGGTAAAGGCCTCACCAAACCTCCCATTTGACCAAGTGTATTTGCTCCCAACAAACCCCATGTCACTAAGACCACACTTATCCACAGTTTCTCGAAATGCCTCCATCTGTTTGTAGGTTCTTATAGCACCACCATACTTCTCATCATGATTAAGGATCTCATTGAAATCCCCTACACATAACCACCCCTTAGAATCCTTAGATTTTAAAGCCTGGAGCAGCTGCCAACTTTCCTGTCTCTTAGTTGTATTAGGATTGCCATAGAACCTTGTTAAGATCCAGTTCTTCCCATCTTTAACACCCTTAACAAGAAGGGAAATATGATTCTGAGTATATGAGCTCACTTCTGCCTCTACCCCATCCTTCCATAGGAAAGCAATTCCTCCACTTAGGCCTTTACAATCAATCACAAAGCTGTTGTCAAATTTTAGTCTCCTTTGGACAAGTTCCACCTTATTCCTTTTACACTTGGTTTCCATCAAGAAAACAAAGGATGAGATCTTATTCTGCACCAAAGGATGCAGACCATTAACTACCCAAGGGTTCCCAAGCCCTCGACAGTTCCAACTTAGATAACTCATTGCATATGGTGGGGCTGTGCACCAACCACCACCATCTTTTCTGTGTGTGAGTTTATGATTTCCATGTCCTCAGTTCTGGATTTCTTTGCCTCTGTATTAAAGTTCCCTCCATTAGACTGACTTCCACGTCTCTTTTTGCTTATTTTAGTCGATGCACATATCTCCCTTGAATCATTCACTAAAACAATGAAGCACTTGTCCCTAGCTCTTCTTTTCCCGCTGACCCTTTTTTTAGAATGTTTCAAAACCTAAACCTGATCAGTAAGCAATTGATCAAGAGAGATAACCTAAGCCTCAAATTCAACCTTGAGACCCTTTGCTGAGCTGTGATGCGTAATCTGACAAGATCTTGTTTGGCCTATGATAGTTCCTTTCCTTTTTGAGGTAGTATCTTCTACATTTGACATTTTACACGTCCCCTCCTTTGCATAATTATTCGTGGCAACTTCCTTTGGGGAATATACTTCCCCTTCCTTTTCAGTCACAAGTTTTTGACCTTCAGTTTCCCTTAAAATTTGCATTCCTTCCATCTTTGATACCCTCTTCGTTAATTCCTCACTTCCCTTAACATGATCCTCAATCTTCTCCTGAAAATCAGCATTAGCTTTTTTGATTTCATCCCTGTCCTCTCCACCTCCATGACTGGTTATCATCTTTGGCTTGCTGGCTTTCCACATCACCATACCTCTTCTGACTAATTTCACTCTCTTTTGTTGCAGGGGCTCTTAATCAAACTCCATATTTTTACTGTCCTACTTCATTCGATACATAAGAACAAATCTTCTGAGGATGTTTAATCACTCCACACTTGAGACAGAAAGTAGGCAATCTCTCATATTTAAACTGCACTCAAGACTTCTTGCCATCCACAGCTAGAAACGTGCCCTTCATAAGTGTTTTTGTGATGTCAACTTCCACTCTTATTCTCAAAAACTTCCCTTAGCCAATCCCTCTCCTATCTGCATGAACTTGCAAACACCTTCCCAACACATCCTCCAATCTGATATCCCACTTCTTGAGTCATGCAAGCAAGTGGCATATTATGGACTTGATAGGCATGTTACCTTCAAAGACATGTGGGCACATAAGCCATCTATCGAAAGACCATGGCCTTAATTTCTCTTATTTAAAACGCTTAAAATTAAATGAGAACTTAATTAGATCTTAATTCACTCATTCGATCACGATGCAGAGTGTTTTTAAGATAGGCACCATGCCCATACTTTTTTTTCGTTTGATGGAATTTTAATTTCATTTTAAATAATAGGAAATACTTACAAAACTGTTTTTTTTTTTTTTTTTTTTTTTTTCTGTTGCTTACAAATTTGTTTTGTACTCAGCAAATAATTAGCAAAATTATATACAAAATTTTAGAAAAATCTCTATTTCTGTCAGAAAACACGAAAAGATAACTCTGGTACACTAAAATAAGTTCATATTTAAGAACTAAGAATCATAAATTACGAAAAAAGTTACGTTATTTACAAGTCTGATGTGTACCACACCACTAATTATAAGATCGATAATATTCACAATATGAATTAAAAAGCAATTCTTTTTTATATAAATTAACAAACAAAAAAAAAAATCTGTTTTTTACGCAAAAGACATTCTCCTTTCCATCTTTGGTAGTTGGAGACATAACACCAAAGATAATCATTTACAGAAAAAGGAAAAAATAAAGTGAAGTTTTTAGTTGGTAACCTTGTCGATTCATCTAACTCATACGTACATAGGGTATAATGCTGATCTCTTCCGTGTGTGCATCAAGTCGGCTCCCAAATCATTTGAAATAATTATTTTAACAATATTATCCTTCTATTGTTTTAGTATGTTGATACAGTATTTTCATTACAGATATAATTTGTAGAGTCGTAGAGTGTACAAATTCCGTACTTTTTTTAAAAAAAATTGATAAATCTGAGACTTCAGATGAAAAATCAACTTTTTAGTAGTAGGGCGTCCCGCTGTTTTTAAAAGGAATGCACGAGACTTGCACCCCTTAAAACTGTATAATATATAGTATCTTTTCGTCCCAAACTAGCTACTAAGAATTTGTGTTGTTTCTGGTAAGTAAAGATACTCTGTTTCGGGTGAGCAAAGATACTCAATGAGTCCAGCTTTGTCTGGTGTAAAGCCTTGTAAAATCCACCAAATCTCTGAGCCCCAAGTTCACTCATATAATTAAGAACCCAAAACATGTGCAGTACATGACGAGATGAGTAGATGAGAGAGAAGGCAAATCAATAAATATTTGGTTCAAAATTATATATATATATATATATATCCAAATATAACATTGCTACATCTACAAATGAATTACATAAAAGTAATTCTACAAATTGATATGACTTCATCTGATTTATTAGACCTACTTTATAATAAAAGCAACTTTATAATTTGACGAACTATATCAAATCACATTAGTTTGTGAAATTATTTTTGTGTAATTCATTTATGGCTAGAATATTTTCCATATATATTATACGTATTAACAGCCAAGGCTTCCAACAAAAAGGAACTGATTTAGATGAATGGCCATTTGACATATTCATTGTCCCTCTTCCATCCCCTCCGCACCTACTCCCCGTAAATCTCATAGGATTTTTATAAGTGGGGGAATGTGCATGAAATTCCTGATGTAAGACTTGTAATATATATAAATATATATATATGTATATATATATATATATGTATGTATGTATGTCTGTATGTCTGTATGAGCAGAAATTTATGCGTGAGTACTGCTGCAATATTGGTGCTGAAAATGGAGGGCTTGTGCCAACATTACAGGTTCTTCTTTGCAATAACACTTCAAGTCTTGTTACTGGCAGGGCTTGATCTTCAGTTATCTTATTCTTCTACAACCACTCAGAGCTTTCATTTTAATGTAAGCTAAGATCAGAAACTTTCTGTACGTGTTTCAACCTCTTCTTGAAAAGAAAGTGATTCAAGCATTGTGATTCTTCTTCTTCTTCTTTTTCTCTTTATCCAAACAGGTTGAGTGGAAGAAGGTGAGTCGTTTGTGCCACACAAAGCCACTTCTAACGGTGAATGGGGAGTATCCAGGGCCGACCATTGCTGTTCATGAAGGCGACAATGTAGAAATAAAGGTCACTAATAACATGGCCATGAACACCACTATCCATTGGTAAGCATATATGCTCATGACTCCCTTAGTGAACAGTCTGTAATAAAAATCTCAGAAATTCTTGGCCTACAAATAGATATTATAAAAATAAACTTATAAATTAATGTAATGTGTCAAAAGGAAATAGTCATATAATATATTCAGCATGCATCTTCATGTTTAATTAATATGCTCTAAGCATATCGTATATCTCCATAATAAACTAATAGATACAAAGGACACAAGGGTGGAGAGAGAGAGAGAGAGAGAGAGAGAGAGAGATTTTATATTAATGAGCCAACCAACAAACCCCAAAATCTAAGAACAGAATTAAAAATAGAGTACAGATAGTACCATATAAGCATTAAGGATATTAGTAGGGTTGCTTCTCAGACCACACCTAACTATTCAGCCTTAATTAAAACCTCATCTAGCACCATATTTATTCATATCTACTGCGATAATAATAACAATAAAGGGATTAACTATATGGAAGGTCTTGCAGCTAGTATTTATTTAAGGTGGAGGCCTTTCTTTCTTCTTTTTCTTTTCCCATCTTGAAGCAGGATGGTTCTGTACTTCAAGCAGTTGCCAGCTTTTTGCTAATTATATATATATATATATATATTATATTATAACAACATGTAGATCATATTGTATTAATGCTGACCCTGAGCAATGTGGACCCCAATATTTAGTACAGTAGGACTCACATGTTATGTTTATTTTTCTCAGAAAAATAGAAATTAAAAAAAAAAAAGTTTGTAGGAAATCTTAATTCTAGATATTCTGACCACCATGAGAAACTAGCTGTCTTGAATTGTTACCTGACTGATGTGTTTTGTTGCTTATTATAGGCATGGAATAAGGCAACTAAGAACAGGATGGGCAGATGGACCAGCTTACATTACACAATGCCCTATAAGAGGAGGGCAGTCCTACACATACAAGTTCACTGTGATCGACCAAAGAGGCACCCTCCTATGGCATGCACATTATGGTTGGCAACGTTCTTCAGTGCATGGCTCCTTCATAATCCACCCTCGCATGCCATATCCATTTTCAGTTCCAATCCAATCTGAAGTGCCCATTATATTAGGTGAAAATTCCAATTAGACCATTTTCCTGGCCTTTTAATTAACTTCTTTTTTGTTCTGTTTTTCCGAGTTTTTGATAGGTAATCAAGAAGTTTTATTCATAAGATGATGACATTAGGCATAGCTTAAGTATACAAGACGAATATACAAGTAAATACCTGACAAGGATTTTGTTTTCAGATTTATTTGATTGGATGAAATTGAAAGACTATTAACATAAAAGGTCAAACAGCAAGTGGCAACTAGTTGCTGTTGGACTCACTTTTTTTTTTATTGACTACAGGTGAATGGTGGAATGCAGAGGTAGCCGCAGTGGAAAATGAGATGATGTTGTATGGAGGTGGGCCTAATAGTTCAGATGCTTATACCATAAATGGCTTGCCAGGACCACTCTATCCTTGCTCTAACAAAGGTGAGTTTAGTGTTGCTGAAGTATTATCAACCTGAATTGTAGACAATATCAATTATTTTGGTTCCCATAAAGATCAAAACGCTTGAAGTGTCCGTTATAATACTGAAGAAAGGTCTGCCTCAGAGAAAAGGTGGACATACCTACATCTATACATTACAATTTTAATGTTAAAATGTGCAGATACTTACATCCAGACAGTGGAACATGGCAAAACCTACATGCTTAGAATCATTAATGCAGCACTCAACAATGAGCTATTCTTTGCCATAGCTAAACACACATTGACAGTTGTTGAAGTTGATGCAGTTTACACAAGACCTTTCACAACTACAGCAATTATGGTTGCTCCTGGACAAACTACCAATGTTCTGTTCACTGCAAATCGAATTCCAGACTCCTCAGGCATGTTTGTGATGGCAGTCACTCCTTATATAACTTCCATTTTTCCCTTCAATAACTCTACTTCAGTTGGCTTTTTAAGGTACAGTAATTTTAGGACAGAAACAAGTGAGACCCCTTTTTTGCCAAGGAGTTCTGCATTTCATAACCTTCCTGAAATGAGAGATACTGCCTTTGCTACAAGATTTTCTAAAAAAATCCGCAGCCTTGCATCTCCTGAGTATCCTTGTCATGTTCCCAAAAAGATTGATAAGCGAGTTATAACAACTATAAGCCTTAATCTTCAAGACTGTCCTGCAAACAAAACTTGCAAGGGCTATGAAGATAAGAGATTCTTTGCTTCCATGAATAATCAATCCTTTGTTCGGCCTTTGAAGTCGATATTGGAATACCATTACAAGAACTTCACTGCATACTCTTTAGATTTCCCGGAAAAGCCACCTAATGCTTTTGATTATACCGGAGTGGACCCAGTGAAGGAAAACATGAACACCGAGTTTGGTACAAGGCTTTTGATATTGCCATACGGCACAAAAATAGAAATTGTGCTGCAGGATACAGGTTTTCTTAACGTGGAGAACCATCCAATTCATGTCCATGGTCACAACTTCTTCATTGTTGGCAGTGGATTTGGAAATTTCGATGCTATAAAGGATCCCAAAAACTACAACCTTGTTAATCCTCCAGAAAGGAATACAGTGGCAGTTCCAGCTGGAGGATGGGCTGCAATTAGATTCAATGCAGACAATCCGGGAGTATGGTTCATTCATTGTCATCTTGAGGAACATACTTCCTGGGGACTAGCCATGGCTTTCATTGTCAAAAACGGCCCAGAACAGTCTCAGAGCTTGCTCCCACCACCTCAAGATCTTCCCTCCTGTTAAAATTTCAGGAACCATTTTGCTGGGAATCAAATGCAAATTTTGGGTGATTAAGCTTACAGTTTCTCTCGAATTACTAGGAATCAGTACGTGTATTATAAAAGCGTCTGTCAATCTTATCTTGATTGAAGATTGATATCAAGTCTGAGCTTTTGGATGTCATATCTTGTGGAATCTTTATAGTTTTGAGCGTTTGGATTTTAAACCCTTTTACTCACTACGCTTTCAACTCTGAATCAACATTCCTTTATGACTGGTTTGCTATACAGTTAAAATTATCTCGTTTTATCTTGTCCTATCTCATTTAATCATTACAATTTTTTTAAATTTACGCATAAAATATAATAAACAATTCAACTTTTTCAAATCTAAATCAACACATTTCAACGCACATTCTATTAACACTTTTTCACCGCGAAGAAAACAAACAACAAAGATGCGACCCAGACATTTTCAACGCACATTCTATGAACACACGTGTGTATTAGCTTTTACACTAGTTTTGAGTGATGTCAGTGATAACCTTTCATAAAAAAGATTGGCTCGCTAAGAAAAAATGAATTTTTCAAACATTTTTATGATGAGGCTGACTTTTTTACAGAAAAAGATCTGAGTTTGTATACTTGAGCTTGTATATATTATTATTCCTAACTATTAGGTGTACATTGTCGGTCTATTCAAAAGAAATGAAAAGTTTGTACCTTTATCCTGTTCTTGTTCTCAGAATGCGATTGGAAGAGCATGAGATAATGTCTCGTGTGTTTCGATTCAGATTGGAACTGACAACATGGACGCAGAAAACCTTGAGTTTCCTTCGGAACACAATGATGAGCCTCAATATTCGAGAACATGGAGAGACGTTAAACCATGGGAGAAAGGGGATGGACTTTGCGTGTGGTCAGGGCTTCTGATCGCAAGCATTCCGGTTCTCACGACCTTTATAAATAGTAATATGGAAAATGATAGAGCGCTGGGAGCCACCAGCGGTGGCTCTATCATATATTTTTGAATAATGCTAGAGCCCCCATTGGGGAGCTCTCGCTGGGACTTGTATTTTTTTATATATATTTTTTTGGTTTTTTGTTTTATATAGATTTTTTTAATAATTTTAAATATTTTAAAAAATAAAAAATTTATTAAATTATTAAAAAATATTTTCTTAATCACGAAATAAAATATTAAAATATTTTTTATTTTATTTCGCAATTAAGAAAGTGTTTTTTAATAATTTTTTTTTTTTACTTTCTGTTTAAGAAAGTATTTTTTTAATGTTGTTTTAAATTTATTTTATTTTTTTGAAATATTTAAAAGTATTAAAAACATCATTATAAAAAATAACTTAAAAAAATACATGAAAAAATACTACGTTAGAGCCAGCAAGAGCTCCAACGGTGGTTCTAGCATCATCCTTTATAAAAAAATTCATAATATTATTAAATAATATTTTCTTAATCATGAAATAAAATAAAAAATATTTTTTATAATTTTTATTTTGCTTTGTGATTAAAGAAATATTTTTTAATAATTTTTTTTTACCTTTTGATTAAAAAAATATTTTTAATGATATTTTTAATTTATTTTATATTTTAAAAATATTTAAAAATTTTATATAAAAATAACTTGAAAAAAATTATATGTAAATAGTAAATATGCTGTAGCCCAGCGGGAGCTTTAGCACTACCTTATATTTTTTTATGTGTTTTTTTTACAATTATTTTTATATAAATTTTTTTAACAATTTTAAACATGTAAAAAAAATTATAATATTATTAAAAAATACTTTCTTAATCATGAAGTAAAAAAAAAATTATTTTTTTTATTTTACTTCGTGATTAAAGAAGTATTTTTTAATATTTTATTTTACTTCACGATTAAGGAAGTGTTTTTTAATAATATTATAAATTTATTTTATTTTTTTAAAATATTTAAAAGTATTAAAAAATTTTCTATAAAAAATAACTGTAAAAAAAAACACATCAAAAAACACATGCTAGAGCCACCGCTGGCTCTAGCATTACTCTAGTAATATTTATGGATTTTATTTAGATGTGTTTAAATGTAAATAAGTTAAAATATGTGTTTAAATGTATGAAATAGTAAGGATAAGCTTAACTTTTTATAAGAAATTGAAAAAGTAATAAATCATATCAATAATTGATTTTGAATGAGTTAAACTCACTTTTAAGCATTAGTAGTGGGCTCAACAAACTTTAGTCAAAATTTGATTAAGAAATCCACTTTTACAAATTTAACTAGCTACTTTTCAATAATATCAAATACTTAACAAATCTTTCATTATTTTATTAAAATATTGATTTTAAACTTTTAATTTATTTTAATTCTAATTGTAATTTAAATTTCTCCAACGGTTATATTCCTCTAACGGTTATATTTTTTAACGGCTATATTTCTCCAACGTTATATTCTTCCACAATAAAACATAACATTTCATCAACAATTTTATTCACTTCAACTCAAGTGTCCCTATGAAACATTTTCTTTTCAATTTTTCTCAATGGATCATTCGCTTTTTTAAAAATGACACTTATCGATTCAGATTCTGACGAATAATTTGAGATAGCAAGACAACTTGTTTTGGAAGAAGAATGATCAATCTCACGTGGTTCTTCTAAAAAATCACGTAAATTCATAAGGCGCGATCAATTGTAAGCCCACCAAAATATTTTTTGTAACTATTTTGCTGATCCTCCAATCTATCTTCACAAATATTTTTAAAGGTGGTTTCGAATGAGTCGTTTTCTATTTCTTTGTATCCAAGTTGTGATAGAAGCTCATGAACTTTATTTTATCCAAAGACGAGATAATTCTGGAAGACTTGGTTTTTCTTTCCTTCAAAAAATAACAACTGCTTTGAGGATGTTTGGATGCTTGCATATGGTGTCACGGCTGATTTTATAGATGAATATTTGAAAATTGGAGAGACTATCGCATTAAGAAGCCTAAAAATATATGTCAAAGCAGTTGTTTTAATTTTTTCTGAAGAGTACTTAAGGAAACTCAACAATGATGAAATTGTTAGACTGCTCGCAGTTGGTGAGAAATGTGAATTTCCAGGTATGTTAGGGAGCATCGATTGTATGCACTGGAAGTGGAAGAACTGCCCAACTGCTTGATATTGTATGTACTCTGATCATATCCACGAACCAACAATTATTTTAGAAGCAGTGGCTTCTTACGATCTATGGATTTGGTATGCTATTTTTGGATTACTGGAATCTCATAATGATATAAATGTATTTGATAGATCATTTATATTTTCTGACCTTGCTCAAAGGCTTACTCTGACTGTTAATTACACTATTAATGATCATAACTATGCAATGAGATACAATCTTGTTGATGAAATTGATCTGCAATGAACAATATTTGTTAAGACCATCTCAGCTCCCCAAGAAAACAAGAAAAAATATTTTGCTCCAGCTTATTTCTCTTCCTTTCCTTTAACATAACTCTCAAACAATGGACTGGTGAATATCTACAATCTATGAAATAGAGGCAGTGACCAATATCATCCTTTTATTACTATTAAGTATATCTACAACAAATGACATTGAAACTGGCGAGTATCAAAAGTTGTATAATGGAATTGAAACTGGCCTTGGTCAACAAATGAAAGCAATAAACAGATAAAAAATGATTGAATTGAAAATAAATTTGGAAGTTTCAAACAAAACTCAAAGCCTTCCCATCATCCCATGAACCACAAGAACTTTGGATAAAACTTTACATAGTTTTTTAAAAAAATGGTCTGCTCTAAAAAAGTTTCAACTCTACTATCGCAATTTATGCATAATTATGGCCATAAAAAACAGAAATAACTGGCAAAGAGATCTCATACCCAACAATTTCATAAAGTAAAACTTGCATATGTACCAACATGTGATAGCTAACTCGCATGGTCATTTTATATACTTTCCAAAGAGAGATTTTCAGACGATATAAAAACCCGGTAAAAATAAAACATACTCTCAAACTAATGCAATAGAGGCAGTGATCAATATATTTCACATAAGAGATACTAGCGCCCAAACTTGAGAATGGAAACTAACCAAAGACAATGCAGCATTAAACTAGGGCTGTGCAACCATGTTAAACGGATTGTTGATCCATTGTTCAACCACAAGGAAAATCCTCAGTTTTATGCCGATTTGGAAAAATAAAAACAACAAAACAGAGCATTTCATCACGGAAAAAAACCAAACCTTATAAACTACATGAACAAACGAACGATTAAATTGAAGAAGAAAAGCAACGCTTGCTTGCATCAACCTTGAGGAGCTTGGTCCAAGCATCATTGAGGAATCCCCATAAAACTCATATCGAAGGCTCTGCAAAAAATGCCCATTTCATCGTGGGTCCAATGAAAACCAATATGAAAGCGACGAACGCAGCGCCTGAGAGAAGAACTCATTTCATCCCAGGGCCACCATTGTCACCGTCACCCGCGAGTGCCATGGCTAGAGCCAGCAGGATCCACGCAGCAATGACTCCAGGAACGCAGCTGCAGCCATGACGAGCTCTCCCACTCCAAGAATGCAGCTGCAGCGATGACTCAACGGTTAGGCTTCATTTCAACTTCCTCCTCTCACTCTTGCTTTCTCTCTGTGTTTGTCTTTGTATAGAATTCCTCTATAAAAGGGACAAATAATTTCACTAGTTAAAATTATAATCGACGCCCACAGAATGAAGGTGTTCTCATCAAACTCGGGTCGGGTCAGACTGTCTTGTTTGTTCTGGATGCCAGTTCTGTTCGGGTCGGTCCTAAACAGTAAACACTAATCGGATCAGTTGGTGCTCACCCCTACATTAAACCACCAAACAAGTTTCAGTTTTGAAAAAGTTTCAAACATTAAAACATTAGAGACAGGTAGCTGGCCATCACATTTTCTTTTCATTAATTCCCACTAGCAACTTCAAGGAAACAAAATCAAATCTTACATCACCTTCCTTTCCTCCAACCACCAAAATCTTACATCACATTTCCATTTTATCAAGGACTCAAAACCAGGAACCAAGAACTCAGCGACCTATGAACTAGTGCAGAGTACAGGCTACCAAGACCAAGAAAAAGAACCTCCTGCTTAAGTTTCCCCAGCAATTCAAGCAATTTAGTCTGTGTCGCTGCCGCGAACCTGTTGATCCCTACCCATTCACATATTAGGGACGCCATAGATAGATGTTTTTATACTACTTCAAGCAAAACGAATAGAAATAAATTAAAAAATATCAAGTAGTTCACAAAACAAGCAAAAAAAAAACAAAAAACTGAAATTAAACTCTATAAAGAAATTATCACAAGCCCGTTCAGATAACCAACTCCTCATCCAACATAAAATAAATAAAGAAACAGTATTTTCTGTTATACACAATAGCCGGTCCTCGCTCCATTATCTCTAACCTCAGAGCACAAGTTGACAATTTCTTTACATAACGCAAAGACCATAATTCGGTGTCTGTGTGTATTACTTTGAAAATAATGAAAAAGCTGGGGTTTCAGTACCGAAGGAAAATACCTAAATACTATTGGGGTGGCGCTTTGTGTTCTAATCCATCAACATAATAGAAAGGGCGATAAGATGGTAGGGAGTAGGCAAAGTGAGACGAGAATGAAGATTCTGGTTACCTGGGAAAATCAGAGACTTTTGTACAATAAATGATTTTAATCCTTAATCGGATCTCTCTCCCCAGTCTCCATGCTAAATCACTAGGGAAGATTGAAAATCGCACAATCACTAGCCTGAAATGAAATTAAAATCGCTAGGGAAGATTGAACAAAACAAAGAAAGGAAAATGGAGATTGCGTGGCTTACGGTGGCGACTCCGACTGACGACGGTGTTCCGCGGTTGAGTTCCGTGTGTTGCGATGGTGGCAGTCGATGGCCTTCATTTTTGCGATGGTGGATTTTGTTCAAGCTGAAAGAGGGGAAAGGAAGAGAGCCGTGTTTATTTCTTGGATTTTTTCTACTTGCGCGGGAGAGAGAAGCAGCGGGAAGAGTCGAAGACAATATTTTAGTCCAAAAGTAATATTTTTTGTGCAAAATTAATGATGGGAATGAACCATAAGGAAATACTTCATGTTTCCTAAATTATGGAATTTTTAGGTTTGTGGAAGTTAGTTTATTCTTGTGGCAACTTGATTTGATGATCTAACTCGACAAAGATTTATTATAATTTTTTTTTATGTATTTTCGTAAGGCCAAGGGGGCAAAGCCTTTGGAATTTCTTTTTTACCTGAGTTGTTATTCAAGAAATGCCAAGCAGAATATTGGTTAGACATTCGCATGATAGGTTGCTCGAGTGAAACTCAAATGAAGAGTTTGCTCAACACTCGTTCGAGCAAATATTAGACAGAGAGTTCCCTCAACGCTTGCTCGAGCAAATAAGATAATAATTGAATAATTAGAACTTCTGTCGTATAACCTTATATATGTGTTTATTATGAATAGTATGAACCATCCGGAACAATGTATTTCACCTCAAAGTATGTTTTGTCATTTTTCAAGATAATAAAATCCTCTACAATTCTGTAAATATAAACATGTTACAGAATCATGTAAATCTTTATATCGTGTAATTAATTTCTTATTTTACTTTACTTTTATCGAATCACTTTCAAATACTTCAAAAGAGAAATATTTTTTTATACTATCTGATGTGCCAATCTTCTATATAGCAATAATGTATTTGACGTGTCAATAAGCAAGGTTATAAATAAATTTTTTCTTCAATATGTTATATTTTTGAATTGGGCTGAATGTTGTTAACAAGTACATGGCATCCTTTCAAAATTTTATAGGAATTCATAATTATTAATAATTGGGTATGCTTCTTTCTACTGTCTTCCATTCTCTAAGCTGTTCCCCCCTTCATATTTCTAGTTCTTGGTAACTAAAATTTCAGCAAAACTAATGCACTCCCATAGCAGATTTTTCTATTTTCACACATTGAGACTTCGTTTGTTTTTGTAGATGAGATAAATTGAGATGAAAGATAAAAGTTGAATAAAATATTATTAAAATATATATATTTTAATATTATTTTTATTTTGAAATTTGAAAAAGTTAAATTGTTAATTTTATTTTGCGTAAAAATTTGAAAAAATTATAATGATTAGATGAGATGAATTGTGAAAACAAACGAGGTCTAAAAGCTGAAAATTAGATTGATGTGCATGACATGTTTATGTGGCATCAGATTCTTCGAATATTATTTTATAATAATTTGTATTTTTAGCCTTTTATTGAACATATAATTTTATTTATTATTTTGCATACTTGGTTTTCAAATAAATATAGTTTTTTTTTTTTTATTCAATATCCTAAGATATGGGACATTTGTCTTTGTCCTGCCCAGCTTGGCAGCAAATTATTCAGGAATGACAAATTCCTTCATCTTCTGCCCATATGAGCCATAGAAGATAAAGGACCGTTGTTGGGAGATGTTGACAGTCCATAAATTTTCAATGAAACACACAACTGTTCCATATTAATGACACCAAGCTACTCACCAAAATACCAAAAAATTGTCTCTCCAAAACAGAACAGTAGTCTCTATAGCACATGCTATTGGAGCCCCACCTCAAAATTCCCTTTCAAAATCTATACAGAAAACAACAAAAGTCCACACATTCTTGCTCAGATGACAGGAACAACGAATTCGAATTAACTACACTAACAGATGCAGAGGAGAAACAGGGCATGTCATATTACCAGGAAGAGAAAAGAGTACAACAATCATGAATGAATTATAGGTCTAATGAATCCGGGTGGACAATAAAATTGAGAGGAAATACAGCAAACAAAGCAATAACGAGTAGAGGTTGATGGGTGCTCTAAGATTGTTTGATGATGAATGGCCGGAGATTTCGGAGGAATCAACCGCGAGAGGCATTCCGTCACTGTTGAGAGCACAAGATTGAGGATGGGAGCCATCCTCGCTCATCATGATTGCTCGTAAGACTGCCGAAACTGTGTGGATGTAGGCCGTTCGGTTCTTGGCGAGAAGCCATGTCAGACCCATTAGCTGACAATCTTTGTTGTGCATTTTAGTGGTCCTGTCCTCAGATTTACTTGAATTGGAAGTCTTCTTCTTGTTAAGCTACATAAGATCACTATCTCCATTAGAAAACAACATGATGCATTCCCACTGATTGGACAAACCCAAGTTTGGTGGATGAAAGCTTTTACACTACCAATTAGTAGGTGTAGGGGCAACATCTAATCACAATCTGTTAAAATTAGCCTTTGAAGCAAACAACAATTCTCAAACTGAACAAACAAATCTAACCAACACAAAAACAAATGTGCATGATCCTATAACTCAGAGACTAGGGTTAAGTCATGGAAACAAAATTCTAACAAAATCTAAGACAATTTCATGGCAGAAAACTGAACTAGGAACAGTCAGAAATTGGAAATTTCTAAATTTTGCACTAATCTTATCCAGAATGCCACCCTGATAACCGCAATGCGAAACATATACATTGAAATTGGATTAGATTAAAAAAATAAATGACAAAAGATAGGCCATAAACAATATATTCTGTGAACTTGACTTCAACAACCAGATCAACTTACAAACAAACATTATTGTGGGGTAAAATTCTAAAACTCGACTGTGCATGCGTTTTGTCATATTCTGCCAAAAAAAAACATGGTGAAAAAGCTACAACAGCTCCTCTTGAAGATGGGCTCTCGTTACCTTGACTTAATTCAAATTTTTCTAGAAACGGATGCATTGATCAAGCTATTAAAAACAGAGAACTGCATTATGATCTTGTGGCAAAAATATTGTTGCAAATTTTGATCGTATAAGAATACACACACTGATCAAAGACAAGTACCTCTCTAAGCACTTTTTTCCCCAGAAACAAGCACCATTTTAGGTACCAAAAATTAATCATTCTAAATTTCTAACAGAAAACTCGTGACCATAATCATTGTAACCCAGTTTATATTATAGATTGCATTTCCACTCGCCTTTGGGCGCGTGTAAGAGTCTACTTCTTACTTCAGTTTTCAGACAACCCTGATCTGCTGCTCACTGGAAAAATAAACAATCTCACGTTCTCCCATATTTCTATTCTCTGTTATTGTTCTGCATTCCTGCAAAACTTTTCGTACTCTCTGTGTTTAAGATAAGGTTGGTCATGTCAGTCAGACCTAGTGTTTTCTTTTTTGCACCAAGCGTACAATGAACTCGCCCTCGTGGAGCGTCCTGAATTTACCCTAAAAGAGTTTGACGGTGATCCAGATGAGAAAAAGACAGGAAAAACTTTCCCAATTACAAAGCTCGGCATAGGACTCGAGATTCAGAACAGACCATTTTATTTAACCGGATTGTTCTTCTTCATCCTTCCCCCTACCCATTCAAGTGCAAATCAGAACAAAAGAAAAGATGTAACTTTGAAGAAGAAAATCAATTAGATAAATGAAATTCTATCGAAACAAACCAATTATCGATCAGAGAAAAGAACTCACCTTATGGAGACTGCTCAAGCACTTGGAGCACCCACCAAGACCTGGAAATCTATTCACATTGGTGCTGCTACTCAAGCAATTCCGCTCCAACCTCTTCACACTCTCATCCCCAACCAGTTTCCCTTTCTGGGTCACCTTAAACGCCTCAGGACAACTCAATGGGTGCAACCTAATGCCGCAGTAACAGTACACCACATCGCAGGTCTCATTGGGTCTCACCAACTCAACTCCTTTTGCCTTTAGGGTTTTCCCCAAGTCATCCACGCAGGTTTCGGAATCATCCGGCAGCAATGGCAGGTCGTAGGATGTCGTATTACTACGAGCCGCCACTGCAGCGCCCACTCTGCTGGTTCTGCCCAAGGCAGTCCCAGAATAGGCGGAGTACAGCCACGCAGCCAGTACAGGGCAGCAGCGGCTGCGCCGGAGCTGCCCATTGGCGCCACCCTTTGTGGAACCACACGCGCTCTTTATCCCATGGAAGAGCTCATGCGGGAGGTCCAGGGGGCAGCCAGCCAAATTGGATTGTTCGGGGAATGCAGGAATAGTTGCTGGTGGAGATGGGGTTGAACGGAGCGATTGGATTGTGGCAGGGTCCGGGTTGTGCAGACCCAGAAAGGTGGGCAAGAGAATGGAGAAGAAAACAAAGAAGGAAAAGATAGAGGAGTTCGGGGACATTGGTACAAAGAAAGGGTCTGTCTTTCTTTCGTTGTGTGAGGAAATGCGAGTGCCTGTGTGTTTTTGGGTTTAATTCAAGCTTCAGCTTTTATGATTATGGAGGTGTACTGGGAGTGCAAATCAATAAAGGTACATTGGTAGTGGACCTGTAATGGTGGCTGTTGGTGTGAAATGTTGGTGTTTGGAGTGGGAGAAAATGAACAATAGGCTGGTGGGGTTGAGGAGGGTGAGGCAGTGGGGGCTGAGTTGAGTTTTTGGCTGCTTTTGCTGCTTAGGTTAGATCCAAAGTTTGGTATGTAATATGTATACCTCTGTAAAGGTCGTTTGGGATTGGTATTGGCATCATCAACATATCATTCGTGGGGCTTTTAAGTTTGCCTCACGAGGTAATAAGTATGTATTCACGTATTTATGTGCATTTGGCAAAGGAGCGGGTCAAGTTGTTGTCGGAGAAACTTTATTTGGAAGGCTTTTTTTTTTTTTTAAACACTCGTAGAAGTTATTCATATTAACTATGTTAAAAAAATAATAATAATTGCAGAGTTACCACTCTTTTATTATTTATTTATTATTATTTTTGCATTTGATTTTTTTTAATTTTTTTAATTTATTTAATGATTAAAAAAGTGACTATTAATAAAATTATATATTTTTTTAATGATTAAAGATGTTAAAAAAAAACTTAAAAAATGATAAAAAAAATAAAAAACTTCAAGTACACTATAAATAGTAAATGGGTAGTAAGAGAGTAATAACTCTATCACAACCCACTAAAAAATGCTCGTTTGTGAATTGAGATGAGATGAAAACTTTATGAATAGTGGTAAGATAGTTTGTGAATAGTAGTGAGATAGTTTAAGTTGAGTATTTTTTAAGTTTTGAAAAAGAAGATAGAAAATGTTGAATAAAAAATATTATAAAATTAAAATATTATTAGAATATAATTTTATAATAATATTTTTGTTTGAGGATTTAAAAAAGTTAAATTATTTTTTATTTTTTGTTTGAAAGTTTAGAAAAATTGTAATGATTATTTTGAATATTTTGTATTTGAGTTATGTTTGGGAAGAAGATGGTATGAGACGAGACGAGATGAAATTAGAATTTTGGGACAAGATCTATTTCCAAACAAGCCCTAGTGTTTTAATTTTTTTTTTTCAAGTTATAATGTATCCCCACTATAAATAGTTTGTTAACTCGTCTATCTGAACTATTCCAGCATTCCCCAAACAATCCAAATTCCCTGAAAATACATAATGGATCCCACTATGGACCCACTTATGGTACAAATGAAGTATCTAGCTTACTTTAACACAAGATTCATGCCTTAAATTTTGCCTTAAATTTTTTTCCTATTGCCTTAAATTTTGTTTTCTTTTGACATGTGTGTGGGTCTAGATTGAAAAACAGAGAGGTAGATTTATAAAATCTTTGGCAGTTTCTTGCTCAAAGGGGGGGAGAAAAAGGCTTTGTATTATGTTTTGGTGTGTCTTGTAACAGAGCTGTGGGTTTGGGAGCAAATAACGTGGCCAGATAAGCTGCCAATGAATGGATTTTCCTCTCACTTGGCTTGCCTCCAAACTACACTTCTTTGTTACATTCCTATCTACCATTGCAAAATGAATTAGCTATCTATGTTAATTCCACAATTTAATCTTTTTTTTTAAATAGATGATTGTATGATAATCATAAAGTTTCACTTATTTGTAATATATAAATAGATATTTAGTTGCGTTTGGATTCTAAGATGATTGCAAATGATCTGAGTTTATCTATTAATAATAGTATTTTGTGGGTTTTATTAAAATGTATTTGAATGTAAATAAGCTGAGATAAATGTTTATATGTATAAAGTAAGTTGAGATGAGTTTAACTTTTTTACGAGAAGTTGAAAAAGTAATTGATCCTATCAATGATTGGTTTGAGATAAGTTAAGGTAAGTTTGTATTCCAAAAGTCTTTGAATTTTTTGAAACATGAATTCTCGAGTATAGTTAATTATCCATCATGTTAAATTCTGAATACAAATGTGCCCAAATTAAGGTTTCAATGCTTAAACTAGTTTAAAAGGGTGAGAGTTGGTAGGAAAAAATGATCTAGGTAAAGAAAGATTGCAGCATATTATCCTTCCCTCTGTTAGTAAAAACTTGAATCTTCCTCGAGTGATTCATCAATGTGGATAATAGTTTCTTAAAATTTTATCCGAACTTGAAAATTTAAAGTGAGAGAGTGATAGACACATAATCAAATAAGATCTATAGTATTTATCACCATTCGTATAAATATATGAAATTGATGTGTATATATCTTTCCTACTCGAAGCCAAAGATCTTTTTCAGTAGATGCCATCCATCACTCCCTTCAACCGATGGCATCGCTTGTTGATTGGTCACATGTAGATGTATTGAAGCCAGCTGCGCGGACAAAACTTGTGAAATGAGACTTGTGAAATGCTCGTGAACATCTTAGTTGAAGGAGATGTAAATAAAATTATTATTACTATTATTTTAATTACACAGAGAAGACATGTAAGATTGTGAGTTTAATGAATTTCGAGAATATTTTGACAATGAAAGAAAAAGAAAAATCCATATAAAGGTGTTAAGTTTAAGATTATAAAAATGGAAGTGCTAGTGTGCCGCCCAGTTTTAATTGCTGGGTGTGCCCACTAATACAAATTTTACTTTTTATTTATTTATTTTTATATTTTTTTACATTTTTAAATATTTTTTAAAAATAAAAAAATATACCAATACATTAATAGTTACTTATATAATCGTAAGTAAAAGAAAAAATGTGTAATTCTGCGTATAAACGTGAAATGCGTAAACGCCGCGTAATCGTTTTGAAAATGAGTGAGATTCACTATTAAAAAATTAATTTTTTTTATGTGAGTTTCATGTTTTATTCATTTTTTTCAAAACGATTACACGGCGGTTGCATAATTTACGGTTGCAAATATATTTTCTCTTCTTATAAAAATCTCAAATCTTAAAACTGTCAAAGAAAAAACAGAGAAATTACAATCAAATGTATGAAAAGGTGGTAAAGCTAGGACTGATTACTAAGTTTCCAAAGTTTTTTTTTTTTTATAAAACAAACTTCCCTGATCTTAAGTTCCATCTTATTCACTTATTGACTATAGTAGATCTCCATGCCTTTATTCCATCTACCATTCACCACTATTTCTTATTTTACCAAGCACAAGGTACATTTGTATTGTTTAAATAAAAACAACATTAAAGATCCTTAAATTTTAATGTGGATTAAAATAAACCCAAATTGGAGAACGTTCAAAAAATGAGTTATTCTATTTTCAAGTCGGTATGTAAAATATACTATTCATATTAGTTAAATGATAAGATTTAATTTGTAAGATTTAAATTTTAAAATTTATCTTTTAAATTAAATTACGTCATTTAAACATTTTACACACCGACTTAGTAATAGATTTTTTTTAACATAAAATAACTTGTGACTAGGGTTGTTAATTAAACATCTTAAAATTCCAACCCCAATCAAATATATCTAAATGGGTCCCCCATGCTAACACTTTGTAATAAGTTTTGGAACTTTGAAGAGTAGAAAGTGTTGTGAGGAAGTTTGACTGTTGTACTTTTTTTTGTGTGTGTTGTTTGGTGAGCACTGCATTATCAAGCCCACTTTGGCCAAGGGAATTGAAGTTTGACATTCTATTTAGCACTCGAAGGTGCAGAATATATAATTCATGACAAAAGGTGACAAAAAGAGTACTTGACAGCTGGTGCAAGTGGAACTTTGCCTAAGTTTTTTTTTTTTTAATTCTTTCAACGTTTTCTTTTTCCTTGAAACTTTATCTCATTTTGCTGGCCTACATCCTGTGTACTCATTTTTACGTATTTATTTATATATTTTATTAATATAATTGATTATATTATTTTTTTAATATAAAATAATTATTTTAATTGATAATATCAGTAGAATATGCAAATAATACACAAAAATAACTGTATGTAGCTATGACGCCGTTTAGATGTTGAGATATCTCATCTTATATAATCTCAATATCCAAACATCACTAAAATAAAAACACTCTTCAATTTTACGAATTCAACTTTTCATCTAATTATTATTTAATCATTATAAACTTTAAAAAAAAAACATAAAAAGTAATTCAATTTTTTCAAATCACAAAATAAAAATATATTAAAAAATTACATTCTAACAATATTTTAACTTTATAATATTTTTATTCAATATTTTCTCTCTCCTTTCACAAAGCTCCTTAAAATATCTTAACTGAAATCATTTTACCACTATTCATAGATTTTTTATTTCATTTCAATATCCAAACGAGGTTTAAGACTAGATATAGACTAAGGGCTTGCAAGTCTTGTATATTTCATTCGAAAAAAAGAAGAGTTCACTATTAGAAACATATATTTTTTTTTTATATAGGTTCTAGATTTATCTATTTTTTTCAAAATAAATAACGTAAGACACTTGCAAACGTAATTAGGACTATGCAAGGCTGTACACTCTTAGATTGTAAATATTATTTCTCTTTCAACAATTTTGAACTACCATTATATATATATACATATATATAAATATATATATATACACAACTATTGAAAGATTCTATAAAAATAAATTTATAAATTGGTATGTTTTGATGCGATATATTAGATCTATTTTATAATTAAATTAATTTTATAATTTAACATATGCATCACACTATCTCAATTTATAGATATATTTATTTTTTTAAGTTGATGCTACTCGTTTCTTGGGTAATGATGATTTTGTTTTGTTTTTTTGTTTTTTTTGAGGTTTATGAATTGTATTTTAGCACATTTGTAGCAGAAATTGAAGATATGCGTGGAAGTTCGAGCAATGGGCTTTGCACGCCTTCCAGTCTAAAGCTGCTACTTCTAATTTCTAAACGCCTACTTACCTTGCAGACTTGCAGTTGCACAAAAGCCCACCTTTCTCCAACTCTCAATCTTGATAATGATTATTTTTCTAGAATTATTTTATATTAATTTAGTTAATCCTTTTACCTTTTTAATCATGATATAAGATTAGTCCTATAATTAGTTTAAAAAAAAGTCCTATAATTAAGAATAAATTATACCTAATAAATAATAGAAAACATAAATAATACATAAAAAATAGCAAAATGCAGCTTGAAAAATTGTAAATCTGCATTTTCAACCTTAAAAGAAATAAAAAAAGCAAACATGTGGACTGTGGTGGTGCGTGTGTCCTCTCATTTAGAAGGTGGGATTTGAAATCTCTGCTTTAGGTAGAGTGTGGTCTCTCATATGGTTTATCTGTAGACAGTTATAGAAGTTAAGACCATACTAATTACAAAAGAATTTGTGTACTAATATAGCTCCAACCATGAGTATGGCTTGTAATCTAGGTGTTTTTTTTTTTTTTTCTTTCTTTTAGTATATATCTATCATAGCTATAACTTTACTTTTATGAATAAATGAAATCTATTTTTTATAAAAAAAAAAAATTATACCTAATAAATAATTTAAAACTGGTCATGCTACGAGAAATTAATTGTGAGAGACAACTCGGATATTCAAGAAATTAATATGCGTATTTAAAGTTACCACTGATGAAAAATTATATTTGCAAGCTGGTATAAAGGACCATTGACAGCATGTCAAATTAAACTTTTTATAGCTTCTTTTGCAACACAGCTTTTACCACGCAAAAAATGTGAATGATTTGTCATTCATTTCGACGAGTGCATTATTTATCTCAAAAGTTTAAATTTGATAAAAATGGATAAATTTAATTATTTATATCATTTAACACTTATTCTCATCCGTAGGTCAGACCTACTTAATAAATAGGCCGATGACATGAAATATTTAATTAATTATGTGAAGTGTAGAGTTAGAATTTGAGACTATTACTATGTTATCATGTGAAATCATAAACTGTATAAAAAATTTAAACTTATCATAGTATTTAATCTCGTGAAAGATAAATTAAAATCACTATATACTACATGTGTTTGTTGTTTGAAGCTATAAATTTCATTAAATAGGATCACTTTTTTGAGGCTGCTGTTCTGAGCCAAGGCTTCTTCTGTTCACAAGAAAAGCAAAGTGTTGGTAAAATCACATAATCAATGGGGATGGAGTGAATTCAATATGGTATATGAGAATTAAATATAGTAAGAGTAAAGGATCGAGGTCGGTCCAATAATAATTTTTCATGTCAATGCACGTGACTGCAAGTTGGCCCACATAAAGGACAAGTTACATCAAGCATGATTTAAAGCATTGATATAAAGCTCCTAGCTCTGAGCCTATAGACTCGTGACTTTTTTTTTGTCTTTCGAGCATGAAAAGGATATTGCACCATTCCAATGTAGGGCCCAAAAAGAAATAAGGGGTGACTAATTAAAAATGGAAATTGGGAATTCACTTTGTGTGCAGCAGACAGTGGAGGAATTCTTTTTTTTTTTTTGAAATTAATTGAAAAAAAAATAGGTTAATAAATTTAAAAATTTAATATCGATATAGTTTTATTTCACGAATAATGATATATGTACAATTATTTTTATAATATTTGATATAATTATATAATTTTTTTATAAGAAAGTAGTGTTTCGAATCATGTTTTTTATTTGAAAAACTAAATCATATACCATCAAGTCATCAGACTTTTATCCTGATGAAAAATGAAGTTATTTTACAAACAATATCTCTCATTTCCCGCATTGTGGACCGTGGTAGCGAAAAATTAGATGCTAAGGAAATTTTCTTTCCAGAGGATCCATCAGCATTAGATTAATGTGCGAGAATTACACGCTACATATAGTCGTAAAGTTTATAAGTATCGTGTAGTCTTTTTAATAAAGAATAAGGTCTATTATTAAAAAATTAAATTTATTTTTTAATATAGATCTTGTATTTATTATTATTTTTTAAATAATTGTACAGTACTTATGTACTCATGACTGCGACTATTATTTCTCTTTGATAAAAAGTGACAACAATTTTGCAAAATATTGAAGCATGTGGGGGCGTACATACAGGTGAGCTGATGAGAGGAGTTTGTAGTAACTAGTAGAGCTTTCATAACTTATTTATTCTGTCGTATGCGATCTCTGTCTAGGGTTGTGTTCATCTAGGGTTGTGTTCATAAATAACTCAAGATGGGTTGGGTCATACGAAGATTAATAACCTGAGCCCAGCTCTCGGCCATGAAGGAAGTTTTGTTTCCCAAGCAAATATCCCAAAATCTTGGCCCAAACTAAAGGGCCACAAGGTTTTTGGAGGTTCATGAATTTATTTATCCATAATGGGAATTAATTGAAAGACTATACAAATTTTCTTTTATTTTTTTAATTTTATATAATTCTTTTGTAAATAGGGGGTAATTATAATTATAATTTCATAAATACGATATCCTTGCAAGATTATTAGAATGGTTTGAGATTGCCTACATAATGCAAGGCTTGAAAAAATGGTTCGATTCTTGAGCAGAAATCGAACTGATTTTAATAATAAACTTTTTAAATTGTTCACTGAATCGCCTTAATTGACCAATTTATGCTAATTCATACCAATTCTAGCTGATTTATTTATTTTTTTAAATTTCTTGTACAAATATATGATAGAGCTTGATATATATTAACTTCTTTATCATTGTATTAAATAAGAATCACAAAAAAATTGAAGGATAAAACATATAATTCTTTATTTTCTTTAGTTGAATTAAAGAATTAGGAGATGAATGAATATTTTGTATTAAATTTGTGGTTGTGGATAAAATACCACATTTGCCATGTGCTTATAACTTAATGGTCTTTATCTTCTAATTCGTAACAATTGAGGTTAAACACATAAATTACATGTTTATTAATAAAACTATTTTGATTCATATCATATTTTTATTTAAAGTAGTCAATGAATTTATCTATTATACTCTTTTATACATTATATAAAATGCTTGAATTGCATTATTTATGATGTAAATACTTTTTACCAACATTGAAATAACCGATTCAAAATTGTTACGAATGATTCCGATGTTTCGAGCCTTGACATAATGTGATCATGTCCAAATTGGCACATTCCCGACCCTTTGGACGTTAAAAAGCTGGTGAGAAAATATAATTAAATGGGAAAAAAGCTACTATTATTTTCATTGAAAAATCATGTATATATTAGCTAGGCTCTTCGGTTCAAATACAACCGATATATGGTTGGTACGTAGGTATGTACGTATGCCTTTCTTATTCCTTAATTCTTTTGTATCCCCTAACTAGGCGCTGCATGTGCCAGCTCAGATATGGTGCGTAATTTTCTGCCTTTCTGGTATGGATATCAGTTTGGACGTTTGTTCCTTTATGATATATATACATATATAATATATTTTTTTGTTAAAGTTTTGGTTTAGATCGATCCTTGTTCTTGTCGATATATTGTACAGTGTACTGTACGTACGTATTAGCTAGCTAGCTGCATGCACATGAGCTTGGATTGATCTGTTCTATGTATTTGCAGTTTGGTTGTAGGTAGCTAGGTAGGTGAAAGCATGCATGGCTCTGGTTGTGCATGCATGGTACGTAGCTGCATGCATGCATCATCTTTCTTTACGATTTTCTGCTTGTGTATATATATATATATATGTATGTATGTATGTATCATATAGTTGGGACTTAATTAATTACGAGTATGCCTCCTTGGTGATATTATATTCGAGTATCCTTCCTTGGATGAATTTTTACTTATTCAAAATTCATTTTTTTTAACAAAAGATTAAATAATGATGATAATTCGATGCTTCTCTGCCTAAATCTTGAAACGCACAACAATATTTCTCCAATATTACAGAAGAAATTAATTATATATGAATACCACTAATTGATCCCTAGATAGCTAGCTAGCTTTTTACTCATTTATTAACCATCTTATGGTAGATATATAATTACTTGCAAAATGAAGAACGACCAATGCAACTTAATTATTATGAAGAACCTTTTAGGAGATGTTTGGATTCGAAGATGAGTTGAGATGACTTGAGATGAGTTGAAATGAGTTGAGATGGATTGTGAATAGTAATGAGATGAGTTGTGAATAGTAGTGAGATTTGTGAGTTAAAGTTGCTGAATAGTAATGAATAGTAGTGAGATGAGTTGAGATGAGCTGAGATGAGCTGAGATGACTTGCGAATCCAAACAAGCCTTAGTGAGAGAAAGAGAAGGTAGAGAGAGAAGCTTTTCCCACTCTTCTCTCTCTCTCTCTCTCCAAAACGTTAAACTCCTACACGTACCCATATCTGCTATGTTCTGCTCTCTCTCTCTCTCTCTCTCTCTCTCTCCAATATTTTGCCCTTTCATGCACCTTCCCTCCTTGATCCATAGGATATGATATATAGCTAGGATAGTTAGGAGAGATTCTTATATATGCTCTTGTGTTTTTTCTTCGATCTCTCACCTACCACCCTTCTCGATCATTCTCATTTTTCTATCTAGCTACCTACGTACCTACCTCCCTCCACCACTCGGCCTCTCCCCTATCTATCCTTCTCCGGTGATCATGTTCATTCTTATTTAGTTATTAATATATATTACTATCTAAAGATATTCTGTCGTTACATGCTGTTCATATCTCATGCATGATTCTACAGACATATCAAAACTGAAAGGAAGTTCAGATATACTTTTGTTTACGAAAAATTAAAAGGTACTAGATGTTTTATATATCAAATTGCTTCAGCCTAGTCAATGTTAATATACCCATGCATGCAATGTTTATATTACAGTTTCTACGTAACAATGACATTTTTCATGGCAGTGATCAAATCATCATGAGTAGGCAGACCACTCATATGGTCTCATTTCCCCCTTAACTTTCATTTTGTAGCCTTTTGTGGTAATTGCATGCCATATATGCATCATTTTTTTATTACTCTAGGACGATAATTATGGGGGCCCCTCTCCTATATATGGCAGTTGAAATTCCAAATATATATATATATATATATATATATATATATATATTAAAGAAAGCTAACCTTTTATGATCGGTCGTCAAGGACGTTAGGTATACATCCAATTCTTCTTCTAAAAAATCATGATGGGTTGAGACATGATGATGATCGATCATCACGGAAAAGAATGAAAATCACTGATATATTGGTAGTATTATTATGATTTGTTTCAATCATTTACGTACACATGATGCATTTGTTGGAAAAAAACAAAAGCTAATTAACATGATTATTTTGATGGCAAAGCGTACTTAATGTGCTTAATTTGCTAGGAATATTTAACAGTTTATGGCGTAATTAGTGTGAGCTAGGTTAATTAATTCTCATTGAAAGTAAGAGACATCACGTTGTTTCATCTTAATTAATACTCCAAGTAATTACCCAAGAGTTACTTGGTATACAAGTATATAAGGAACCGTTTGATCATTCTATGGAAACATTAATTCTGATGGGGGATTTTTAGTTTTGTTATTCACAATTATATATATATATATATATATAAATATATAATATGAATATCTCTATTCTAAGCCCCCTACACCACACACCATCCCTATGGCACAATTTGATTTGGAGGATAAAGGAAAGGATTTCTTATTTCACATGCCTCATCTGAGTATGTGTGTTTGCTCGTGTATTATATAGCAAGGTCAATAACAGATTATGATTGAATGCAAATTAAATACAAATCAATCACTAGCCTAAAAATATGTACAATGATACCATTACATGCAAGGCAATCCACAAGGCTTGACATCAACAACTATGATCAAGGAAATTTGTCTATCTTTCCATGTAGAGAAGAGTGAGCTGGCTTGAGGTCCACCTATCCAACTATAACATTAACACCCCCCTCAAGCTAACTCGGGATGATGAGACAGTTAGCTTGGATCGAAAGAAGCTAAACGGTGGACGAGGTAGTGGAATGAATTGAACATGTAAGTGTTCGGCAGCCACTTGTTCATGAACGAAGTGGTAATCAAGAGAAATATGTTTTGACGAAGTTTAAGAAGCAGGGTTACGAGATAAGAAAATCGCACTTTGATTATCACATAGCAAAGTGGCAGGACGTGAAAGACTTATTTGGAACTCTTGGAGAGGTTTCGTATCCAAGTCACCCTGGCAGCAGTTGTAGCAAGGGATCGATAATCAAACTTGACACTAGATTGTTACACAATGGGCTGCTTTCTAGAACTCCATGGTACTAAGTTTGAGCCCAAAAAAATGGCATAGCCAGACGTGGATCTATGCATGTCAGGGCAGCTTGCCCAATCAGCATTTGAGTAAGCTAATAGAGTAGGTGAGCTTTGAGAAGAAATGTTGAATCCAAAATGCAAAGTGCCTTGGACATATCCAAGTACCATTTTAATAGCACGAAAAATGATCCTTGGTGGGGGCATGCATGAATTGATAAACTGTGTTAATAGAATATGACAGATCTAGTCTGTTGATGGTGAGATACTAAAGGCCACCTACAAAAGATCTGTATAGAGTGGGGGTCTAAAAATAGAATTCATTCAATAGTGAGCTTCTTTCCAACGACCATTGGAGTCGATATTAGTTTGCACTCAAGCATAGCAGCGCGATTGTGAAGATCACATGTATATTTTGTTTGAGATAAGAAGAGACCAAAGGAGGATGACTGGATTTCAATTCCCAAGAAGTAGTGTAAGGGCCCAAGATGTTTGATTGAGAAAGCATGACTAAGTTGGTTGACTAATGAAGTTAGTAACTTGGCATTGTTACTAGTGACTACAATTTCATCTACATAAAGCAAGAGATAGATGATGCTTTCTAGTTTGTGGTTGACAAAGCAGAAGAAATCTGCTTTGCTGAACCAAAGTGAAGTAAGAAGTTGTTGAACTTGTGGAACCAAGCACAACAATAGAGAGCTTTGTTTAGGCAATAAACATGGTTGGAGAACTTAGCGTTGATGTACCCTGGGGGTTTTTCCATATAAACTTCTTTAAACACTGATCCATGAAGGAAAGCATGTTTGACATCTAATTGTTGTAAAGGCTAACTATGTGCAGTAGCAAGAGATAAGATGATACAGATAGCTGAAGTCTTGACAACAGGACTGAAAGTTTGATGAAAATCTTGTCTCGGAAGTTGTGTTTACACTTTGGCAACCAATTGGGCTTTGTAGCGCTCAATAGTCCCATATGGTTTGAGCTTGGTGCTAAATACCTAGCGACAATCAACTACATTTTTGTGAGAAGGCCTAGGCAATAATGTCCAAGTATTATTTTGATAAAGAGAACTCATTTCGTCATCCATTGTTGCTAGCCATTCATGATGTTTACTCGTAGATTTGAAGCCATTTGGTTCTTTGATGGTGAGAAGAGCTTGAAGGAAAGGGAGATTGAGGAATAAGCTGAAAAGCATGGAAGGCTTTATGTTTGGTGATCCCTGCCTTAGCATGAGTAACCATGGGATGGATGTTAGTGGTAGAGGTGTCCACTGGTTGATCAATAGATATAGATGATGGAGAGGATGAGGGTTGCTGAGGAGTAGGATCTATAGAAGAGAGATTTGATTGACTTTGGATGAGAGAAGTTGAGTGGATACAATGGGATCAAGAGAACATGTATGACATGGAGGGGATATGGATTGATAAGAGCACTTGGCATCTGAAGGTGGGTAGAGAAAGAAGGTGATTTGGTATGAGAAGAGAAATGTGACAGTTCAAAGAAGCTAATAAGGTCATGAAAAGAGGAGGGATAGGATGGCTTTGTACCAACAAATGAAGAGTTCTGTTCATGAAAATTGACATGCCGAGAGACAAACTCTGTGAGCTAATAGATCAAGGCAAAGAAGACCTTTGTGCAAAGAGCTGTAACCAATGAAAACACATGAAGCACTTTTGGGAGCAAGTTTACGTGAGTTGCGATCATGTAAACATTGAAAACATCTGTAGCCAAAGGTTCTGAAAATGGAGTAAGAAGGTTACTTGCCATACACAACTTCATAGGGAGATTTGCCATGGAGAAGTGGAGTTGGGAGCCTATTGATTGTGGCGCCCTTGACCCCCACTTGTGTTTTGGTTGGAGTACGTTGCGACGCTGGGATGTTGGCCGTTCTGGTCATATTCCCTCAGCGCATTGTGACAATAAGTGTGTGCATACATGCAATACAATAGTATGCTGTTAATTCGCAAAAAAAATTAAAAAGGGCAATTATTAATTCTAATGGTACCTGAAATTAAAATTACATCACCAAGAAAATATCTATAACCTTAAAATCTACCATATTCCTGCATAAAAATATTACAGTCATCCAAATAAGTTTTTTTAAAATCCAAATATTAATAACTCTTATTACAGGTGGGGGGGGGGGGGACCCCAATCTTCACTCTCTGGACAGACCTGGACCTCTATACTCGTAATTTCCTCTACATCAAGGTATATAGTTTCGCGGAGTAGAACCGAGACATCGCAGTGAGATTTCGCAAAATATAAGTAAGTGAAACAAAATATTAACACTAAAAAATACACGCATGGAAAAGTATGAAATTATCCAAAATGGAAATTTCAAAAGATTCTCAAATTTACCATAATTATAGATCACCAGTACTTTTCCAACTTTCACACAAAAACACCATGCACTAAAAATCACATTTTCTTTTGAAAATGTCACCATTTAATTAAGGTATGCACCATGGTATCCCCTATGGACTATCCGCTCACTCTGCCTCTCTTCATCACACCACGGGTAACAATCATGCGTTTGGCTTCATAATGAGTGATGCCCTGCTCCTTGCCTGGCGTGTATGTGACCAGGCACCCTCTAGCCTCTACCAGTAGAGAGGTAACGAAGTTAGCCTAAGAGTGTTACCGTCTCACCCGAGCTTATTGTTGCCCAGTGACAACTTATGGGATGTTACTCAGTTTTACAACATGCTGAGTGACCAAAGGAGTTTCACCAAGATAATGTCCCATCTCGTGGAGTTGTGATCCATATGAAGTCCATACAATCATTTTATTAATGCATGCACCATGGTTTTCCCTATGGACCATCCACACACTCTAGCTACCTTCATCACAGCATGGGTAATGATCGTGCGTGTGAATTTGTAACGAGCGATGCCCATCTCCGAGCTCGACATGTACGTGACCAGGTGTAACACCTTGATCCGGTATTATACAAAAAATAAGGGCATTTTTTTAAATTATTATTTTTGTTTAGGTTTGATGAATGATATTGAAGATAAGTCCAGGTAATAATTTCACATTTGGGGCTCCGATAATGAATAAGGAAAGTTTCACAACATGATACTGCCTGGTTTAACAACCGGGGATAGCACAACCCTAATACGAGAGTTAAACATGGTATATGATATGATACGATACGATACAATATGAAATGATATGATATAATGAAGATGTGCAATCATGTTATGTCAAAGGGTCTTTGAATATGAACAGCTTGAAATGTCGCTCTGATGTTTTGATAACATGTTTTTGGGATATGCATTCTGAAAATGAAATGTTTTGTTTTTGCATATCAAACTCTCTGAAAAAGCTCATGTTTACATACTAGTATATGTTCTCTGCTTACTGAGTTGTTAATAACTCACCCCTTATCTCCATAATGTTTTCAGATGTGTGAATGTTTCAGCTGTGGATCAAGAACCGGAAGTATGTATAAGGCTATGTGAGCATAGTGGATTAAGTGCAAAGAGGGTACTTTGGTTATTATAGAATTTTATTCAGTAGTCTTATTTTGCTCTGCCGACTGGTTATTTTGGAAGGTTGATATTTATTTTGAGATTTTGTGGTGTTTAGATTAATTATATTGGAGTAGTTGATTTGAAACAAAGAGTCCTATGCATCATTGAAAGTTTGGAGTCTATGATTGTATGGTTGAAATATGATTTTTAAGTAACAAGAAGTAATTCTTCGACCCACGTGGGATTGGGGCGTTACACTAGGCACCCTCTAGCCTCTACCAGTAGAGAGGCCATGAAGTTGGTTCGAGAGCGTTACCGTCTCGTTCGAGTCTATTGTCACTTGACAAAAACCCTGGGGATGTCACTCAGTCTTATAAGCTTCTGAATGACCAGATGAGCTTCACCGAGGTAATGCCACATCTCGACTTGGGGTCGAGACACACACACCCAAAAAATCACATTTTTAACATTTTGACACCAAAATCACTAGTTTTTCCAGGTTTTCAGCACAAACATAAATATTGTACAATTATTGAGATTTTAATGATATGCATGATGTAATAAAGTGAATGACATGATAACAACATTAAAAGTGAGTTGAAACAACTAAACAATCACAAGACAATTCAAACCACAACATCACAACTCCATATTTTATTCCCAACGCTTCATTCTGCCCTTGGCCAACAATTCACAACCAACTACAAATATTTTTTTGTCCAACGCTCCACAGGGTTCTCGACTACTTCACATATTCACAACTACATCACAATTTCACAAATCTCCAACATTAGTATTTTAAAGGTTAGTCCAAGGATTACTTACAGTGTGGAGGGGATTCTTGGATGATCGAGGTGTCCTAAGCTCCGTTGGTGGCCGTTGGTGTTCCCATCAATGAGTGACTTGGTGATTGAACTGTTGGTGGTGTGGGTGTCTTGGGCAGATGATGAGAAAAAGTGTGTGCGTTGTGATGTTCCTGTGGTTGTCCAAGGTAATGGAAGAAGATAGAGGGACTATGGTGGAGGTTGGCCATGGGTGGTGGTACTGGGTTGAGGATTAAGGGACTATGGTGTTTCAGTTGGTGGCTGAGAAACCCATGATGGCGTGGATTTCAATGGTTGCTTGCTATATGGTAATTTGGCCCTGCGTGTTAGGGAATGGAAGAAGGGTTGAGCTTCATGGTGGTGGTTGGACATGGAGGAGTGCCACCTTGTGTATTTTTTGTGGCTATTTACGGTGAAATTGGCGTCTTGATAGAGAGGTTGACGACGAGAATGGGCTGGAGGTGGCTCAGGGTTGGGCATAAGGGAGGGCGAGAAATCCCGAGAGAGTGGGTTTGCTGTGGTTGGTGGTGTGCTTGAGGTGCGGCCTCTTTGCTGCCATTCACAATGCCTCTACGAAATAGAGTAAGAGAGATGAGAGAGCAAAGAGGGGAATAAGAGGTGTTCAACGCATGGGAAAAAGTGAGAGAGGGAGGTAGAAGAGCTCTCGGTGGCACATGATGCAGCGACATAGAGGATGGCGATAGAAAAAAGGGAGGTGGGCTTCAATGGAAAGAGAAACAAAGCATGAGAGAGAGTGGGTTTGTTGGGAGGGGGGACACCGTCGTGGGCTGGATGGAAGAGCGGAGCTAGGTTGAGATCTAGGCTGAGCTGTGATGGTGAGTGGCGGCTTGCAATGAGGCGAGAGAGGTAGAGATATGGAGAAGGAGGGGGATGATGTGTGGGGGAAGAATGAGGGAGGAGAGAGAGGGAAGGGAAGAAATTTTTAGGGTTTTTTCTAAAGGGTCAAAACGATGCTGTTTCTAGGGGAAAGGGGCTGGGCTTTAAGTCTTGGGTTGAGCTTCTACATGGGCCAGACCTTTAGCATACACACACACCCAAACAATAAAAAGCAAAATTAGACCATGGGCTTCATACTACAAACATCTGGCTAAATAAAACATGTGCTTCACATTGATAGTGAAAATAGTAGTGGGGAATGTACCTACCTATAGAGATGAAGGGACATGTGAGTGGAGCATGAGGGTAAGGCCAACTTATGTGAAATGGCGATGCTTTTTTTTGGCTCTACCATTGTGCAGGTTTATATGGACAAGAGATACGTTGCTGGATGCCATGATGGTCTAAATGACTTTTGAATCGCAAATTGGTAAATCCAGTTCCATCATCACATTGATACATTTCTAATGTGGAGGAAAATTGATTTTCAACAAGGTTTTTAAACTTAATGAAAGTCTTTAAGAAGTCAGCTTTAGTTTTAAGTGGATAAAACCAAGTGAATCTGGAATGATCATCAATAAAGATGACATAAAAATCGAAATCCATGTGTGGAATTGATTGTTGAGGGACCCTATAAATCACAGTGGATGAGATCTAAAGGGGCAAAACTGCGAGATTGACTTATTGGAAAGGGAAGCATATGATTTTTGCCTAATTGACAACTAGAGCATAAAGCTGGATTTGGCAAAATAGAAGTAATAGATAAGAGGCCCTTTTGATTCATAACATCAAGTACACGATGAGAGGCATGCCCCGAGCGTGCATGCTATACATCAAAGGAAGCACATTGCAATTTATTTGTAAGAGAAGCAAGAAAAGCTTTGTGGCATCGATCAAGCACATAAAGATCATCAATATATCTGCCAGTGCCTAACTCCATTCCCGTGATCAGAAACTGTATGACAAATCCACAATCAATGAATTTAATTGAACAATGGTTATTAGTTGTGAGTTTGCTAATAGAAAGAAGATTTTTTGTAAGATGGAGAACAACAAAGACATTAGAAAGAGTAAGAGAAAGAATAGGTTGAGCTGAACCAATGTATTTAATGAGAATAGAGTCACCATTGGCAACCATAACTTGATCAGGACCTAAGTAGCTAGGGCGTAGATTAACCAAGTTGAGCAACATCATTAGTCATGTGGGATGAGGTACCATTGTCTATATACCAATCAGACAAAGTGGTGTCATTGATTGTTGTTAGAGAAGGCTTCAACAACATTGACCATATGATTTTGACTATTGTATCATTCCCAACAAATGGCTACTGTATGGCTTGTTTTGTTGTAAATTTAGCAAACAGGTTTGTTGGAGGTATAAGAGTTAGAAGACCGAGAAGGATCTTTATTGTTGTTGTTGCTTCGACCACCATTCTGGGACCTATTTCTACGAGCATTGCCTCCATTATTTCAACCAACACGTTGGCCAGTGCGACCACCTCGTTGAGCAGTGAAGGCTACAACAGTAACAATTTGTTCATTGAGAGATTTGACAAAAAGATCATGACTTTCTGCTTTTGGAATGAAATTTTTGAATTGAGGCATTGGAGTTTAAGATAGCATGAAAGGATTTGTTATTTCACACCTCAATTGAGTATGTGTGTCTGCTCGTGTGTTATATAGAAAGGTCTATTACAGATTACAATTGAATGCAAACTAAATACAAATCAATCACTAGCCTAAAAACTTGTACAATGATAATATTACATGCAAGGCATTAATCCTCAAGGCTTGATATCAGCAGCTATGATCATTGATAGTTGTTTGTCTTTCCATATTGTATAGAAAAGTGAGCGCAATAACGTTAATAATAAATTTTAAAATTTGAATATTTCAAATCAAGTTATGCTTTGTGGATGATTTGTGGAGTAGATTTCTTAGAATAACATTTCTCTAGCTCTCCGTATATACACTTAAAATTTGTGTGCAAGCAATTTGGGGGATCGTACGTAACTCAGCATATATAAACTCAGTGTTGAAAAGAGAATTAGTAGGATGGCCCAAAGAACAATAAATAATTAAGAGAGACATAAAAGATATAAGCTAGTTGTACAACATTAATCCCAAACAAGCGCCTATTATCCTTAATTTTGTTCCGACCTACAAAATTATTATAGGAACCTAGGAATATTAATTGCCATATGATATTGTGAGAATATTAGGTAAGAGGAGGCTAATATAATAATATTCTAATCATTAAATATTAATATATACTAAACGATATTACTTTTATATAATTAGCAAGTGATAATGTCAATGATTATATATTTAAAAACTCTATGAAAAGGGCAATGACAGAAAGAGACTTGAATTCATTTAACCATACCAAAGGCTGATCATGTTCAAAGAATTTGAGGTTAGTGGAAGGAGATCAGTTGAAGGGAAAGATTGGACATCTGATAAATATTGATCTAATAGAGTGATCACGTGAACGGGTAATGCTATATACAGTTTTGGAGTGTGCAGTTTTTGTGTATTCCATTTGAAAAAAAGTGAGTCACTATTGAAAAAATAAAATTTTCTTGTAGGTCTCAAATTTATCCACATTTTTCAAAGAGAATACATAAGAACTATACACTCAAAGACTGTAAATATCATTTCTCATAGTTTGAACATTTAAGGCTTAATTTGGACATTATAGTATATCGATCCTCGAGTCATGAAAACCAGATCCGATTTAACTGATATATAAATCTTAGTTAAATTGAAAAAGCACGGATTGATTGGCAAGAATGTTGTAACAAGCAGAACATAATCCAACGTTTATGCCCTTGTGGTTAAATTAACTCTAGGCGGATAATTCCATTAATATATGTGCCAATGAAAGATATTAATTAATTAATCTCAACGTCTCAATTATATTATGTTGAGAGACTAACCTCGTTTGTTTTCATAACTCATCTCAACTCATTTCATCTCATCTAATCATTACAAATTTCTCAAATCTTCACACAAAATAAAATAAACAATTCAACTTTTTTAAATTTCAAAACAAAAATAATATTAAAAATATATATTCTAATAATATTTTATTCAACTTTTAACTTTAATCTCAACTCATCTTATCTCATCTGTGAAAAAACTCGTTTGTTTTCACAAAACTTCTTAACTAATCTTATTTTATCTCATCTAATCATTACAGCTTTCTCAAATTTTCATACAAAATAATATAAACAATTCAACTTTTTCAAATCTCAAAATAAAAATAATATTAAAAAAATATATTCTAACAATATTATTGTATTCAATTTTTAATTTTAATTTTATCTCATCTCATCTTATCTCATCTGTAAAAACAAACGAGACAACATATTTTCAAGTTCTTGCTGGTTAAATTTTGGTATATTAAGCTAGAGGGATATATATATATATATATATATGAAATAAGTCCAACAATATTTATCTATGCCCATGTGAACTTTTTAAGGAAGCATTAAATGCTAATTGGACCATTTCATGTAGCTATCTCTATTTAACTTCAAACCCTCGTGAGGGTTTGAAGTTAAATCCTAATTGAAACGAACTTTATACATGTTTTAATTTCCCCAATCTGTATATATACATTAATTGCCATTCAAACATTATCTAATATGCAACAGCTGTGATGGGAGGGGAGGGGGAATACGGAATTATTCTATTTAAAAGTCTTTACACCACCCACCATCCATGTAATATTATAATTTAATTTAAAAGATAAATTTTAAAATTTTAATTTTACAAATCAAGTTATACCATACAGATTGCTTCTGGTATAAAAGCTTTCAAATAATGCTAGTCAGATAGAAGAGATTTGTTGAACGAGTCCAATGGTGCATGCATTTGACTTAAGTACTCCTCCACATGCCGCCGCTCCCATTGCCACGATTTCTTGACTTTGTTTTGCCGATTTTCGAAACTTACTCTCGTTTTGGACTGACTTTCTCTTGTATCCTTGCCTTTGTTTATTTTTCAATTCCAGAGTCGGACTTGATCAACAACCAGCGAGCAGCACCGCATGCCTTCTTTCTATTGCAAAGAGTTAATCTCTCTGACCCATATATAGATGCATGCAGAAATTAAGGAGATTCCGGCCATGGACCGCCTCAAATCAGACAGTTTCAACGTTTACCTATATATGTTTGTTGTTGGATTCTCCTCTAATATAAAAAAATTGTCTTCAGGTAGGGTGGCTTAATTCTTTCTCAACTTTGCCAGAATCGAGAAATATGGGACCGCAACGGCCATTATGCTCTATTTTCCGGTTGTTTTTCTAAGTTTTCTGGGCTGTTTGTAAAGGGCCGGTGCAGTACCTTCTCTCCCCTCCCATTGTACTTTTAAATATTTCAGTTAAATTTAAATTACCAATAAGAAAAAGAGAACAGATAAACTTATATATACGAGTTGCCAAATAGAGCACATTGGAGATTGAGAAGTTCTATAATTACAAAACAATTTCACAAAAATAAATTTATAAACTGACGTATTCTTTTATGTGATCCATTAAATTTGCTTTAAAATAAAATTACATTTATAATATGACGTATCACATTAAGAGTACATGTCTATTTATAGATTTATTTTTATGAAATTATTTTTATGACTAAAGCATTAATTCTATTATAGATTACAAAAACTTCTTTAATTAATGTCATGTCTCTCGATCTGATCTTAAAAGAGCTTTCTGCTCTATCACATGAGAACAGAGAGTACCCCATAATATAATATATGTAGTGTCAGAATTTCTTGTGATCAAGTTAGTAATAAAAAAAGAGGACTATTACATCCACAAAGAAGTTACATAAAAACAATCTTATAAATTGACGTGATTTCATTTGATCTGTTAGATCTACTTTATAAGAAAAGTAATTTTACAATCTGACAAATCACATAAAGCCACGTTAGTTAATTGTGGGGTTACTTTTGTATAATCATTTTGTTGCTAGAGTATTTTCCATTAAAAAATAGACCTATATGATCAACAACTTTAATATTTTAGTATTAATCATATGTGTTTGTATCTCGATCCAAGAGGTACGTACTATATATAGCGTGCCACTTATTTAAGTGGTTTCTCGATCGTCTCAGGTCTAATTGCAGCTTAATTAATTAATAAATTCATTCAATCAATTATTAGATGCAGCCAGCGGCTGGTAAAGACAGTAGTAACTCGTTATTCAATCCATTATTGCTTTATAATATTAGAATATATTGCTTTATTAATTGAATAAAGGTTTATGCTATTACATTGTTATTGATGTATTTTAATTACTTGTTAGTTGCTTATAATAATTAATTATGATCGATTGCTCTCACGGATCTCATTTTAATCCTCATCGGAGAACTAGTTAAACTTGAGCATCGCATGAGTACCATTTTCATACGCACACACGGCGATTATTGATCATCACTATGATCTTGCATCACAAATACTAAACCAGAATAAGATCAAGAAGCTAGCATTTGTGTGTGTGCGAGCATATATGAGAGAGAGAGAGAGAGAGAGAGAGAGAGAGAGAGAGAGAGAACTTGAGTACGTACCAGAGATTTCTGTGCAAGAAAATCGAAGAAATCATCATGCGGGGGGGGGGGAATTGGTGTCCATGCGAAGCTTGTCAAGCAAACAGTTCTTGCTTATACCTCAATTTCGTTGTCTTCCCGACCTTGATTAGAACTTGTTTACTACTATCTATATATAATATTTAATGAATGAATTTGTATATATATAGTGCTAATTAATTTAAAACACGTTGCACCTGATGATCTAGATTAATAAAGATCAGCATGATCAGTAGCTAGGTCAATATAATATATATATATATATATATATATATATATATATATTGTTGATCGATGGCCATGCCAAATGATCAGTTTAGACATGCATATATGCCCGTTCTTGAATGAGTTTGGTGTAGCTAATCTATCTGAGGGGAGCTCATGGCCAGGGAATCTATGTACGTAGTACTGTACATGTATTTGTCACGCACGTACATTAATATCTTTTGAATGAGTTTGGTGTAGCTAATCTGAGGAGAGAGAATCTCGTAGCTAATACATAAATGTTGAGCAACCTCAAATTAGTACTACGTATAATTCCACCTAATTTAGCAGGCTGATATCTTGACCTAATCCATATTCATTAATTATACCAACCTACCTGCCTGCTTACGTTTGTGTGTCATGTATAGCTTTGGTTCTATATATATTATATAGAAAAAACTTAAGAATCCAAGGGCTAGATCACTGGATCAAATGCTCTTGTACATTAATGTAAAAGATCTTGAACAGATTTTTTTGGCCTCTCGAAGTACGGAAAAGATACAAGCTGGCTGATCATCATGATGTGTATCCCCGTCGATCGAGTTTAATTACTTGATAGCCTAGCCTTCACAAGTTTGCTAGTCTTCATGAGAAAAAAAGTCGCAACACATTTTTATCAGAAAACAAGAGTTTCAAACCCTAAAAATGGGCTAAAAATTTGTCAAAAGTCATCGATCCATATAATATCAACCAAGATATATAAACATTAACATGTATGCAACTACATAAATGAAGCTTATATAGATGATCAAAAGACGTTAACACATACAATACAAAAAGCAAGCGGGCGCGCGGCTGGAGCCAGCCATCATGTCATGTGCAAAATGCATGTACATCTGCTTGCTTTCGATCCCGAAAGAGAATCATGAGCATGAGAAGCTTATACCAAATAACAGAACTACCGCCAGCGAGCGGTATTTATTATATAATGTCATGTATATGGCGGAGATCACTACGATACTACTATTGTATCACTTAGGGTTTCTGGATCTTTTTCAGAAAAATAAAGTGTATATATTAGCTAGCTAGGTCAAGGTCGAACAGACAACGAGATAAAGGTAACCTGGAAGAGACTGTTCACTTGACAAGGGTGGCATGGAAACCACTAACCAAATACATATAATTTGCATAACGACATCGATCTGCTGCAGACCGCCCGCTGGCATATATGCATGAGGCCAATGGGGTTTCTACGGAGAAGAGATCATGTAGATGCAGATTGGGTGTTTGAATGTGCGTATAACCCAAAGTAGGCCAATGCCCTAATTTGCCTTGCTACCACCAGCTTTTTATAGCCCATGATCAGCACCAACATTATCGTTGGTAGCCCTTGCATGCAGCTGGCATTGACTTGCAGATAAAGATGGATTATATCGAAGTGACGTGTGTGCATGCGTGTATGCATGGGATAGGTAGCTGGGGGAAGTATGGTTTAGGGAGATCTCTCCTAACAGCAGTATACTCAATTCATGCTACCTACCCTCCCCATTCATTCCACTGATCCCTAGATTCGCTCTACACACAAATGACATCTGTACGTCTTTCTCCATCTGTGCATATATGGACTTGGCTGGACAGGACAGCATTATTGTTGAAAGATCCGGACCATCAACAAGTCCACATTATATGATCTTAGTCATGCCCCACAGCTACCATATTTTATTAGTTTTTACCACTTGGTTTTACAAGATGAAAATATTCCAGCTTCAGGTCGTTTAACCATCACAGCAGCAGCAGATACATGCCGTTTAGCATCAAGCTTTAAGTTCAAGAAGGGTATTCTTTGATTATTATTCTATTAATTATCAGTAAATATCTCTATTTGTGGTAGAAAGCAGTTAGTTTGTTACAGACAATTGTATATATTTAGACATCACTTTACAGTGCAAGACACATTCTGATAAGAGGAATATTTAATTCGTACCTTCTCCATCTTCCTTCGTGCTCTTTGCTTTCCTGTTTTATTCTCTGCTTTTACTTTTCATTCTAAGACTAACATATATGGAGAGAAAATATTTTAGTTCCGAAAAGTGTACGTGCATCTAGTTCAAGTAAATATATATATATATATATATATATATATCTTTTGAGAATTAAGGTGCATCTTATAATCTTTTGAAGTACATCATGAATTAGCTTCTAAGTAATAAATTAGTGATCATCTGATCATAACTCGAAGCTGCATCCATCCAAAAATATAGGAACTTTTATAACCTATCACGTATAGGCATCGCGTTTTGGAGAAATTAATATATATATATATATATATATATATATATATATATATATAGGTGACATAAAGATCGATGAACAAATTATTCAGCTAGTTTTCACTAAGTACGTACATGTAATGATCATAGAAGGAATCGGGGAAAAGTATACGTTTAACATTTTAAAGTCTTATATTAGTAACATATTAGCCTTGTTAGTCGTGATCTCATCGTGATCATCTCAATGACAAAAATAATCAATACTTTAATTAGTACATTAAATAACTCTAGAGTAATAATCATATATGTACAAACATTTTACTATATTACTGGCCTTACAGAGTACTGATGTGATAGTATCACAGAATTATCACGTCAACAATAAAACTTAATGTGACAATTAGTTTTTCTTGGATGCAGCCATGCATGTCAATTTTAAAAATTAAATACTAAAATATATAAATGAATTTAAAAAAACAGAAAATAACTAAAAACATATAGTTTGCCTGATTGATTTGTCTGTAACACCCGAACCTAGTCAAATAGCGTTACAAAATTTTGGATTTATAGTTATGAAAAATCGTTAAATTTTGGGTTTATAGTTATGAAAAATCGTTTGGGATTATGAGTAAAATTTTTAGAAGAGAGTTTGAGCCTAAGATATTTTTTGGCGGTATATAATTTTTTTTCTTTTAATAGGTTTGAAAATTAGGTTTTAAAGTCTTTAATGGATCAAGTGGATGTTCATCAGAAAAATTTATGGGATAAATGTATTTGTTTTAGGTTAAGTCAAGACCCAAAACTTAAGTAAAACCCATACAGTAATCCCATGCATGATCAAAGTCGTGGGCCAAGTCTTTTTATTTATTTATTATTATTATTATTATTTTTTTTGCTAAAGAGTTCAGTCCTGTGGGAGTACCTAGAACACGTCACATGGTTCCTTTTTCATGCATACCCTTTTCATCTCCTTCCTCTAGGTTTTCCCTTTACTATTTATATCTTCTATATATACATATTTATATGTAATTCTTCTCAACCCTAGTTTATGTGCCGCTACTCTCTCTTCACGCTCTTAGCCTTCCATACTTATCTGAGCCTCCACCCCTCAACCTCAGTGCAGACCACAACCTTTTATCCGTAAGACACCAAACCGAATGGCTCGGTTTGCTTCTAGTAAACCGCCACCCCAAAGCTAATACGCGTGTCGCGATGCCGCCAAGCACCGTCCGCGTCTGTACCTCAGCCTCTCTTAGTTCACCACCCCAACCGTGCCCAGCTAGATGAAGCTGCCGCCCAGCGCCCTTGAAGCCTCTGTTTCAAGCCTTGTCTTCCTATATTTGTGATATCTGAAAAACATAGTAGTTCAACCACCATAAGCCGCTGCACTCACCCTCCACCGAGAGCTCCACCACCTTGTGATCCCACCTCACAAAAACCACCACGATTAACACCATCATGAGCCACCCCTCTCACGGAAGACCCAACAGTTTATTCTCCTATTTTTAGCCACCCGAAACAGAGATCCACCCACTGAACCACTGCACCGCACCGCACTAGCCACTCCAAGCCATCGCCACCCCCACGGAAGAGGACGCCAGACACCCATAGACCACCTCAGCCTGTAGTAACCCCTCATGGTGAGCATCTGCTCTCGCTCTCACCTCTCCTTTCTCTCGTGCTCAGCGTTGCTCGACGGAAGCTCCGCCGCGCTCTCGCTCTTCTGCCGCGCCACCACAGCTCCTCCAGTCAACCCCGTCGTGCGTTACCCCTCCAAGCATGCCTCGGTTTCCCTTGGGTAAGCCTCTTTCGCCACATACTAGGTGTTATTCCGTGTGTTTGTTCATCCGGTCTTGTTCTTATAAGTTATATACGTACATAATATATATTATATATATATATATATATATATAAAGTGTTAACTTAATAGATGAGTACTATTACCAATTTACCTTAGCGTAAATTCCAGATATATGTTTCGGATGATAGGTCTTTTTTGGGTTATGTACTTTAAGTGGGTTTTATTTTTAAGTCTCATAAAATATTATTTTGTGTAGATAATATTTTAATAATATTGTTAACTAAAGAAAGTAAACCTATTTTTAAGAGATGAGTTTTTCATGATGTATTTTATAAGATTTTTAGAGTAGTCTAAGTGTTCTATTAATTTATAATACGTTGTCGGTACTTTAGATATTTTAAATATTACTTATTATTGAGTTTTGTAATTGTCTTAACACTTGTTCAATTAAATCTCTTATTCGGTACAAATTCGATTAAGTGGATATTGATAGTTTTAGAAAATGATGGTATTTTAGGAATTATGAGAACTTTAGGTTTGATGATTTAAAATAGGTTTCTTTAGCAATTTAGGTTTGAATATCGAAATACATGATTAATTGAAAATTTACAATAATTACATGATTTTTATAGGTGATGATTAATATTTGTTCGGCTTTGTTGAAGAAATGTTTTTGAAAGACTAAGGAGTCCAGGTAAGCGGGGTTCCTATGCTACATTTTGCATAAAATAAAATAATCTGAAGTTGATTTTGAAAAATATGCATGTTTTGTTATGAAAAGAAATTTTGGAAACGACCTCAGTTATTTGTTCTGCATTACTCATAAAATTCTGTATAAGAAGGAAATATTTTCTGTCATGACTGGTGTAGACATGAGCTTATTTTGACATTTTGTCTCCGAACTGTGCAAAAAAGAACGAATATGAAATTTTGTACATAAATTATATTTTGTGATCTAATTCTGTTTTATTATGAAAATGTTCTGTAATCTGATATGATAAGATGTGATTTCTAAAACTTCTGGCATGACATTTTATTTCTGTTCTGACCTTACCACGGGTGTAAAACTGTGGCCTCTGTTTGGGTCGGTACCAACTTTTTTGTTTCTAGTGCACCCACTTTGGAAACAAAGTGATTTTCTGCATAGTCTTTCCTATGTGCACACTCGGGGCTCTGAGAATGATAAGGGGAAGATTCACATTTTGTTTCTGCTCGGTTGGCCGCCGGGGTTTGCACAACCCTACCACGGGGGTTAAACATGGAATTCTGTTTTGATATGATGTTTCAGTTATGTTGTGCCAAGGGAATTTTGAATAAGAAAATTGTGAACTTTCGCTTTGATATTTTTGATAACATGTTCTGACTCTGCATTCTAAAAATAAAATGTGTTTTGTTTTGCATTCTGAAATCTGTAAATGCTCATGTTTGCATACTAGTATATGTTCTCTGCTTATTGAGTTGTTGATAACTCACCCCTATCTCCATCATATGTTTTAGATAATTTTGATGTAATAGCTAGAAATCAAGAATAGGGAGTACTTGCAAGATTGTTGATCATAGAAGACTAAGTGCCTTAGGGTACAATGACCGTTGGTGAGTCTTTTGATAGTGTTAATATTGTATGTGGTGTTGGTATTTTGAGTAATGGATATTCCTAGTCTATGTGGGAAAGTTTATGTTTATTAATGATACACCACTGATGTGCCCTTATGTAGGAACATGGATATTCGTGTTGAACAAATAGGTTAATTGTTATGGAGACTCTGGTTTATTTTAAAAGTATTATTTGGAAATGATTTTTAGGTGATACGAGTTAACTCTCCGAACCCTCGGGGTCGGGGTGTTACATTGTCTGTCACTCCTTAATTAGGTGAGTGCACAGCAACCTCAAGGATCGGAATGGCCGGCTTGCAGCCAGGCCACCCCACTAGGGAGTATTCCAATCCACCCTTTAGTATTGTGGGTTGCAAGCCACAAGGATATCCTCCTTGTGAATGCCAATCATCCAAGGGTATGGAATGTAGTTACACTCCTGTCAGTTGCCACTTCTGAAAGATCACGCTCTTTGTGACTAAAACATTTATATATATACATATATATTATATATATAATAGGGACCTGATCATCATTATCCTCTGTTGAGAATTGAAATGAATAGGATGCATGCAAGATGTTTGAGAAAATGCACTACTCAACATAGACAACAACGTTGCTCATAATTCATCATTTCTTTTCATATCTTTTTTGTGTACATGCTACTGTGCTATTTATAGAGAGTATCATATAACAAACAATACATCTGTGCAAGTAATACAATGACAGGTGGCTAGAGAATATTTATTCTGTTGTGGGAATATCTTCTGGAACTGTCATATCATTCTCTGCTTGATCTGTTGCAAGTCTTAGTGCAGTGCTATGAGGTGCAGATTCCTTTTGCTGAGATGCCTCAATACCCCCCACGACTCAAGCAGTACTATGGCCATAATAAGGCTTGATTGTAGCTGGATGAACCTTGCAGCAAATAATGGCTTTGTGAGGATATCAACGATATGCTCTTTGCTAGAGATGAAGGATACTTGAGAAGCATTTTAGCTACAATTCGCTCACGTACAAAGTAATAATTGAGCTCAACATGTTTTGTGCGAGAGTGAAGTACTAGATTCACTGATAAGTATGTAGCTCCTAGGTTATCACACAACAAAGTAGGAGAATGCATCAGAAAAACACCAAGTTCCTTGAGTAAGGACTGTATCCATAGAACTTCACAGGCCGTGTTAGCCACTGATTTGTACTCGGCTTTAGTAGAAGACCGAGCAATAGTGGCCTAATTCTTTGAACCCCAATACACAAGGTGATGACCAAAGTAAATACAGAACCCACCAGTTGACTTTTAGTCATCTGGGCACCTGGCCCAGTCAGCATCAGAATAGGCTGAGAGTTTGAAGGAGGAGGAAGGAGAAAAATGTAGACCAAGAGAAGGAGTGTGATTAAGATACCGACGAATTCTCTTTGCTGCCTGCCAGTGAGGAAGTCTAGGGCAGTGCATAAATTGATAGACTCTATTTACGGCAAATGAAATGTCAGGACGTGTAAATGCCAGTGTTGTAAACTGCCAACCACACTCTGATAGAGTTGTGGATCATCAAAAGTGCATCCATCAAGTAAGGTTAGCTTGGTAGAAGAACACATAGGAATATTGATAAGTTTGGAATTATGCATTCGAGTTATAAGCAGATCTTTAATGTATTTAGATTGGGAAATAAATAGACCTGATGAGCTCCTAGTGACTTCAATGCCAAGGAAGTAATGAAGCATTCCTAGGTCTTTAAAAGGAAAATGCAAACTCAATGAAGAAATAAAGTTTGAGATAAACCTTTGGTTGGATCCAATAACAATCAAGTCATCAACATATATAAGAATATAAATGCAGTCAGATGAAGTATTTAAAATAAACAAGGATGAGTCAGATTGAGAAGCAACAAAACCAAGAGAAATCAGTTTGTTAGTGAATTTTGCAAACCAAGCCCTAGGGGCTTGTTTCAATCCATACATAGACTTTTTTAGCTTACACACATGGGACGGGTAATCCAAATGAGCAAAACCAGGCGATTATTTCATGAACACTGCTTCCTCGAGGTCAATGTGCAAGAACGTGTTTTGCACATCGAGCTGGTGAAGGGGCCAGTTGGAAGTCACGGCAATGGACAAGATGAGTCTCACAGTCACGGGTTTGACTATAGGACTATAGGTTTGATGGTAGTCCAGACAGGGCTACTGATGGAAGCCCTTGGCCACAAGGCATGCTTTACGCCATTCAAGGGTTCCATCTGCATGCCTCTTGGTCTTCAACACCCATTTCGAGCCCAATATGTTGAGACTAGGGCTGGAGGGGACAAGTTCCCATGTTTGATTTTGTAGTAAAGTTTGAAATTCCTCAGCCATGGCCAAGCGCCATTCGGGGTATTTGGTTGCTTCATAAAAGGACGTGAGTTCCTCTGGAATAGGAGAAGAAGTTTGAGGGAAACAGAGAGAGGTAGTAAGGGAGGTAGAGGTGTGTTTCGAAGGCCATGGGATTGTCCCATCTGTGCGTATTCGAGGACGGAGTGTATTGGTGTGGGAACGGTTTGTCATAGAGTGATGAGGCTGAGGGTGAGAATGAGCAGGGGGAATGGGGAGGGACGGCAACAGAGATGCAGAGGAATTCGGTAGAGGTATTTTTGGAGAGGGGGAGGCGGCAGATGAAGAAAGAGGAGAGTTAGTGTTTGTTCGAGAAGAGGGAGAGTGTATGGGCTGAGATGAGTTAGATGGGCTAGACAAAACTGGGCCTAAGGATTGGGTGATTAAGGAAAGTCTCGGAGAAATAGGCATGGAGGCATGAGTTTGAGAGGGAAGTGGAGTATTGGTCTTGGACGCAAAGGGAAAGGCCTGCTCATTGAAGACCACATCACGGGAGACATAAAGGCGGCCCGAGGAAAGGTGAAGACACTGATAGGCTTTATGGTCTGGGCTATAGCCTATGAAGACACATTTTCGGGACCTAAAATCAAGCTTGTGGTGATTGTAGAGTCTTAAATTTGGCCAACAAGCCAACCCTAAAACACGCAAAAAAAGATAGCCAGGAGGATGACCCATTAAAGTTTTAAATGGTGATTTATTATTGAGGACCGAGGTAGGGAGGCGATTAATTTGGTAAGTGACAGTTTGAAAAGATTCAGCCTAATATTTTTGTGGCATGGAAGCATGAGCAAGTAAAGACAAGCCAGTTTCAACGATATGTCTATGGCGACTTTCAATGGTCCCATTTTGTTGATGAGAATGTGGACTAGTGATACGGTGATTAATGCCATGTGATTGAAAAATAGTCCGAAGAGGTTGAAACTCTCCTCCACCATCAATTTGTATGGAGAGGATATTCTGAGAAAAGAAGTTACACACATATTGAATAAACACAATCACAATAGATGAGACATTAGATTTTAAATGTATGAGAAAACACCAAAGATACTTGGAGAAATTATCTATTATAGAAAGATAATAACGACCACTTTTTGTAGATAAAATAGGGGTTGGACCCCATACATCTAGGAAAATAAGTTGAAAAGGCCTACTGGACCGAGAGGGTGAGGGAGGATGGGGAAGGGCGTGGGCCTTGGCCTAGGAACAAGCTAAGCACAAGGAGAGATGATGGCTTGCCATGGTGGGAAGTTGGAACTTCTGAAGAGTGAGTCGAGTTGTGCAAGGAGAGGGATGTCCTAAGCGATGGTGCCGGAGATTTGCTGATGTGCGGGTGTCAACGTAAGCTTGTGGAAGAAAAGAAGAGGAAGATGCTGGAGCCGTTGAAGAGCTACGGGGTTGCGATGGCAGAAGGTAAAGACCATTTTCAACGGGACCCTGAAAGAGCTCCACCTTGGTACGCAAATCCTTCAACAAAAAAAAAAAAAAAATCAGAGTGAAATTCAAAGAAAACCTTATTTTCAATACAAAATTGCCTAATAGAGAGAAGGTTTCGAGAAATCAAAGGGACATGAAGTAGATTGTGTAAGAGAAATATGCCAGAAGGAGATGGAAGCTGAGCCAAGCCGAGCCAACATGCCGAATCAAAAGTGAAGACCCATCGCCGATGCTGACTTGGTTGGACCCATTGTATGAGTCAGAGTCAAGGTTGAGAGAGGAAAGATCAGGGGTAAAGTGGTTGGTTGCCGCTGTGTCGGGAAACCAGTGAGAAACACTTGAGGTCGAAGGGGGAACATGAGAAATATTTGCAGTTAGGGAGGGTGGAGGGGGGACTGATACGAGTGATTGAAATGGTGATAGCAAGTCATGGCAGTGTGGCCTAATTTATGGCAAAGTTGGCAGGTAGGGCAAGACTAATTTCTGTTTGGGAAAAAATTGGAATATGAGCTGCCACGGCTAGAACAGGAAAGTGACGACCACGACCCTGAGAGAAGTTACCATGACCGCGAGAGCCATTGGTGCGACCACTATTTGGAGTTCCAAGTAGGGATGGTGAGCTAGTAACTGTGGTGTTTGCAGAAAGAGGAGAACTCGAGAGCAATGTTTGTGTCTATTGAGAGAGGCGAGATTCATGGTTGAATAGATAGCTATAGATTTGATGGGGGGAAAGAGGATCGGGACAGGTGGTGAGAGAGGTAACAAGGGATTCGTAGTCAGTCCCAAGCCCTACATGAAGATAAACAGTAAGTAGGATTCAAGTTACCATCAATGAAGGCAGTGGGAGAACCGAATCAGAGAGGAATGAGTTAAGAGCTGATAAGTTGGTCTTGAAGTACCCATGTGTATAAGCAGGATTCAGGTTACCATCAATGAAGGCAGTGGGAGAGGGAATGGTACCATCAACATACCTGAAGAGTTGATGGCCTTTGAGGAAGGACACAATTTGTGCCTTCCAAAGAAGAAAGTTATGAATAGTGAGTTTGATGGTCACAAAGTGAGAGGCGGAAGTGAGAAGAGAGGTGGGAGGGTGGGAGGAAGAATGTTTTTCTTGGGAAGCCATGGAAGGAGGGAGACGAGAGTCCTAGGCTCTAGATACCATTTTGAGAATTGAAAGGAATGGGATGCATGCAAGATGTTTGAGAAAATGCACTACTTAACACAGCTTGCAACGTTGCTTAGAATTCATCCTTTCTTTTTATATCTTTTTGTGTACATCCTACTGTGCTATTTATAGAGAGTATCATATAACAAACAATACAACTTTGCAAGTAATACAATGACAGGTGGCTAGAGAATATTTATTCTGTTGTGAGAATATCTTCTAGAACTTTCGTATCATTCTCTGCTTCTGTTGTAGGTTGGTGTGCAGTGCTATGAGGTGCATATTTCTTTTGTTGAGACGCCTCAATATCCTCCACATTCAGGGCTCAACCCTCAATGCATTTGTGATCTCTTCTTTTTTGCATTAATTTGTGTTTTTCATTCTCACAAAAGCTAACAAAAAGGAACTACACATGCAAAAGTACCTTTTAAACTCAATTTAATTTTAATACTCCATGGGACATTCAACTTTTGCAGATGCATGGTTTAGAGCTCGAAAGCACAAACTATTGATCATCTATCTATCAATCAAAGTATTGCACAAAGCTAGGCCGGGTTTTAAGGTACTTAATTATATATACATGAAATTCATTCATCTAGATCCTCACATGATCTGAATCTATCCTGCATGCATGCAGTTGTTGATGATCATTTCCCATTGCGCGGCCTTCGAACTTCCTAACCAATATTTCTGCATATATACCTAATTTTTCTTTCATCTTCTTAATTTTACACCTGCAATTATATATGATTCCTTCATAAAGTTGATGAAATTGGGTTAGCTACACATGATGGCAAAGTCATGTGTATATAATATATATGCTTTGTCAAGGAACCTAAGAGAACAAGAAAACCTAGAAACTTCTGTATTCCAAAATCAAGAAAATGCCAAACGCCCAAAAGTAAGTCTGATAATGATTTTATGTCTATATTTGTTGGGCTAACGGTTTTTTTTTTTGCAGGTGAGGATTTGTTTGTTGGCTAGCAAAAACTAGGTTTTTTTGATACTTGGTTTCGAAACTTTATATTGTATCTCCAGGTATTGGTATGTAACCACGATTTTCCTCCGCCATAAGTGAGGGTTTATTAATAAAATCGGAACGGGGTCACTCGTGGACATGTGATTCTCGGCTCTTTATAAAAAAAAAAAAAAACCTTATAAGATGTTTAACTAACATGTGTAAAAATACATTTTCAACTTAATACCCCCTTCAAGATGGAGAGTAAATGGAATGAACTCTCATCTTGCTGATTAAATATTTTTGAAACTGTTGATGGCCAAGAGGCTTGGTAAGAACATCAACAAGTTGGTGTTGGGAAGCAAGATGAAATATTTTGATTACTCCAGCCTGAATCTTGTCACGGATGAAATGGCAGTCCAATTCAATATGCTTAGTCCGTTCGCGGAAAACTGGATTGGTAGCAATGTGTAAGGCAATTTGAATATTAGAAAACAACTGAGCTGTAACGCCCCGTACCCGAGGGTCCGGAGAGTTAACTTATGTCACTAACAAACCCGTCTCTCCAAGCACCTAAAACTCCAAGGACTTTAAGATTAGCACACAATTCATATTTTTCCAAATAACCATAATAAAACTCCATAAGTTATCATTACAAAACATAAACCAAAAAGGGGTCCACAATCTCCCAATAACCTCAAAAATATAATAATACATCTTTAGGTCTCAATAGGTCCAAACAACGTAAAGTACTTCAAATACTCAAGTTAAATCCATCTACTAACAATGGTACTCTAAAGTACCCAATCCTTCCATCCATATCTAGCCAGCTTCAATTCTATTCCTGACCCCCAGCTGGGAAATCCATATCATCTGAAAATATATGAAGATAAGGGGGGTGAGTTATCAACAACTCAGTAAGCAGAGAACATATACTAGCATGTAAACATGAGCCCTTTTCAGAAAGTTCAATATTGAGAAACAAAACATTTTATTTTTATATGCAGATCTCAGAAAACGTGTTATCAGAAAATCAGAGCGACTTTTCAAACATTTCATACTCAAGTCAACAATTCATATTTGAGGATCCATTTCATATTCAAAAACACTTTGGCATAACATAACTGAACATCTCCATCTTATCATGTCATATCATATACCATGTTTAACCCCCGTGGTAGGGTTGTGCTATCCCCGGTGGCCAAACCAGGCAGTATCATGTGGTGAACTTCCCCTTTTTCAATCTCGGAGCCCCGAGTGTGCACACAGGAAAGAACACGTAAAAAGACCACTTTGTTTCCAAAGTGGGTGCACTCATATCATATCATGGTGGTACCAACCATATCACGTGAACAGTATCATCATATCAGAACCATATTCAGAACAGATAAGTATGCCAAAGTTTTATCATATCCATATCATATCAAAACACGTGCGAAACATATTCATATCATTTCTATTTGATCAAAAACAGATCCATATCATTTCATATCACATGCATAAAAATTTCAATGATATCATATTCGCTCTTTTGCATATTTCAGAAACATGTCAAATATTGCTCATGTCTACACATTTCATGTCAAAAACATTTCTTTTCTCTTTCATATGTATCTCATGAGGGAATGCAAAACATATACTGAGGTTGTTTTTCACTTCTTCTTTTTAAAACAACATGCACATTTTTTTACAAACCAACCTCAGTTCATTTCTTTTTATGCAAATCCAGCATAGGAACCCCGCTTACCTGGACTTCTTAGCTTTTCGAAAATTTCCTCAATAATGTCGAACCAAAATTAATCGTCGCCTATAAGATAATCACGTAAATTTTTATAAGTCTCCAATCAATCTCATATTTTGATATTCAAGCCTACACTTATAAAATAGTCCATTTTTAATTCCTCAATCTCAAAATTCTCATTATTTTCAACATCACTTTCTAAACTCATCAATATCCGACTTCGACTAAACATTTAATTCTAACTTACTTACAATTGAAGTGTAACTTTAAAATTCCTACTATATAATATAATTATATAAAAAAATCAAATTCGAGTCTAACTACCCATATCTATAACAGTGAAATTTTAGCTTGCTAAAAACAAAAATCTCCGTCAAATAAAATTACTAAAACAGTTTATCAAACATAATAAATCACGTCTAATAAAATTAGACGGGTTTACCAAAATGACGTATAACTATTTAATCTCAAGTCTTACTCGCTAAAAAAAATAATTCACTAGGTTTAAACACTAATCAATAAAATTAAGTCTATAGGTATAAATCTTGTAGTTCATTGAAAGCCCCTCCAGAAAATAAAGTATGCCTTTAATAATAGGGGTTGAAAGGTCAAACCCGAAACACACCATTCTACCTACTGTATCCTCCGATATATATATACTAAATGTTTCTATTTTAAGCACTAATCACAACTACCGAACACAACCTGCAAGGCTCAAGCGGGAGTTGCGACAGAACTCACCCACGACCAAACAAGGCAGTGACACCATGGGAGTGCAACGAAGGCTGGGCTGAGTCGGTGATGATGTCCTCGACAGCGTTGCACGGGGGAGAGAGAGAGAGAGAGAGAGACCTGAAACCGAGAGAGGGAGTGGGACAGTGAGAGAACGGGGGAGAGACCGAAAGGGAAGGACCTCAACCGGAAGTGCACGAGCTTACCGAGGGAAAACTGAGGCAGGGTGCGGTGGACCAGTGTGATGGGGAGTCCTCGCCGGCAGTATCTGTGGGGCACGACGCGGAGGAGCTCACGAAGGAGTGCGACAGCAGCGGCTTGGACGCTGCTCTGTTTTAGACAACTAAAACAGAGGATTTTCGGGGCTAGCAATGGAGGCTATGGCGGCGTTGGGAGGCGGCTACAGGCTGAGCTTCCGCGTGGGCTAGGTCCGGGGAAGGTGGCGATTCGTTGGCTGGGCTGGTGCTCTGCCTTTCGGTGGTGCAACTGAGGTAAGGTTTACACGGAGAGGGTGGTGGTGCACGGCTTGAGAGGTGTTTATCCGTGTGACTGTGGAGGTGATAGCCGAACTGCTTGGGAGGCTGCGGCGTGAAAAGAACAAAGGGAGAGCAATTAGGGTTGAGAAAGACTTACTCTATATATTGGCTATAAATGGAAAACAGACTTCTTAAAACAAAGTGCAGGAAACGTGCATGAAGAAAAAAAAGAAAGATGGTGTTATAAGTGTGACGGAAACTTAGAGGCGTTAAGTACGTACGTGAGTGAAGCAAAGAGCCGGGTTTTACATCCTCCCCCCCTTAAAGAAATTCCGTCCTCGGAATTTAATATGTATTGTCAAAACTCCCATCAAAAAGTCGTGGGTACTTATCTCGCATTTCTTCCTCCAACTCCCAAGAAGCTTCACTAATAGCATGATTTTTCCACAACACTTTAACAAAAGGTATAGTTCGAGTCCGTAGCACTTGCTCCTTCCTTTCCAAAATCCGAACCGGTTCTTCCGCATAAGTCATATCCTCCTGAATCTGAAGTGGTTCATAGTCAATAACGTGCGTCGGGTCGGGAATATATTTCCTCAACATGGAAATATGAAATACATTATGCACTCCCGCAAGTGCTGGAGGAAGTGCTACTCTATAAGCCACTGGTCCAATCCGGTCAAGAATCTCAAATGGCCCAATATATCTTGGGCTCAACTTGCCCTTCGTTCCAAATCTCATAATTCCTTTCGTCGGTGCTATTCTCAAAAATACTTTGTCTCCAACCTCAAACTCCAATTGGCGGCGACGCTTGTCTGCATAACTCTTTTGTCGGCTTTGAGCTGCTTTCATTCTTGCCCGAACGATATCTATCTTCTCTGTAGTCTGCTGAATAATCTCTGGTCCCAGAAGTTTCCTTTCACCTACTTCATCCCAATACAATGGAGATCTACACCTCCTACCATACAAAACCTCATAGGGTGCCATTCCAATGCTAGCCTGGAAACTATTATTATATGCAAACTCGACCAACGGTAAATGGTGCATCCAAGTTCCCTTAAAATCGATCACACATGCCCTCAACATGTCCTCCAAGATTTGAATAGTTCTTTCTGACTGTCCATCTGTCTGAGGGTGAAATGCAGTACTGAAATTTAACTTAGTGCCCATTGCTTCCTGTAAACTTCGCCAGAACTTGGAAGTGAAACGAGGATCTCTATCCGACACAATGGATACCGGTACCCCATGCAACCTCACTATCTCCCGCACATACAACTCAGCTAGTTTGTCCAATTTATAAGAAACTTTAATTGGCACAAAATGAGCAGTTTTTGTTAAGCGATCCACGATCACCCATATAGCATCTTGTCCGCTCAATGCCCTCGGTAGGCCCGTCACAAAGTCCATGGAGATATGCTCCCACTTCCACTCTGGGATCTGGAGTGGTTGAAGTAATCCGGCTGGTCTCTGATGCTCCGCCTTCACCTGTTGGCAAGTTAGGCATTGTTCTACGAATTTAGCAATTTCTCTTTTCATACCATTCAACCAAAAAGACTCTCTCAAGTCCCGATACATCTTAGTACTCCCTGGGTGAACTGTGTATAAAGAACGGTGTGCTTCTTCAAGAATTACTCTTTTCAGTTCTTCATTAGCTGGCACGCATAATCTACCTCTAAATCTTAAAACTCCATCTTCGGAAACGCTAAAGTCAGATCTGTCCCCGTTCCCGACTTCTTCCACTAGTTTCACCAACCCTAAATCCACCTTCTGAGCAGCTTTGATTCTATCTAATAAGGTTGGTTGAACTATCAAATTGGCCAAGAAGGTACTTGTATCACTAGTGATAACCTCAATACCGGCTCTTTCTAGCTCCATTAACAACCTATGTTGAGTGGTAAGGGCTGCAACTGCTGGTCCCACCGACTTCCTACTCAAGGCGTCGGCTACAACATTAGCTTTGCCTGGGTGATAGTTGATGGTGCAGTCATAATCCTTGATTAACTCGAGCCATCTCCTCTGCCTCATATTTAATTCTTTTTGGGTGAAGAAATATTTCAAACTCTTGTGATCCGTGTAAATCTCACACTTTTCCCCATACAGATAGTGTCTCCAAATCTTAAGTGCAAAAATGACGGCTGCAAGCTCCAGGTCATGCGTGGGATAGTTCTGCTCGTACGCTTTCAGTTGGCGTGAGGCATATGCAATAACCTTCCCATGTTGCATCAGTACGCACCCCAAACCAAGCCTTGACGCGTCACTATAAACTACAAATCCCCCTCTAGCCGTAGGAACTGCTAATACTGGAGCCGTCACTAATCTCCGTTTCAACACCTGAAAGCCTTCTTCACACTTTGTTGTCCATTCAAACTTATTATTTTTCTTGGTGAGTGCTGTGAGAGGAACTGCTATCTTGGCGAAACTGTCAATGAATCGACGGTAATAACCCGCCAATCCCAAGAAACTTCTAACCTCATGCACATTCTTCGGCGTCGGCCAATTAACCACTGCTTCCACTTTTCCCGGGTCCACTGAAATGCCATCTTTCGAAACTACATGCCCTAGAAATGCGATTGAATCAAGCCAAAATTCACACTTCTTCAATTTAGCAAACAACTTTTTATTTCTGAGTGTCCCAAGTACCAGCCTCAAATGTTCCTCATGCTCGGATTTGCCTTTGGAGTAAACCAATATATCGTCAATAAAAACAACTACAAACTTATCCAAAAATTCATGTAACACCCTGTTCATCAAATCCATAAATACTGCTGGGGCATTAGTCAGGCCAAAAGGCATGACCAAAAACTCATAATGGCCGTAACGAGTCCTAAACGCCGTCTTAGCTACGTCCTCTGCTCTGATCTTCAATTGATGGTAACCCGATCGAAGATCAATCTTAGAAAATACCTGAGCGCCCTGGAGCTGATCAAACAGATCATCTATACGGGGTAGCGGGTACTTATTCTTTATGGTCACACGATTAAGTTCCCTGTAGTCAATACACATCCTCATCGATCCATCCTTCTTCTTCACAAAGAGGACTGGAGCTCCCCAAGGTGATACACTGGGCCTGATAAAACCCTTATCCAACAGGTCTTGCAATTGTTCCTTGAGTTCCACTAACTCCGACGGTGCCATCCGATAAGGTGCTTTTGAAAGGGGTGCCGTGCCTGGAGCTAGTTCAATAGTAAACTCCACTTCCCGCTCGGGCGGGAGTCCAGGTAAATCTTCTGGGAAAACCTCTGGATATTCTCTCACCACAGGTATCTGCTCTAACTTCAACTCCTCTTTTGGTACTTCTACCACGCAGGTTAAGAATCCCTGACAACCATCTCGTAACAATTTCCCAACTTGAACGGCATATATGATGGGTGGATGCATCCTCACTTTTGAACCTGAGAATCGAAATTCACTTTCTTTTGGGGGCCTAAATATCACTTCCTTTTTAAAACAGTCTATGCTGGCGTGGTAGCAAGCCAGCCAATCCATACCCAAGATTACATCAAACCCAAACATGTTAAACACTATCAAATCTGCTGGCATCAATCTTCCCTCAATCAATAAAGGACACCCTGGTAGAAACTTGTCACAAACTACCGAGTTTCCCGTTGGGGTCGCAACCACTAACTTGGACTTTAACTCTTCAGTTTCAAAGGTGCAAAATCGAGCATAGGTCGTAGAAACAAACGAATGTGTCGCTCCCGAATCAAATAGTACAGTGGCATTATTAGAAAACAAAGAAAGAGTACCCGTGATCACATCATTCCTATCCTCAGCCTCTCCAGGTGTCAGAGCAAAAAACCCTTGCAGGTGCAGTAGTACGCTGCATGTTGCCTCGCGCTGTCCCTTCTGTTCTAGGTGGTGGTGGGGGCCTGCTGTTATCCAATCGTAGAGGACAGTCCCTGAGATAATGGCCCGATCTGCCACAACGGTAGCATAGTCCCGCTTCCTTCCTGCATACTCCAGTATGTACTCGGTTGCAAGTTCTACATTGATATGCTTGTTGGGTGCCCTGAACCATCCTTTTTCCCGAGCTACTACCTTCATTTCTCTTTTTCCACGCTCCTTGGTCCATACCAGAATGAGGCCCCGAAGAAATAGTCCTCTTCTTCTGATCGTGCAATGCAGCGCTCCTTTGAAGGCTTCGCTCAAAAACTGTGGCCTTATCTACCAATTCTGAGAAATTTCGAATCTGGAAGCCCACTACTCGCTCATAAAGTTTTTCATTTAGCCCTTGTTCGAATTTACGCGCTTTCTTTTCTTCGTCAGGAATCAGATACGCAGCAAAACAGGATAATTCAATGAATCTAGCTGCATATTGGTGCACCGTCATGGATCCCTGCACCAGAGTGGCAAATTCCATTGCCTTGTCCTCTCGAGCCGAGCTTGGAAAAAATCGCTCAAGAAAAATCTGCTTAAAATGTGGCCAACTGACTATTTCTGTTCCCCCTGCTTCTCGGATAGTTCTTTCTGAGATCCACCATCTTTTTGCCTCACCGGTCAGTTTGAAAGTTGCATATGCCACCTTTTGTTCATCTGTGCAGGTTAACACCCGCAATATTTCCTCAATATCTTGCACCCAATCTTCAGCTAAGGTGGGTTCGCCTTTGCCATCAAATGAAGGGGGGTGCATCCGATTGAACTGTTCTATGTTACCACCTCCTTCATTAGAGTTGCGTTGGCGACCTACGGGATTTTGCGCGAGATCGTCTATTAACTGATGAGCTGCTGCTCGTAGTACTTCAGAAGCACTCGGGTTTGCTCCCCTTTCGTTCTCGTTCACGTTCAAGTCCGACATACTTCGTTCGCGACGACGAGGTGGCATCCTGTAATAAAGAGAAAAGAAGTACGCGCAACAGTAGTAATGATTACACTTCAAAGTCTAAAACTTTAACGCCATCAAATCTATTTAATAAAAGTCTCCAAAATCAAACCAAACCACAAACAACATGAATTCAACTCATAGACCTACAAAATCCTACACAACAAAGTCATTTTGTAAAATTTAAGACCTTGAATACCTATGATATTCTTCCTTATAGCCCACTCCACTATCACCTCCAATCCGAAAATGATTTCTTAAAGCCTATCTATATTCCATGATTTTACACTCTATAGTCTGCAGAACCTCAAACCTGGCTCTGATACCAACTGTAACGCCCCGTACCCGAGGGTCCGGAGAGTTAACTTATGTCACTAACAAACCCGTCTCTCCAAGCACCTAAAACTCCAAGGACTTTAAGATTAGCACACAATTCATATTTTTCCAAATAACCATAATAAAACTCCATAAGTTATCATTACAAAACATAAACCAAAAAGGGGTCCACAATCTCCCAATAACCTCAAAAATATAATAATACATCTTTAGGTCTCAATAGGTCCAAACAACGTAAAGTACTTCAAATACTCAAGTTAAATCCATCTACTAACAATGGTACTCTAAAGTACCCAATCCTTCCATCCATATCTAGCCAGCTTCAATTCTATTCCTGACCCCCAGCTGGGAAATCAATATCATCTGAAAATATATGAAGATAAGGGGGGTGAGTTATCAACAACTCAGTAAGCAGAGAACATATACTAGCATGTAAACATGAGCCCTTTTCAGAAAGTTCAATATTGAGAAACAAAACATTTTATTTTTATATGCAGATCTCAGAAAACGTGTTATCAGAAAATCAGAGCGACTTTTCAAACATTTCATACTCAAGTCAACAATTCATATTTGAGGATCCATTTCATATTCAAAAACACTTTGGCATAACATAACTGAACATCTCCATCTTATCATGTCATATCATATACCATGTTTAACCCCCGTGGTAGGGTTGTGCTATCCCCGGTGGCCAAACCAGGCAGTATCATGTGGTGAACTTCCCCTTTTTCAATCTCGGAGCCCCGAGTGTGCACACAGGAAAGAACACGTAAAAAGACCACTTTGTTTCCAAAGTGGGTGCACTCATATCATATCATGGTGGTACCAACCATATCACGTGAACAGTATCATCATATCAGAACCATATTCAGAACAGATAAGTATGCCAAAGTTTTATCATATCCATATCATATCAAAACACGTGCGAAACATATTCATATCATTTCTATTTGATCAAAAACAGATCCATATCATTTCATATCACATGCATAAAAATTTCAATGATATCATATTCGCTCTTTTGCATATTTCAGAAACATGTCAAATATTGCTCATGTCTACACATTTCATGTCAAAAACATTTCTTTTCTCTTTCATATGTATCTCATGAGGGAATGCAAAACATATACTGAGGTTGTTTTTCACTTCTTCTTTTTAAAACAACATGCACATTTTTTTACAAACCAACCTCAGTTCATTTCTTTTTATGCAAATCCAGCATAGGAACCCCGCTTACCTGGACTTCTTAGCTTTTCGAAAATTTCCTCAATAATGTCGAACCAAAATTAATCGTCGCCTATAAGATAATCACGTAAATTTTTATAAGTCTCCAATCAATCTCATATTTTGATATTCAAGCCTACACTTATAAAATAGTCCATTTTTAATTCCTCAATCTCAAAATTCTCATTATTTTCAACATCACTTTCTAAACTCATCAATATCCGACTTCGACTAAACATTTAATTCTAACTTACTTACAATTGAAGTGTAACTTTAAAATTCCTACTATATAATATAATTATATAAAAAAATCAAATTCGAGTCTAACTACCCATATCTATAACAGTGAAATTTTAGCTTGCTAAAAACAAAAATCTCCGTCAAATAAAATTACTAAAACAGTTTATCAAACATAATAAATCACGTCTAATAAAATTAGACGGGTTTACCAAAATGACGTATAACTATTTAATCTCAAGTCTTACTCGCTAAAAAAATAATTCACTAGGTTTAAACACTAATCAATAAAATTAAGTCTATAGGTATAAATCTTGTAGTTCATTGAAAGCCCCTCCAGAAAATAAAGTATGCCTTTAATAATAGGGGTTGAAAGGTCAAACCCGAAACACACCATTCTACCTACTGTATCCTCCGATATATATATACTAAATGTTTCTATTTTAAGCACTAATCACAACTACCGAACACAACCTGCAAGGCTCAAGCGGGAGTTGCGACAGAACTCACCCACGACCAAACAAGGCAGTGACACCATGGGAGTGCAACGAAGGCTGGGCTGAGTCGGTGATGATGTCCTCGACAGCGTTGCACGGGGAGAGAGAGAGAGAGAGAGAGACCTGAAACCGAGAGAGGGAGTGGGACAGTGAGAGAACGGGGGAGAGACCGAAAGGGAAGGACCTCAACCGGAAGTGCACGAGCTTACCGAGGGAAAACTGAGGCAGGGTGCGGTGGACCAGTGTGATGGGGAGTCCTCGCCGGCAGTATCTGTGGGGCACGACGCGGAGGAGCTCACGAAGGAGTGCGACAGCAGCGGCTTGGACGCTGCTCTGTTTTAGACAACTAAAACAGAGGATTTTCGGGGCTAGCAATGGAGGCTATGGCGGCGTTGGGAGGCGGCTACAGGCTGAGCTTCCGCGTGGGCTAGGTCCGGGGAAGGTGGCGATTCGTTGGCTGGGCTGGTGCTCTGCCTTTCGGTGGTGCAACTGAGGTAAGGTTTACACGGAGAGGGTGGTGGTGCACGGCTTGAGAGGTGTTTATCCGTGTGACTGTGGAGGTGATAGCCGAACTGCTTGGGAGGCTGCGGCGTGAAAAGAACAAAGGGAGAGCAATTAGGGTTGAGAAAGACTTACTCTATATATTGGCTATAAATGGAAAACAGACTTCTTAAAACAAAGTGCAGGAAACGTGCATGAAGAAAAAAAAGAAAGATGGTGTTATAAGTGTGACGGAAACTTAGAGGCGTTAAGTACGTACGTGAGTGAAGCAAAGAGCCGGGTTTTACATGAGCACTATGAGTGTGAGATATGTGAAAATCAGAAAGAAGGGTAAGGAGCCAAACAATTTTACAAGTGGTAGAACCCATGGATCGATATTCACCATCAGCTGAAAAATGAGAAACAATCTGTTGTTTCTTAGTTTTCCATGAAACAAAAGAATCACTTAGGAAAACACAATACCTAGTTGTAGATCTCCTATTGTTAGAGCAAGAAGCCAATCTGAATCTGCAAAAGCCTTAAGTGTTAGTGAATTATTAGTTGGAAAACATAGACCAAGACCAAGAGTATTATTAACATATTGTAAAATTCAATGAGTTGCAGTTAAGTGAGGGTGTCTAGGTTGATTTATGTACTGACTAAGTCTCTAAACTGAATAAGACAAATGTGGCCTCATAATGGTAAGATCTATATAAAAGCCTACTAATCAACCTTCTAAACACTGTTGGATTTTGTAATAAGTCCCCATCATCTTCGCTAAGTTTCAAGTTTTACTCCATGGAAAAAGAAAATGGTTTAGATGCCAAAAACTAGTATCTTGTAAAATTTGAAGTGCATATTTCCGCTAACATAATGAAATACCACTTGAGGATTTGACTACTTCCAAGCCAAGGAAGTTCTTTAGGTGACCAAGATCTTTAATCTTAAACTTAGTATCAAGTAAAGATTTTAAATAATTCACAAATTATAAATCACTACTCTAGATGTCATCAAAATAAACTAGTAGAGCAATGAAAGAAGGGCCTTACAACTTGGTAAAACGTGAATAATCCGCCCTTGAATGTACAAAACCCAGGTCAATAAGAGTGTTAGAAAACCTAGCCCTCTTAAGAAAGAGACTGAACATCCCATTTCAAGTCTTGTTCTAAATCTATTGAGATTATTGTGGAAGTAATCCACAATTTGTAGTCCTTTGACTGAGGTTTCTCTCTAGATAGAGTTTAGTCTCTTAGAAGGCCTTGGTTGATCTGAAGAGATGACAATGGAGGAGGACCTAACTAAACAGTGGGAAGGACTCAGTCTCACGGAAAATGAGAAAGAGGAAGTAGTCCTGAATTTAAACTTGTCTGAAGCAACATAACAATATGGCAAGTTTTGCCTGCTGGTTATGATCATTGCAGAGAAACTAGTAAACCGAGAAGCTTTCAAGTCCACAAGGGCCAAGATATGGAGATGTGAGAGCTGGCTCAAGTTTTCAGAGGTAGGGATGAACAAGTTCCTTATCGAGTCTAATAAAGAGGAAGACCAGCAGAAAGTTCTCAAGGGTAGACCCTGGTCATTTGATAGATGGTTATTCTGCTTGCAGGTATTTGAAGGGAATAGGTCTATAAATGAAGTCCTTTTCAACAAAGAGGAGTTCTGGGTGCATGCATATAATATGCCACTTTCCAGCATGACTTACGAGGTTGGAGCTCAGATTGGTGGCTGCATAGGTAGAGTTATTACTATCCAGGTGGATGAAAGAGGGATTGGTTAGGGGAAATACTTGAGAATAAGGGTGGAAGTCAACATCTCAGAAGCTTTGCTTAGAGGGGTGTTCTTATCATCTGCAGGCAAAAAATCTTGGGTCCCTCTCAAGTATGAACGCCTCCCTAATTTTTGGTTCAAGTGTGGGGTAATCAAGCATGCTAAATCTAGCTGCTGGTAAGTTCAACCAGAGACAGCAAGTTGCAGTGTGGGGCCTGGCTGCGAGCACCAGCAACAAAGGAAAACGAGAGCACCCACAAAACTTATGGCAATGAAGACACACAGCATAAAGCAGAAGGTCACTCATGGAGGAAGGAAAGGGAGGTCAGGGACGATGGTCATGGAAGCAAGGCCAAGTCAACTGCAGAAACCCAAGAAACATGCTTGACTGATGTTGACAACACAGGCAATGGAAAGGCTACTGAAAAGCTGATTTCTCCTAGGTTGTCTACAGAAACACTCCAGAAGCCTATTAAGGTAAGCCCTTCTGTACTTAATTTGGAAAGTCCAGGGCTGACTTCTCACGCAGAGGATACCTATTCCTTACAAGGCATCGAGATGTGCACTAAGAGTACAATAGAAACAATAGGAAAAGACAATACCCTACAGGCAGGCCTGGGCCTTGAGGGTAGTTTGGACCTGAGAGCCCAAGCATCATCTTTGGCCCATTTTGTCTCAGGCCAGGTCCAAGAATTAGAGAAGATCAAGAAAAGAGCAAGATGGAAAATGAAAGCTAGAAACAAAAGCTTTGAAAGCCTTGTAGCAGGGCTTGAGGAGGAGAAAGCAAACTACTCAAGTGGTACTAAGAGAGTAGTCACTAGATCAATGGCAGATGGGGCAGTCCAAGCTTTGAAGAAGGCAAAACATGGGACCTTTAATGTTGAAAATTCTGGCAAAAACGAGGTGGTGGAGGCTGTGGTACAGCCCCACCATGAGCTATGAATTGTCTAAGTTGGAACTGCCGACAGTGAATAATTTGCAGCTCATGGTGCAAAATAAGTCCCCAAATTTTGTTTTCTTAATGGAAACAAAGTGTAATAGATTAAAGCTGGAAACAGTCAAAAGACAACTGGAATTTGAAAATAGTTTTGTGGTGGACTCAAAAGGAGCAAGGGGAGGATTGGCCTTCCTATGGAAAGAAGAAACAGAAGCTGAAGTAGTGTCCTATACACAACACCATATCTCATTGATAGTAAAGGAAACGAGAGCTGGTGGTCACTGGATTCTTACAGGCTTTTATGGCAACCCAATTACCTCTAAGAGACCTGAAAGTTGACAACTATTACAGGCCCTTACACCTACATGTTCAACTGGCTGGGTATGTGTAGGTGATTTTAATGAAATTTTGAGGTATGATGAAAAGTGGGGAGGCCCATTAAGACCATATAACCAAATGGAGGCTTTTAGAGAGGCAATGTGTAGGTGTGGACTCAATGATATGGGATTTTCTAGAAGGAAATTTACTTGGTCAAATGGGAGATATGGGAAGGCATTCACCAAAGAAAGACTGGATAGAGCCTTCTGCAATAATGCCTAGGCAAATCTGTTTGTTAACTCGAGAGTCTATATCTTGCCAGCCCTCAACTCTGATCACAGTCCGTTGTGGATTGTGATGGACCTGATGCACCCTTGCTTTCTTAGATCCCAGAGGCCTTTCAGATTTGAAGCCTGTTGGACTTTGAAGGAGAGTTGTTTTAAAGTAGTGGAGGAAGCATGGGATATACCTAGAGTGGCACCAAGCAAAATATTACAAATTGTTGAGGGTTAAGTCTTGCAAGCAGAAATTGTGTCAGTGGAGTAATCAGCAGCGAGGTGACCATAAGAGAGAAGTTAAAGAACAATTGGAACTTATCTCAACTCTACAAGACAGAAACACAGGCCAATTAAATGAAGAGATCAAACAAGCACAAAAATGGTGGATTCTCTGCTGGAAGCTGAAAACCTCAAGTGGAAACAAAGAGCAAAACAGAAATGGCTGAAGGAAGGTGACAGAAATACAAAATTCTTCCACCAGTGTGCATCACAAAGGAGGAAAACAAATGTGATTAAAAAACTCCTGGATAGCAATAATCAAGAAATCACCACAAGGGAGGGTATTAACATGCTTTTCCAGGATCATTTCATAGATCTCTTCACCTCTTCCAACCCCAGTAGACCAACATCATGTGTTGCAACTCTGGAAACCAGAGTGAGTGAAGAACAAAATGAGCTGCTAACCAGACCTTACTCTACTCAGGAGGTAGAAGATGCCTTATTCAACATGAATGGCTTAAGCTCCCCAGGCCCAGATGGTTTTCCTGCCCTTTTCTATCAAAAGCATTGGCCAGTAGTTGGACCTCAAGTGTGTGATGCAGTGTTGAACATACTTAACTCGAATGGCAGCATGGGCAGCATCAACAGCACCTTCATAGCACTCATCCCAAAGAAGAAAACTCCAACCAAAGTCACAGAGTTCAGGCCAATATCTCTTTGTAATTTCATTTATAAACTTATTTTCAAAGTTATAGCAAATAGATTAAAAAAGGTGTTACGTGGCATCATTTCTCCCTCACAATCTGCCTTTGTTCCAAACAGATTAATTACTGATAATGTTGTTGTAGCATTTGAGGCTTTGCATACCATGAAATGTAAAATGACAGGGAAAGAAGGCTACATGGCCCTAAAACTTGATATGAGCAAGGCATAAGATAGAGTGGAATGGAGCTTCCTAAGAGCAGTCCTTTACAAGCTGGGTTTTAGTAGCCAATGGGTGGAACTAGTGATGAAGTGCATTGAAACTGTTTCCTATGCTCTCATGGTGAATGGTGTCCCTCAACCTGAATTCTATCCCACAAGAGGATTCAGACAAGGTGACCCATTATTACCTTATCTCTTTATCCTATGTGCTGAAGCATTGAGAAATTTAATTCACAAAGCTGAAGGAAACAAGTTGATACATGGGGTTCCAGTCGCAAGAGGGCAGCTTAGAATATCTCACATTTTCTTTGCAGACGATAGTCTTTTGTTTTGCAAGGCCAATGCGGTTGAATGGGGGAATTTGGTTAACTTACTTAGAACCTATGAGATGGCATCTGGGCAAAGACTAAATCTAGAGAAGACCTCTATCATGTTCAGTCAAAACACATCAAGGTCCACTCAAGACTATATTCTTTCAATAGCAGGAATGAGGTCAGCTATGCTTTATGAAAAGTACTTAGGCTTGCCTTCTGTAGTGGGGAAAATAGGATAAAATCTTTTGAAGTCATTTTGGATAACATCAGATCGAGATTAAGTAACTACAAAGTTCGAACCTTATCTTAGGCTGGGAAAGAAATCTTCATAAAAGAAATCATCCAATCCCTCCCCACCTACACCATGAGTGTTTTCAAGTTGCCAAAAACTCTACTTCAAGCCATCAACAGTGTTATTCAAAATTTCTGGTGGGGCCAACAAGATAAGGAGCAGAAAATTCACTGGATTTCATGGAAGAGAATGGGACAAGCAAAATCAGAAGGGGGCTTGGGTTGTAGGGACCTGGAATGTTTCAACATAGCTATGCTATCTAAGCAATGCTGGAGACTTGTCCAAGACCATAATTCCCTAGTTGCCAGTGTGCTAAAGGAAAAATATTTCCCTTCCCTGACTCTACAGACAGCAAAGGTTGGCTTTAAACCCTCCTTTGTATGGAGAAGTTTGATGGCTGCCAGGCATGTTCTCGAGGCTGGATCCTTCTGGAGGGTGGGCACAGGGTCAAAAATAAAGATCTGGGGAGACAAATGGTTGGACCAATCTAATCCAAGGAAATTCACCAGTCCAGTTAAGAACCTAGATGGGAATGCAAAGGTTGCTGCCTTAATTGACCATGATACAAAGAGGTGGAAACAAGATCTGATTCAAGACACTTTTGAGGTGAGGGAAGCATAGCTGATTCTGGAAACTCCTATCAGTGCTATGGTTACTGGGGACAGAATCATTTGGCATGGGACAAAGAATGGCTCCTTTTCAGTGAGGAGTGCTTATCACATGGAAAAGGCTAGGGAGGTGGCTGCTCAAGGTCAAGCTTCAACTTATAATACCTCAAGGAATTCTGGAACAAGATCTGGCAGATATAAGCTACACTAGGAGACAAAACCTTCTTATGGAGAGCCTGTCAGGAGGCCCTTCCCACACAGTACAACTTGTTTAAGAAGAAAATAGTGAGTGATCCTATATGCCCTATCTGTAATAGAGAAGAAGAAAGTGTGCAACATGTTCTGTGGAGTTGTGAAGCAGCTAAGGATGTGTGGAGTCAATGCTCCAAAAGGATACATAAATATTCCATCCCAATCTCCTCGATGATTCAACTTTTTGACTCACTAACCAAGGTACTGAATCTAGAGGAACTTCAAGAGTTCGTGGTGATAGCAAGGAAAATTTGGTGGAGAAGAAACTCCTTTATTTTCAAGAAAGGGTTCTCTCACCCGAACCTCATTGTTAGAGAGGCAAGAGCAGTGTTAGATATGATGACAGAGAAGAACTTATATCAGTGCACCAACCAAGCCTCCTCCCCAATGGTTTCATGGCAAGCTCCACTAGTGGATTGGTTCAAGATTAATTGGGATGGGGCAGTTGACAAAGCCAAAGGATTGATTGGAATAGGAGTGGTGATAAGGGACAACTTTGGCTAGGTAATTGCAACAATGAGCAGAGGAAAAAGCTCTACCCTGACCCCTTACTAGCTGAATCATATGGGGCTCTACAAGTTGTCAAAGTGGTGTGGGAGATTGGTTTGAAACAGATTATACTCGAGGGTGATTCATTGCAAGTCACAAAGGCCTTGGTCGAAGATAGAGAAGCACTAGGTAGCTCTAGTATGTTCTGGAGTGAGGCTAGATGTTATCTCAAGTTGTTTGCTAAGTGGGAAGTTTCTCATGTTAGGAGAAACGACAATCATATAGCCCATTTACTTGCAAAAGATGCTCTTACTGTATCTGATTTCATTGTAACTATGGAGGATCCTCCTACTTGTATTGCAGCCTTTCTTTAATGGAATGGATTAAGAGTTTTACATCAAAAATAAAAAAATAAAATAAAAATAACCTAGCCCTCTTTTGTTTTCAGAGATGAGACATATGAGATGAAATTTTTTGAGATATGTGTGAATAATATTGAGATATGTTGAGTATAGATGAGATAAGATAAAATTGTGTTTGTTTATAGAGATGAAATGAGATTAGTTTGACTTTTTTAAAGTATTTATAGTGGTGGGACCCACAACTATTTATATTATCTTATTATATAACTTGCTTGCTAAAACAATGTGAAGCCCGCACATGAACAATGATTTGTGGTTTGATTCTTTTCCGTGTTTTCTTGAGTAGGTACTCAATGTTTTCTTTTTTTTTTTTTTTTTGTTTTTTCATGCTTCCTTAATTAAAAAATTGTGTAATTATTTTTTTCTTTTTATTAAATATTTTGCCGAGTCATTAGAAATATTTGTAAGGAAAAAAAAAAAAAAGCACCTCATTTAAAAAATATTATGCTAAAATATTTTCTATCTATAATCCTTTTATAAAATATTTTACAGTCATTCCTAATATTTTGCAATGATTTTTGCTACTTATTATTATTGCACTAGACACTCGTAAAGAAAAAAGAGAAAAAAAATTAAAATAAATGTGTGATGTAGGGATGATAAATAATTATTTTTTAATATTTAAAATTGTTCTTGTGAGATTTTCTATACATAAATTAATGTGTTAATACGCCCATTATCGTGAAACCTAAAAAAAAATTAAAAATACCAATCATTAGGTTGAAGCGGTTTTTTTTTCCTAGTCCCTTCATTTATCAAAGACAAGTTATTATATCCTACTTTTTTTCAAAAAATTTGCAACCCATTACAAATCCTAGTTAAAAATATTAAACACAACCTGATTTATGAAATACATTCCTAAAACCCAACAAGTAAAAACAAACAAATAAATAACCAAATCTAATGACGTAATTCATCTACCATTTCTCATTAAATAAATAATCTGTCCAGCATAATGAAATATTGAGCAATCCACATCGACAATCGTAACATGTTTAAATTCATGGCTCACATAAAATACATCAGTTATCCAAAATAAGGGTAATTTTAATGCCAACAATAAAATATCAGCATTAAATACATGCGTAATCCTTAAATAACACCATCAATGACCACCCCTTGCTTCCCACATAGAAATGACAATCTCATATGTAATTGCAACCATACTATTTTGGGTTTCAATCGACAAGTCTACATTACCAGATGAGAATGCCCCATCACCGACTGCAGGCTTAATAACAGGTAGATGCATCGTACTTCACGTCTCAAATATCCAATCATCAGGGGTGACCGTTCTAATAAAGTTGTGCAGAGCACAACATGCTCATCATGTAATAATGAGTCCTTTCCGCCCAACCGCATATGGAGGCGTGTTGGAGAGGATTCTGAATCGTTCTTTTATAATACCAAAAGTTCATTCTATAATATTACGAACTGTTGAGTGATGGTAATTGAAGTAATCTTTATACCCATGAAATTGCTTTTGGTTGTGATGATCACTCCTGTGATAATGTTCTCTTGGATAGCGGGGCAGCAATCTCGTAGTGCATGGATAAGCTGAATCCACAAGATAATATTGACCTAAGAGTCCATTTATTTTCAAAGCACAAAATTCAATTAATATAACGGCAAAAACAATGAAAATTCTAACTTAAAAATATTTGATAAAGTTAATAAAAAAAAATGTTTACCCTCTGGTGGTCATGGAAAATGTCTTGTGAATCACTGGCATCATGGTGGAAGACAGGTGCATCATGTGCAGATCCCTCCCATCTAGTGTAAACAAATATAAACTTCATATCGAAGTCAACTATTGCCAGCACATTCTGGGCAACTCGCCCCAATCTATTTCGATATGCCTCACGTAACTCAGTTGGGACAACAGCTGGTATCATTGTACCAACCATCGCACCAATGCATCCCTATTAAGTCATAAATAAATCCGTCAATAAACACACAACCAATTTTTCAATGATGTGATTGTTACATTTTATGTTGTAAAAAGATGTTGAATTTTATTTCTTACCTTAAACCAAGGATTATTACGGAAATATAGGGGTGCATGCTATTCCTGGGAGTTGGCACAATCAAATATCTTCCAACCTCACATAATGCAGTAATCACCTTTTTAGTGTTGTTATTAATTGTGTGTCGAATGTTGAAACCTATTCCCAAAAATTTGCTGGCCTTCTGCGTGGCTCACAAGAAGGCAAAACATAACCATAACTTCCTCCACCGTCACTTCTCTTCTAGAATCACGTACCAAGTGATTGTTACATAACAATGCGCACAAACAGCGGAATGTAGGTACCTCTAGATGAAACATAATCTTGCAGTTATCTGGATGGCATTAAAAATTCCTAAAATATATTGATGCCCACAGAGGCCTATATTATGTTGTGGCCTTGGGCAATTCCTTCTCCATCTATGGGACAATATCCTAATAACATTTATCATATCCATTATCTCCATCGGATCATCAGTATCACTCCCTTTAGTCCAAGAATTGTTATCATCCATTCTCTAATATAAGATGTGGAACTATTCTAAAAACTCAAGACAAGTTCAAAAGGTAGCAACCGATGACTCCTAAAATATGGGTGAAGAACTATGATAAGGCCAATTTCTTCAAGAATTGCACTAAAATATTCTGGGTGGACCTATAGTAATTTCTGTTGCACTAGACAGTTGGGAAATAGAGCAACAGGAGAGACCTATAGTATATGGTTTCATATTAGTCAACAACCACCAAAACCCAGTTCAGAAACCAATAAACCATAAGAAAGCACCCTTTACCATAATTATTTTGTAGTCTTTCATATAGCACCATAACTATGCATTAGTGTTTTAATAGGTTCATGACTTTATTTAAAAGCTGACTCCAAAAGAAGCTTTTCTAAGGAGGTTAATTCAGGAAAAGCATATGATATTCAATAATGATGTTAAAAAGTACACGCTGAAACAACAATGGAAGTGCATGGAGTTTCACAAATTACCTGAACATAAACGAAAATTGTGTGAAAAGTGGTGGCTCAGAAGCGGAAGGTTGACAAAGGAAACACAACATGGGAGTTGCAAAGCATTTTGGCAGTTTGATAACCATAAACAAGACATCACTATCAAGTGCAATGCTATATTTCTTTCAAAACTTATCATTATCAAAACTTATCAAGGGAATATTTAATACAAAATTCAGAATAAATGACAACATTTTCCTACACTAGTTTTGCTTGCAGCCCATTCAAAAGAGTAAGGATATATGTATAACACTTTTTTACAATTTTCATACAACAATATGTTAAAATAAGTGTATTTGTGTAAAGTGATTTTATAAAAATATTTCTCATTGAAAAATGATTGTTTAAAAGTTTTAAAAAATGATCATAAGTGTATCATTTTTCCATATGAAAATATCTCACATTGATCAGCTAAAAGTAGCACACAGAAAAAAGGGATCGAAAGACAAGATTCTAACTTTCACTTTAACCAAAAAAATGCTAAAAGTACTCGTTCATGTTAGACCCCACTAGGCCAACGTGCAACGACAATTAAGACCAACTGCAGACTAAGAAAACTAATCAAAATGCTAAGTAAGAAAACTACCCAGTAAATTACTAGGAATATTCCTAATTATTAAACAAATAAAACTTTAAGACAACAATGGTAGTGTATGCCACATTCAAAACCATGAAAAAACCTTCAATCTTTCCAAAGAGTTGGTCTTTAAATACAGTATGAGACCAAGTGGAGAGGTAAGAAGTATGAGAGAAACCAACAGGAAATACAAAAGTCAATTTTTGAAGAAAACAAATAGAATAAAGTCAAAAAGCCCTTCCCAATAAACTTCAAATTGTAGTTTGTGTTAAATGTAGTGAACCGTGGGAGTACTTTTCAGCAGCAGCAACACAACAACAACAAGTTTATACAAGCAGTAGCATCAGTAGCGGTAAATAATCAGCAGCTCCAACAGACAGTTTGAAAACACACTAAACTAGAACAAAAGATAATATTAAATTATGTGGTAGGTCATACCACATAATTTAAAAATATTATTTTAAATTAAACACAATACTGATGTTAAAATATTTAACATCAGCCACTATTTGCTTTCTCCTTCCATCCATTCTTTCAAATGAATATCAAAGGTTTGATACAATAAATAACAAAAACAAAGCATTTTGGAGAAGAAGAATAACCTTATTGTTGCAACCAGTACCTTTGATAGAATTTGATGCCTTTGAAAAATGTTGACCACGTTCAAAATCAACAGCTACCTGTTGGGCAGAGCACTAGAAAAGTAAGACTATAAAATGTAGATATGACACAAGACAAGTTGTTACTATCTATTTCAGAAATCAATTCAAGAGACATGAAAAATGTGATATAAACAAACTCTAATAACATTAACAATTACATGAACAATTTTGTTCCTCTACCCATAACATAATACAATACTATTAATAGAAAAAGATGTAAAAGAAACATCAAAACTGGATTGAAATAATAACATTCAATTATCTTCTAAAGATATCCATGAAACCAACAAATGTTAACAACAACAAAGCACACATAAAAAATGAAATTACATAACGCCAATGAAAAAATACAACTCAGCAAAGCAATTAATCAAGCTCTAATGCACAAGCTAGTCACTAATCAACTATGCATAGCCCACGCTCGCCTATGGACATCATCCATTACCAAAAACCCTTGTTGTGCCAGGGGATTCATTAACTAATAAAATGCACGGGAAAAAACATCGTTAGGCAGTGGGGGCTGAAGTGCTTGTAACAAGGCCACATAGTGTGAAAAGAATTGAAACCGTCATCACTATCCTTGGCATGTGTGGATCCTCTACTATGCTTTTTCCTCTGATGCTTCCCCTCTGCCCTCGTAATACTTTCAGCGTGCCTCATAGGAATGCTTGATCGTTGTAACCATGTTGATATCTCCTAGTCTTGCTGGTTGCTTTGCCCTCCATTCTAACGCCGTTGGGACGAGCGAGTCGATGGTGTCCCTATGTCCATAGAAAACTGCAACGGGCCATAAAAAACAAAATCCCGACACTGTATCTCAACATCAAGACGCTCCTCCTTGTTTGAAGATGGTGGTGGTTGGGTGGACGAGTGGTGGAGTGTGCCCGTGGCAAGAAAAGTGCCAAAAATGGTACAGAGGTTTGCATATCGTGATCAACCCGACGTACCGAAATTCTTTACTTGTGGTTTGACCTGGGCAAGGAATTTTAAATTCAATATATTAGGGAGGGATTAAGGCGTGGTTAGAGATTCGTTACCCTAATGGCATTTGCCCAGTATTCGTCACTCCCTAGAACCGTATTGGTATTGGGGTCCCATCCCATACCAGTTTGGTGCATGAGGTCCGTGAAAAGTTGTTGCATCATCTTGAGCCTATGTATTTTCCCCTTGACTTGGCTTGAGTTGGCTCGCATCATACGTCCTTAAGCCCACAGCCGAAAGACGTGCAACATAGGAAGCATGGTCCCTAGAAGTGATCTTCCCAGCCCTCAGTGCACCATTAAGGGCATCAGCTAACATCATGTCAATGAAGACATGCTCCATTCCCTCCGTCCATATTTCCCAATCAACGTGTGAAATGTCAGAATCGGGATTCATGTGAAAATGCTAATAATATGATATGAAATCCAAAAATGTTTATATCATACGTGGTAACATAAATGATAAATAAAATCCAAACTGTTTTTTTTAGAAGTAGGCCATACCTACCGAGGGTGAAATAGTCGAGAGGAGTGTAAATAGTAACGCTAACAAATGAAAAATGTTGTTAAAAACAACTTGTTGGCAAAAGAGAATAATAAAAAAAAACTATGCAATCATGAAGCTCACGTGATCACATACCAGTGTGGGATCAATATATTAATAATCAATGAAGATGTTGTATACAACATTTTTCTGGGTAGAGGCTTGCTAATTATTAGCAAACATGAATGGCATAAGTTGCATATTTGCAGGGCATGCATTTGTTTTCTAGAACCGCATGTGGGTGGCTGAAATTGCAAGGAAGTGAAGGACTGAATCTGAAAATTTGCTAAGCAATCGCTGTCCACCGCTTCATAATTCATACTAATTTTTGTGACCGACAATAACTTGGGCCATCACCACTAACATCTAATATATTTCTCTTTGCCCACGGCCACCACAAATCATAAATGTTTGAAAAAAATAAAACAACCAACCATTTCTCTTGGTGATATATTTATATATATATATATATATAAGCTTATGCTTCATAATTTGTATATATAATTATTTTCTTTGGAAAGAAATGCATGCTCAAAAACTAATTTCTTTCTCTCAAGACATTAATGTAAATGGTTTGTTCTAAAATATGATATTGATTTTTAATTTATTTCCCTGTCCTTTGGGCCTAAAGGCCTAGAAGTTTCATTCTATTACAAGTTATGATCAAGACAAATATATATATATGCACTCGGGATGAAACAGTGAAAACTCTCAAATTTGTATACATTGATATTCTACTTTTCTAATAATAGCCATTTGGACAATCTTTAAACCAATAATACAATCTAAACTAATCATCATTAAGCAGCAATAGCAACAGTTCAGATAAAATATTTCCACATTTCTGCAAGTTCAAAAGTTCATGATTTATAAATCCTAGGTAGGATATTGAGGCAAGTAATGGAATTGATATATATATATATATATATAATATAATATAATATAATCTCCAAAAGAATGTCATGGGAATATGTCATGGGAATTCATTTGGGAATTTGGAGTGACTTATGTGTAAAAGATTAATTGTTTGTTGTATAGATTTTGAAACTCTCTTTTCTTGTCCAACACTATATTGGCAGATGGTGATCTACCCTAACTTTTCTATCTACTTTGCTATTTAGTGGTCATCCAAGTATTTTATGGAAATATGTGAAAACCCAATTGGTAATAGGATTTTTATCGGCCAATAACTTTCACTTTGCTATCAATTTTGCTATTTGGTGGTGATCCAAGTATTTTAATGCAAATATTAAACACAACCCGATTGGTAATAGGGTTTTTATTTGCCCACCAGGATTTGCTTAGTTGAGTGTTCGACCATTTTAACTTCAAATACACAAGAGAGTCCATTCAAACCTAAAACAATTAACTCCACAAATCGATCCACAGCCACAAACAGATCAGTTCCAATGCATTAATCACCAACAATAAACAACATATTTGCACAAATTATTGATATAAAAAAAAAAATATTAGAGGGTACCATGGACTACTTGGTATCACCTCATTCTCGGACCCGTGGTGCCCGTCGAATAGGTGAGGGAGTGTTTATGGCAGTTGTTTTTGAGAGATAAACAACTGTTGCAGCACCTAATTGTGGTGGTCTCTCGGTGGATTTTTGCAGCTTTCAGCATCTCCTATATATAGGGTGCTTGGAGCAATGAAAGGGGAGAAGAGGATGCGGCTGCAATTGGTTGAGTGATGGGTAAAGGAACATGGGAGATTCGCATGGCAAGCTCCCTAGAGATTCCACACAGAGGCTTGATTTTTCTTGGAGATGAGATTTTTCTTGGGATGTCGTTTGGAAGGCAACGTGGACGAGGATTATAGACTGCAGCCTAGAGATGCACGTGAAAGGATTATAAATGAGAGAGATAGGATCAAAGTGAAGCTAGATGGGATTGACAAGCTGAAGAGGATTCACACGGATTGAACTTCGAAATGAGGCTTACGAGAGAGAGGAGAGAGACGCTGTGAGATTTGCATGGTGCACTGATGGAAATCAGTCAACATTGTTGAGTAAATGGAGAGACCGGCTGAAATGAAAACGTCGAGGGTAAAATTGTTTGTTTTGGGGGAACTATCTATCCATACGAAAACTGTTTTAAGGATTTGAAAGTTTTGGGTTTATCCCCAAAAACAAATGAACCCTTAGAAAATCACTGCCAAGAGGTTTTTTTAAGACCATAAAGAGACTTATTCAATGTGCATACTTTGGATCCCTATTTAACATGAAAACCAAGAGGAAATTTCATGTATACCTCTTCCAACATATCCCCATGCAAAATAACATTGTTTACATTAAGTTGAATGAGATGCCAGTTTTCAACAGCAGTAATGGCTAACAAGGTTCTAACAATAGCCATTTTTGCATCAAGTGAAAAAGTTTCAGAATAGTCCAAACCTTCTTTTTGGGTATAACCCTTAGCAACAGGTATAACCCTTAGCAACTAGCATTGCTTTGTGTCATTCCACAAAACCATCAACATAATACTTGATCTTATAAATCCATTTACACCCTATGGGCTGTTGGCCAGGAGGCAAAGGAACAACAATTGGAATCCGCTCTTAATTGGAGTCGAAGTCGGAGCTCAACTTGGTCTCCGACCCTAGTCGGAGTCGGAGGTCAGATTGGCCATTCTGACTCGTTGGCGTTGGAGCCCACTCCTTATGTGTGCCACGCATGAGACAAGCTGGAATGAACAAGGTAATTCCTTTGCATGTGTTTTCCCAATTATGCTCATCACATGAAGTCAGCCAAGATAGGTTTTTTATGGGTCGAGGGATCAGCTTTAACAGATAATTGTCTAAGGGAAAATCTCCAAGTTTTACGTGTATGATCTAATTATGCAATTTTCAGAGGTTTCTGATCATCCTTATAATAACATGTGCATGCATGCATGATGTGTAGCCATATTCAGCATTAATGGGGCAATAATATTGTCATGAGCACATGATCGGCCTGCATATATTATAATTGAAACAACAAAATTTCGATTCAGAAAGTTTTCGCTTGTTCCTTTTTTTGTCCTAATTCTCCTTTCCAAACTCTTCATTCATTCGTTTTCAAATAATCGACAAATCAATTAAAAGGCACGCAGACACGTTTCCCTTCATCACTTTCACCACTTTATAAAGGCAGTCTGGAGTTAAGACTGGAGTAAAAAAAGCGAAACAGACAAACTCATGATCATGATCAGTCAGTACGTATATTATATTTTGTAGAATCTTGCAGCATGCATTCACAAACAGCAGCTTTCAGCTTTTATTTTAGAACCGACCACAATATATATGAGAAGTTGACATGAGTTAAAATTATTGTTTATCTTTTGCTACCAATTAAGATATACATATATATTATAATCCGATTTGAATATTATAAATTTTGAATTATAAGTTCCTCTCCTCCACAAGTTTAAACTATTACTCTGAAAATTGCATGTTTTATGGCAATATTACTCGTGCATTTTTAGAGGAAATTTTACTGTTTCTCTCAGCCTACAACGTCATTTATTTACTGTCGGTGTAAAAAGAACATGATTCATTAATATTGCTCAATAAATATTTTAAAGTCTTTCACGGAATATCTATCTCTAACTTGAAATGCTTAAATTCCAATAAAAACTACTCATGGGATCATCTTGATCCACTTTTTGGATCTAGCAACAATCTTTGACATGAGGAATTAAAAACTCTCTTCACAAGTTTGAATGTTGAGCGACAAAACATATGAAATATTAGAGATAAACTGGAACCATGCATGCATGCATGAATCCCTGCCATCAATAGATCTAGTCCACCGACTAATGTTTGGAAGTACGGTGATTGGAAATTAGCTAGGCTGGCTAAATGCATGCATGCGAGGAATATCGTCAAAGTCATGATAAAGTTAGAAATCGAAATCTCATCTGAAAGATCAGTATCTGTTGAGTGGATGAGCTAGCCAGCCTAGCTAATTTCCAATCACCGTAGTTTCTCAAAACTCGAGTACTATTCAGAAATATGGTCAAAATATATCTCGAGAGCTAGCTAGAAAATAACATATATTATACACATCTAGATTTCATGATGAACTTCCAGCTTTGAATGTTTGGTGATTACCAGAACCACTTTCTAGCCTTCACCATCTGATCAACTCGATCCATTTATATATTGCATAACAGTAATCTTTATTGGTTTTTATGGATTAATCCAGGGGGCAGGGGATCCCTGGCCCCCCATAAGGATTTTGATAAGTAAAAACTATATATATATATATATATATATGCATTAAATACAATATTTATGTCACGTTTTGGGTTTCTGAAGTTGGCAGCAGCAATATTGAATGCGGAAGTTCACTGAATATTCTGAATTAATATCTTGTTTGCTAGTGTCGGAACAAAATAATGAGCTGCTAATGAAAAATCACTTGTCTTGTTCAACTGGTTTTACTTTATTCTCTAAAGCAAATGAAATCTCTTTTAATTATAATAAAGAGAACCGTGATCCCAAACGTGGCAGAAAAAAATAATATATTGAAATCAATGGGAGCATAATCAAGGTTTTTCAAAGAGAAATGATACATACTAACAAAAGCGCAATCACATTGTGATAAAGTAAGTTGAAAACAAAGGCTCGTAGAATAAGCCCTTAAAAAAATATGAAGATAAATATCACTGGTGTTACGAATGGGCATTGGTCACACACCTATTGTAAGTCTAAACATTTGGTAAACCTATATCAAGTATCTACGAAGGAAAAAGAAAAATAGGTCGAAATGAATTTTACCGAACATAAGAATCTAGAAGATCATTTAACTTATTTTGATAATCCAAATGGACAGGACCTAACTCATCTCAATGTTTCTTATTTTTTATGGATCTTAACGGAGACAATGATATTTTAATTTTTAATGCACATGGCTAATTAATTTTCTTTATTTATTATGTAATCACATTATGTTTGATTTGTTATCTTATTAAACTTTCTTTTGCATTAATAATGTTTTATACATATTTTTGTTTATAATGAGACCTAAAATTTATCGCTAAAATCGAGCCAAAAAATGGAAAAAGTAAACAGTGCCATAAAAGAAAAATGACTTAAAATGGAAAAAGTAACTTAAAATGGTGATTCTGATATCCTAGCCAAAGTTATGGCAAAAGAACTAACGCGTGCACAATATCTCGCCCTTTCCTCATCCAACTGAGGAATGCTAATCTTTCATCGCCCAACCGAGAAATACTAACCTTTCCTCGCCAAACCGAGGGATCTTCACCTTTTCCCTCTAAATTTGTGTTGATATGCCTTCTCGAGATAGTCTAGGGCTATTAACATCAAATCTGCCAGCTTAACATCATTAGACCTAAATCCCTTTGCATGAGTCTCCCCGGGTTGGAAAGAACTTGCCCTTGAGTTCGCATTGTTGTTAGTAAAGCTCGGACTGAGGTGTTTGACGTTGAACGCGTCAGAAGTCTTGATATGACTGGAGAACTTCACAAAGTCCAATCTTCTTGTCCTTCAACTTATTGTACTCATCAACAAGAAAACGATCATGAGTTAGCACAACCCACACAAGATCCCCAACATAAAAATGTACTTGGCGATGGCGATTGTAGGCCTGAGCCCTATACTTTGCATTGCTCGCCTGGATTGTTTGTTTGATTTGGTCATGTACTCCCTGCCGTTCAAGCGACCAATACGGGAAATGGGTGCCAAGTCAAGTATGCCCGATGTATTCCGCCAATACATAACCTCATATGGGCTCAGTTGTGTAGTTCTGTTCTTGGATTAGTTGTAAGCAAACCAGGCCTAAGATAAGGCAAGATCCCACTATTTTGGCTTTGTACCGGCCAAGCTCCGCAAAAGGTTACCCAAACTACGATTCATCACTTCAGTTTGGCCTTCTGTGTGGAGATGGTAGGCAGTACTAAAGTTCAACTTCGTTCCCGTTTTCTCCCACAAACTCTTCCAAAAATTACTCATAAATTTCGTGTCCTGATTTGAAGTGATGGACTAAGGAACACCATGTAGGCAAATAATCTCCTTGAAATAAAGATAACAATCCGTGTGCCTTCCATGGTCTTTCTGCAAGTTGCAAAATGGGCCATCTTGGAAAATTTGTTAACCACAACCAAGTTTGAATCCATGGCCTGTTGGGTTCTCGGTAAACCCAAGACAAAATCCATGCCTACGTCAAGCCATAGACGCTCAGGTATAGGTAATGAAGTGTAAAGTCCAACATTGGTGAGGGTCCATTTTGCTCTCTAGCACACAAAAGACCTATCTACATAATGTGCAACATCATTGGTCAATTTGGACCAATAATAATCTGCGGCGATAAAAGCCAAAGTCTTTTTCTCACCCAAAGTGCCCCTCATCATGTAATTCTTGTATAATGTGCCCTCTCAAAGAACAATCTGGAACACAATTGTAGGAAATCAAACAAAAACCAATTTTGTAAAAGAAAGTTACACCACTTACCCCCAGTTACCTCTATAAAAACTTTCGCAACTGAAGGATCTTCTGCATAAAGATCCCTAAAAGTGTCGAGGCCCGCCACTCTGGTGCTCATGGTAGTGAGGAGTGACACCCGTTGACTCAAAGCATCTTGATACACAACCAAGCTGATGTGGGGTATCCAAGTCCAGATTTTATGTTGATTGCACCGAACTACCTTAAGAAGGTGAATCTGCGCAAATATGACAATAAAAGCTTAATCTTCCTTGGATTGGGGCAATATTAGTTATTTTCCCTAAATCTTCTATTTACTTTCACTTTTGTATTCTTATGAAATATTTCATCTCAAGTTTTGAAAGTGATTATGATTTCGATTTTGCCCAAATTTTTGGCAAGATTCTTGTTTAAGTAGTTAGTTTTCATGCAATAATATGTGTTTTCCCTTTTTGGTAAAATCTTCATAATTTTGAATTTTGCAGCTATTTAGCCCGGCTTGTGGGCTTCATTTATTAATTTCGGTCGGCTTCATTTATTAATTTCGAATTTTATCATTAGTGAATATATTTCAAAGGTTTTTCTTTGTTTCAGTGTTTTTCATCTTTTCTCAATCTCAATCCCTAGTCTCTGTTGAGTAACTAGCCATTGGGATAATCATCCTTATTCTGTCCGGCGTCAGTTGGCATCTGACTTCAGAATTTTCCTATGATGATTTATCATCAACTTTCATGGCTGGTGGTATAGGTCGTGGTTGGAGTAGGCAGGTTCTGATTGAGGAAGCCCGACATTGTGATCATAAATTACAGGACGCGATGATTGCAGATTTGTAGAAGCACATAGTGGAATTAACCCAACATTTAGAGGGACAAAACTTGGAGGGTTAGATGGATCATGATTCTGACTCAAGTTTTGAAATACCGTATCACAATTGTGCTCTTTTTCGGGAGTAGAATATTTTGGAGGAACAACATGAAGGATAGGAACATTCTTCCATAGAGTGGAACTCTACAACTTTCTACGATATCTATCCCGACGAAGATGATCTAGTTGAGGAGGCAACTATTTTTATTGAGAATATAGAAAATTTTGAAAAAGAAAATGGTGATGAAGTTTTGAAGTTTGAAGAAAATCTTCTTATTCAAAACATTGTTTTTGGATTTGAGATGTGTGAAAGAAACTTGATTTTGGAGTATGAGATACTCAATATTATTTTATTTCGAGATAGTCAAATCAGTTTTAATTTTACCATGATCTTGGAGAAGAGACTACAAAAGAAAAGAAAGATGAGTTTAGTTGGACATCCAGAAGACCGAGGAAAAAAAGAAAACAAGGAAAAAAGAATTTGAGGATTAATTCTCTGGCGCTCATGGTTGTGAGGAGTGACACCCGTTGAGTCAAAGCATCTTGATACACACCCAAACTGATATGGGGTATCTAGGTCTAGATTTTACGTGGATTGCACTGAACTACCTTAAGAAGGTGAATCTGTGCAAATATGTCAAGAAAAGCTTAATCTTCCTTGGATTGGGGCAATATTAGTTTTTATCCCCAAATCTTCTATTTACTTTCACTTTTGTATTCTTAGGAAATATTTCATTCCAAGTTTTGGAAGTGATTATGATTTCAATTTTACCCAAATTTTTGGCAGGATTCTTGTTTACTTACGTAGTTAATTTTCATGCAATAATATGCATTTTCCCTTTTTGGTAAAATCTTCATAATTTTGAATTTTGCAGTTGTTTAGCTCGGCTTGTGGGCTTCATTTATTAATTTCAAATTTTATCATTAGTGAATATATTTAAGAGTTTTTTCTCTGTTTCGATATTTTGCATCTTTTCTTAATCTCAATCCCTAGTTTTTGTTGATTAACTAACCGTTAGGATAATTGGTTCAAGCTCCCTAATTGGTGTCTTATTGAGAATGTGAACTCCTGTAGATAGACTACCCACTTGGCATATCGTCTGCTCAGCTTTTGTTGCCCGTTAATGTTCTTCAACCCTTCGTGGTCAGTAATTAGAATAAACTCTTTTTGCACCAAATATTGTCGCTAGTGCTTCAGAGCCTATACAATGGCGTAGAAATCTAAGTTGTACATGGAGTAGTTTTTCTTCAATCCCGATAGCTTTTCACTAAAAAATGCAACGGTTCACCTTTCTTGACTTAGAACACCATCAATACCCACTCTAGAAGCATCGCAGTTCACCTCAAAGATTTTCTCAAAATTAAGGAGTGCTAAAAAAGTTTCTAACTATTTTAATTAGTATATAATTTTTTGAATATTTATGTTTTATATTTTATAACTAATGTTGCACATATATATATATATATTATTTTTTAAATTTTAGGCTGATAATGTCTTTTAGCAGACGTAAACGTGGCAGACTAGGTCAACCTTCCATCAAAACAGTTCAAGAGAGGATTATCTTATTAGAGCATCAGGTGAAAATTTCTGACTTTCTGACTCTTACCTGGGAGGGTCATTCTTTGACATCATTCTTCATTGATTGTGGTTGGACACCTATCCTTGATCAGAAGGAAGAAGCATGGGACCTCGTGTCTGATATTGACATTGTCTCTGAGTTTTATAAAGACCTCACGGGTACTAGCTCAGATGAAGGTGGGGCATACACGACCTCTATCCGAGGAGCTTCAGTACTATTTAGCGGACATACTTGCTAATTTTATTGGCATTCTCAGACTAGGCATTGCGTATCCGAACGTGGTGCCTAGAGAGTCTCTAGTTTCGAGTGATGGGGAGATGACTGAGGTCGAGAGATTAGCTTATACAGATGGTGTAACACCCCGTACCTGGAAGGGTTGGAGAATTACTACATGTCACTTACAAACCTGTCTCTCCAAGCACCTAAATTCCAAAGACTTCATAAATAACACACAATCTCATATTTCCAAATAACCATAATACAAACTCCATAAATCATCATTACAAATTAGCATAAACCAAAGGGGTTCACAATTTTCCAAAAATCTCCACGAAATAAAATGATACATCTTAAAATCTCAATATGTCCAAACAACTCAAAGTACTTCAAATACTCAAGTTATACCCTTCTACTAACAATGAGACTCGACCTTCTATCCATATCTAGTCAAGCTCCAATTTCTAATCCAGACCCCTAACTGGGAAATCAATGCCATCTGAAAATATATGAAGATAAGGGGGTGAGTTATCCACAACTCAGTAAGCAAAGAACATATACTAATATGTAAATATGAGCCATTTTCAGAAAGTTCAGTATGTAGAAACAAAACCTTTTATTTTTATATATAGATCTCATAAAAACGTGTTATCAGAAAATCAGAGCGACTTTTCCATTTTTTTATACTCAAAATCAACTATTCATATTTAAAGATCCGTTTCATATTAAAAAATGCTTTGGCATAATATAACTGAACATCTTTATCTTATCACATCATATCGTATCATATCGTATCATATTGTATACCATGTTTAACTCCCCTGGTAGGGTTGTACTATCCGCGGTGGCCAAACCAGGCAGTGTCATATGATGAACTTCCCCTTTTTCAATCTCGGAGCCTCGAGTGTGTACACAGGAAAGAACACGTAAAAAGACTACTTTGTTTCCAAAGTGGGTGCACTCATATCATATCATATCATGTTGGTACCAACCATATCAAGAGAACTAGTATCATCATATCAGGACTATATTCAGAATCAGATTCAGAACAAATAAGTATGCCAAAGATTTATCATTTCCATATCATATCAAAACACGTGAGAAAACATATTCATATCATTTTCCTATGATCAATAATAGTTTCAAGACATTTCATATCACATGTACAAAATTTTACATATATCGTATTTGCTCTTTTGCACATTTCAGAAACATGTCAAATATTGCTCATGTCTACACATTTCATGTCAAAACATTTATTTTCTCTTTAATACGTATCTCATGAGTGAATGCAAAACATATACCGATGTTATTTTTCATTTTTTCTTTTAAAACAACATGCACTTTTTTTTTTTACAAACCAACCTCAGTTTATTTCTTTTTATGCAAATCTAGCATAGGAACCTCGCTTACCTGGATTTCTTAGCTTTTTTGAAAATTTCCTCAACAATGTCGAACTAGATTAATCGTCACCTATAAGATAATCACGTAAATTTCCAATCAATCTTGTATTTCGATATTCAAGCCTAAACTTCTAAAATAATCTATTTTTATTTCCTCAAAATCTGAAATTCTCATTATTCCTAAAATATCAACATCACTTTCTAGACTCAGTAATATCCAACTTACTAACTCCAATTAAAACATTAAATTCTAACTTATTTACGATTGAGGTCATACTATAATTTATAAAACCAAATAACATAACTATATCGAAATTGTCATAAGTAGAAAATCATACTTTTGTTTAAATCAAAAATATTCTTTTAAAAGGATTCAAAATAAGATTCACACTTACTGATCACTTCAAGAATTCATCAATATTTCCATAAAAATCTTTCCATAAAAAAAATAAATATCAGTCTCTTACAAAAACTAACTTAACAATATAAATACACACGCCTACGTTTAAATAAATACATGCTCTGCCAACCACGTAATAAACTCATGATTTCAAACCCAAAGTACATAATATAAACTCTTTAAACTAAATACCCGAACAAATAAATCTGGAGCCAAACTTTAAGGGGTAAAACAATAAAAACGAAAACACCCTCTTCATCCTACTGGGTTCACCGATATATATATATATATATATATATATATATACCATCTGTTTTTTATTTAAACCACTAACAACAACTAACAAAAATAAAAATAGAGGCTCAAATGGGAGTGGTGACAGAAGCTCACCAACGAAGGACTGAGGCAGTGGCATCGTGGAAGTGCGACGGAAGCTGGGCTGAGGTGGTGGTGATGTCTTCGACGGCGTTGCACGGGAAGAGAGGGAGAGAGAGTTGAAACCGAGAGAGAGAGAGAGAGAGAGAGAGAGAGAGAGAGAGAGAGAGAGAGAGCAAAAGTGAGAGAAGAGACAAAGGGGGAGAGCAAAACCGAAAGGGGGAGATACGGCGAGGGAGATTGATGGCTTACTGAGGGATAGAGGTGGCACGCGATGGACTGAGGGTGGTGCGACAACGGCTTGCGGCGTGGGTTGGTAGCACACGGGATGGAGGAAAACTCCTATGTTTCTTGGTGCGGAAACAGAGCTTTCCATGAGATGGGGCGTTTGGTTTTGTGGGGATGCGCAGGGGCTGGTCGGTGCACTCCGAAGGACGCAGTGAACCGCAACAGGTGGCACTGAGGGGTTAGGGTGGCTGCAGGTGAGGCTTTGCTTCGGTGATGGAGATCGTGGTTAACGATTATGTTCCCTTGCTTGCTCAGTGAAGTGGAGCTCTCGGTTGATTTTCTGTGAAGAGGAGAATGAGTAGCACAAAAACTAGGTCAAGGATGCATATCATATATATATAAGCTATAAGAGGTAAAAGGTAAAAACCTAGAGGAAAGATGGATGAACTGCATGCATGAAAATGGAAGGTAGATGTGAACACTGCGCGACGTTAAATCTGGAGTTGTTTCACGGGCTTGGGCCTGACAGTGGGCTGGGTCTTACATCCTCCCCCCCCTAAAAAATAAATTCCGTCCTATGATATTCTTCCTTATAGTCCGCTCCACTATCGCATCCAATCTGAAAATGATTTTTTAAAACCAATCTATACTCCAAAATCTTACACTCTATAGTCTGCAGAACCTTAAACCTGGCTCTGATATCAACTGTAATGCCCCGTACTCGGAAGGGTTGGAGAATTACTACATGTCACTTACAAACCAGTCTCACAAGCACCTAAACTCCAAAGATTTCATAAATAACACAATCTCATATTTCCAAATAACCATAATACAAATTCCATAAATCATCATTACAAAATAGCATAAACCAAAGAGGTTCACAGTTTTCCAAAAATCTCCACGAAATAAAATGATACATCTTAAAATCTCAATATGTCCAAACAACTCAAAGTACTTCAAATACTCAAGTTATACCCTTCTACTAACAATGGGACTCGACCTTCTATCCATATCTAGTCAAGCTCCAATTTCTAATCCGGAACCCCAGCTGGGAAATCAATGCCATCTGAAAATATATGAAGATAAGGGGTTGAGTTATCCACAACTCAGTAAGCAGAGAACATATACTAGTATGTAAACATGAGCCATTTTCATAAAGTTCAGTATGCAGAAACAAAACCTTTTATTTTTATATATAGATCTCAGAAAAACATGTTATCAGAAAATCAGAGGGACTTTTCCCTTTTTTTATACTCAAAATTAACTATTCATATTTAAAGATCCGTTTTATATTAAAAAACGCTTTGGTATAACATAACTGAACCTCTTCAGATGAGCTCGATACCCTAGCTGATCCTGAGGTGAGGGAGTTGGTTGTTGGTCCAAATGCTCCTCTGTATGATGGGACGAAGAGCATCAAGCCGGTAGATCTATCTGCTTTCTTCAAGATTATAAACTTGATCATCGCCAACGATATAGATCCTCGACAACACAAAACAGAGGTTGGCATGGATCAGGTGAAGTTTATGATACGCATCGTTCGTGGTGTTCCTATCAACCTGGCGGGTTATATACTCGATAAGATTCTATTAGAGGCCTCGTACATTACGATGGATTGTTATTCGGTGTCCTGATTACCCGATTTCTGCTACATGTTAGGGTCCAGCCAGATATTGCCGAGCGTGTCCGAGAGCCAATGAGACTGATCAACAACTCGACCATGTCACGAAGCACTGGACACTCGAGACTTCATCTTCGTGGTCCTATTGTAGACCTAGTCGATACTCAGAGAGATGGATATCCGGGAGATCATGGAGTATCGGCCGGTGAGACATCCACGCAGGTCGTGGCATCACACACATCTACTCGTGAGAAGATGGCTGATATACTGCGTGTAGAGATCAATGGACAAATATCAGCGGTGATCGATACAGTGCGTACGAAGATCCGTACTGCCATGTCTAACTTATGTACAGAGATTAATGCTAGTATTTCTGAGTTATGTACAGAGATTGATGTCATGTTTGCGACTCAGGTCATGATCAATACTTGACTAACACAGCTAGGGACTCGCCTAGCTGCAGTTGAGTATGTGTGCAGAGAGTTGAGATCTTAGTAGTTTCTATTTTTTATTTACATTTTCTTTTTGTTTTTGGTATGAAATATATTTGATGTTTTGTAAATTTAATTTAAGTATGAATTAAATCTTTTTTATATTCTCTAAATTAATTATTGATTTCTATTATTTAATTGCTAAATTTTATATAAATTAAATATTTATCGATAATTAAGTAAGGTATTTTGTTGCCATCAATAATTGTAAAAATTTTGTAACCATTCGAATGGAATATTTCAAGTTCGAACATTTCTAGTTTCCATTCAAATACTTTATTATACGTTCAAACATTGATAACTTACTAGGTTGAACGGTATAGAAATATGTTTGAACGGTAAGTCAATGTCCCGTTAAATTTATTGACTTAAACCGCCGATTTCCCGTTCGATCATATATAATATCTATTCGAACATTGATTAACCTTGACACTTGAACGTTGTTTTATGATGTTCAAATGGTAAGTCAATGTTTCGCTAAATTTTATCACTTAACAAGCCAAATTTTTGTTCGACCATATATAATTTCCGTTCGAATGTTTATTATACTTTGTTTGAATGTTTTTTCTGGATGTTTGAACGTTTATTTTATTAGAGATGAAAATTTTCATCCCTACATATATATATATATATATATATATATCTTTGGAACGGTACACACCTTCCGTCGTTTTTTAAAAACAAAATTTGAATTTCGTTCTTAGATCTTATTTTTTGGGACGAGTTTTATTTTTTCGCAAACAAAAATCGTCCCAAAATCAATTTTTAGTTATTGTGTCATGACAATATTGATCTCTATCAGCTCCTGAGTAGTGGTCGATTTGTGCTTATCGGTTGGAATCACAATCCGCCACTACTCATGATATGATCTCTTCAGGCCGATTTGTTGGAATCACAATCGGTTGGAATCACAAAAAGCAATCGGCCTCAAGTTTTTGGATCCAACTGATCGATCTCAAGTTTTTGGATTCCAACAACCTCAAAAAGCGTGACGATAAGTTGGAATCACAATCGGCCTCAAGTTTTTGGATTCCAACAACCTCAAAAAGCGTGACGATAAGTTGGAATCACAATCGGCCTCAAGTTTTTGGATCCTCGTGCTTTTTTGTAAACAATATTTTGTGGTTTTCTTCCTTTTATGGCCTCTTTGTTTCGCGGGTTATTTTAAATAAGAAATTTGTGTTTTTCCATAGACAACTTAGAATCTCACCCACTCATCAAGCCCTATCTCTCATTAGAAGAAATAGTTTCAGCTATACGTACGTACGTTGCCATACATCAACACCCCCAAGAAATTTGTCATGATTTTCCAGCTCGGTTCAGCTGATCTCTGCATGCAGCTGGTGATCATGGTGAGGCATCGTAGATAATGATGTGCATGGCGGCGGCCATGAATTGAGGGTTTACTGACTAATAATTTAGGTTGGATTGTTTTATTCGCAAAATAGTTCTTACCACAAAAATCATGACAAGTACGTACTGAATTATAGAAAAATCTTGGACCCTGGAAAGGTGAGTGGCCAAGAGCTCTCCGGCGAGATCATGATTGGTGCCATGCATGAGACAAGCAATGAAGAAGATTCCTTTGCATGTGTTTTCCCAATTATGCTCATGACATGAAGTGTTAGCCAATATACTTTTTTTGTTTGTGGATCGAGGAACCAGATTTAACAGATAATCAATGTCCTCTCTTTCTCAAACTCTTCTGATATATATTCGTGTTCAAATTATCGACAAATCAATTAAATGGCAAGCAGATCATCACACGTTTCCCAACCAACACATCACTCTCACCACTTTACAAAGGCAGTCTGGAATTAAACACTAGAGTAAAAAAACGAAACAGACAAACTCAGATGATCAAGATCAGTCAGTACTTGGTATATATTTTGTAGAAACTTGCATGCATGTACAAACAGCAGCTTTCAGCTTTTAATTTAGGACCACAATATGCATGAGAAGTTGACGTACATAAGCTAAAGTTGTTTAGCGAGGGGATCCTATTTCCCCTTATCTCTTTATCGTTGTGGAAGAGATTCTCTCAAGGTTGCTAAATAAAAAATTTCTAGAAGGAAAAATAAGGCCATTTTATCATCCTAGAGAGGCTCTCATTATCTCTCATCTATTGCACGCGGATGACATCATGATTTTTGCTAATGGTAGTAAAGAATCTCTCTGCAATATTTCTGAGACGCTTGCGGTATATGAAGTTTGGTCGGGACAAGTGGTGAGTAAAGAGAAAACTTCTATGTTCTTCTCTAAATACATATCCACAACAAGACGATGAGAGCTTTCGGAACTCACGGGTTTTTCAGACGGATCATTTCCTTTCAAGTATCTGGGAATACCTATCATAGAGGGAAGATTAAAGGCTTCTCATTTTCAGGAGTTGGTGGGGAAAATTCAGGAGAAAATTGGAGGTTAGTCCGCCCGTCTATTGTCTCATGGAGCTAGATTACTCCTTATCAGGCATGTGCTGAGTAGTATCCCTATTCATCTCCTTTGCATCCTACAAATACCAAGCTCTATCATAGCACACATCAATAAGTGCTTTAGTAATTTTTTCTGGGTCAATAAGGATGGGGAACCAAAAAGACATTAGAGAGTTTGGAAAAAAATATGTAAGCCAGTTGAGGAAGGGGTATTGGGGTACGGATCCTCCAGGACAGTAAAAAAGCTCTACATATGAATTTCGCATGGAGGCTACTAGCTCTCTATGGTCAAGATTTTTTAAGGCAAAATATGTAAAAAATGATCATGTTTCCTTAATAAATCCGAATAAAGTTAGTCGGTTTTGGAAAATGGAATTAAGAAGTGTCCCATCCATCCTAGAAAAATCAAAGTGGAGACCGAGAGAAGGTTTGGTATCCTTTTGGTTTGACAAGTAGTTGGGAGAGGAGAGTTTTAGTGAGACTTTACCAATCAATGGTAGTCTTGGTCTAAAGCTGAAGGAGTGCAGGCTGAATGATGAGTGGGATATAAATCTTCTTACTAGTCTTGTTGGCGTCCAAAAAGCAGGAGAAATAGTGCAATCTTTGAGTAGCAAAAAAGGAGTGGATATGCTTATCTACTCTATTATAATAAGCGGCTATCTATCTGTGAATAATAACTTTTGTTGTTTTTAAGTTAACTTTTCTTATTTTTTCGTTAAGTCTGTTAAGTCCTGTTTTATCAAAAGGTCATTAAAATTCTTGATAATTTGACGTGTAGCTCCATTGTAGAATTTAATGAAGGATCCTGTTTTATCAAAAGGTCCTTAAGACCCTTGACCATTTGACCTGTAGCTTCATTGTAAAATTTAATGAATGATCATATTTTACCAAAAGGTTCTTAAGACCCTTGACCATTTGACCTGTAGCTTCATTGTAAAATTTAATGAAGGATCATGTTTTACCAAAAGACCCTTAATAGCCTCGCGATACACATGAATCGACGTCTCTTTTTTCATGTCCTTTCTATTTTGACAATGTACTCATTTTCTTTTCTTTTTGTTTCAATATTTTTTAAATAAAAAAAATTAAAATGACTTTATTCTTTAGAACATTAACGCTTTAGAGCATTCTCATTGTAAAATTCAACTTTAAGTAAATTTAACTAATAAAAGATTTAAAACACTCAATATATAATATTAATTATTAATTTAATTCGAATATAATTATTATTAATATTTTAATTAGCAGAACTATAAAATGTGATAAAAATTAAAATTAAAAAATTATTAAATTACTAATATTTTATTATTATATAGAGAGTAAATAGATAATCTAATATAGATGTAGACCAATGCTCATACTTTGATGAAGTTTAGATTTTTTTTAATCTTAATTTTTTCTCTTTCTTTAACCTTGTATTTTCTTTTCCTAGAAAAATAAGCTATTGACTGTTTTATTTTTTTTATTTAAATCATTATGTCAGGTGCACCTTGGGGCTAACGTATGCGGGGCAGTTCTCTAGTATATATATATATATATATATATATATATATATATATTTATATACATACACACACGCATAGGAAGCATTAATAAAATGTTACTATGAAAATTGCATGCTTATGGAAACATTATTCATGCATTTTTAGTAGAAAATTTACTGTTGCTCTCAACCTATATTAATTTATGAGTAATGTTACATATATCGTGGAATACGCAAGAGCCATGCAGTCGTTTTGAAAATGCATGGCTCTTGCATATTTCACTATTAAAAAATTAATTTTTTTCATGTAGGTTTAATATTTATTTATTTTTTTCAAAGTGATTATAAGGCACTTACGCATTCACAACTACAACTATAATTTCTCTTAATTTATTAATTCAATTATGTATTGAGTGACCTCGGTTCATGTTTGTATGAAAATAGATCCTTTGAATTAGTTTCTTATTCGAATTGAGAGTAAAAATGGAAGAGAAATTTCTCTATCTCTAACTTGAAGTAGATCTTACAACATTTATTACTGTCAGTGTAGATCCTTCGAGCTAGGGATTAAAAACTTTCTTCACGAATATGAATGTTGAGCGACAAAACATATATACGAATATACGATGCAGACATAAACATAAAGGTTGAAAGGTCAATCTGATCAGCATGTGGACCAAAAGTAATAATATTGTCCAACCCAGCCTATGATCATAAACCTCTATATTTCCTGAAAATGTTCATAATTAAGTGAAGCCCACGACATGAGCCGAATAAGTTCTTATTCAAAAGATAGACACATAAATACGTCATTACAAGAAATACGGTTTTTTCTGACGATCGAAATCGCAGCAAAAAGTATCGTATTTTGCCGAGAAAGCCATTTACCGACCAAAATAAATTCGCTGCGCCAACGTCTGGATACAACAAAAATTAAGTGGCGAATTTCAAAACACGCCATGAAAGGTACATGCATTATTGTACGTTAAAGCTGAATGGGTGTACGTATAAAGTTAGGGTTTATATATATGTATATCCTAATTAATCCGATTCACCGGACCGAGCTAGCCACGGCCAGTACAAAAATAAAAGCCGGTTCTTAGGTGGATTTTCTGTTCTTAGGTGATTAATGAATTATGGCAAGTATACATAACCATTAGGACAATTAATTAAGCAATTTCTTGTCCATTTGTTGTTTGGTAGAAAAGAAAAAAATCTTCACAACTTTTATATATGGCAAAATCTATAACTACATGACTAGCTAGCAATTAAGCCAACTACTTCATATCTTCGAAGTTTAAAAATTAATAATTAAAATAAAAAAGAATAACATGAGTTAAGAGTAAATTTTCTCGATCGGCAGTCATTAATTTGAAGATCGCTTTACGTGCTTGCTATATATATAGGTTGATCATCGTACGTACGTACGTACAAGGTGTCCAATTAAACAACGTAAGAGTAAAAAAAACTTCAAATCAAAAAGGTTGATGATACAATGTATTTCCTTTTTTCTCCTAAATTAAAGAAAGTACTTAACATTTAATTCTTTGCTGAGACATGGTAATGGGAGCTTAATTAATCTGTCATATATTGCCTGTATAATTATCTACTAATTAGTTCATGATGTTCTGTTTTAGACAAATTAATTAATTAGAAGTGAAATTATTGGAAGAATATTTGTCAATCTCAAAACCCATATGACAGAGGAATACCGTGGTAATAACAAGCCGGCCCACTTGAGATTTATAAATATTCAATAAAACCATCCCGACATCAAAACCAATTAAATAATAAAAAAAAAAAACCTATACAATAAACTAAATAATCAATGCAAACTAAGGAGGAAACATATCAATGCATGAATAGATCAGAGTCCACCGACGAAAAATGTACGTACGTATATACGTATTAATGTTGGGAAGTTGGTTAGTAGCTTCTAGTTAGGTGCGTAGTTTGAGCAGTTGTAATGAAATGAACATGACGACCTACCTAGCTACTGATGACATTAATTTCAACGGTTTTCATCAACCCATCCCGGCCCGGCCTCCATGGTTAAGTATAATAGTAAATGCATGCGAGGAATTAATAATCCTCGTAACAAGTCATGATCATAAAAAAAGAAAAAAAAGAAAAAAAAGAAACATGGTTAGAAATCGAAATCGAAATCTCATCTGAAAGCTAGATCAGTATATGTTTCATGACCTTGCTAATCTGTCTTGAATATTGTTGGGTGGATGAGCTAGCTTGCCGGCCAGCCTAGCTAATTTCCAATCACAGTAGTTTCTCAAAATTCGAGTATTCAGAAATATTATTATGATCAAAATATATCTCGACAGCTAGCAAACAACATATATATATTAGACATATCTAGATTTCATGATGAATTAACTTCCATTGAATGTTTGGTGATTACCAGAACTACTTTATATCCTGTGGAGTACTATCTGATCGAGAAATGTTATGCATCAGTTACTATTCACCCTCATACTTCATACTTATAATTTTTTCATAAGGTGTAGAGATATTTTTCATATGGTGTGAGATGTGAAGTGGTAAATAGAGACTAATAAAAAGAATTTTTCTATCTATTTATATATGTAAGAAAGGGGCACCCATAGTGGGCACCCCTTCACCTCCTCTTGGGGGTTATGAAGTGGCTCTTAAGCCACTTTATGAGGCTTGATGGCAGGCAATGGCCGGCCAGGGGGTTACACTAGAGAGACTATTTAAATAGTCTCTCCCCCTCTTTAGAGGATACACTTGAACAAACAAACTCTCTCTCAAATGGTTCTCTCTAGTCACGGCATCTAGGCTGTAGAACGTGTGAGTGTTGTTCTAGTATTACCATGTAGCACACTCCACCATCGATGTGAAGATCGTGGATGAACAACAATACTGGAGAATCTGTGGAACAACCGCACTAGATCCGAGATATTTGTTGTGTGGTAATATCGCTTCCGCTGTATATTTTGATCTATTATTTCTAACATTGGTATCAGAGCCATTGAATCGGTTGTTCTCGATTTATATTTGTCGTGCTCGCAGTGATTTCTTTCAGGGAAATATTTTTTTCGTGACGACAAATTTTTTTTCCCGAATGCATGAAGTGATTCTGACCATATATACCTGTGAGCACCCATGAGCGTGCGACTATGCCTCGCAATGTGCTCTGCTGTGCGCAGAGCTGTGGGCACCGTCGTGGTGCAGCGAACAAAATGGCACGCACCAACAGGGTGCCACCACCGCAGCACACACGAAGGGCTGCAGCACGTGACAATTTGCCACGGGGTGCAGAGCACCTGGAGGTGCGAGAAGCACCTGGGAGCGGCATGGCCGCCTCTACTACATACAGAGCTGCGTGTGCCTCCACGGAGGTGCTGTCCTCTGATGCGCGCAGAGCAACGCGCACCATGGTGGTGCTGCGAGCTCTGAGAGTTGTGGTATGTCGCCTTAGTGAGTGAGGCAGTCCAGCGCCTCAGGAATGCTGCCGTTGTGCAGCGTTGCACACAGTGCAGGGTAGGGGCGGCGCTTCCATGGATGGGCGTCTCTGCCATGGCTACGAAGTGCATCGAGCACTACAGTGTGGGCGCACCAGCTGGGTGTTGCGCCGCCCATGCAGTTGCGCACACCAGCCATGGCGCAGCCCGCCATGCTCTGCGCTACACCATGGCTTACCAGTCCGTGTCGCACAGTCCTTTGCTGCATGCAGAGCAGCGCGCACCATGGTGGTGCTGTGAGCTCTGCTGCGCGCAGAGGAGCACGAAAAGCTCTGCTACGGGAAGAGCTGCGCACGGATGGTGCGACAGTCTCTGCCTCCCGCAGAGCTGCGTGCTGCGAACGTACGTGTGCAGTGTAGCCCACGGTGCTTCGCTGCCCACGGTGCTACGGCCGTTGAGAAGCAGTGGCCGAACGAGTATATTCGTGCCAACGTGAAGCGGCAGTAGGCGGTTACAAGATGTGGCGTCGGTTTCAAAGTTTTGTTTTATGATATATTGTTCTTTAACCTTCGGCTGAGGAAGAAGATGAACAGTCCATTTGTGATGGACTGATTTTTTGGGTTTGGATGGATTTTCATTTACGGGCTTGGGCTTCAGAACATCTTCGGCCTGTATTTTATTTAGGCCAATTTGTTTTTAAATTCAATTTTTCTTGGACAGGCCTATATAACTTTTTTTTTGTTATAAAAGAAAAGAGGCCTGGACGGACATCCCAGCCCATCCTCTTGATCCAATTGTTTTTGTCATTAAAAAATTAAAAAAAAAAAAAAAAAAGGTCTTTGTTTTTTTTAAACACAAAAACCTCACACACAAGAACTATAAGCTCAACCATTGGGGTAGAGATTATTGTTAGTGTATTTGCTGTTAATTTTATTTAGTAATTCAGCAAATTATTGTGGCATAAATGTTTTTTGAAATATTTTTGCATGTGATTATGGTTATTAAATACATGCTTGCCATGATATTTTTTTTGTCACATTTGTTTGGCATTTTATTTTACATTATAAATTGCCATGATTATTATTTTTTGTGAATAATAATTATTTGGATCAAATGTGATGTGATCATTTTTGTACATGTATTGTGATTACATGTAAATGTATGAGCTTATTTTATCACTTGTATTGTTAGACTATTTTTTAGAACTGTCTTCAATTTTTTTTGGATGTGATAAACTAGAGGATTAAGTAGCCCGAGTTTGATTTGTCCATACTTATGATTGGCTTAAATTGATTTCTTCGATCTAAGAAGAAATTATTTTTACATGAGACTAACTCGGTAGATTACTTATCCTAGTGGGAGTATGGTTGAGATTGATTTGGAATTAATCTCCTATACAATATAAATTTGCGCGAAAATTAAGTTAGAAATTAATAATTAGACATTGAGGCGCAAGAGATGATTAGGAAGCTTAGCGATTTTTCGATCTTGCGACGTGTATTAATTATTTTTCTTCTAACTTAGATTAACGTGGCAAATTTCTAGATGTGTGTGATGCGCATAGTTTAATAACTTTGAGATAACCAAGAATAAAGCCTAGAGATTATTTATACGACTTAATCGTCGCATTAATCTCCTCCATGAGCAGTAGTTGGAAACAAATAAAGATTATTTTGAGAGTCAGATAGTCTTAGATCATCATTATTGAAAAACCTCTAAAATGTCTAGAATAAAATTGAAAGTGCGTGTGGGACGCATGCACTACAATTTTTATAGAAGTTGATGGGATCAACTATCATATAGAGCTAAATCACTATTTTGCCTTTAAAAATCTTGTGGGTAATAGAAGAAATTGCGCGTTGTTTTTGTAACGTAAAGATTAATTGCTCCTATATTTTGAGGTTGAGTATTATAATCTTAAAGCAATTTAGATTACTCACAGATAAGAACATACTCTCTAAAACTTGCTAGTAGGTCTGGCGAGTAAGGATATTAAAATCTGAGTGTGCAAGCGTGTTGAGGACATTCTTGATTGGCACATTCATTTTTTTAAAGATTTTATCAGTGCACCTTTATGTGGTATTAGTATTGGTAATCTTGCTCAAGTTTTATTTCTCTTAGCGAGAACAGATAGGTTCTTGCAGATATATAAACTTTGGAGCACCCCTTGAGAGTAATACCAAGCACCTTGGAGGTTTGCATGGCAACTATGGCAAAAGTCTGAATAATTAGGTATGACTTATCTAAACCTAAACTAAAAATTTTGCTCATGATGGCACTGATGCAAGATAGGTTTTAGGTTAAGATAATTTCACGCAAAGTTTTTTCTTTTTCTCTCTTATAGTGGATTGAAGAAAATAAAAAATATTAAGTATGCAAGAAATAAAGATATATCGCTAGTTAGCAGCTAAAACGTCGCATACTGCATTTGTTGCACAAAACGATGTTTTTATTAGTGCTTTTAATGCGATATTTGTGAAGTTTATACCTAATTTGATTTAAGACTTATTGAAAGTAGTGGTGTTAGTGAGAATTCCTAGATGTTTGGAAGTTGGATGGTCACTCATTGACTCGGTGGTATTATTTCTCGGGTGGGGAAATGATATACTAAAATATGCCATAGAGGCATAGGATGATGGGTGTGAAGCTTGAGAAATTAAAAATTTTCTCGCTAATGAGATCCCTCTCCTTGGTTTAGTAGAGTTAAAGAGAAAAGGCAATATGAACATTTTTCTATGTGAAAGTTCCTAAACATGCACACTAAGGACTTTGATAATAAATATGTTGTTTCATCATATAAATACGATCCAAATTTTTTTTTGAAAATATATTTTTCAGTTAAAATTTTTTCGAAATCGCAATCGTATGAGTTATATGATGAAAACAATTATCTCGCAATTTATTGACTTGCTGAGAATGGTGTTATAAATGAATTATGGCGCAAAGCAGTTATTACATCACACTTGGGTTGATGTAATATGGGTTGCAGCCTTAATTCTGATTTGTTGTCCTTAGATCGAGTTCATTCGCTTTTGAGAAAGGCTGAGTGACTATTTTGTGCAAACGTGAATTCTATTAAAAGTCGAGAGGAACTAAACTTGATCATTTTTTTTGGTTGAGTCAAGAAAATTACTCGTATTTTCGGCGAGGGTGGGGAATTGTGGATTTTTGTAACACTTATTTTTGGAAAGAACGTTTTCATCACATTTCATTCCACATTACCTTAACCTTATTTTTTCAAAATTCTATATTTATAAGATCGCCGAAAATAGTGAGAGTAATTCAACAACTAGTGGGAGTATACCTTTGAGTTTGACTTAAGGTGTACCATTAGTGATAGTGACTCCCAAAAGTTATAGACTATAAGGATCCTCATAAATAGCGTGGTAGCTTTATATCAATATTCTTTCGTCATTTAGAGACTAGAAGAGAGTATTTATAATATGGCTCCGCTAAAGGTATTGAATTCACATAGTAAGAATCCCAACATAGAATCTTAGATTCGCTTCACTTATATGATCCAACCTGGGGTTGTTGATCTAATTGACAAAGGAAAAGTGGAGTTGATAGAGGTATAGATCCATCTCTTGGCACTAATTGAGTTGCATTTAGATAGCTATTGATCGCATATTTATTGAAACTTTTCTTGAAGGTGTTAAAAAGCTGATTCTCATAGGAGAATTAGATGGTACGCATGATTGTTGCTAGTACTATTTTGGTACAGAAAGTGAATGAATGCTGCTAGTGCTGTTTACATGCGGCCTAAACAAACTATCTATTCAAACGACCTATTGAATAAAATGGGATTCTTTGAACGCTGTCGACAATATTAGAAAAGTGGCATAATAAGAGATATTGCGAACTGGTTATCTTAGATAATTAATTGTCGCTTAATAAGAGGTTTTCCATACTATGAGGTGATGGACATGGGTTTGTGAAAAGAAGTTCAGATTTCATGTCTTGTGAGACTGTTTTTTAAGAAAACAGTTTCTAGGAGCTCTTGTTCAAAATCCATAAACAATTAATGAGATGGAAAATACTAAAGAATCTAGTTTTGCCTATATTGTTTGATGTTTCCATTATGGTTTGCTCATGGGAGTTAGAGGTTAAGTTTTTTGTTAGTGGGTAAATATGGCTTACTTGATTAAGTGAGTTTGTGATGCGATTGTCGTTAATAGTAACGACTAGACTATTATGATTGTCTTTGGGGGCAAAGGCCCTAATCGCTTTACCCTTAATGAAAAATATATAATGGTTATCTCACATGCTTTTGTTGAGTACAAGAGATTTAAATGAAACATTGAAGTCGCAAATTAAGTTTGCTGAATAACATTTGTGGTCAATTTGTAGATTCTTAAAAATCGCAGTTAGACTCGCTGACTAGAATCTACGGCTTATATTGTGAGTTTGACCTAAATGAGATTCGCAATGAGTCATCGCTGACTTCATGATTGTGCAAAGGACTTTTATATTTAAAAATTGAGTCTCTTGGTAGGAGCATGTTTAGGAAAGTTACTACATATTAGAATGCGCATGGAGAGAAATGGTCATTAAACACCACTTGAGAGTTGTGGTTTAATAATTTGTTGTTGACCATGTGATTTCTCTGTACCTCACGGTATTGCTCGTCATGCACATGATACTGATGTGTTCTATGATCATGTGGCGTGATTGGAAGCATTCTTTGGTATGCACACACATTCACCATAAATTTAGGAGTTATGGTGAAAAATGTATATTGATAGGCTTAGATAGGCTCACTCACACGAGCGATCGCCTTTGGCGCTACAAAGAGGTAGCGAGCAAAGATGAGACAATGTGTCACTCAGTACTTGTCTAGAGAGAGATAAGTTGTAAGACACAAAAAGATATGTCGCCTTAGTGGGAGCTAAGATGAGGTCTAATGACTGTGCATGGTTACCCACAATCCATGTAGCCTGTGTTTTAGCCAGATGCGAGAGCCTCTTTGGCGCTTTGGATAGCGAGCAAATGGAGGAACTCGGGTTAGGCGCTGAGATAGCGACTAGACCAAGATCTGTACGGTGAATTGAGATTAGATATACGCTCTTTCTTTGGAAAGAGAACTCCACCGTAACATGTATTTCATACTACATGTGCTTTTACGACCAACAGTAGAGGTGAGTGAATGGTTCCCTGCTTCCTCACCGTGTGAGTCTTGTAGGTTATAATTGATGACCTTAATTTATTTATGCCCTTAGGAGACCTTTGACTATGTCACGAGGTTGATGTTTTAGTGTCTGCTACTTTGGCATGTTATCTATGACCATGAATGATGCGGTCTAAAGAGGCATTGCTGGGAAAGCGACTGGACTGAAACTAAATGACATGACCACGAAGGGAAGACTATTTGGTAACACATCGATAATGGTGTATACTCATTGCCAGCAAGTTATGTTACTTCTTGGGAGTTGTAATATAGCTGTGAGTACATCATGTTTTATGGAGATTGAGCATTGCTCTGAGTCATTTGGACTCGAGAGGGATTAGGGATGCTTAGTCTGATGTGACCAAATGAGTCAGGGCATAACGAGACACTTTTAGGGATGTTGCTATGCTGGTCTTTTCTAGGAGAGATTTGGTATAGTGCTCCTATTTTTCTTTTACAGCTGTGCTCGATGGTCGCACGGCCTATTTGCCAGTATGAATAAGATTGAGAATATATTGAGAGATGCAGACCTGGGGTCTTGCCCACTATGTGTGAGTGGGAGATGTAAGAAAGAGGCACCCATAGTGGGCACCCCTTCACCTCCTCTTGGGGGTTATGAAGTGGCTCTTAAGCCACTTTATGAGGCTTGATGGCTGGCCCTTAATGGCCAGCCAGGGGGTTACACTAGAGAGACTATTTAAATAGTCTCTCCCCCTCTTTAGAGGATACACTTGAACAAACAAACTCTCTCTCAAATGGTTCTCTCTAGTCACGGCATCTAGGCTGTAGAACGTGTGAGTGTTGCTCTAGTATTACCACGTAGCACACTCTACCATCGATGTGAAGATCGTGGATGAACAACAATACTGGAGAATTTGTGGAACAACCGCACTAGATCCGAGATATTTCTTGTGTGGTAATATCGCTTCCGCTGTATATTTTGATCTATTATTTCTAACAATATATTATATCACTCATGTGTATATATATATATATATATATCTTTATTGGTTAATTTTCATGGGTGAATCCAGGCCCGGGGCTCCCGGCTGGCCCCCCAAGGATTTTGAACAATATTAGCTAGAAACTATGTATATGCATTAAATACAATATTTATTTATGTCAGTGTGTATATATATATAGTTGACAATAATACTAGGGGAGACCATTACGACGTTAATATATAGGAGATATATACCACATGTTTAGAAGTGTTTTTCATGCTTGATTATGCATCCTAATGCAAATATTATTTTTCATTTACATTGCGTATGCGGTTTTCATGTATTAAAGTCATACACCTCTGTTGGAGTATAGCCTAAAAAATATTGATACTTCAGTAAACCGACCTAATGGTCAAAAAGTTCCAGCCACTCATATTGGCACAATCTGTCTCTCCAATCAAATATTCTTATCAAATGTATTATGTGTACTTTCTTTTTCTGTCAATCTTTTATATGTTTCTAAGCTCACTAAATGTTCTAATCTTTGCTTATCCTTTAATTCTCATTCTCACTGCCTTTTACAGGATCAATTCCTGAAGAAGATGATTGGGATTATATTTGAGAAACACGGGCTCTACATTTTACAACAAGCTAATCCTATGGTTTCTCCCTGCAACACATTTAAGTCTAACTCAGCCCCTTTTGCTTCTGTTGTCTCACAAAATTCTCTAGATATTTGGCATTATAGATTTGGCCATGCATCCTCTTCTAGATTGCTTCTCCTCAAGCAATTAGGCCCTTCAATCTCTATCACTTCTCAAAATGTTTGTGATGTATGACCATTAGCAAAACAAAGAAAGTTACCATTTACTGTATCTCATACCAATTCTAATAAAAGTTTTGATTTGATACATTGTGATATATGGGGTCCATTTGCTACAATTTCTTACTCGGGTTTTAAATTCTTCTTAACAATTGTTGATGATTTTACAAGATGTACTTGGGTTTATATGCTTAAAACCAAGTCTGAAGTTTCTTTTACACTAAAGAATTTTTGCAACATGATAAACACTCAATTTAACACATTTGTCAAAATAGTAAGGTCTGATAATGGATCAGAATTTTTCATTAATGATTTTTATCATGAAAATAGCATAAATTTTGAGTATGATATCTTTTACACAAATTATGGCTCGTTTGGATAGTGAGATAAGATGAGATAGTTTTAGATGAGTTGAATAAAATATTGTTATAATATTATTTTTTAATATTATTATTGTTTTGAGATTTGAAAAAATTGAATTGTTTATTATATTTTGTATGGAAATTTGAGAAAGTTGTAATGATAAGATGAGATAGATTGAGAGTGTTTTTGTATCCAAACGGGGTAAGGTTTCACATTAAAATCATATATACCTCCCTCATAAAGTTAAGGTATTAAGCCTCTTGATTGAGTCGAGTTTCATAACACTCAAAAACACTTAATTATATATATGTTGATACCTTATATATTGTGTTATTTGTGTAGCATATATATTGAGAGCATAGAATTTCGTTTTGCATAAATCGCGTCCTTTTTTTAAATGATTAAAACTGAATGCATTAAAACTAGCTAGTAATCAAAACCATATAGATATGGACTTCTCTCGATTAAATCTTTTCTTGCACTCTCATATATATAGAAATCTCCTTAATTACTTACCTTTATCTCGAATATTATGTATCCAAATTAGGGGATATTGTTAGTTCAAAAATAGTGTACTTAATAGCATATTCTGGTCATGACTAATTTATCTTGGGTTGAGTTTGTTTCGAAATTGATCATCTAACATACGAGGCATAGAGAGTTCGCTAGACTCCTTTGAGGGTAATAGTTGACCAAGGCTTAAATAGAGAGTTCGCTCAACATGCATTCAATCAATTCCTTGCATAAAAATTTCAACGAACCCGCTTGTGACATCCACTTGAGCCAACTACTATATATGGACCAATTCACTAGATGCAAGCTAAAGAGACCCACGATCGAGTGAAGTACTAGGCAAAATCTGAATTTTAACAAGTTTTTTAATCTAATTATTTATTGAACCTGTTTTGCCCTTCCTATTTAGCCTTAATGACTAATGAATTTTGGAGTGTCTTGGGAATTGCTTTCATAAATCTATATTTTATTCCTTATGAGAGAAAATATTGTTGTGAGATATTGACCATAAAGCCAAATATTTTGTTTCCAGCTTATACACAAACTATATATCTATCGTTTAGGTTGGTCTTTTGAGCCGGCGGTGATCAGTTCACCGATTAATATATGATGGTCATGGGTTCATCATGATTAGTCTCTCAATTCGTTCGTGGGAAAAGATGTAGACCAAGAATTTTTGAAGTTTTTGAATTATTACAAACATAAATTATAAATTAAGTGGATCACTCTTCTATAGTACTGAACTTATAAGGGGTTGAGCAGCTACAATATTTGGTTTTTCTTTTGAAGGGGTCTTCAAAAAGTTTTTCTTCTTTATCAACTCTTTGTTTTCATTGTTTTATTGATTTTTACTAATTTTCTAAATTTAGATTTGATATCATACGTTTTCTATACATTTAGATCTGTTGATCGAGTGTCGTTGTGTGTTTATTAAAATAAGTGTTCATCTTATGTAGATTACCTAGACATGGATCAGGAGTTAAAAAGTGGCAAGAACAGTTAGAGGAAGAAGAAAAGCGCACAAGAAAGGAAGGAAGACGAAAGGCTAAGAATTCGCTCGATTTTTGCTTGAAGTAATTTGGTCAAGCAAAGAGCAACACACAAGGCTTGAGTGGATGTTTACAAAAGAGTTGATCACTCGAATTTTGGTTGAGCGAGAATCATATACAAAGGTTGCTTGACCCTCCATCAAGACTCAGTCAAGTGAAGCTGACGATTTGAATTTGCTAGACGCAGGGTAGATATCTCAGTCCAACGAATGTCCTCGTTTCTATTTCATTTATAAACCTTCGTAGGTTTGGAATTCTACTTTGCTCCTAATTACACTTAATGACTAGGAGTTTTGCTTTGAATGATTAGAATTACAATAGAGTTTACTTATAGTTTCCGAAACATATTGGTATTTACTCATTTTTTTGTGTCCGTAGTGACAAATATACTTTGCACGTTGCACAACCATACCCATTAGACGTGTTCAAGACATTTTCCATTTCATTTCTCACTTGTATTTGGAAATAATTTACAATTATATAGCCCGTAGTGTTGTGAAAAACATCCGTACACAAACAACGATAATGAGAAAGACAGTGAAACGATAAATGAGGAAACACAAGAATCAATCACACACAATCACACGACACATGATTTATGTGGTTTGACAACATGCCTACGTCCACGGAGATGCAATGGATTTTATTCAAATGAGATTTACAACACATAGTGCGTTACAAGAGCTTCTCTCTCCTCACTATCTCTAAACTCTTTCTCTAGTGCTCAAAACACCATTCTCTCCCTCTTATTCTCAATTTGATACATTTCAACAAATAAAACACTGCTTATATATAGCACAACACTAGAAACCCTAAGGCGGAAACTTTTTGGATTATTTGCTCGAGCCAATCGAACGAGTCTCGAGCGAACTCTTTGTCCAACATTCATTCGAGCCAATTATCAAGAGTACTTCGAGCGAACTCTCTACCTAAGCTTCGCTCAAGCAAGAGTAGAGCGAACTGTCAGCTTGATGTCTTCTCAACTCAAACCAGGCTCCAAATAACCCAACAATCTCCCACCGAGGCTGGTTAACTCACATGCTAGCTACTGTTTTTAGCAAAAGCTCTATCACATATGTAGCTCATAGCTTCTGTCTTCAAGCGAGAAGACCAACTGAAGTTCATCACATACAGCGCCCTTAGACAACACATCTGCAGGACAATTCACAACTCCCATTACATTAAGAATATTTGGTCTCACACTGACCCCGGCACACATTAGAGAACCTATTGCTTAGGTCCCCTTCTCTGATGTGGGCGATTGATCGCACCTTCTGCTACCAACTTGTTCTATCTTCAGTCGATGTGCCCATCTTTTGTGTAGTTTATGCTTCCTCCCTAGAAGCCTAGTCAGTTTCTTCTCACTAACTCCCACTTGCTCAATCTCCCAGCTCGCAAGATTTTCCTATAGCTCCATGGTTCACCACCTTCAATTTGTAGGTGAATACCATTGTGGAGGTCTTGTTGTCCTGGCTCCCCTACGAGCAGCAACTATAGGTGTAGACGATCCTTGATAACCAAACGCGTTGCCCCATCTGGCATACCTTTGCTCCGCACCGTGGTCTCAGGAACCTTTTCCAGGCTTGCAGATACATGAGGACTTGCAAAATTGACTCCCTCTTACTTCCATATCCTCACATTCAGAAGTGTCTTCCCTTTCTGATTCACGTGACCAAACCTGCATTGTTGCAACTTTGTATTTTCCTACATATCATTGGACCTTGATGTTAAATACAAAGTATTTATTCTCTTACCACGCGCCAAGACCAACACACCATTCCTGACCTTCCACGCTCCTCTAGAAAACACTACTGAATGACCTCTAATGTCAGGCTATCCCAGAAAGGTCAGGTTTTTCTTTAGCTCTAGGACGTGTCTGATTTGCTGCAAAGTCCACATGTTCCTGCTTGGGAGTATGATGTGCACATCTCACACTCCCATTGCATCCAGTGCTTCTCACAGTCATTTACTTCTTACCAAAATTACTAGTAATATAGTTATGCTTGATCTCTTGAAGTGACCTGGTATGTAACGAAATCCTTAAATCCAACACCCAATCATTAGCAAGACTGTTTACTACAAGAAATATAGCATCCTGTGTTTCCTCAGCCACCGCATTCATAGAGTTATCGTCAGTTTTCGTCTGGTTTCAGCAGTCTCTTTTGATGTGGCCCCTCTTACCACAATTTCAGCAAGAGACCTGCTGCCCAGATTTTAACTTGCTTCTGCCTTTATTCCTAGAACTTGACCTATCATATTCCATGCCCCTAGTGTCAATGTTTTGGATAGAACCCTAACTCTAAAAATCGCTAGAATCTATTCTGCGCACCTGCTCAACAAGAATCATATCTCGAATGTCGTCATATTTCAACTTCGTCTTATTGGCAAAATTACTCACGACCTCCCAACTATTCAGCAATGATACCAACATTATCAATGCTCGAATCTCATCATCAAACTAAATCTCAACCAACGACAATTGATTTGTGATAGTATTGAAATCATTCAAATGTTGGGCAACAAATGTACCTTCTACCATTCTCAGATTAAATGGTTTCTTCATCAGATACATCTTGTTTTTCGTCGATGGTTTCTTATACATACCTAACAAAGCCGCCATGAGATCCATTGTGGTTATCTCCTATAATAATGTGTGCAACCGATCTTGATAGGATCAATTGAATAATCACCAAGACCTATGAGTCTAACAGGTTCCAATCAACATCATCCATGTTGTATGGCTTCTGTCCCAACAGTGGAAGATAGAGTTTCTTCCCGTAGAAATAATCCTCAGTTTGCATCCTCTAATACCCAAAATCTATGTCGTTGAGCTTATTAATTCCAACATTCATTAATTTCTTCTCCAACCATCATTCTCCTTTTAGCCCCGAACCCCCAACCTTGGAGCTCTATTTTTCAGTGGAGATTTACAATGCAATGAGTTACATGAGCTTCTCTCTCCTCACTAACTCTCAACTCTCTCTCTAGTGCTTATATAGCACAGTGCTAGAAACCTTAAGGCGACAACTTTCTAGGTTATTTGCTTAAGCGGAGTGTCAAGCACACCTAGCGTGAACTCTCTATCCAACATTCGCTCGAGTGACCTATTGAGTGAGCCTCGAGTGAACTTTCTGTCCAATGTTTGCTCGAGCCAACTATCAAGCGCACCTCAAGCAAACTCTATGCCTGAATTTCGCTCGAGCACCATGTCGAGTGAGAGTCGAGCAAACTCTTAGCTTGACATCTTCTCAGCTCAAACCAAGCTCCAAATAACCCAACACATACTTTATCAAAGTTGATCTTCAAAGCTTTTTCTAAATAGTTTATGGTGAAAGAATGTTAAAGATATAATATAAATAATTAAGTATATATCTTCCCATCAATTTAATTTTTTTTTTTAGAGAATTAGTGATTTTACATGATATCATAGTAGAAGCCGTTCTGAGATCAAACCTTGATTTTATAATGCCCCATATTTAAATAAATATTTCAGCTAAACTATTCCTATAAAAGATTTTATGGAACAGATGTTATCAAAATCTAATTATATTGGGTTAATTGAGCCGTTTTGAAGTAGTACTCAGTTTTCATATTTGTTCCATGCAAACATGTATATTCCTCCAGACTAGCACAAAGAAATGAACTGATTCCCATTGATCATCGATCAGACAAACAACAAGATTTTAGTACAGGTTTTCAGGGAGCAATGTGCTCCGATCCCGTACGTACGTATTAGCGCTAATGGGAATATTGAAATCACAGATAGATGTAAAATGTACTGTCCCGCGCGCTTACTTCTCAATGCTGGAGGACGGATGCATTGCTCGAGTACCAGCCACTTGCTCATAATTCGACTCCATAAGATCATGATCAGGAAGTCCAATGGTGAGATCAAGGTTCAGTTCAGGTAAGCTGTTTGTGTGGCTGATATCCGTACCACTTGCAGAATTCATGACTCCATAGTCGTCGTCATCATTTGCTTGGGAGCTCGATTCTGCTACTTTATCTGTAGGGTTATAATAATTTGAGACCAAGGATATGCTAGGGCGTGGGAGTACACCCAAGCGATGGTTGTTGGAAGCAATGCCCATCTGATCTAGTTTTCTTTTGAGATGTGTGTTCCAGTGATTCTTCACTTCATTGTCTGTACGCCCCGGCAGTCTTCCAGCTATCAAAGACCACCTAAACCAATTTAATTTGTACATAATAAATAAGTCATATGTGTTTCATATTTTTATGATTTCATTAGTCAACTACGAGAACTTGCATATGTATCTACTTACACACACACACACACATATTATATATATATATATATATATATATATATATGCATTTATATAGAAATCATGATTCACGAGAGGTTGCACCTGTTTCCAAGAAGTGCATGGAGCTTGATAATGAGTTCCTCTTCATCTTCACCAATGTTGCCACGTTTAAGGTCAGGCCTTAGATAGTTTACCCATCTTAATCGACAACTTTTACCACAACGAAGCAAGCCTGGTCATGAGTTACAAACAATATTATTCGCAAAGCACCATTACTACTTTATTTGAAGTCTTCAAAGAAGGAAAGACTGGAGGAAGGAGAAGAAGAAGCATGCAGACGTAATATTTGTGTATGCCTACACATGATATTGTCTTAGATGCATATATACCTGCAGCCTCAGGAAGCGAACTCCAGCAACCTTCTCCATGTTTTTGGATGTAATCAATGAGCTTCTGGTCTTCTTGCTTCGACCACGCTCCTCTGTTCTTCATGTCTTTCTTCTGATCACAGCTAGGTTTCCTCATTGTAACCCTATCAAGCTGCAATCACAGAGTTGTGGATTGTAGAGGCCGCGAGAAGCTGACAAACGCGCTATACAGGGAGAAAGAGAGAGAGAGAGAGAGAGAGTTTCTGAAAGCAAGGAGCAAATTAAATGAATAAAGGAGATGGGGAAATATAAAAGAGTTGTCCAGCTGGGTTTTGACTTACCGGTAGCCGTAAACCATAAATCACATTCTGCTGAGGTTGGTGTGACCGTGCCTGCCAATTGCTCTCTCTTGCCATTCAAAGTTCAAATGGCAGTAGCATTGCAAGTAGTATTATATGAGAAATAATTAGTCTGTACATAAATTTTATAAAAACAAACTTATAAATTAACATAATTTAATGTGGTATGTGACATTATAAAATACTTTTTTATTTTATCTTTAACATATATCATGATGATAAACTGTGTCGTTTTATAAATTTATTTTTTGTAAAATCTCTACGCGCGTAGATATGACACTTCTCATATTTAATTATTTTGATACCTCTAGCTAGCTAGTAGTTATATATAAGAAAATGAATTTTAAAACAGATTGATATTAAGAATATATGTGGAAATTCAAAGAATCTTATAATTAAATGCATGGGGAGAAAAGTCTTTGATCTCCGTTTATATATATATATATGTGATAATTCTTTCTTTTATCTTGTTCTTTTCTTCTCTTTCAAAGTCATGCTTTGTTGATATTTGGTAATTCTGTGGTTAGGCTCATGCATTCACGTGTTTTTCCCATTGACTGTTAGATTCATGCACAAGGAAAGTGCTGCTCCCACCGGCAAGAGACCTAGTACTTGTCCCACCTGTAACAAGAACCACAACCAATCAGCAACTGATCATCTTGCTAGCTACTTTCCACCTTTTCTTTTTCTTCAATTTTTTATAATAATTTTATCTTTTAGTGCTTAAAAAGGAAATGAATATGCAAACATAGGTTGCAAACTGCATGCAGGTCATTATTTTTTACAGTGACGATCGAGATGATTTTAGGATAGAAGTATGATCTCTAATCGGATCTATCTACATAGGATTCTATACATCTGATCTCTGACTCTCTCTTATATATAATGACAAGGAATCAAACTGCATACATAGGTCTTAGATTTTCTTTCGTATGTCCTGCTTGGAGCCTTCTTTTTTCTGCATCTGTGTTCACAGCCATTCCTGCTTTCTTTCTACTTTATGTATATATATATATACATATATATATATATTTATATATATATATCATACAGAAAGAATAAACAGATCATCAGTAAAAACATAGTAACAACAGTATATTTCTTTTTTCTTCCTCGGAAACATAGGTAGCAGCAGCTTAGTACAAGTTAGATTCTCCCTCTTATATATATAGGGATTTCACGATAAATGTGAAACTACGTACGATGATTCCCGTAGAAAGATGACATGAAGCATGGAAACGATCGATTATTTAAATTCCGTTGGCTCACTAATTTTATAAATGGAAAGTTTGAAAACTAGTCTTTAGTTGTTTAAAATATAAATGGTTTGTCTGTATCTGCTTTGTAGTTTTCTTCGTCAAACGTTGCCCCACTACTTGGGGTCTCCTCCCCAAGGCATAAGTACGTACGTTCACTCTTTTCAAGCAGCTCCCTTTTTACTTGCAAATACCTGCTTGCTTTCATCTCCCCTCAATGCAAGTCTCTTTCTTAGTTTATATATATATATATATATATATATATATATATATATATATATATATATCTCGATTCACCCACCGGCCTCTTTAATTTGAGAGGTTCCTTTTCTTTTTTCCCGGCGGTCTCTCCAACATGATGATCCTCTCTTTCCCCGCCACCCCTCTAGCCCCCCCATACATCTCATCTCCATTTTTCCTTTGTTTTTCTGCTTTTTCCAAAGATTTTCCCATTTTCTTCGTCATAGTTTGAATATATGAGTCAACAACTTTTGTGGTCCACCATTTGTATCTGTAGGGCCTCAAGGGCAAATATTGTAGGTTCGATGCTAATTGACTCTCAGTCTCTCACCTAGTCAAGTACTCCAAGAACAAGAAAAAGCATATATACAATTAATGGCCAAGCCTAGCTTAGTTCCATCGGGATAATGATCAATTAAATTACTTTTGTATATTATTGATCATGATCTCTAGCCTGTTATCCAGGAATTTGAATTCCACATATAAACTTTTGTCGATTCCCAATCAAACAAATATCTAAAGCCGAAACGCTCAAATGATATAGACTAGTATTGCAATTCAGCATTGCCTTAATGTAGACTCTATTCTTCTTGAAAGAACACGATAATGCTGGGAAACTCTCGTACGTGCGTTTTACAGCGAGAGATCTATGTTTATATATCAGTCAAAATTCCAAGTATACAATGCTAGAATCCTGCCATAGCAGATTTACAGGAAAGTTAAAAGGAAAGAATTAATTGAGGCATTACACAACGAATGAAAATATTTTCAAAATGATATTGACATCCGCAAATCATGCTACAGTTATAATCAATCTGGGCTGTCAACGTTTGTGTTTATTATTTCCTTAATGCGGCCATGCAAGCTCATCGGGGAGGGATGCACGTTGAACTTGGTCCAAAGAAGAGCAAATCTGGTTGAGACTAATAGTTTTGTGAGGCCATCAGCTAGCTGATCCTTACTTAAAATGAAGTGAACCTCCAATGATTTTTGTTGGACTTTTTCCCGGATAAAGTGATAATCTATTTCAATGTGTTTGGTACACTCACGAAAGATTGGGTTGGTTGTGAGATATGTTGCTCCGATGTTGTCACACCGGTCGCTGAGAAATAAGAATTCCAATTTCATGCATCAAGGATTGTAGCCAGAGTGACTCAGCTGTTGTAACACCCAGCCCACTGCCAGGCCCAAGCCCGTGGGAAACGTTTCCAGAATCCACGTCGCACGGGTTCACGCCATTTTTGCCATTTTCATGCACGTTTCCCCTTCCCTTTTATTTAGGTTTCATCTGTTTCCTACTTATAGTCTATATATATGTTAAGCATTTCTCAACCCTAGATTCATTTCTGCTACCCTCTCTTCACGCAACCAGCCATCGCTTCTTCGTAAAACACCAAACCGAATGGCTCGGTTTGCATCCAATAAAAACCACCACCCCTGTTTTTACACCAAGAAAGAGAAGAGTGTTTCCTCCACTATGTGCCATCAACCTGCCAACCCACACTGCCAGCCATCGTCCCGTCACCCCCAGCCACTGCCCAACGCCTCCCGTAACCTCTGTTGCAAGCCACGAAACTCCCCTGTTTTTAGCCACCCGAAATAAAGACCCACCCGCTGCACCACTGCATCGCACCAACCACTCCAAGCCATCGCCACCCACACGAAAAAGGGCGCCGAACACCCTCAGGCCACCTCAGCCCGAAGCAACCCCTCTCAATGAGTATCTCTCTCGGTTTACTCCTTTCTCCCCGCCCTCTCGCTTGCTCACCTCGCCCTCTCTTTTTCTCTCGTGCTCAGCCTAGTTTTACGGCATCTCCACCGCACTTTTGCTCTTCAGCCACGCCACCACTGTCTCGCCAGCCAGCCCTGTAGCGCCGTACCCCTCCACGCTTGCCTCGGTCTCCCTGGGGTAACTCCCTGCCGCTGCACATTGAGTTCTAGTCCTTGTGTTTTGTTCCTTTGGCTTTATTCTTATAAGTTATATATATATATATATATATATGTAACTTACGTTAACCAAATAGTAGGAAGTACTATTACTTTTTTACCCTTTATAGTATGCCTCCAGATTTATTGTTTCGGGTGTTTAGTTTAATGAGTTTATATTATGTTCTTTGGGTTTGAAATCATGAGTATATTACATGGGTTGCAAAGTATGTTTTTTTATTTGGGAGTAGACATGTGGATTTATACTCTTAAGTTGGTTTTGTAAGAGACTGATATTTTAACGGAATATTTGTTATGTAAATACTAATGAATTTTTGAAGTAATCGGTAAGTGCAAAATCTTATTTTGAATCCTTTTAAAAGAATGTTTTTTATTTAAACAAAAGTATGATTTTCTACTTATGATGATTTCAATATAGCTATGTTATTTGGTTTTATAAATTATAGTAAGATCTCAATCATAAATAAGTTAGAATTTAATGTTTTAGTCGGAGTTAGTAAGTTGGACATTAATGAGTTTAGAAAGTGATGTTTGTATATTAGGAATAATGAGAATTTCGGATTTTGAGGTATTAAAAATAGATTATTTTAGAAGTTTAGGCTTGAATATCGAAATACGAGATTAATTGAAAATTTACGTGATTATCGTATAGGTGACGATTAATTTTGTTCGGCATTGTTGAGAAAATTTTTGAAAAGCTAAAAAGTCCAGGTAAGCAGGGTTCCTATGCTAGATTTGCATAAAAAGAAATGAACTGAGATTGATTTGTAAAAATGTTCATGTTATTTTAAAAAGAAAAGGTGAAAAACAACCTCAGTATATGTTTTGCATTCACTCATGAGATACGTATGAAAGAGAAAAGAAATATTTTTGACATGAAATGTGTAGACATGAGCAATATTTGACATGTTTCTGAAATGTGCAAAAGAGCAAATACGATATCTGTGAATTTTTATACATATGATATGACAATGATTTGGGTTTGTTTATGATCAAATGGAAATGATATGAATTTGTTCAACACGTGGTTTGATATAATATGGATATGAAAAATCTTTACATGCTTATCTATTCTGATTCTGATTCTGAAATATGGTTCTGATATGATGATATTGGTTCACGTGATATGGTTGGTACCAACATGACATGATATGATATGAGTGCACCCAGTTTGGAAACAAAGTGGTCTTTTATGTGGTCTTTCCTGTGTGCACACTCAGGACTCCGAGATTGAAAAAGGGAAAGTTTCACAATATGATACTGCCTGGTTTAGCCACCGGGGATAGCACAACCCTACCACTGGAGTTAAACATGGTATATGATATGACATGATGTGATACGATACGATATGATAAGATGACGCTACTCAGTTATGTTATGCCAAAGCGTTTTTGAACATGAAAATGGTTTTTGAACATGAAAATGGCTTTTGGATATGAAAATGTTTTTTTTTTTATATGAAGAGAATGAAAAGTCGCTCTAATTTTTCTGATAATAGGTTTTGAGATGTGCATATGAAAATGAAATGTTTTGTTTCTGCATACCAAACTTAAAAAAAAAAGGCTCATGTTTACATACTAGTATATGTTCTCTGCTTACTGAGTTTTTGATAACTCACCCATTATCTCCACAATATTTTTCAGACGATTTGAATGTTTCAATTGAGAATCAAGAATATGGAGCATGGGTGAGAGGAGTTAAGAATGATGGTTTAAGTATAGAAGGTTTATATGAGTATTGAAGATTTTCATTCAGTAAGCTTGTTGTACTCTAATGATCTGATTTGTTGGGAGGTTGATGTTTATATTAAGACTTTGTATTGTCTTAGAATAGTTATACTGGAGTATTTGATGTGAATTATTGAGTATTTTGTGCGATAAAGAAAAATTAAAGTATGTACTATGTGGATGGAAAATGATTGTTAGGTGACATGAGTTAACTCTCCAGACCATAGGGACCGGGGCGTTACAACTGTGGCATGGGCAACCGTGCAGTACTCGGCTTCAGTGCTCGAGCGAGCTACAGTTGGTTGTTTCTTGGAGCTCCATGAGATTAAGTTGTCACCAAAATAAAGACAAAAACCAGAGGTGGACTTGTGATCATCCAAGCATCTCACCTAGTCGGCATCGGAGTAGATTGATAGCTGTGTAGATTTGCTTGGCCGAATGAGAAGTCCAAAGTTGATTGAAAATTTGAGGTACCGAAGGATCCATTTCACCGTTGTCCAGTGTTCCTCAGTGGGCATGTGCATGAATTGGCAGACCTTTTTGACTGCAAATGAAATGTCGGGCGAGTCAGTGAAAGGTACTACAAGGCGCCAACAACACTTCGGTAAGTGGAGGGGCATGAGTAAGAAGCACCCGAAAACAGAGAAAGCTTTTGGGAGGACGACATTGGTGAAGACATGCACGGGTTTAGCTTCAAGCATGTTTGTACATCGCAGGACGTTGTAGACATACTAGCTTTGTGAGAGAAATAGTCCTTCGGCAACTATATTTGCTTCAATGCCCAGAAAATAGCTTAGTCCCCCCAACTCCTTGATTGCAAAATCATGACTAAGATTGGTAATCAGCTGTGAAATAGCCACGAACTTGACCCAATGATTAAAATGTTGTTGACATACACGAAGAGGAACAATGAACTCGATGAACTCGAACCTTGTCTGCAATTGAAGAGGGAGGTGTCTAATCTTGAATTTACAAAACCGAGAGTGACGAGATGCTCTTATAGCCGATGGTACCAAGCCCTTAGGGCTTGATTCAATCTGTAAAGTGCCTTGTGCAGTCGGCAGATGTGATTTGGGAAGTCGGGATGCACACAACCAAGAGGTTGATGCATATAGACCTCTTTAGATAAGTTCCCATGAAGAAATGCGTTTTGGATGTCCATTTGATGGATTGGCCATTGGTTGGAGACAACATAACTTAACACGAGCCAAATGGTGGTAAGCTTAACCACTGGACTGAATGTATCATCGAAGTCGATTCCTTGTTGTTGGTGGTATCCTTTGGCAACCATACGTGCCTTTTGCCATTCAAGAGAGCCGTCGGACTTACGTTTGGATTTGAAGATCCACATGCAACCGACAACATTGAAACCAGTTTGTGCAAGAATTAAGGACCAAGTTTCATTTTTCATCAAGGCAATGAACTCTCCATCCATGGTTGCACGATGCCATTCACTATACTTGCAAGCTTCTATGTAGTAAGAAAAGTTTGTGGCAACGGATACCGAATGGTTCCATCTGTGAAGTGCTTGGATTTCACGATGTTGTTCTGAGATTGTTATCATTTGATGAGACTGAAGGTCAGGGGGTCCTGCGGCAACAATAGGTTCTTGAGACGGTTGGGTTGGTAATGGATTATTGGTGGGAAAAAGATCTTAAGGAGAAGAGAGTGGTGTAGTACTTGGGGAAGAAGATGACTCTGGATTTATTAGGAAGGTGGGATCAAACGGTGTCATTGGGTTTATTGGACTTGAGGAAGGGGACATGTTCTTTTGTGAGGGTGATGATATTGAGGAAGTTTGGGGATGTCATTTCGTAGGAGCGGAAGTTGAGTAAATGGATTGGACTTGGATTGAGCCGAGTTTGAAATTGTGTTTGGGCTTGCGAATGGAAAGGTTTTTCATCAAATATTACATGCCTTGAGACAAAAATTTTGCCATTTGAAAGATCAAGGCATTTGAAGCCACGGTGTAAGTTGTTAAAGCCAATAAAAACACACTGTTTTGATCTAAAATCAAGTTTATGATGATTGCGTGGGGAAGAAGATGACTCTGGATTTATTGGGAAGGTGTAATCAAACAGTGTTGTTGGGTTTATTGAACTTGAGGAAGGGGACATGTTGTTTTGTGAGGGTGATGATATTGAGGAAGTTTGAGGATGTCGTTTTGTAGGAGTGGAAGTTGGAGTAAATGGACTGGACTTGGATTGAGCCGAGTTTGAAATTGTGTTTGGGCTTGCGAATGGAAAGAAATTTTCATCAAATATTATATGCCGTGAGACAAAGATTTTGCCATTTGAAAGATCAAGGCATTTAAAGCCATGGTGTAAGTTGTTGAAGCCAATAAAAACACACTGTTTTGATCTAAAGTCAAGTTTGAGACGATTAAAAGGACAAAGATATGGAAAACATGCACACCCGAATATTTTTAAGGATGAAAAATTCGGAGCGTATTTATCAAGTTTTTCAAAATGTGAAATGCCAAGAGGAGTAGTGGGTAGGCAATTAATTAGATATATGGCCATGAGGAAAGCATCATCCCAATAGGCATGGGGAACACTGCTATGAGACAATAGTGAAAGTCCTATCTCAACGATGTGACGGTGTTTACGTTCGATGGACCCATTTTGTTGGGATGTATGTGGACAAGTAACCCGGTGTTGGATACCAATGTTTGCAAAGTATGTGTGAAGAGACTGATACTCCCCACCCCAATCAGTTTGCACAGCTTTTATTTTGCAATTAAATTGACGTTCAACAAATTTTTGAAAAGAACAAAATATTTTCATGACATCTGATATGTTAGGGATTGGAAATAGGCAAGTAAATTTACTAAAATGATCCACAAAGGACACATAGTATTTACTTCCATTTGTTGACATAATAGGAGATAGACCCAAAACATCAGAGAAAATTAATTCAAGAGGAGAATTTGAAAAAGGAAGGCGATGGCTCTTTCCTTGCTGACATGCATAGCAAACACCCGAGATTTTATTGGACGAAACAGGTAAAGAAAACTTAGAGATTAGATGGCGGATTGTCTAATGAGACGGGTGTCCCAGCTGGCAATGCCACACATCGAGAGGAGCCCGTTGAGACAGGTAAGACTGAAGAGAGCTTGTGGGAGACACAGATGAAGGAAATGTGTAGAGACCGTCCTTAGATTTGCCACACAACAGTACTTTCCCATTACCTCATCCTTCACCAAAAAGGAAGATGAGTGAAACTCAAGATACACATTATTATCACTTGTAAATTGACTCACATAAATTAATTCTTTTTAGTCTATGGTACATGCAGCAACTAATTTAAATAAAATGAATGAGTCAGTGTTGAGAGAGTAGTAGAACCAATATTTTTGTTAGGCAAACCTGCCCCGTCGTCGACATGAGTTTGATCATTACCATTATAAGGTTCTAATTGCAGTGTCATGTTGCGAAAATCACTAGTGAGGTGATTTGTGGAATCAGAATCAGCGTACCAGTTAGCATCCGGTGGTGAAGAGGGCAATGTCAAATAAGCTACCATATTAGGGGGGTGCCTTGGTAGGCATGATCAAAACGGTGATAGCATTGTATGGCTGTGTGGCCATTTTTGCCACAAAATTGACATAGAGGTCTCGGATTAGTGAGGAGTTTTAAGGCTGACCACCTTGCTCGTGATTACCACGACCTCGTCGTCTGTAGTTGGAGATGGAACCATAAGAAAATTAATTCTAGGAGGAACACTACTGCTGTGGATTTTTGCCACCACGAGACCGAGAGTCATTGTGAGTAGCCACGTTCACCGAGCCAACTGAGGTGTCTAGAGCAGTTTGTTGATGCTCAAGTCTTTAACTCAAAAGCAAGAAGCTAATTGAACATATCTTCAGAGGACATTTTGTCAATTTGAGTGGAAATGGACGTGACGATCGTATCATAAGAAGTATCAAGACCACCAAGGAGGTATGCTAGCTCTGAATTCATGGTTTTCAAGAGGTTGTCCAATTGCAGCCAAGTTGTCCAAGAAGGACTTCATTTTCTAAAAATAATTAGAAATTGACATGTTTCCTTTCTTGGTGTAAGCCAGAAATTGCCGAGTCTGTATAGCTCGAGCATAGGAATGAGAGGCAAACATCTTCTCAAGGGCAATCTAGACTTCTCTTGAAGTAGAGAGCCCAACCATTTGAGCCAGGATGTTTTCGGACAAGGAAGACACCAGTATGGAGAGGAAAATCTGATCTTGATCATACCAAGAAATATATTTTGGATTGGAAATTTCAGGGGGTGCTGATTGAGAGGTGGCTGCTTCGAGGTTGGGGATAGTTAGGCAAGACCTGGATATTGTTCCATCAACAAAGCCAAATAGACGTTGACCATGTAGGTAGGGGACGATTTGTGTTTTCCAGAGGAGATAATTATCCTTTGTGAGCTTGACAGTAACAAGGCTTTGATGTTTACGGGAGAGATATCGTTGGAGGAAGGTGAAGCCATAGTGGCGGATTGAAAAAAAAAATAGAGGTTACGTTTAATTTCTGGGATAGAAATTTAATTTCTTCTCAAAACATGGAAGCAGTTTTAGCTTCATTCGAATAGACAAATATATGTTTGAACTACACTTTATGGGACGAAATATAGCGTATAAAAAAAGAGTTCGAGCGTTCACAAACACGTTTGAATGGTTACATAACTATTCAAATAATAGATGTGGCAGAAAAGCATAGACAATTGTGCCAGGGAAAGGTCGAAACAATTTGAATGAGATATTTAATCATTCGAATGAAGTTTTTGGTGGGAAGTTATAAAAAAATCGGGCAATGATGGTTACTATATTGTTAGAACGTTCCCATACATGTTCGAACAGTAATTTAATTCACGTTCAAATGCTTACATAATTGTTCGAATAATAGTCATGACGGGAACGTATACACAATTGTGCCGAAAAAAGTTAGAACCCGTTCAAACGCTATATTTAATCATTCGTATGAAGTTTTTGGTAGAAAATTATAAATAAATCTGGTGAGGATGGCTGCAATAGCGTTCAAACGATACATTTATGTTTGAACGGAATTGTAACTCGTTCGAATGGTCATAAGAGGCATTCGAACGGTATCGTAGACAATCGAAATAAGAAAACTGCCACCAACTCATGACACTACAACAGATTTCATTTATTATGATGGACGAAACTGTCACAAAAATAAGAAAACCATCATAGAAACTTTTTGGTGACGGTTTGAAACCGTCCCCACAACCATCACCAAAAAGGCATCACAAATTGGAAGTCTACCGTGAGATGCAACATTCAAATGTGAAGTGATTTTGTGACAGTTGAATTCTGTCATAGAAAGTACGTTCGAACTTATCAAATAATGTACAAATGTTTACCCAACCAATTAGCATTCGAATGATAATTATTTAACGTTCGATATCTTTCATTCGCATGTTTGATTTTTACATTCAAACCTACACACATTCGTGATATGACATTTGAACTTTGCATTCACACGTTATTGGGCAAATAACGTCAAAGATTAAACATTCGGATGGTTAATAAATATATTCAAACGTATCTTTTTAATCATTCGAACATTAAGAAATATTTGTTCTATCGTAATAGAAAAAGTTTGAATGTTTGTGGAGTATATATGTTCGAACGTATACTTTGCACGCCTGTGTAATATGTTTGAACATTAATTTGAACATAAAGGCATGTTCGAACATTCTTTGTTTACATTAGAACATACTGATCAGAACTAATAATTTCATAAAATTTAAAAGCACACAAATTGTACCATATTACAATACAAATAATATCATCTCATGAAAATGTTTTAGAGATTTACAAAATTAGGCGACAAAAGTTTTGAACAATGATAGGGTTTATTTCTTCTTCTTTACTCGCCCATTGCGATCCTGCTGCAGTGACATAACACGTTCCATCTGGACCAGCATTTCCCTCTTTACTTGTTCTTGAACTTCAATGCATATTCTTTCCTCCTGGTCTCTTTGTCGCACTTGCAAATGCATCTCTAAATAAGACTGTCGCGATAAGAGAGCCTCCAAGTCCTGTTGTCTCAACTTCATTTGCTCAATTTCTTCGCATATGGCGTCTAAATCTTTCGTAAGATTATTAACTTCTAAGTCAAGTCCATGGAAGATGAACCGACAAGCCTCAAAGAACATCCCAAGTCTCTTACCAAACTAGATTTGGTCCCGAGGACATACGTAAATATGTGAATGTCACTAGGAGAAGATTTCTCAGAGGCTGACTACATCTCAATCATTTTTCCTACAATAATTAGGAAGAAAATCACACAATAAGTAACATATTAAAAGAAATAGTACGAAAACATAATATCCATTTACATGTTGGCATAATTTATTCACACAAAATGACCCCATTTACATAATTATCTTTGGTGACAGGATCAATCCACTCGTTGTGCGCATTGGTGTGAGTAGCAGCATAGACATGGACGAAGGAGAAATTTTCAGGATCATCGAGTTTATAACAAAGCCACAGTAGTAATTTTCAAAAATCATGTTAGTAATTAAATAAAGAATATGATAACAATGATTGAATTTTGATAAGTAATTACCATTTTATCGGCATGACGTTAGAATGACCTTGAACTAGCGCAATGGTGGATTGTCAAAGACATTCTATTCTGTGCATTTATAAAACTTAAGTGCTACAGGAGAAATTAAAAATGTTAAATGTAATCTATGAAACCAATATAGATGTAAATATGTTATAGAGGAAAAACCTAGAATACCTGATAATCTGGACTTGCGAAAAGATCACAACACTTACTCCAATTGACTAACTTCATTTTTTGGAAAGGGGACAGAGCAACCTCTTCCAACGTCTCAAATTTTTGAAAGTGGTCATGACATCGCCCCTTGTGACCCCGAAATAATGTAGCCATCAACTGATTCATAGTTTGTACTTCCTCGCTACAGCCAAAATTTAGGTCAAATTTTTCCTAAGAAGTGAATTGTGTCAAATATATGAAATTAAAACATCTCTAAAAAAAACTAAGGTATATAAACTCACCAGTACACGAATCCGAATGTAATCTTTAGCCTCATTTGGAACATCTCGCCAAGACCGCACATAAAATGGTGCATAAGTTCGGACTAGTGTTTCGACAAAGGAGGAAAGTGATGTCACACTATCATCCACACCCCCAGTGGATTTATTGGGGAAGTTGACCTTGATTTTCCCGTACCTTCTATTTTTTTCCAGAATCAGGCCACGTGTTAAGCCATGACTGTGACCCAACAAGGCATCACCTAATAGATTTAAAACTATTAAAACTAGTTTCTCCCCAAGTATTCAAATATAATTAATTATCAATAAGAATTTACTTACTAGTAGTTGTGGATTGGCCGTCTGCCTCTTATGTAATAACTTGATAAGGATCGGAGTCCTCAGCTGGAGAGTTTTCAACCGGTTCGGGACTTGGCGAAGGAGGCACATTTCTTCGTTGTCGTTTTGGTGGCGTCTTTGAAAAGCATTATTATTTTCAATGAACTAGTTTAGAAATAATTATGAAAAATGTAATAGCCTATTATTTGCTATCTAATAAAGCATTGCTTCGCAAGTGCTCACACGCGTTTTGAAATTTGTTGGGTTTTTTGGTGCATTCTTTAGAGAAATGATCATACTTACCACAGTTAAAACATTTTCCTTTTGCAGGATTCTGAAAAGTATTTTTCTTATGAGAAGATCTTTTGTTATAAAAATCAGAAGGATTTTATAAAAATCATCACGCTTACTAAATCTTTTCTTGGTGTGAGTTTTATTAGACTTGTCAAAATGCTTGTGCTTCTGTCTAGAATGAGCAATAGAAGGAAGGCCAAATTATTCACAGAAGTTCTCATTTCTTATTTGGCTTTCTTACTACTCTTCATCTGTTGACGAAACATCTTTTGATTATTGCACATACTAATACCAAGCTTCTTAATTATACTTATGATATCACCATAGGTTTAATTATCATAATTAAGAAGTCTCGAGATATTAGTAAATTCATCCTTAACTTTGGATGCAAATAAATGAGGTAATTCATCAATGAACTTTTCTTTCCAATAGAGTTTCTGACTATCTTCCCTAAGCATAACTCTTGAAAGAAAGACATATTGATACTATCTATAATCAGACATTTGATGGCATATCAGATTATTCAAATAATTACTAATACAATTAGTAATATTGGAGGAAGATATCAGTAATCTTGATACCATATGTAATCACGAGATATCAGTAAGTTCATCCTAATCCAAGACCTCCTAGTACTCCATATATATTGTTCTTGGATCTTTGCCAATCCGAAAGCATCATTCAAATTGGTAGGCTTTAACATTCTAACAGATACTCATATTTCATCTTTTAAACCACTAAGAAAACAACTTCGGTTTTTTTTTTTTTTTTTAGAAATGCCCCATATTCTATTGGAAATCAATTCAAACTCAGTTTTATAAGCATTGACAGTACTCACCTACTTCAATCTTGTTAATGCTTCCTTTGGGTCATCATATGAAGATTATCCAAACCTCACTTGCATAGCCGACACGAACTCCTCCCAAGAATTAAAAACACCTGCATCACTTACATCTTGAAACCAAATTAAGGCTTCATCATCCATATGGAAAGAAGCTATGAATATCCTTAGACCTGGTGGAACCCAGTGATAGAGAAAATACTGATTAACTCTGGAGATTCTAACTTTATGCCCTTGGGAAAACCTCTATCAATAGTTTTCCTATGATGAACTTCTCCAACGCCTTTAAGATTCTGAGTTTCAATTCCATTTCTACCAGGGTCTTCATTACCCATTGAGGTACTAACCGAAATTCTAGAAAGGGGCCAAAAAACTCTTGGTGACAACTTCATATTTCTTCTAACTGCTAATGAGCTTTGTCTATAAGGTTGAACCCTTAAATAGACCCAATCCCCCACCATAAACTCTCTCTCAGTGTGATGCTTATCAAACTGCAATTTCATCCTTTCTTTTGCTAACACCAAATTGTTCTTCAGAATCCCCATAATCTCCTCTCTAGTCTTGAGCAAATCCTCCACTTCCTACTTAAGAAAAAACCTAGGAATATAGTGCTGCAATTTAATAGGACGAACACCATAAACTGCCTCATATGGTGTCAACTTGGTGGAGGCATGAAAGGTGGTATTATACCACTATTCTGCTAATGACAACCAATCAAACCATCTCCTTGGCTTATCGCCTGAGAAACACCTCAAGAAATGCTCCAAGCATTTTTTCATTGCCTCAATTTGACCATCAGTTTGAGGATGGTAAGCTGAGGAGTAAAACAGGTTCACACCTTGTAGCTTGAAAATTTCTCTCCAAAAAGAACTTGTGAACGTAGGCCCTCTATCAGAGACAATGCTCGTAGGCATTCCATGTAGCTTAAAGATATTACTCATAAATAATGAAGCTATTGTAGCTTATGTGAAAGGGTGTCTTAAGCAGTGTTTTGAATTTCGTTACGTACCAGCCGGTACGGCTAAAATATGCCATATCGGCAGGGTAGCTGGTACATAGAAGACCCTTGTTTTATACCAGGCAGAATTTCGAACGTATCGGCTGATACCGGCTGAGATATCAGATTTTGGCCGATAAATCATATTTCAGCCTTTACTTTTTTTTTTCATTTCTTCAAACTACAGGCTCATTTTTGGACTCCCAATTCAGACCAAAATATTTATAATTTATATATTATTTATTCATATATAAACTATTCCAAAACCATACTGATACTGAAATATCTTGTTTCAATGTCTTGACTGAAATGGCCACCGAAACGGTATTCAAAACATTGGTTTTAAGGCAAAAAAAATGTGCATACTTCGATAGCCTATCAACTACCACCATAACTACAGAAAAACCCTTTGATACAGATAGCCCTTCCACAAAATCCATTGAAACATGAGTCCATACTTGTTGAGGAATATGTAATGGTTGTAATAGCTCGCTGGATGTACATTCTCAACCTTATTCTTCTAGCATACCTCGCATTCTCTAATAAAATTCTTCACTTCATATTTTAAGTTAAGCCAGTAGAAATGTATTCAATCCCTATGTAAGGACTTATGAAATCCTTAATGACTAGCTGAGGGACTGGCAAGAACAAAATGCAGAATTTTCAGCTTCAGCCCTACATAGTTAGGAATGTAGATCCTCCCTTTTCTAAACAAAATCCCTTGTTTAAGGGCAAATGTTGAGGAAAAAGAAGGATCCAGCTGTAAGGCTACCAACTATTGCCTTGCTACTGGATCTCTATCATAAGGATTTTGAATTTCTTCAATCCATGTTGGATCAGGAACATTGATGGTATTTAAAGCTGCAGACTCCTCAACTCCATTTCTCCTTGATAAAGCATCTGCTACCTTGTTATCCACCCCTTTTTTATATTCAATATTGAACTCATACCCCAACAAAATAAAAACCATCTCCACTGAGCTAATGTGCCTACTTTTTGCTCTGGTAAATACTTCAAGTTGTGATGATCAGTTCTCACTCCCAAGAAGATAAGACCTCCACTTCTTGACTGCAATGACTAGAGCCAAAAACTCATTCTCATAAGATGACAGCAATAAATTCTTACCCTTCAAAGCTTGGCTCAAGAAAGCCAAGGGCCTCTGATCTTGCATTCGTACTACACCTATACGATTTGCACAAGCATCACGCTCTATGATAAACATATTTGTAAAATCAAGCAATGACAACACTGGTGGGCTAGATACAACTGACTTGAAGTACTCAAATGCTTGGGTTGCATCCCAATTCCACATAAAAGCATCCTTCTTTAATAAAGCTATCAATGGCACAACTATAACTCCATAGCTTCGAATAAATTTTCTGTAATAGCCTATTAAACCCAAAAAACCCCTCAATCCCTTCACATTCTTTGGTACAGGCTAGTTAACCATGGCATCCAACTTCTTTGGATCTACCTTAACACCATCCCTCAAGATCAAATGCCCCAAGCACTCTACTTCTCCAAAAGCAAAGTGACACTTTGATCTTTTAGCATATAGTTGATTCTTCTCCAAAGTATCAAATATAGTAGCTAAATGGACACAATGAGACTCCAAGTCCTTGTTGTAAAACAAGGATATTATCAAAAAAAATTAATAACAAATTTCTTCAAGAAATGCCTGAACACATCATTCACGAGACCTTGAAATATAGAAGGTACATTTGTGAGTCCAAAGGGCATTACAAGAAACTCATAATACCCTTCCTGTGTTCTAAATGTAGTCTTAGGAATATCTTCATTTCTCATCCTAATTTGGTGATAGCTTTGATCTAAGATCAAGCTTAGAAAAGACTGCTACACCAAATAACTCATCAATTAATTCATCTACTATATGGATTGGATACGTATCTTTAACTGTAGCTTTAGTTAACTCCATGTAATCAATACACATCCTCCACGATCCATCCCCCTTCTTCACCAACAGCACAGGAGATGAGAAAGGTGACTGAGTTGGTCTTATAACACCAGATTGTAGCAGTTCTTTAACTATCTTTTCTATCTCTATCTTTTGATAGTAAGGGTAGCGGTATGGTTTAACACTCACAGGTACTGCCTCTTATTTCAAGTTGATCTGATGATCATATGATCTCTAAGGAGGTAGACCACTTGACTCATCGAAGGCCTTGTTAAACATGTTCAACAGGTCAGAAATACCCATAGATCCCTTACTAGAGACCTCTTGAGACTGCACTGAAATCATCTGTAAAATTAGACTTCTGTGTTCCGACCTAGACAGCTTAGAAATCTTTCCATCTTCAATCAAACTACTGCATGTTGATGACAGCCTTGAAAGGAAATAGACTTCCCTTTAAATTCAAATTGCATATGTAATTTCCCAAAATCCCAAAGGATAGGACCTAAGGACAATAACCACTGCACCCCCAACATAATGTCACATCCTCCTAACTCCAGTGTAAATAAATCTGACACAAATGTTGTTCATTGAATTTGAATACTCACTGCACTACACATCCCTTCACTGCTCACTATATGACCATTAGCAATCTTAACTTGCACAGGGGTAGACTTCTGCAATACTAATCCAGACTTAATATCCACTGTAGTATCCACAAAGTTGTAGGTACTACTCATGTCTATAAGTATCACTACCCTTCTTTTCTTATGTTGCCCAACAACCCTCATAGTTCTAGGGCTTGGTGTCCCCATCAATGCCTGAATCGAAATTGAAGTAATCTGAGCAAATTCAGCTATTGCACTTTTAGCCCTTTCTAGAACTTATTCCATTTCTAGCTCTGCATCACTGTTATCACCACCAATAAAATCCATGCCTTACATCACATATAGCTTGGGTCTAACACACCTATGGCCTTGATACCACCTTTCTTCACATAAATAACAAAGGGCATTTCTTCTACGTTCTTGCATCTAAGCTTCAGACACCCTTTGGTAAGGCATCTTTGAAATGGGTTGTACCTTAGGAGTACCCAAGATAGAACTAGATGAACTAGGTTTATTCACATTCAACCTTGGTGTTTGATGATAACCCTCAAAAGATCCATTCTTCCAAGACCTCCTAGTACTCCATACTATCTCTCCTCTCTCTCGCACTTTCTCACTTCTCTCCTTTCCGACAGTCCCTATTTTCTCTCATATATTTTGTGCACCATGTGAGTTACCCATAATTGCAACCTCCCACCCGTGGTCTAGCAGTGATAAGTACTCATCTTGTCCCTCTCATGTTCCCTCTCTTTTGTCTCTCTACACCATGCCCCCTCTTTCTCTCTCTCTCTCTAACTCCTCTGTCTCTTCCCCCAGTAGATGCCTGTAACACCCCCTTCCCGTAGGTTAGGAGTGTCACGTGTTTTTCATAAAATAAATCCAGCAGTAGATATCATATTTAATAACACAAAATTAACATTTATTTCATAAAACGATTTGTCTAATAAAATGTCTTCCAAAAATATTAAATGAATAAACTGAATAAATGTTTTTTCATAAAAGCAATTTTATTCTAAAATGTCTGAAACTAAATCAACTACTCCTCCTAATCCGGACCTGCCTGCTCGTATTCATCATCCTCACCTAAGTGGTTAAAAATAAGAAATAAACTAAAATGAGTCGAAAACTCAACAAGAAATCCATCACAATGTAAACATAATAAACATAAGATTTTCATAAAAGTTTTCATGCTAAGAGCTTAAATTCATGATTGTTCCTACTAATGATTATGTTATGCATGACTGATTTATCTGAATTCACTGATTGATCTAACTGGCCAACACACTTAACCCTGTGTGTGAGTTTGTGCATCGGCCCCACGTTCCGCAGCCACGAGGGGAGTCGTTGATAGTATTATGGCATCCTATAGTGGACCACGCTTGAGTCTATAGCTTGCACATCCACCCTGAAACTGAACTGCATTACTACCATACATCTGAATGACTATCTAATTAACTAATCTGATCTTATCTTGAACTTCAACTTAAGATAGCTTACGCGCCTTATGCACATGTGATGCATGACATAATACATACATAATTATAATTTCTGAATTTGAACATGATGCGGAATGAGATGATCGTATGTTTTGTTGGATGACATGTTTGCATATGACATGAGTGGTAGATAAAAATGGCTGTCAAGGAACTGGCGCTAATAGTAATCTATATAAGCTAAACTATGATGATGCTAATTTGTGATCAAATTACTTACCACGAATCGCTAATCCAAGGTCTCGCCTCGAAGATCGTTATCTATACAAAGTATCATAAGTCACTAACTTCCTAGAAAGACGTGTGATAGTGTTTTATTTAATAAAACAAATACCTACTAAGGGAGATAACATTAATAATTAATCAGTTTTATCTAAACTTAATAAATATTAATATTATTTAAATTCTAATAACATATCTACACTTTCAAATTATAGCTTAGTAGGAAATCATATTAAAATTATTAAGGTAAACGGTGGAAAATTTCATTTAATAGGCTTAAACAATTTAAGGTGTTCAATAAAATAAGAGATAAGTCCGTAGTAAGATAAATATTTCAGATCGATTACAATATGTCATAGATACAAAAAGTAAGGGCAATAACGTAATAATAGTACTTAAAAGTCTACTTCTAGTATTAGATTTACAACACATTAAGAAATAGCATTTTTTTAATGATCTACACATGCTTAACCAAAAACATAAATGTGACTTTCAAGTGAAGGGGAAATATAAGAGCAAATTTGTAAGAAGGTTGAATCTTTGTATGCTGGCTGAAAAGTAAAAAGCAAATCTCAACTTAACAAGGCATTACATGAACAAAAAGAAAAGGGCCAGTGACGGAAAAAAGTTTAACGTAATATCATTTCAAAAAACATATCTATTGTAGGGTAACTTAAAAGTTCCTCTCAACCTTGAGAGACTAAGAGTGTGCAGAGGGGATGTAGCAGACTACAAGAGGTAACTTTCTTGGGAATGGTTAACACTGTGTGTCCTCTAGCACTAGTTTATGGTATTTAAATCGAGGAAATAGCAAGTTAAGAAAAAAACCATAACAGAGGCATATGTCAGCAACGAAGAAGATTAGAGACAAAGAGCTAACCGAAAGAGGGACGACGTGCAACGATGATTCTGAGTGACCAAACTGAGATCAAAAGGCGGCAACTTCTACTAGAACATGGCTCAATTTTAGTCACTGTTTGGTTGAGTAAAACGATGGAGAAAATAGGAAGAGGAAGTCAGTTTCTATACTTGGTTTGTGTTGTTTGCTTGAGGTTTTCCTGAGATTGAATTTACAGACGAGGGGAAGGGATAAATATGTGAAACTGTCTTGAACTGTCTGCATGAACTATATGTGAGGTGTAATATATTATACTGATTCTATACTCTGTAATTATTCCTAGAAATCTGGTAGTGATCACCAATCTTGTATTTAAGTATAGGGATATTTAGTTTACCTTAGAATAGGTTGTTTCCTTTCTTGGAGGATATAATTGTATCTATATATTGCCTTCTAACTTGGAGAAGGATGATATGAAAGAATTATTTTCACAACATTAGTCTGTTTCACATGGCATCAGAGCCACAATTATGATATTGAGAGTTTTTTTTTCAAAAGTTCGAATATCACCAACGTAAATCTGTTGTGAGTCCAATGGCCATCACTACAGACGAATCATCTGAACCAGTCCCAACACCAGAACCTTAGATCATTGTCCATCAAGACAACTCTACGTTTCCTGCTGGTATTACACTGGATGAGACCAATTACTCAATATGGTCCCAACTTATGAAGATGCGTATTGGCGCTCGCAACAAAGCTAGTTACCTCACGGGCGAAACGAAAAAACCAATACCTGGAGATCCAGATCTTAGGACGTGGATTACTAAAAAAAAGTTGGTTTATTGACTCAATGAGTCCATCACTGATGCAGCGATTTATTCATCTCCCCATAGCCAAGGAAATATGAGAGGCTGTATCAAAAACCTTCTATGATGGATCAGATGAAACCTGTATTTTTGAATTGAATCAAAGGTCCTTTCATACCATGCAAAATGGTCGACCATTATCAACCTACTATAATGAACTTGTTGCTATTTTCTAAGAAATTGATCACAGGACTATCTCTCAAGAAGGAACGGTTGAAGGGTTGGTCCAGCTGCATTTTGCAATGGCTCGGCTTCAAGTTCATATTTTTGTAGACTTGACTCAGAATTTGATCAGGTCTGTGGAGAAATCTTATGAAAAGATCTAAACTCGATTTAGAGAGTACGTATGCATATGTTAGGAGAGAACACCAACAGAAACAAACAGTGGGAGGCACTCATCCAATCCCTGAAAGCTCGGCTATGTTGGCTAATCAAACTCGACAAGGACCATCTTTGGGCTCTTCAAAGACTCGTAACAATCAACCACCTGGTAAATCTAGCGGATTGGTGTGTTCTCATTGTGGTGAAACAGGTCATTCTAAACAGCAATGCTATGAAATAATTGGCTATCTTGAGTGGTGGGACGTCACGAAGAAACCTCGAAAGAAGATTGCAGGAAAAGCTATGGTGACCTCTACCAAGGAAGGTCAATCACCACCCACAACAAATGTTGCTCACCCAGGAGGTGTTAGTAAGGCTTCTGTATTCTCTACAATTTCTAAGAATAGTACTTGGATTATTGATATAGGTGCATCTGATCATATGACTAGGGACTCCAGTCAATTACAATCTTTTTTCCCTTCTCCTCAATCTGTTATCTCCACAGCAGATGGTAGTACCTCTCCCATTACTGGAGAGGGTTCTATCATCTTATCCAATACTCTCACTTTAGATACGGTTCTTGTTATTCCTTCCCTTGAATATAATATGTTATCTGTTGGCCAAATCACCTCCACTCTTGCTTGCACTGTAACTTTTTGGCCCTCATTTTGTGTTTTTCGGACATTCTGACTCGGAAGATTCTTGGTTATGGTGTTAGACGAGGTAAACTCTACTACTTGGAGTTGACAGAAAATGGGGGGCCAAAATTCAGTCAGGCAAATCAAACTAGTAGCAAAGAGACAACTCGAGCAACCATATGGTTGTGGCACCAGAGACTCGGGCACCTTTTTTTTGGTTATCTAAGGAAGTTAAAACCACATTTTTTTTTCAGCTGTGAATGATTTAGATTTCAAGTGTGATACTTGTGAATTGGCCAAGAGCCATTGTATTCCATATTTACCAATTTTGAATAAAAGTTTAGTCCCTTTTGCAGTTATTCACTCTAATGTTTGGGGTCCTACAAAAATCCCTTCTATTTCTAAAGCCTGTTACTTTGTTACATTTATTTATGAATGCACTAGAATGACTTGGGTGTCTTTGCTTAACAAAAAGGGTGATGTATACACAGCATTTTAGGAATTTCATAATATGGTTAGCACCCAATACCAAAAACAGATTTGTGTTCTACAATCCGACAATAGTACTGAATATGTCAATACATCTTTTGGCAAATTTCTGAGTCATCTTGGCATTCATCATTAAACCTCTTGCACCTATACTCCGTAGCAAAATGGATTGGCGGAGAGGAAAAATAGACAATTGCTGCAAGTGGTTCGTGCCTCTCTTTTTGGCATGAATATGCCTCGGTTTTATTGGGGAGAGGCTATGAAATCCACTGCTTATCTAATTAATCAAACACCCTCTTGAGTAATCAACTTTCAGACCCCTATAAAAAAATGCAATCCTTACTTTCAATTCCTCACTTTCCAAATCTTGAACCACAAGTCTTTGGTTGTACTGTCTATGTTCACATTCCAAAGAGCCTATGAACTAAACTTGATCCATGTACAAAACGATGTGTGTTTGTTGGCTATTCTGAGTTTCAAAATGGATATAGGTGTTATGATCCTCAAACCCAAAAACTACAAGTCACTTTGGATGCCTCTTTTCGTGAACCAGAACCTTATTACTATAGGGGGCTTTCTGGACCTTCTCTTCAGGGGGACAGCTATACTGAAGAGAATGTGTTATAAGGAGGTGGAGGAGGAGATGAATTTATAGAGTTAGAAGAAGTGAATGAATGGCTTGAAAATGGTGGTCAGCAAGGCCATAGGAGTATTCCTGAAATTGAGAGTGATGTGTTAGTGCACCCATAAATGACTGCGGATGCACCCGATATGGCAGTCATCAATGCCTTTAGAGTTGCCTATGTCTACACCATCAACTGAAGAATCAACCCAGAATGTTCTTCCTCAGGTAACTTCGAATCCCATTATTGATGAGTCTAACGAAATACATGATTTTGAAAAATGTATTGCTCCCAAGTATTCACAGAGATCAAATAAGGGAGTTCCCAAGAAACATTATGAACCTAATCCAAAAGCTAAGACCAAGTACCCAATTAGCAACCATGTGTCTTCCCATAGATTGTCTCAATCGTATGCATTTACTATTAATCAACTATCCGCTATATCTATTCCTAGTAGTGTGCAGGATGCATTAGCTGATCCAAAATGGACAAAGGCAATGAATGAGGAAATGGAGGCCCTACAGAAGAATGCCACTTAGGAACTTGCCCCTTCGCACGAATGAAAGAAAACAATTGGATGTAGATGGGTGTTCACAGTGAAACTTACCGCAAATGATAGTATTGGTAGGTATAAAGCGAGGTTAGTTGCGAAAGGGTATACACAAAGATTTGGTTTGGATTATCAAGAGACTTTTGCCCCAATGGCCAAGATCAACACAATTCGCATTCTCATATCCATAGCAACTAATCGGGATTGGCCTCTACAACAATTTGATGTGAAAAATGCATTTCTCAATGGAGATTTAGAGGAAGAGGTCTACATGGATTTGCCACCTTGAGTTAAACATAGTTCTTCATGTAGAATTGAAGTTTGTAAATTGAAGAATCATTGTATGGATTGAAACAATCACCAAGAGCTTGGTTTGGGAGGTTTTCTTCTACCATGAAGGCATTCGGTTATAAGCAAATCAATTCAAACCATACTTTGTTTATAAACACAAAGAAGGGAAGGTAACAGCTTTAATTGTGTATGTTGATGATATGACTGTAATAAGAGATGACTCATGCCAAATGAAAGCATTACAAGAGTATTTGGCTACTAAACTCGAAGTGAAGGATCTCAGACAACTCAGATATTTTTTGGGAATTGAGGTTGCTAGATCGAAACGTGGAATTTTCCTTTCACAACGGAAATATGTGCGAGTTCTTTTAACTAAAACTGGAATGCTTGCTTGCAAACCAATAGAAATGCCATAGAGATGAATCATAAGCTTGGAATATTTCCAGATCAAGCTCCAACAGACAAAGGTCGTTATCAGAGGTTAGTTGGAAGATTAATATATTTGTCACACACGAGGCCAGATATAGCTTATGCCGTGAACGTGGTAAGCTAGTTCATGCATGCACCAAGTGAGGAACATATGAATGTAGCATATCGGATCTTAAGATGCCTGAAGAATGCTCCAGGAAAAGGACTGCTATTCTCAAAAAATGATGTTTCGAACATTGAAGGATACACGGACTCTGATTGGGTAGGGAATCAAACTGATAGAAGATCCACATATGGGTACTTTACTTTTGTTGAAGGTAACCTTGTAACCTGGAGGAGCAAAAAGCATAAAGTTGTGGCGAGATCAAGTGCAGAAATTGAATTTCGTGGTATGACTCATGGTATATGTGAGTTGTTATGGATCAGAGGTGTATTAAAACTTGGGAATTGAATATAAACAAGCTATGACTCTTCATTGTGATAACAAGGTAGCCATTCAGATTGCATAGAATCCTGTACAACACGATCACACCAAACATGTTGAAGTTGATCGTCATTTCATCAAGGAGAACCTCGATCACAAGACCATACATTTTTCATTTGTCAATTCTGAAAGTCAGTTAGCCGATATGCTCACATAAGCAGTTTCAGGAAGGGTGTTTCATGGTATAATCGACAAGTTGGTCATGATAGATATCTATGCTCCAACTTGAGGGGGAGTGTTTGCGTGAGCTATATGTGAGGTGTAATATATTAGACTGATAATGTAATCTGTAATTATTCCTAGAAATCTGGTAGTGCTCACCAGTCTTGTATTTAAGTATAGGAATATTTAGTTTACCTTAGAATAGGTTGTTTCCTTTCTTGGAGGATATACTTGTATCTATATATTGCCTTCTAACTTGGAGAAGGATGATGTGAAAGAATTATTTTCACAACATTACTCTGTTTAACATGAACATGTAGATAGAATTGACTTAGACATGTTTTGCACATGTAGAGAGAGTCTGGTAAATCACTAGAGACGGTCTGGTGTTTACATTTGATAAAACATTAATAAAGATTTTGGGTTAAAAAAATAATAATCAATAAATAAAACATTAATAACAACAACAACAACAACAACAACAACAATAATAATAATAATAATAATAATAGGATTATACAATAATATGAGAAATTGAAATATTAAAATATTCGCATTTAATCTCGAAAAAAAAATTTGGGTCGGGTTGTTACAATGCCCTTCCTAGGTTTTACATTGCGACTGACAAAGGCCGCCAGAGTCAATGTGCAACTCACACTGCCAAGAGCACCTTAAACATCTCTAGACAACACCATCTTGCTCTCGAGTCCGATCAACCACCACATAGACGTAAATGATGCTCAGTATCAAAGTCCAAAAATGTTGTTGTTGAGATTGAAAATTTTTGTGTATTGTTGATCACTATTTTACACGCTTCTGCGATGCTAAAAATCATATGATTGTACTAGTTTATTGTTTATATTTTCATTCTTGGGTCTATATTACATGGGTTGTGAGATCTTTGTTGTTGGTCTTTGGTTTGTTGAAAATCGGATCTAATAAATTTTTGCTTGTTGTCCATTTAATTTCCCATGTTACTTGGATTGAGAGATTTGTTGTTGTTGGTCTCTAGTATGGCCCCATGCCTCTGTTGCGTGTATTGTGTAGTTATCATGGTTGGTGTTTGGTTTGGGTTTTAGGTTGAGCCATTGAAGTATAGGTTGTAGTTTTGCAAGGGGCTTGCTGTAGGCTGGGAGTTGTAACTGGTTGAGGAAATGTTGGTTGGTAGTTGTAGTCAACAAGATGATGTTATGGGAGTGCGAAGTTAAGTTGTGGGTGCTTTGCCTTGTGCCGATTGGGTTTGTGATGGTATGGTTGCTCTTGGATGTAAATGGTGTTATAAATTTCATGTTTTATTCTTGTTATTGCCGAGTTATGCTTGCTGGGGGCTTTTCCTCATTCGCACTATTTTTCAGCCCTTAAATAGTTGTTGGAATTTCTCCCATTTGCATTGATTTACAACTTGTAAATGCTTTTTGGAATTTCCCACGCTTCACTATTTTTAAGTATGTAAATGCTTGATAGAATTTCTTACGTTTGGGGTGTTTATAACATGTAATTCTTTATTGGGTTTTTATCATTAAACTATTTTATCACATGTGACTATTTGCCAAATTTCTTACCATCGGATTATAATATAGCATGTAAATTTATTATGAAATGTTGCTGGGTTTAAGGGTTAAAATGGATTATTTTAGGTCCAAGCAGTGTGCATGTAAATGTTGCAAACAAATAAGTTTAACGTGTGTGTGTGTGAGTATCATGATCCCAAGCCAAGATTGGGCATTATCTTGGTGGAGCTCTTATAATCAGTTGAGAGCGCATACTACTAATTGATGTCTCCTGAGTTGTAGTTGGGAGACAATGGTCTCGAGTGAGACGGTAACACTCTCGGGTCAAAGTTGTGGTCTTTCTGATGGAGAATGCCAGAGGACGTTGTGGTCTAAGATGGGGACGCAAAACCAGTCATCTCTTAGAACAAGTCAAAAGCACAGTCATTACCCATAGTGTAGCAAAGAGAGTCAAGGTGTGTGGATGGTTCATCTAGATAAGACCGTGGTCCACACATTAATAAACTATATGTTTTAAATATGTTTTTTGTAGCAAAGAGAGTCAAGGGTTTTAAGTTTGTTTTGTAGAAGCCCATTTTCCTTCTTTATTTTGTTCTTTAGTTGTGTTTTGGCCCGTGTAGAGTCCGGTTTTAACCTTTTCTTACTATGGGCTGCCCATGTGGAGCTCTATTTCTGAAACAACAGAGAAAATAATATAAGGCCCAGCCACAATGTTCTATGCGACACCATTTTATGCACTAAGGGGGTCAAAAACCCCAAATGCTTTCTTCTCTTCTTCAACCCATCTCTCCCGTGCGCCGCACCACCCCAACCTCCCTCTCTTTCTCTTTTCTCCTCTGCACCTGTGACCATGTGTAACACCCCCACTTTCTTACCCCATTAGGTTAACTCTTAGGTTAATCCTAGATCTTTGAAGGATAGCTCGCTTACTTAGACGGATGCTGACTTTCGTTAGGCAAGCATAGTTCAAATTCTTTCTTCGAACTTTGATTCAAATTTTCCTTCTTTGATCATTCATTTCTAGTATTCATTAGCCATACTTGCATTTTTATTGAGCCTTAGTACATGTCATTTTGTGTGATGACAAGTCAAACCTTAAAACAGTTTCATTTGGCAACCATGTGTACTTTCTGTACAATGGACCAAAAAACCCTTAGCCCATACTATTTTCAATGATGATTTTGTCTTTAGTTCTATGAATATTTCTGTGAAAAATCCTTAAAGTTGATTTTGGAAAACCCTAGCCGAAACCCTAAATATTTTCAAAATGTCAATTTTGCCCTTGGGAATTTCAGCCAACCCTTATTTAGTTTATTTTATTTTATTTCTATTTAGGCCACCTCTCAACTGCCCAATTACCACCGTTTGAGCCACCATAAAGGGCACTTGATTACACTTTGCCTAGGCACTAGAAACCAAGGGAGAAAGACTAGAATAAGACAAAATTGCTAACCCTTGCCCAAACCCTAACCACCGGTCATTAAGGGCTTAAGCCCTAGTATTAATTACACCACATTTTCTCTCTCCACCACCCACATGGCAACTCTCTCTCTCTCTCTTCCCCTTTGGTTGATTCTCTTACAACCTAGACACCATTATGCTAACCTACATGGAGAAGCTAAGCTTGAGAGGCATCATGAGCCACCACCCAAACTACCCAATGAGGAAGCACCCATGCCCAGTGCCACCTTCACTTCTTGGGCTATATAAAGCCCTCTTCACCTCACTTCACTTCACTTCCTCTCTTATCTCTAAGTGTTCTTGAGTGTTCTTAAGTGTTCTTAGAGTTTGAGTGGGAAGCTTCAAGGGCTCCAATCTTTGTGAGTTTCCTTATTATTTTTATGTTTAAGGTGTTAGTAGTTATTTTTAAGCATGAGGACCCTTAGTAGTCGAGTTGCATATTTAGGATAGGGTTAAGATTAAATGCATTTTTTAGGAAATTAGCTATGGCATGATTAATTATGGTATAGTTTGATCATAGGATTATTTACGGAGGCTTAGATTAAGATGAAAAACATGTCATGACTAGTTTTAAGTTCTATCTTGTTTTGATCACCAAAGCATGAATGGTTCAACTTTTATCATGCTTAATTTGAGGAAATTAGTTTATTTTACCTAGGGTTGAAATGTGACCAATTAGAAAGCCTTCTGATTGTGATAAGAAGAATGCATAATTTAGCATGTCATTGGAGATAGGATCATATCATGCATCAATATTTAGGTTTAGTAAGCATTTGAGGATTTCATTTAGGCATGATTAAGTGTTTGGATCAACTTGCTCAAACTTAGGATTAAAGTATGTCCGGGAGGATTTTAGTGAGCATGTTCCTTTAAGGATTTTTGCTTCACATGCATTCATAGGGATCATTAGTGAGTTTATTTAGGCAACGACTAGAGTGCATACCATGCATTTCTTGAGATAGGTTATCGAAGTTTCAAAAGTTTAGATAGCATGCATCATTTAGACATCTAAGGGCTTTTTCGTAATTTCTCTTTTCATGTCACTATTTATTTTCCCTTAACTTAGTTAGATTCTAACTTAGCATAATTTATTTCACAGCCAGTACTTCGCTTACAGCTCCAGTAGTCTGTAAGTTCGCCTCTAACTTAGACCTTGATCGATTATTTATGAATTATTAATAAATGTCATTTTTTTAACTGTCATTTTTATAACTGTCATTTTATCATGAACTGTCATATAATTTGTTTGCATTCGAACATCATTTTGTGCCACTCATATGCATTTCATGAAAATCATTCTTTTTCGAAAACCTTTGCATGGAAACTATTTTGTCACAACCCCAAAGGCTAGGATGGGGAAGTATCCTAGTAGAAATCCTCTGTCCACTCATGAATGATTAAATATGGAGTGGTAGCCCCTGGGTTGACGAAGAACAGTCAATAGACTTTGAATGAGTTCTTTTTTAAAGAACGCCAAAGCGAAATCATACATTACGGCACCTAATGCTGGTGGGTGTACATGTTTTGATTTTTACGATGTTTTGTTCTATTACCAATGCATTGAAAACGAATCTATAGACAACGTAATTTCAACATGAGTTGTACTACGGTCACCGGCAGGTACTCATAGTGCATATGGGGAACTATGACGATACCACATGTTACGTTAATTCCACAATTTTATAATGAAAGGTCAAGTTTTATGATGAAAATGAAATTATGTTCTCTGTAAGAAACGTGCATAAAAAATCTATTTCCTTGAAAAATTTGAATGGGAGACAAATACACTTTTTTATAGCTTTTGCATAGATTTTATGTTTATCATTCTTCATGCATAGTCTATCTTTGTGCAAGTTGGTTGTTTAACTTACTAAGATTTCAAGTGAATCTCATCTCTTGTGGACCCACTATCATTTCATTCGAAATGATAGAAGTTGTAGATGCAGATGGACTCAATGGACCAGTGGATCAAGAGGATTGAGGAGAAACCAAACGTTGATAGGTGACTTGATCTTATTATGATATTTCTAGGCCTAACCTTTCGTGCTATAGAATGCATGAATCAACTGGTTTAGATCGTTTTGGGGAACTAGATATTTTGTATTAAGATTAAGCTACCTGATGTCTTGAAACTTATAGTTCATTCTATATTATTGGGATGATTTAATTATTCTGGTATAAGTTCATTATCACCCTTATTTTCCATTGCGATTATTACATGTTGTTATTTGCATTTTTATGATGCATTGCATATTAACTATTAGGTACGGGGGTATGTAATCTTGTATTGCATGTCCCAATGCTCTAAGTCTTCGTTACATCCCAAGTAGAGGTTTGGGGGCATCACACTGTAGCGCCATCCTCACCCGCCACCATCTCACCTCCACGTGTCGATGCTACTCCCTTCTCATTTCCTACCACCTGACCACTGTCCGTGTCCCCCAGTTGAAGCCGAACATGAGCAAGAATGACCTCTCTCGACCTTGCAACCACCATTCTACACACCAATCTCACTCGCACACACGTAGATCGACCACTAGCCCCTCCACCATGGCATGTGCACCGTTTTGGTTTCCCCAACCAGGGTGAGGGCTGCTTTTGTCGAGATCGAGCCTCACAGCCTATAAATAGGTCGAGCCTCTACCACCTCCAGCACAACCTCAACCTCTCATCTCCTTCTCGATCTCAACCTCCACACCGAGATCTAGCTCTCTCTCCCTCTCAGATTCTCGCTCTCTTTCATTTAGATTTTCTCTCTCTTAGGGTTTTCGCTACCACCAACCACCATGGGCTCCTATCTTTCCTGATCCTCTATTTTCACTAGATTTATCTTCGCCTTGTTCCTTACTGTAACACCTCTCTACCTCAGCCCAGACCGCCATTATACACGGTGCTAGCCGCTGCCTCCTTAGTCATGCTCCTCCCCTCCAGACGCTAATACAGTAATCTCCTCCACCTCTCGAGTTGCCTTTTTTTTCCTATCACCTGTTCAAAATTTGATGTTTTTACTTTGTCAATCTGTGCATTGACACGTACACACACATGCACAGATGCTCTCTAAATTTGAGAGTAACCACCATAACCCATGGTTTGGGACTCAACCCTGTGATAATCCAGAAAATTTCCCTTTTGCATTGTAAGTGGTTCTCAAACTAAATTTCAAATTACTCGTAGTTGGAAAATTTGTGAATTTGTGTTGTGCAGTTTGGTTGGAAATTGTTGATATGTAGTCGTGGGCAGTGAAGCGTTGGGAATAAATTGTAGTGATTGTGAATCTGCGGCCAAGGGCCCTATGAAGCGTTGGGAACAAAACTTGAAGCTGCTGTGATGTTGTTGTTTGACTTGTTATTAAATTTTTTTTTTGTTTAAATTCATAATTAATGATGTTATTATATCATTCATTTATTAATCGTTGCTTGTCTACATTATAACTGTTCCCTGCCATTAATATTTTCATAATTGTGCTCTATTGTTGTATATGCTGAAATATGAAAGTTTGTGATTTTTCCTGTCAAATGGGAACTTTTTGAGTGCATGCGTACCACAACCCCAAGCTGAGATGAGGCATTATCTCGATGGAGTTCCTCAGGTCACTTGGAAGTGTATAAAACTGAGTGGCGTCCCCTCTGTTGTCGTCAGGTGACAACGGGCTCGGGCAAGGTAGTAATGCTCTTGAGTCAACTTCGTTGCCTCTTGCTAGCAGAGGCTAGAGGATGTCTGGTCACATATACGCAAGGCAGGAGATAGGTATCGCTCGTTACGAAGTCACATGCACGGTCGTTACCCGTTGTGTGATAATGGGAGCCAGAATGTGCAGATGGTCCATAAGGGAGACCATGGTACATACCTTAATCAAATCAATACTTTCAAAACTAAAACGTGATTTTCGAGTGTGTGAGGTCTTGTGTGAGAAATGTGTATATACTAGTATTTGGAAAATTACAATGTTATCATCCTCTTAAATATCTACTTGGTATGATTTTCATATTTCTCCACCTGATTGTATGTTGATTGTTAGTTTTAGTTTTACTTATTGAGATTTTGTGAAATATCACTGAGAAGTCCCTAGCTGCAAAATTGTAGACTTTGATGCAAAAGGAGATTACAAGCAGGGAGGTCCGGCTCCGTCCAGAGAGTGAGGATTGGGGTTCTCCCCTAGCCTTTTGTGATAAGAGTTATTAATATTTGAATTTTTTTAATTTTGTTTGATGGTTGTAATAGTCTTTCATGGGAGTTTTGAGGATTTGTGGCTTATGGGTAATCCCTTGGTGATGTAGCTTTAATTCTGGTACTATTAGAATTATTGATTGTCCTTTTTATTTTTTCATTGCAAATTAAATGCACTCTATTATATTCCATGTATACACACATTTGCTTTCACAATGCACTAAGGGTATATGACCCGAGTGGCCAACATCCCGGCATCGAAAAAGTGTCAAGTGTTTTGAGTTTTATTATGCAGTAAACCTTTGTGTGAAGTTGATTGTTGCTCAGATATCTTGATTTGGTTAAGTTTGTAAGTTAGATACAATCTTTCCTTGCATTAACTACTTGCATATTATCTTTTCTATTGCATGCATATTTGAGTGTTGGTCTTAGTTTCGTTTATTGCGATCTTTTGAAATCTCACATTGGTAGTTCCACAATGGTCCCGCTCTTTGGAACTGTAAATTTGATGATGGTGGAGATTTTGGTGGTAGTTATGGACATGATGATCCAGCACAATATGAAGATTGAGGATCGGGTCCTTTCCCCGCTTGTTATGTCTTTGCGTTTAAATTTCTTGATCAACTGGTTGACTGTAAAAAAATTTATTTAGCTTATAGTTTGGAGACATGTGGCTTACTGATATTGTAGTTGTGATGTTATTAAATTTATTTGATATTGTTATTTAGAATTATTTACAACCCTTTTTTTTATTTTTCCACTACAATTAAATTGTACAATTTCATTTGAGTATGTGAGCACACACCTTGTTATCACAATATGAAAGGGGTGTATGACCCGTGCGGCCAATATCTTGACGTCACGACTTTTGCCAAATCACTAGCAAGCCCAAGGGCATCACAGTAATTGATGTGATTAAGACAAGTTTAGCCACTAGAGTTATTAAATGATTAAATCTACCTCATATCATCAATTTAAGTTTTAGCTTTTGTGTTAACACTCTCCCTCGTGTTGATCAGATTCTCTCTTAATGAGTGGGTCCAACATGTATAATATTTAAGTAAATGGAGTAAAGTGTGGAGTCAGTGTTCGAACTAAGGACCTCTGCTTTGATAATATATAAAATCACCACTTGTCTTAAAAGATTAAACTGATGGAAAGGAGTATATTTAATCATTTTATATTTATCTTAACAAAGAGGAAGAAAACCTATAAACTTATATAACTTGATGTGATACGTCAAATTATCCATTATTTAATAAAAAATGACTTATACACTCCTAAAGTGTGCAACTATTGCGCACTCACTTTAAAAATATTAGTGGATAAGTCTAAGACCCACATTAAAAAAAAAAAAAATCACTTTTTTATGTTGTGATTCCCATTTTTTAGATAGTATACGCAAGACTTACACATCTGAAAACTATATTAAGCATTTCTTTATAATAAAAAGAGTTTTACAATCTAATAAACAAAATCATACTTGAATGTAAATGTAGGTTTTTGTAATTCATTATATAAATAAAATATTTCTCTAATTTTGTCTCTCTTTGATTTTCATTGATTCCAATCTTGCTTAAAAAATTACATATATATATATATATATATATATATATATATATATAGAAAGTGAATTTTTTTTCTCTGACCCTCTTCTAATTAGAGTAACCTTTAGGGGAGATTTGGATAGTAAATTGAGATTAAAGTTGAAAATTGAATAAAATGTTGTTAGAATATTATTTTTTAATATTATTATTATTTCGAGATTTGAAAATGTTGAATTATTTATTATATTTTATATGAAAATTTAAAAAATTTATAATGATTAGATAAAATGAATTGAAATGAATTTAGAAGACTTTTGTATCCAAACCACGGGTCCTTAATTAATTTGTACGTGAGGCTCCTTTTCTCTACTTTCTCCTCTAGTGGGGCGGCTGTAAAATTTGATCTTCACCCACTTTCGATCAGAAAAAGTCTCCAATGTACGTATGATCAGTACTTGATCATGTCCTGGATGGAAGATTTCGCCTTGCGTGACCTTAATTTCATCCCCATCTTTTATATGTTACTCAATTTCAAGCCATTGATCTTTGGAGCTAGCAAATCAGTCCAACATTAATATTGTTTTCCTCCCCTTTTATGGGCCAACTCATATTTCCAACAGTTGCTTCCTCAAAATCATGCTGCCCCCCAACATTCATTCATGTACACTAAATGCCAAAATTTGGACGATTCAGAAAAAACAAGTTGATTGATGATCGAGCAAACAATATTGGGATTATTTTCTAACATCGATCGATGGTAGTACGTACGATGTGATATCTCATATAATGTGTAAGGGTAGGTAGTTATGTCGTATGAAATTTCATATTGTTTGAAAATAAGAATTAAAAAGTTCTTATTCTTTATAATGTCTTAATAAGTCTCCACTTATATCATTAACTAGTCTTTTTAGAATGTAGTATATTGTGGCTGATTGAGCCTTCCATATGATGTGTAAATGTAGATGGTGTATGGGATCGATCCCACATTATTTGGGAATGAGAAGTTTTTACTCTTTATAATGTTCTAATAAAATTTCAATTGTATCATTGACTAGTCCTTTTAGTGTTGGTTTGAATAGTCAAATGAGATGAGATGGTTTTATATGAATTGAATAAAATATTGTTAGAATATTATTTTTTAATATTATTATTGTTTTGGAATTTGAAAAAGTTGAATTGTTTATTATATTTTGTGTTAAAATTTAAAAAAATTATAATGATGAGATGAAACTATCTCTAAATCCAAACTGTACCATATTAGAATATAGGTGGGCCTCATTGAAAGGCATTATTACATACTAGGATTTCAAAACAGTCATGATCTTGAACATTAGGTTGCTAGCTGATGCCTGGAATCTTTGTTGAAATATATATATAAATATATAAACTTGTTGTCAGTTTTTAATTTGTTTTCTAGGTAAAATTGATGATCTTGACAGTTAACTGGTCCGGACAGAGCGTTAGTTATAAAGCTCGGAACATGTGCTGCATGCAACTAACTCTTTTCCAGACGAAACATTGGAATTAGATGCACCGTTTTATATGGAAGTACGTGAGTTTCCTTTGAATGTTTGGTCGATCGTCACAAGCATTAAGAGTCAACAAACTTTTGAATTACGTTATCCGGCCACTAATATTTTTGTGATCACAATTAAACGACTACTGGATGTCACAGCACACCAATTTATACTTAAATATACGAATACTTTTGAGATCGTAAATTAATTAGCTAATTAATTTGTTTAATGATAAATGCTATAAGCTGGAAGTCTTACACCACACACATCTATTTAACCAACATGTGATTTTTTATTTTTATCATTTTATTTAAACGCATGCACACATATTTAAGCATTAAGGTCGAAGATCGAATAAAAATAACAAATCACATGTTAGTTAAGTAGAGGTATATATATGGCGTAAGGTATGACAATATGTGACACTATCCGTAAACCCAACACGAATATATCATGTAAGGCTTCTATATATAATTCTTCTTATTTAATTAATATACTTGGTGATCATTTAAAAAAAATAGTATTACAAGTTTGGAGTACTAGCTAGTACTACTCCGGATATAATTAATTAATTATTTATTTACTTTTGCATAACATTCAGAATTGGGTTTAATTTCCTGATCCCGCCTCATGATGTTCTTTCTATAAGTAAAATATAACATTTCCTCGTACATGTTTGTATAGTTTTGTCCATTCCAACGATATCTCACAAAAAGTTCATCTGTTTTTCAGTGTTTAAAATAAGATACAAAACATATATAGTATGTCATCTTAATTTAGTCTACGATTTGTGCAGCCTCAATCTACAAAAAACTGACCAATAACATCCTATTATTACAATATATAGATAGAAAAAAATATGTGAAAAGAGAAATGATTTGTACAAATCTCAAATAGACAAGTCTCCCATAAATTTTTATAAAAATATAGACCCTAACTTCAGTGGCAGACCCATGCCCCCCCACCCAAAAAAAAATAACATTTTGAAATCATAAAATACCCCCTATATTTTATACATAATTCTACAAATATAGAAAATTGCCCCCTAAAAAAATTAATAATCTCTATATGCTCTATATGCTCTATAATGTCTCCCTCCAATTTTTTTTTATAGTCCCAAAATTTTGTTTAATTCCTATATATTATCTATTTTCAAGGTCGATGTGGCTTCTCCAAAATTAAAAATAAAACTAAGGCTCGGTTTGGATTGAAAGGGGCTCTCAACCCAAACTATAAAAGAACTGCTTATTTGTGACCAGTTATTTCTTGCGAAAATGATTATTTCTTGCCAAACTGAGTCTGTTTTTGTGGCAAATAGTCATTATCGTCGTAAATTTCCACATAAAATATAATAAAGAATTCAAAATTTTCAAATCTCAAAATAATAATAATATTAAAAAATAATATTTTAACAATATTTTATTCAACTTTCAACTTTTATATCAACTCACTATCCAAACCTAACTTAAGTCTAGGAGAAATAATAGACTTTTCAATATGGATCCCAAATTTTTTTGTTATATAATATTGAGTTTCTTAATATGGAATCCAAAGTGAAAATACATGAAAAATTAGTTAAATTCAATGATCTATATGAAAAATAGTTTGTAGTTATGTGTTTATGATTTTTCAATCTCTTTTTAATTTACATAAGAGAAATGATATTTGCAATCCTAGGATGTGCAAACTTTGTCCTCTCATTTGAAAAATGTAGGTAAATCTATGACCCACATGAAAAAAAATATATTTTTTAATGGTGGACTCTCACTTTTGGTTTCAAAGGGAGTGCATAGAGCTTGCACACCCTAAAACAGTATTTAGCATTATTCTTTCCATAAATGTGTCATATAGTAGAAAAGTTAGCCCCCCTTGACACAATTGGTGGTTCTGCCACTGCTACTTCAAGAATTGTAAGAAAAACTATTCTTTATTAGTGCGCGGACTCATTTTTTTATAAAATACTTGCACAAAACTTATCTATTTAATTAGAGTTTATACCTAGTATTATTTTTTTTTTTTTTTATCTTTTGAGGTATAAGTTGTCAATTTTTATAGATTGGGTGAAAAGTGTAATATTCTTCCTTTAAAAAAAAAAAAAGTGTAATATTCTCCCCTCCAAAAAGGAAAGAAGAGAAAAAAGAGAATCTAATTAGCCCTATGATTAATTATGTTACACAGAGCTTTGTTATTCATAAGCTCCACACACCACAATTTCTTTTATTTTTTTATTTTAAAATTTTTTTTAATTTTTTTTTTTTTGGTTTTATTCTTCTTAAAATAATAGAATTATTCTACTCATCATCCATATATCACACATTTGGTAAGAGAAAAAATTAAAAAAATAACAAAAATGATGGTGTGTGGTGTGTGAGGCTTATGAATATAATTTTTCTTTGGTATATGCATACTGAATATATACTACGTAGCATTACCAATTAAGATGATCAGCTCTAATACCACTTATTATGACCTAATTAATTAAGTGCTAACCACAATATATATCTACTTTATGCCAAAAAATATTAGTCAAAAATATTATAGAAACCCCAACTTATTTAATATATTATAATTGATGGCTACATATATCCCAATTCCATGTGCTAAAAACCCAATCCGACACAACAATATTGTAGAAAACACTTAGGTAGGAGTTGAGATCGTCTTATCTTATCTCAAAATTTTTTATAATTTCATTCCCAAATATCACTCAAATATAAAACACTTTTCAATTTCAAATCTTTAACTTTTTTTATCTAATCATAACCTAGTCAATTACAATTTCCCAAAGTACTTCTAAACAAAATACAGAAAACAATACAACTTTTTTAAAATTTCAAAGTAAAAATAATATTAAAAAAATTATACATTCAAGCAATTTTTAATATTTCTATTCAAATCTTCCTCACTTCTTTCACAAAACCTAATAAAATATCTTAACTCAAATCATTTCATTACCAGTTACAGAATTTTCATTTCATCTCATTTTCCAAACATGCATGGCTTTAATCTCACAAGCCATCTATCTATTGTGAGTCATATCATGATATTAATCTAGGGTAAGGGACCAAATAATATATATGTCATTATTTTGGTGAAAAAAATTGATCTCCCATTTAATTGGGAATTCCAATCCAGGATATGCAGAATGTTGATTGGCAAGCTAGACACGTATACACCATATAAAATAGCCATCATCTCGCGGTTAAAACACACCAAGTTGATGTCAATTTGATAGGCTAATTCACACAATACTTCCTTCATCAGTTTTTAACAAATATGAATGCTTTTTCGTTTCAAATCAATATATATATATATATATATATCCCCATGTAATTACTACTATGAACCAAGGAAATGGTTATATGTTAATTCACATCTTTTTTTCCGTTACTATACTGATAAATTTCCTTTAATTTGTATTTGCTACTTAGCTCAATACAAATATTCCTTTTGAGATAAGATAATCTTGCCAGCATGCGTGCCTTCGTGTGGTTGCTTACGAATGTGTGGTTGATCAGCTAGATAGATTCTGTGTTAAGAATATAATATAAATAATTAAATATATTTTTTCTCATCAGTTAACTTTTTCTTCGACTAGTGGTGATTTTACACCTTTACTGCATGCACGCATGCTTGGGGAATATGCATGCCAAGTTTCGCTCATTGATCAAATGAGCACCAAACGTGACTTTTGGATGGCCAAATATATATGCACCATGCATGCATGTATGTGGAATCCGGTCCGTGCGTGACAGAGTATAGTATAATGTGCATTTTAGTCAAACACACAAAAGAAATGCCATGTCGTGTCACAATATCCATGAACTGTGAAAAGATTTATATATGGAGTGATCAGCAGATCGAGTGCGTACTACTGCTCTCTCTGTGTTGTGCTTCCTATTTTAATTAACAGATATATATATATATATATAAATTTTAGACATAAACTTTATATTTTGTACACTCACTTAAAAATATTTTATTTTATTTTTTTAACCACGTAATAAAAATAATTTTAGATATATTTGTAATTAAAATAGGATAAAAAAAATAAAATGATATATTTTTAAATAGATCTACAGAGTGTGAAGTTTATAAATAGAACTGCTCATATATATATATATATATAAAAATAGTGTTATCCATATGTTTCAAATCTTGTACATCCACTTAAAAATATATTATTTTATTTTTTTAATTAAGTAATGAATGATTCTATATTTTTATAATTTATTACTTAATTAAAAAATAAAATAATATAATTTTAAATAAATATCAATAAATTGAGAGTTATGTTTAGAATTTTTCAATATTAAATATCGATCTTTCTTTCAAATTGGAATCCCCATGCGAGTTTGATCTCTAACTGCGCGCAAAACCCTAGATAAAAGCTTGCAGCCATTAATGGACCTTAAATATTGTACGGTAATAGATATCGTTGGTAGTTGAAAAGACAGACATAATAGATAAATAAATCAACTAATAAGAACGTCCTCAATTGTCAACGACTTACCGTTTTAGTCAAATACGCTTCACAGAAAATATTACAGTGAACTGCACTTTTGGAGCAAGTAATAATCGAAACAAAGAAAACTTTACTTTACAAGCCGAGTCATTTGAAACTGCAGTCAAATACATATTTTCCAGTTCAAAGCTGCATATATTTAAACTAAGTACTAGTAGGTAATACGTATAATACATATAGAGAGAGAGACTAAGAAAATACATGCAATCTCTCGCCATATATAGGTTCTTTCTCATGATGCTATAACTCCACTGTCAAAATACGTGAGATAAGCAACTGGATGTTATTTCTAGCTAGTCTCCTGATCACGTCTAGCACCAAGTGATCATATATATACACACATATATAAAATATACATATATATATATATATATATATATATATATATATAATGTTTTGATAGAAAAGGCCATGGAGGCCAGGAACTGCAGTTAATTTTTTTTTTCAAGTTTTCTATGCTTTGCTCTCTTCCACACGAGTGCTTGGAGTGCTTAGGGTAAGATCAAGATTCAAGTCTGGCAGCTTAGATGCCTGATTCTTGGAGGACAGGAACTTCGATTTTGCAGTAGTACTACTACAAGAAGAAATTTCTATCCTTGCCAGCTGATAATTATGTGGTTTATTGGGATCAATTCCCTTTTGTATTAACTTTTTCCTTATATGAGAATTCCAGTAGTTCTTTACCTCGTTGTCTGTCCTTCCCGGCAATCTTCCGGCTATCAGTGACCATCTGTATCAATTATCAATCTACTTATTCTTAAATAACTTGTTTTGAAAACTATCAATAATCTTTTCAGAATAAGAAGTTTGAACGGTAATTAATATCACCGAGAGGAAATCCCCCAATCTTTTCTGGTTTATTTTGAACAAATTATCCAAGTTTTAGAAATGATTTGGAGAAAAAATATGCTATATATATATCCCACCTGTTCCCTAGAAGTGTATGAAGCCTGATGATCAAGTCCTCCTCATCTTCACCAAAGTTGCCGCGTTTAAGACCTGGCTTTAGATAATTTATATATCTCAGTCTGCAACTCTTACCACAACGAGGCAACCCTAATGATCAACAGAAAAACAAAATATCAGACCAATTAGCCAAAGGCTCCTTTTTCCCCCCTTTTTTTAGCTTAAATCCTTATGGCTTTGTATGATCATCATCATCGTCTACGTACGTACGGGATAACCATAATTTTATTTGTCAAAAGCAAGAACAGAAGCAAAAGGAGGAGGAGAAAAGCATTAATAACAGCAATAATAAGAACGTCGGAAGAGAAGACCAGCTTTAAAGCATGCTGTCACATGGATTAATGCATAGCTCGAAAATTTACCAAAAGATAATTCAAAGGAGAGAGAGAGAGAGAGGTACCAGCAGCCTTAGGAATTGAACGCCAGCAACCTTCACCATGTTTTAGGATGTAATCAATGAGTTTCTGGTCTTCCTCCCGGGACCATGCTCCTTTGTTAGTCTCTCCCTTGTCACAGCAAGGTTTCCTCATTGATATTTATGTCGAGTACCCTACAGCTAGAAAATCATAGACGATGAAAGCGTGCACGGAAAGAGAAGAACCCTAAATTAGAAGGAGCCAAGATCGAGGAGGAGAATCGAATAGTGGCGGGGGTTACTCCTGAGTACTACCCCTGAGGGTTAGATATATGTAAAGTGCAACTTTAACTTTTGACTTGGACTGGTGGTTTTCCCTGTGCTCGATTGGTACCGGTGAGTGAGTGAGTAAAGTATTAGGTGTGTATATATATATATATGTGCGGTAAGCGAGTGTCGTTGGTTGCTCCCAGCTCCCTCGTACCCACCCTTTTATACCTTCTTCTTCTTCATCTTCTTCCTCTAATTTTCTTTTTCTGTTTTTTGGATATACATATATATAAATATATATATATATATATATATCTTCTTATATATATAGCTGGAATACATAATATTCCAAATTGATCTACTCGTTGTCATTTCTTCACTTTTTAGGGTATAGCTATATATATATATAATTGCGTGATGATCTTGAGAAAATTCCATGCGCACAGTTTTCAGAGAATATATAATTTTGATTTTAGCTATTTTCCATATTTATTGTCAAAAATATATTTACTTTCCATATATATATGTATATTATATATAGTTTCCGATTTAATTTGGACCATATTTTAAAAAAAATACTGATTATTAATGGAGAAAGTTTTTCTAGTTTTTTGTAAATAATATTTCTTTTTGCTTGGGTTTAATTCTCTTGTTTTCCTTCAATTCGTAAACAGTACTGTCACATGATGTCACTGATTTGGTCATAACATATTTACCACCAAATTACATAGCTATATTCATAGGGTTTTGGAATAAAATCAACCTGAGCGAAGAACTATTTTCAAAAGTTGAAAACGATTGAAGGTCAGATGATCATCAAATTCAAGAACCAATATAGTTAGGTGGGCCCCCAAAGAAATTTTGGGAGAAAAGAAAGTAAGGTGTTTTCTTTTTGTAACTTGATATCTCAAAAACTGAAAAAAAAAAAAACTATTAAGGAAATGATTCCTAATAATATAATTTCCTATAAAAATCTGTATGCTTTCCAAAAGCAGAAACAACTCCCTAGTAAATAAAAACCCGTAAACCAGTGAACCAGTCTGAATCAGATCGATTCGGTCTAATACCGGTTTCATCTTTTGAAAAATCGGTCAGAGTTGGTCTGATTATGATTTTTGCTCTTCTAGCATCGGACCAAATTAAACCAGACCGGTTCATATATATATATATATATATATTTTATATAAAATAATTTTATATTATATGTTAAATTGCTAGTTAATATAAGACTAAGTTCTAAAATCCTATTACTCATAATAATCAAATAACATAAAATTAATATAACATTTGATATAACATAAAATTAATGTTATAAACCTTAATATAATATTTGATATAACATTAAAAAATTTAATTTTATAACATCAAATTAATATAACATAAAATTTTAAACTTAAACATGAACATTTGTTTGATCACATATTCTTAATATAAACTATATATATCTCAAGGATAAATACAATTTATGGCATAATAAATTATAATATATATTATTTTTCATAAATACATTTCTAAACATTTTATCATATACACTCATATAAAAAGTATATGTAACCAACGTATAATATATTATCACTAGCATATACCCAACCACTAGCATATTAGTTATTATCACTAACATATATAAATTATAAATAAGTTTGACACTAACGTATTAATAGTTAAATATCTATTAGTATTAGTAGATCACTATTAGTAATCCACTATATATAAATAACTATATAAATGGAGATAACTATATTATTATTAGTATTAGTATTAGTATAGTATATAATATTAGTATTAGTATAATATTATAGTATAGTATTTGTAGCAGATTTTTGTTATAACAGATTTTATATTTTTATAACAGATTTTTCTATATCAGATTTTTTGTTATAGCGGATTTTATATTTTTATAGCAGATTTTTTATGGCACCATATTTTTTATATGGCAGCATGCAGTTTCTTTATGGCAGTTTTATTTTATTTTTTTAATTTTTTTATGGTAGATGATCAAAACCGGACCAAACCGAACCGGAATCGGTAAAATTGAAAGTACTGGTTTAAGGGTATAACCGTATCAGTTTTTCAAAACTCAAAACCGGTGTATATCGGTTCGGTTTCAAAATTTGTTCAAAACCGGACCCGTTACACCCCTGGCTACTCTCTACCCCTTAGTGCCTTACACTATATATAATTTAAAAAAAAAAAATTAAAGGGAGAAAATTAGGAAACTCACTGATCTAGTACTATTACTAGTACTTTCTCTTAGAACAACCTGATAAGGACACATGATAAATAGCAAGCAAGCTTATAAGCGTTGTCACAACAAGCAAGCTAGCTACGCTTAGGTCAAATATCGATCCAAGAAGGTCTACACCAAACACTTGTTCTTCTTCTGATCATCAATTGAATTGTGCGGGTATCATGATCAGTTCGAACACATGAGTCGAGTCGCAGGCCAAGCCATGCCATGCATATAAATAGAGGTACTCCAATTAGAGATGATCAGCCATGCATATCATGCCAGCCTTAAAAATATCATCTCTGGCCGACGAGGAGGATGGCTTTTCATGATGCACTGTGCATGGGTATTGTATATGCATATATGGGCCGAGTATTTGAATTGGGTGCATGGTAGCTAGCCAGCCAATGATTTTTTGGGTTTGGCTATGTGAGATTTTGGAGGTGGTACTCCTAGCGGCCTCATGACCAACTCGATCCAGTACGTACTAGTGAAGATTTTTTTGGCATCTCATAGCTTGGGTTCTCAAACAAATTTTAGAAAATGAAAATAATTTCTAGTTGTATCATTAGAAAATTAATCATTTATATATCAAAGAACCAGAGCTTTTCCTTAATGATATATTTTTATTTGAGTTGAAATGGGATATATGTTGGTCATGGCTGTAGTATTATATATGTATGTTTTTATTGAAAACTATTTTTTTTTATAAAGAAATGATTTGTACAAGCCAATCCAAATAGACAAGTCACATGCAAGCCCTTGTAAAAAAGTAGACCCCATTTTAAAAAGTGTAAAAAAAAAAAAAACTATTAGCATTACTCTTATATATATATATATATATATATAAACAAATAAATATTACAATAACTAGTCAAATAGTGCTTGGATCAAAGGATGGTACATTAATGGGGGATCCTTTCCACTGTAGAAACAAGGAGAGAATGAAAGGGGAGAAGAAACGGAAATTAAAGCTTCCCATATGAAGGGAGTATGCATGCATCATCACTTTTTATCAGATCATGATCATTATCATTGGATCTTGCACTACGAGGAACATATATATATATATATATATATATATATATAAAAGAGATGTTCCAATTGGGATGACTTTTGGGAGCAAGTGGATGGCCTGGATAATAGGGCTAAATTGCCAGTCTGATTAAAAAAAAAAGAAGGAAGGGTCTCCATCAAAGTTTAATCAAAGAATCTGAGGAACTAGGTGTTGGGGAAATCAACACAGCGGAAGGGATAAAAGTGGTAATAAAAGAGTACACTCATGCACTCAGTGACACCAAAAATTTAACGTGGTTCGGCAACTGCCTACATCCACAGAAAATAGCTTCACTAATAAATAGTGGAACACAAGAAAATATTACAGAGGAGGAGGATCACACTCCACTCAACTCAACTCTCTTCTTTTCTCTCAGAGCTCTCTCAGCTCTCTCTCTTTTCTTTTCTTCTTTGGGTGTATGAGACTCTCGCCAGAAGCCTCAATTTATAGATGCATTGTTTTACGTATGAATGCATTTATTGTTGCATTCAATGGACAGTTGAGAGTTGGGCGTTAGGGGTTAAGCAGCAAGCAGTCATTGTTGACTGCTTGCTTGGGCAGGAATTTCAACAATTCTCCCCCTCCATGCCCATTTACCTAGATGCTCTCCATCCCAACTATGTCTCTGCATAGCTCAAGCTTCTCACTTGTAACCACCTTCGTCAGCATGTCCGCTGGATTCTCTTTCGTATGGATCTTCACAAGTTTCAACAGCTGTTGTTCCATCGCTTCGCGTATCCAATGATAGCGGATGTCAATATGCTTGGTGCGGGAGTGGTACATTGAATTCTTGCTCAAGTCTAGAGCGCTTTGACTATCACAATGTACCTTGTAGTCTTCTTGACTAACTCCTAGTTCTTGGAGAAAACGCTTCATCCACAACATCTCTTTCCCAGCTTCCGCTGCGGCAATGTACTCTGCCTCTGTTGTGGATAAAGCAACACACTTCTGCAGCTTGGACTGCCAAGAGACAGCTCCTCCTGCAAAGGTGAAGAGAAATCCTGAAGTAGATTTCCTGCTATCCAGATCTCCTGCCATATCTGAATCTGTATAGCCTTCCAAAACTGGTTTAGCTCCCCCAAAACACAAGCACATATTCGATGTACCTTTCAGGTACCTGAGAATCCACTTGACTGCTTCCCAATGATCCTTTCCTGGATTTGAAAGGAATCTGCTCACCATGCCTACAGCATGAGCAATATCTGGTCTGGTACAAACCATTGCATACATCAGGCTTCCTACTGCTGAAGAGTAGGGGATTGCTTCCATTTCTTCAATCTCTTTCTTTGAAGAAGGACACGAGCTCTTGCTCAATTTGAAGTGGTTAGCAAGTGGAGTATTGACTGGCTTAGCATCTCCCATGTTGAAACGTCTAATGACCTGTTCAACATATTTTTGTTGTGATAGCCACACCCTTTTGACTTTCCTATCACGAACAATCTTCATGCCCAAAATTTGTTGTGCTGGGCCTAAGTCCTTCATGTCAAAGGACTTAGATAGTTCCTTCTTTAGTTTGTTAATCATGGACCTATCCTCACCAACGATTAACATATCATCAACGTAAAGAAGGAGTATGACAAACTTGTCATTCTGGAACCTTCGAACATAGACACACTGATCTGCAACAAGTCTCTTGTAACCATGACTCATCATGAATGAGTCGAACTTCTTGTACTATTGCCTCGGCGCTTGCTTGAGGCCATAGAGACTCTTCTTCAGCCTGCAGACTAAGTGATCTTTCCCTGGAGCTGCAAACCCTTCTGGTTGCTCCATATAGATCTCCTCCTCCAAATCTCCATGGAGAAAGGCTGTCTTCAAATCCATCTGTTCGAGTTCCAAATTCAAGCTGGCTACCAATCCGAGTATGACTCGGATCGACATCATTTTCACCACTGGAGAAAATATCTCGTCAAAATCGATTCCCTTCTTCTGCTGGAATCCTTTGACAACCAATCTGGCCTTGTGCTTCATCAGCTTTCCTTGGCCATCTTTCTTCAGCTTGAACACCCATTTGTTCTTTAGGGCTTTCTTTCCTTCAGGAAGTTTCACCAACTCATAGGTTTGATTTTTCTGCAAAGAACTCATCTCTTCTTGCATTGCCTGCACCCATAGGCTTCTATCAGCATGAGTTTGAACTTCCTGGAAGCTCTCTAGCTCCCCCTCATCAGTAAGCAGAATATAGTCTGATTCCGGATATCTCCTCGACGGAATCAGTAGGCGGCCTCTTGCCGATCTTCTTGGTTCATCAACCAAAGGAGGTTCATCACCATCTAACCCTTGTGGTGGTACACCAGCTGCTGGTGGAGAGGATTCTTGCTCCCCCTGCTCGACACCCTGAGCTTCTTCTTCTGCTTCTGGATTTCGATCCTGCATATCCTCATTATCTGTGGCGGACTGTAATGGTGCAGGATTTGGAGTATCGAAACTAAGCTCTCTTGATGAAGCTTCAGTTCCTATGTTCTGGTTTTCATGGAACACAACGTCCCTACTTCTGACAATTTTCTTTGTCACTGGATCCCATAACTTGTATCCGAATTCTTCATCTCCATATCCAACAAAGATACATGGAGTTGACTTGACATCGAGCTTCTGTCTCAGCTCCTTGGATACGTGTGCAAAGGCTTTGCACCCAAACACTCTCAGGTGAGAGTAAGAGACATCTTTTCCAGACCAAACCTTCTCAGGAATTTCAAATTCCAGTGGTGCAGAAGGTGATCTGTTGATCAGGTAACAGGCAGCTAGAACAGCTTCACCCCAGAATGGCTTTGGTAACTTGGCCATACTGAGCATGCATCTTGTTCTTTCAATGATGGTCCGGTTCATTCTTTCGGCTACACCATTGTGCTGAGGGGTATATGGGACCGTCTTCTCATGTCGAATACCGCGATCAGCGCAGTATGCAGCGAACCTTTTGGAGACATATTCTCCTCCGTTGTCCGTTCGCAGGCACTTCAACTTCTTTCCCGTCTCTCTTTCCACTAGGGTGTGGAAATTCTTGAAGTGCTCGAAGACCTGATCCTTTGACTTCAAAACATATACCCAGACCTTTCGTGAAGCATCATCAATGAATGTCACGAAATATCTGTTACCTCCCAATGACTCTTCTTCCATGGGACCACATACATCAGAGTGTACCAGACTCAACAACTCTGATCTTCTCTTCGTAGAGGATTTAAACGAGACTCTGCATTGTTTGCCAAACAAACAGTACTCACAAGGGTTTAACGCTGTTCCTTTGGCAACTTTGATGAGTGCCTTCTTCGCAAGCGTATCCAACCCTTTCTCACCCATGTGTCCGAGTCTCTTGTGCCACAGATTCGGTGATGCCTCGTCTTCCACTGCATTGAGGCTATCAGAACCGATCTTCACATGGGTCTTGTACAACGTACCGCAAATATGTCCTCGGGCGACAACCATGGCACCTTGTGACAGCTTCCAAGTGCCTTTGCTGAAGTAGCTGTCATAGCCCTGTCGATCAAGGGCTGTCCCGGAAATCAGGTTGAGCCGAAGGTCAGGAATGTGTCGAACATCTTTCAACACCATGGTGCAACCAACGTTGGTTTTTATCTGCACTTCGCCAACTCCCACGATCTTCGAGGAACTGGCATTCCCCATCCTTACCGTACCAAAGTCTCCTGCTTTGTACGTAGTGAAAAATTCACTGTGGGAAGTGGCGTGGTATGATGCTGCTGTGTCTACCACCCACTCAACATCATGGCTTGCAACGTGCAGACACGTCTCGTCACTGGTGGAGAGTATTGCCACATCTCCAGAAAGAGTGACAAGGGTTTCACCATCTTCTTTCTTCAGCTTACTGCTTTGACCTTGCTCCCTTAAAAACTTGCGGCAGTGTTTCCTCATGTGGCCTTCTTTGCCACAGTGGTAACATTTCATGTTACCCGTCTGCTGGTTCCTGCTACTGCTGGACCTTCCACGTGGTTGAGGCTTCCCTCTGTTTCTGCCTCCACTTCTCCCTCTATCATTACCTTGAGGTCTTTCTCTACTCTCGGTGACAAGGGCATGAGTTTGATTCATGCTTGTCTCTTTTCGTCTGGCCTCCTCATTAAACAGAGCATCCTTAACCATCGTCATGGTAAGTTTGCCATCTGGAGTAGAGTTACTTAGGGAGACCACCAGCGTCTCCCAACTGTCTGGTAATGAACTGAGAAGTAGCAGGGCTTGTTCTTCATCGCCAAGATTCAGGTTGACGGACCCGAGCTGGTTAACTAGGTTTTGAAACTCGCTAGTATGCTCGGCAACAGAGGTATCGCTTTTCAACTTCAAGTTAACAAGCCGTCTCATCAAGAGGGCCTTGTTTCGAGCAGTTTTAGCCTGATACATATCCTCTAACTTTTTCCAGAGGTTATATGCATCCGTCTCCTGGGCCACGTGGTGAAAAACACTATGGTCAATCCATTGCCTGATCTGACCAATAGTCTTCTTGTGCATCTTTCTCCACACTTGATCCGTAACTTCATCTGGCTTCTTCCCTTCATCTTCCAAAGGGTCAAACAGATCTTTACAGTTCAAGAGATCCTCCATTCGAGGTCTCCAAAGACTGTAGTTTGAGGCAGTCAGCTTTATCATGGCGCCTGATGCTGAATCCTCCATGGATTTAGACTGTTCTAAATACAAAATGCAAGTACAGGATCTTCGAGGTGGAATATCAAAAAATGGACAGCACCGTTGTGTCCGGAACGTCTGATTTTGTTGGAAACGAGTCTTGTTTCGTCAAAATCGGACTCAGATAGCACAAGGAATGAGCAAAAGAACCAAAACAGGAACTCTGTCGCGCGTGCAGTGCGTGGCGCGAACAAAACGCGTAGGCGCGTGTACCTCACGCGCAGGGACTCCTCTGGTGCGCGTGGAACGCGTAGGCGCGTGTAACTCACGCGCTTATATGGAGTCAAGGGCACGTCAGGCGCGTTAACTTCACGCGCAATAGCTTCTCTTGAGCGCGTGTGGCGCGTGGCTGAGCGTGGGACTCACGCGCTAGGTGCTCTCCTTGGCGCGTGTGACGCGTGTCGAGAGTGGGTCTCACTCTCCGATCTTCAGACGGCGCGTGGGGGCGCGTGCTGGCTCCGTTTGGCGTCTGGTTTTCACCGCTTTTCTTGTCTCGATGAGACGAACACAGTGGTATGCTCAAATCTGGATACTGAGCAACACACTAAAACCGAGTTTTCTAAAATAAAAACTCCTTCCAACAAACGCTCTGATACCACTTGTTGGGGAAATCAACACAGCGGAAGGGATAAAAGCGGTAATAAAAGAGTACACTCATGCACTCAGTGACACCAAAAATTTAACGTGGTTCGGCAACTGCCTACATCCACAGAAAAGAGCTTCACTAATAAATAGTGGAACACAAGAAAATATTACAGAGAAGGAGGATCACACTCCACTCAACTCAACTCTCTTCTTTTCTCTCAGAGCTCTCTCAGCTCTCTCTCTTTTCTTTTCTTCTTTGGGTGTATGAGACTCTCGCCAGAAGCCTCAATTTATAGATGCATTGTTTTACGTATGAATGCATTTATTGTTGCATTCAATGGACAGTTGAGAGTTGGGCGTTAGGGGTTAAGCAGCAAGCAGTCATTGTTGACTGCTTGCTTGGGCAGGGATTTCAACACTAGGTAGAAATTGGGGCAGAGTATCTAGAGAGAACAGAGAAGCAATTTAAGGTGAATACTTTTTTATGTATTTCTCATTAAAAAGATGGATTTCGTACAAGTATTTATAGATGATGTACACGTGGCTTTACACTTAATAACTTGTGCTGACTTGACTTTTCTTCTTCTTCTAACACTCCCTCTCGAGATGGAGAGTACAAGTTGATCACACCCATCTTGCATAAAAGGAAATGAAACTAGACAGCGACGAGAGGTTTGGTCAGGATATCACTAAGTTGATGTGCACTAGGAACATGCGGAGTTTCAATAACCCTAGCCTAAATTAATATGCTCGAGAAGAAGAAGTCATTTCTGCTGGTTATTGAGATCCGATTCTGAAGCAAGTGGCTATCTATTTCAATATGCTTGGTTCTCTCATGAAAAATTAGATTTGCATCAATGTGGAAAGCTGTTTGATTATCATATAAATCTCTCAATATAAAAAGATGCCAAATTATCTCTCTAATTGGTGAAGTAGATTGAGGCTAAGAAATCAATTGATTAGAGCATTGGGGTTCATTTATCTATATGCAAATGCAAACACATATTTGCATAACTAGACCATTAAATTGACAATATTAGATTATGTATATAGAAATATTTAACAGCGTCAATACATCTTTGGAGATGTACTATTCACTCATCAAATGATATTTTATTAATTTTTTTCTCTCTTCTCCCACTCTCTTCTCTCACAACCCTTTTATTTTCTCCCTCCCTCAACAACACAACAGAACCTTCACCTTCACCTTCATTTTATTATTATAATATATTATATTTTATTATCATTTTATTATATTTTTAATATAGTATATAAAAGAAATTATATTTTTTATTATTATATTTGTATTATTAATGTCAAATGTATGCAGAGGGTGCTAATTGCAAAATATATATAAAAAAAATTAATTTTAGGAAAAAAAGTTAATAATAATAAAAATATATATTTTTTTTATTATTATTATTTTGACTCAAAGATGTATGATCTAATGTGGGAGTTTTTCTTGAATGGCAAAGACAATCTCCAAAATATGTAATTTTGCATTTGCATATAGAGAAACCAATGCTAATGTTCTTACACTACTCCTGAATTGCCGAAATCTGTGAAGACTCATTAATAGTGCAAACTTTTATTATTATTATTATTAAAGAGTTAGGGCCACCTATCCATGAGCAACCATTCCCTAAGTTTATTAAAAAGCCCTCACTTATGGCAAAGGAATACCGTAGTTATATCCAAACAGCTGGAAGTTTACACAAAACGACCTCCCAAACACAAAACAAGCAAAACCAACTACAAAGCTAAACTCAACAAATACAGCCAAGACCTAAAAACGACCAATCTAAAACATGCCTAAAGAATACCCGCCTAAACAAGCCTAAAGACCACCAAATAAACGAAAATTAATTACGTATAGCAGGTAATCCTGCCTTATTGATTCGAATCACACCCTTTAAAAACCTCGGCAACTGCTAGATATCTTCATAAAAAACACTACTTCCCAACTCGCCTTGTTTAGCCAAAAAACATGCTGCTTGATTCCCTTCTCTAAACTGATGCAATACAAGGATCTTCATTCCTTGCATTTCAGAAATCAACTCATTCCAATAGTCCCATAAATACCATAGGGAACAATTACCTGACTGGACCCAATCCACCACCAACTTGGAATCACTTTCCACAATTACATTTAAAAAATTTAATCTTCTACAAAGCCAAATCTCATCCAACATAGCTCTTAATTCAGCTTCCTTATTAGTACCAACACCAAAATGAGCCGAAAATACCGCTATAAAATTTCCATCAATGTCTCGCAAGATACCCCCACCTCTCGAAGACCCCGAGTTATCACGACTACTCCCATCGCAATTAAACTTGATCCACCCGGACGGAGGTTTTGACCATTTCACAAGAACGCATTTCTGGGCAACAACTCTTGGCACAACCAAATTTAACTCATTTAGCACATAACCAATCCTGCTTATTAAGCCGCCACTGCACTCTCAATTCACCCGCTACCTTGTAGTTGTTGATCCATTATTTCACCGCAATCCACGCTTGCATCACATTAATTTTCATCCCCTCCATACGAACTTGCATCTCCTATTCCATAAACACCAAGTAATAACACAAGGTATCATACCAAAGAGATTACCCACCAATGATAACTTTTTTGCACAAATCATCCACGTCAATACTCTTGCTTTCCAAGTATTAAACCTCAAGCACGGCATGTTTAACATCCTACTTGCATATTCCCGAACCTGAGACGCTACCTGACCAAAAGATAAAACATGATCTATGCTCTCCCTAGCCTGCGGCATATAGCAATCACACGCTAATCCAAGGGAAATTCCCTTATTTTGAACCCTCTCATCTATTGCCAGACACTGAAACCAAGCTCTCCAATTGCACATGGAAAATTCTTTTGGTAGCCTTTTATTCCAGAACTAATCATGCCAAGGCAATGGAACACCTTTTTCCCTAATTACTTCCTAAGCAGTAGCCGTTGTAAATTTGCCATCCAATGAAGGCTTCCACACACAAATATCCAACGAATTTCACCAACTGAAATTAGCTTGCACAATTTCTTCCATAATCGCCTCTCCCACTAACTCCTTCAAAAGATCAAAGTTCCATACCTACTCTGTCCAACACTCATTGAATCAAATGCGTTTATTTGAAATGTCTGTAATTCTGACTGATAAAGGACCCGAAGCTAGTGATCTGTCAAACCAACAAAATGAGTTACCACTTTGCAACAGAATCTAAACATTATCCATTACTTTCGGAACCCGCTTCATTATCGATCTCCACATTCTTGAATCCGTAGCCTTTGGAATATATGACAGAGGATGATCATCCCTTAAATTCTTTGATTTAAAGAAATCTACCCACAAACCTTCATTGTTCAGTAATCGATAAGCAAACTTCATGTGTAAGGACTTCTGAATCTCATGTACATCCCTCAGCCCCAAACCACCTTCATTAGTCAGTTTACATATTTTCGCCCATGATCGCCAATGCAATTTCCTCCTTCCCTCCACTTCGTCCCAAAGAAAATTGGCTAATAAAGAATTTATATGATCAAGTGACACCTTCGGAACATTAATAACCAAAAGGATATGTAAAGGTACACTAGATAACACATGCTGCAGCAATATTAACCGACCACCTTGTGAAAGCAACTGAAATTTCCATCCCGCCACTTTGTTTCTTATTTTCTCAAGTAGTGGTACAATGATGCGAGATGTTAGTCTACCTGTAACAACTGTCGCCCCCAAATAAATAACAGGGAATTTTCCTTCCTTAAATCTCGTAACTCTCAATGATTCCTGCTTCCGAAGTGGGTTTATAAGTTTAGATGGAAAGATCACTGATTTCTCATGATTAATCTTTTGACCCGACCACCTATCATAATTGTTCAGAATTTCAACAAGTCTCTTAATAGATTCTTTCCCCCCATTAGCAAATATCAAAATATCATCAACATACAACAAATGAGAAACTAAAGGTGCCCCCACTGGATGCTAAAATTTTCCGATCCAACCAGCGTCAAAATTTTTCCTAAGCAGCCTTGTTAACACATCTTCCATAATAATAAACAAATAAGGAGATAAAGGATCCCTTTGTCGAAGCCCTTCAGTGGATTGAAAATATTCTTTAAAAGTCTCGTTCATCATCACAGAAAACCATGGAGACTTAATACAACCACCAATCAATTTACAAAAATCTTGAGAAAATCCAAAAGACTTAAACACTTCCAAAAGAAAACTCCAATTAACCCTGTCATAAGCCTTAGCTATATCGATTTTTAACATGACATTACCACGCAAAATTTTCCTGTGAAGAGAAGGCACCATCTCCTGGGCAAGCGTGATATTCTCAAAAATACTGCAACCCAGAACAAAAGTCTCTTGTTCATGGGAAACCAATTTGTGAATAACCCGAGTTAAACGAGTTACAATAATTTTTGAAAAAATCTTATAGGCCACTGAACACAAACTAATAGACCTAAATTTATCAAGGCTGGTAGGATCAGACACTTTCAGAATCAAAACAATAAAGGATGACATGAAAAACCTGGTTCAAAGACCACCCTTGAAAAATTCCCTGGCAGCTTCAATAACATCATCTTTAATGATCTCCCAACGCTTAATGTAAAAACCAGACCCGAACCCATCAAGCCCCGGACTGCTTTGGTGAGGGATTGAGAAACATGCTTCTTTCACTTCCATCTCAGTCAGCTCAGCACACAGCACATTATTTTCAGCTTCTGTAATCACTGGCTCAATCAAGTTTGATAAATCAGCGTGCTCTACTTCACACGACACAGACAAGAAGCTTCAGAAATACTGTGCAGCTCCCATATGTATAGATTCCGCACTATCCAGAATTGTACCATCCGATAAAACCATCTGAAAGATAAGAGACTTTTTACGCCTACGATTAATCACCAAGTGAAAAAAGTTGGTGCTCTGATCACCCTCCATCAACCACCTATTCTTAGCAATTTGTCCCAACCGGGTTGTCTCTCTCTTTTACTAGGTATTGATTTCCAATTTAGTCACAAGATAATCCATTTCTACATCTTCATCATATCCCAACTGCAATTGGTTTTCTAGAATTTCCTTCCACTCCTCAAGAGATTTTATTTTCTCATCAACTCTGCCAAATACATGCTTATTCCAAGCACGTAAGGCAATTTTTGTTCTCTTGAGTCTTGCTGCCAGTTTAAGTAGACCTGAACTGATATCCTGTCTATCCCAAACTTCCTGCACACAATCTAAAAAATTCTCATGTAAACACCACATATTTTGAAAATAGAAAGGAACCGGACCCTATAATGAAAAAGGCCTCTCCAAATTAACCACTATAGGACAGTGATTTGAAGTTTTCCACGCCAAATAAACTAATTGAGCCAAAACATATTGAGCAGAGAAGCTACTGTTAATGACCACTCTATCTAGCTTCGCCCAACTTCTATTAACCCCAAGATGACCATTGCACCATGACAGAACACGCCCACTACTAGGAAGATCAAACAAACAACATTTATCTAAACAATCATTAAACTCTAACATAGAAATTAGAGGCCAAGGATGACCACCAATCCTTTCAGTGTCAATGCGAATAGCATTAAAATCGCCCATCACCATCCAAGGCACATTATTCAACTGTTGATTCTCCAATTCTTCCCATAACCCTCTTCTTTCTGTATAAGTACATTTAGCATAGACAAAGGTTATGAACAACCTTTGATTCGCCACAGATATCCATCCTGAAATCGTTTGTGAAGTACAAAACACTATCTAAAACTCATTCACCTCTTTCAAAAAAATCCACAACTTACCACCCTCTGTCTCATTGGAACAAAAATAATTGAGATTCAAAAAAGAACTTGTATCAGCCATACGATTATTACCCACAAAAGATTCCGCAATCGCACAAATATTGATATCTTTTTTATAATTAACAATTTTAATCTCCTCTTCGACGTCCCAACCCTCTAACATTCCGGTAAAAAATGTTTCCCATCATTAGCTCAGCTTTTTCAGTCGGGTGTGAACCCGTTGGGATTTCCTCACCGCCTTGTCCAATTTAGTTTTTAATTTCTCTATATCCGATCGATCAGCCCCTTCAGAATCATAGGCCTTCTCTTTACCCCTGAATCCTTCTATTTCTCCATCTTCACACTCCTAAGAATATCCCATAGCTACTTACCCTTGGTAGACTTTCGACCAGGTGGGTATTCATGTATTTTGTAACATTTGTCTATCGTATGGCCATCGTACCAACAATGGCTACAAACAGTAACGATGGCTACAAACAGCTTTGTCCGTTTGAGTGAATGAACAATTGTGGTTTGTTAATCTTTGTTACTAAAGAACAAGTATTTGTTTTGGTTATCAAGACAATAGATACATCAATGATCTACAAATTACCAGTTGTGACCCCCTTTTTATCTTTCCTCGTAATGCTAAAGAAAGAACTTTGATAATGGAAGAAAAATTTTCCATTAACAAAATTATCCCTCTTAAGAGTCAATAGGAGTCATTAAGACCCTTTAAAAATTGTATAACAGGTTTTTCTTGTTGTTCTTCGATAGAAAGCTTTATAAAAGTGCAAATGCAAATCAGTTTACATGCATATTATGGTATTGGATTCAAAGTTGATACTGCATCTGAGAGTAACATATGCTTACAGAATTGTACCCTTGAAACAAAGTGGAAAGATCTTTCCTAAGTTGAAATATTCACTCTATGCAAACCTATTGTGTAAATCTTTCCATATCGTAACAGTAGTGTCCATGAATAAAATGGTGGAAGAAATTTCTTTGAAAATTGAATTAACAAGCCAAAGTTATCATATCATTGTGCCTCATCCATGAAGGAAACAAAGGATCATCTTTTGTCGGTCTTCCATTGAAAACAGTTGTCTTGTCCTTGGCAATTATCGCCATCAATGCAGAGCATCTCCATGTATGAAAGTTGTCTGCAGTAAGCAATTGTGTGACAAGCACTGTTCTTTTTTTTCTTTTTCTTTTTCTTGTTTATAAAGTAACTTTCATTGATAAATAAAGGAGATTACAGACATTTGTCGAGCCAAATGACTTGAGAAATAAAGTCTAGAATACAATCTCACCACACTCTAATATCATCCACATACCTCGCATAACGAGCTAATTTATGGGCTGCCCTATTACCTTCTCTATGAACATAAATAAAATTACATTCAATAAAACATGACGAAATATGCTTGATCTCATTATCTAACAGCCCCAAAATTGATCCTTCCATAGATTTCTGCTGCTGCAATGCTTCCACGACTAACAAACAATCCGCTTCCACTTGTATGTGTGATATGTCCATGCTATAATTGCAAGTCTCGGAATATTGCAGTAACCTCGACAGCTTCAGGGTCTTCTAGCTCATTCTCAAGCTTACTTGCAACCATAAGAACCTCACCTTTGTCATCTCTCAAAGCACAACCTATTCCAGATTTGCATAAATCAGCAAAAATAGCCCCTTCAACATTCAATTTGAGCCAACCTGTTGTGGGAGGCTTCCAACGAAAGATTCCTTATCAAGCTCATAGCACTTTCAGCAGCATCTCTCAAATTTAATAGAACCTGGTAATGCACCATCTTGTTACTTCTATACCAAAAGCTCCAAGCCAAAGTAAAAAATATAGCTAATTTGTCCCTATGAACGCCATCACAAATATTGAGAGTTATATCATAAATTTTTCAACTAGCATCTACATTCAAATCTGGAAATAATTCTCTCCACAAATTTTGTAACTCTGGACAGCTTATCAAGGCATGATTAAGATCTTCACAGTGAAAGCCACAAAAGTAGCAAGCACAAACAATTAACACCTTCTTCTTCATTAAGTTTTCTCTAGTCGGAAGACCTTCCTTACATGCACGCCAAACAAAAATTTTCACCTTACTAGGAACTTTCATTTTCCACAGCTGCTTCCATAAAACCATTTTAGTAGCTGCTGATGAAGATTGTGCATTTTGAGATCCCAACCTATCCTTAATAAATCTGAAGCAGCTTCTTACACTAAAAGAACCATTTTGCTCATGAGCCCATATTCTTCTATCATACTCAGCACCTGGACAGATCACAACTTTCACTATATCAGCTACCATATTTGGATTAAAGAGAGATCTAAATTTCTGAACATCCCAGCTTCCAATGTCCTCATCAATTAAAGAAGCCACTACCTCCTCCTGAGCATGACCTGAACCAGCAATTCCCTTAGAACTTAATGCCGCATGACCTGGAACCCATGCATCAGACCATATTTTAACCAATTTGCCATCACCAATTTGCCATCTGCATCCTTCCACCATCCACTTCTTCGCTTCCCAAATTCCCCTCCAAGTGAAAGAAGGGCATTGTCCGAGAGCTGCCTACTCAAAGCTCAAATTAGCAAAATATATGGCCTTAAGTAATCTGAACAATAGGGACCTATCATCTTGCATCAACCTCCAGGCTTGTTTGGCTAATAAGGCTAAATTGAAAAGCCTAAGATCTTTAAACCCCATCCCCCAACAAGACTTTGGCTCACACATCCTAGCCCAACTCAGCCAATGAATCTTTCTTTCCTCACCCTTCTGTCCCCACCAGAAATTAGACATTAGGCTCTCTAATTCAGAACACAATGAAGAGGGTAAAAGAAAACAACTCATGGAATACGTAGGAATAGAAAGCGCCACAGCTTTCAAGAGCACTTCTTTTCCCCATTGAGAGAGCAATTGTTCCTCCCAACTTTGGAGTTTTTGCCACACCTTTTGATTAATAGAATTGAAGGACCATTATTTAGACCTTCCCACTAGAGTAGGAAGACCTAAATACTTATCAAATTGCTAAATCTCACCATCTCCCCACAATTGTTTAATAACGTATATAGTCTCCTTACCAACATTTCTACTGAATACCATGGTTGTTTTCTCTTTGTTAATCTTCTGACCCAAAACAGATTCATATATGTCCAAGATGGCTTGTACTCTCTTGTTCTCTTCCACATCTGTCTTACAAAAAATAACACTATCATCTACAAAAAGAAGATGATTAATGTTTGGTGCACCCCTACAGATTTTCAGCCTTGAAATCTCCCTCCTCACTCCTGCTATTTGTAAGAGAGAAATCAAACCTTCCGTACATATCAGGAACAAATAAGGGAGACAAGGGGTCCCTTTGTCTCAAACCCCGAGAAGGAATGATGAGCCCTTTAGGATCTCCATTAATCAACACCGAGAAAGAAATAGTACAAACATAGTATATAATCAAATTAATGACAGTTTGATCAAACTCCAAAACCTCCAAGACTGATTGTAAGAAACAACACTCTACCCTTTTATACGCTTTGCTCATATCTAGTTTTAAGGACATATAACCCTTTTGTGCCTTTCGTCTTCCGTTTAAGATAATGCACTAATTCATAAGCAATTAATACATTATCTGTGATAACAGATAATACAACTCGAGACAAAGGCACTCTAACTCTCCCTAATAATACTAGATAGAACCTCTTTCAACCTATTTGAGATCACTTTAGCAAGCAACTTATAGGCCACATTACACAGACTAATTGGCCTATAATCACCTACTTTATCTATCAGGGGATTTCTTTTTAGGAATAAGCAAGATAAAAGTGTGGTTTAAAGAAGCTAGAAAAAAACATGAATTCAATGCATTGAGGACTGCTTGTGTCACTGAAGCACCAACTATAGACCAATATTTCTAGAAGAACGCAGACGACATACCATCTGGGCCTGGGGCTGCAGAAGGCTGCATTTGCTGAAGTGCAACCTCAACTTTATCTCCTGAATAGGCTCTTGTCAACTGCTCATTCATTTGACTTATCACTCTTCTAGCTAGAGGCTCTAAAAAAGCCAACAAACCATTTAGATTTGAGGAGGAGAACGTATTATTGAAATAATCAAGAATGACTCTGTCCTTTCCGTCCCCCTCATGCCAAACCCCATTATCATCTTGAATTTTGAGCAGCTTATTCTTCCTTCTTCTTTGGGATGCTTTCATATGAAAGTACTTCGAGTTAGAATCACCCTCCTTAAGCCACAGTGTTTTGGATCTTTGTCGCCACATAATTTCATCCCTCTCGAGCCATTTCTGAACTTCAGATCTTGCCACATCCTGAACATCCCTACTAGCTCCTTCAAAGCCTTGAGCATGAACCCAAGACAAATTATGTTTTGCTCTTTGTAATTGCTGCTGAACATTACCAAAAGATTGTCTATTTCACGCATTCAACTTGGCTCCACGCATTCATTCGACTAGCATTGTTTTTGGATTCTCTCCATGGTGTAGAAAATATGGACTCAGCAAATATTCACATACATTTGTAGTCAAAAGAGCATCTATCGAAGTTTTAGTGCAAAACCTCAAGTCCAATAGAAGAAACCACTCTGAATTTAACAGAAATCTAAATATTTATATCAACAACAGAAGAAATCGTTCTGATACCATGATAAAACATAGATCTCCATCAAAGCTTAATCCAAGAATCGAAGGAACTATGTAGAAATATCTTGAGAGAACAAGGGAGCAAAGGAGAAGACTTTTCTATGAATTTCTCATTAAAAAGAAAGTTTTTTACAAGTACAACTAATATTTATTGATGGTGATGTACACATGACTTTACACTAAACAACTTGTATGCCTTTACTTTTCTTCATCTTCTAAAAGCTTGCAAGAGTAGCTACCTAGTTTCCCATGCTTGCTTATGTTCTCTAGCCAATCTTGTGTTGTGTGATGTCATCCAAATATATAGGATCTAGGGGTAATAAGGAGGTATCATGGAAGATTTTGTTCTTGGCTAACCAGATGGTATCAAGGGCTACAACTGCAAAGAGGGTAAATGCATTTTTTTGGATTTGGGGATCGATAATGTCTAGTGTGGTTGTAGAACAGTGCGAATCCAGTTTGCAATAGTGTTTTTTGGGAAAGGCACGCATGTTTAAGCATTAGGGGCTTTCTCTCCATATGATTCTTGCAATTGGGCATTGAATAAAAAGGTGGTCAAGCTTCTCATACCTTTCATTGAGGAATGAGATCAAAACATCAAGTATCTCATTGTTTAATAGTCTAATTAGAACATCTAGTATCCATACCTTGTTAGTTAGAAAGGTGTGGATATCAAGTATCATATACATTGGTTTCAGAATATTGGAATATCTATTATCTCTTGCATTTTCTTGAGGAAAGAAGCTAGGATATCAAGTATCTCATGGCTCATCGTTCACAGTTAGGAGATCTAGTATCTTATCACTTTCATCACAAAAATGGGTCAACAGATAAATATCTCAAACCTTATTGTTTGGGAAGGATACCTTTTGTCAAGGGAAAAGGTTAGGACCTCCAATATATGATATAATATATATATACATACTGTTATTCGGAAATTTTTGACATTTTGTATCATATGCCTTTGATCAAGGAGATCAAGATATCAAGTATCCCAAAACTCGTTGCATGGGAGATGGATATACCTAGTATCTCACACATTTCTTTAAGGAAGGAGTTCTTCTACTCATCTACCTACTGTTATTCTACACCACACACTTGCTCACATGTCTCTTTTTTCCTGTTGAAATGCTTGTTAGAGACTCCCCTCCCAACTTCTGAGCTCATTTTGAATTTTTTCCACTACTGTCTAAGGCCACCAACGAAAAAGACCGACCGAAAGCAAGATCTATCCAACAAATATCTTCTTTGTCTTCTCTCCCTCTACCATCGATAAAAGCTACCATTTCTCTCCATTTCTTTTTCCAAGTAAATATCTCTCCATTTTTAATGAATGTTTCTCATACCTATTCTATATATCATGTAATTTTGTTGTGTGTTTTTGTGCTTATGTTGTTCTTGAATGTGTTTTTAGTTGCTAATTTTTCTATTTCTTGGATATGTTGGTTGGTTGCTGATTTTGGACATTTTTCTATTCATGTACCTCACATGAGACAAAACAAAGAGTTTGTATCAAGTAATGAATATTAGTTGAAGATAAGTTTGAAATGTAAATACTTGGGAAAACAATATCACTATAGAACTTGCTAGCAAAAGGAAGATAAGTTTGAAATGTAAATAACTACCTGTTCCTTGCCAGCAAAGTCATTGTCGAGAATGAGAAAGAGCATGCAGTGGAACTCCTTCCTGCCAAAGGAAATATAACATTTTAATTTTCAAGACAAATTGATATAAATGAACATATGTAATTGAAGAAAATGAAGATCTACGATAGTTCACAAATTCGCATATTTTAAGACTTGGGTGATTTGATAAGCTTACGATTTGATCAAGCCCTGTTGAATAGAAAAACTTTGATCTTTTAATAGTAGTATATTTTGTGAGATTTGGGAGAAAAACTAATAATAAAGAATTGTTAAAATACTAACCTCTGGCCATCATTGATAAAGTATTAACAGGAACCGATTATTTCTTAATTGTGAACCCTTATAGATTTCTATATGGAGAGTATTGGATTGGAGTTTTCAATCTATCTTTATTTACGTCAAAATGAATGTAACTAATGGAGAATTACAGGCCTATATATAGATAGACTAAGACCCTTATTCATTGTTTTCTAAGTGTTTCTTCCTTCCATCAAGAAATGAAACTGTTGGTTTTTAAAGGAGTAATATCTTTATTTTAATTACTCAGAGTTTCTAATATAAATATAAGACTATTAAAATAAATATATATAATATATTTGAAAGTGTGTGGCACGTAAGCCACATTTAAGTCTCCCACAAGGAGACGTGTTCTTTCATTCTCCCACTTGGCTTACATGACAGTCATTTAAAATCATCTGGGTAACCAAAACTGAATATGGCCACAAATAAAACTACTCAAACCATAACCTTTAGAAGAAATATATAATACACGAATCATGGCGATTATGCTATTATATTAACATTTCCTTCCATGTATTACATTGTATTAGTATCTCTAAATAAATTTTCATATGTGATATATGCCTTTATGAATGACTTCCTATAAGTCATTCTAGGTCTATACAATATAGATTAGGAGCAAATACTTTATGTGCACAAATACAAATATTATTCTTGACAACAAGAAGTATTGTATATAATAGACAAATCAAACATAAAATGAGCTCATTAACCCCATGCTCTTTACATGTTTCAAAAACATTTTTATTGAAAGCCCTTTTGTCATGTGATTTACAATCATAAAAGATGTACTTGTATGCTCTATTGAGACTTCTTGTTCCTTGACTCTCTCTGATAACAGAATACTTTATGTCAATATGTTTACTCTTACTCCCACTCTTAGAAAAGAAAACTGCTACCAAATTATCACAGTAAATTCTTAAAGGATTAGATATTGAATCCACAACTTGAAGCCCTGTGATAAAACTCCTCAACCATTTCGCCCGTGAAGTTGCTTCAAAGCATGCTATAAACTCTATCTCCATAGTAGATGATGCAATGATTGTCTGTTTGGTGCTCTTCTATGATATGGCACCACCTGCTAACATGAAGACATACCTTGAAGAGGACTTTCTGGAGTCTTGACAACTAGCAAAATATGAGTCTGAATATCCAACCACTTCCAAACAATCAACATGCTTTTAAGTAAGCATATGATTCTTGGTTCCGTGTAAATATCTCACAACCTTTTTAGCAGCCTTCCAATGTTCTATTCCAGGATTGCTTTGGTATCTTCCCAACATTCCCACAGCATATGCAATATCAGTTTTTATACAAACATGTACATGCATTAAACTACCAACAACATATGCATACAGAATGTTTTCTACTTCTTTCTTTTCCAAATCATTTTTCGGACATTGACTTAAACTGAATTCATCACCCTTTAATATGGATGCTGCATTTAGTGTACATTCATTCATTCTAAATTTTTTCAACAGCTTTTCAATGTAGGCTTTATGAGAAAGTCTTAAATTCTTTTAGACCTATCTCGATGAATCTCTATGCCTAAAACATATGAGGATTCACCTAAATTCTTCATTTCAAAACTTTGGAATAGAAATGTTCTGGTGTCATATAGTAGTCTCAAATCATTAGTTAGCAAAATATCATCAACATATAAGACTGAAAAAATAAACTTACTCCCACTAAATTTATGGTATATGCAGTTATCCACGATGTTCTCTATAAAACCAAATGAAGTAATAACATCGTGAAATTTCAGATACCATTGACGGGATGTTTGTTTTAATCCATAAATTGAGTTTTTTAGCTTACAAATTATATGGTCACAATTATCAGAATAAAACCCTTCAGGTTGCTTCATGTATACCTCTTCTTCAAGAGTCTCATTTAAAAATGTTTTCACATCCAGTTGATGTAGCTCTAAATCAAAGTGAGCTATTAATGCCATGATCACTCTAATAGAATCCTTTTGGAAAACTAGAGAAAATGTATCGTGGTAGTCAATACCTTCTCTTTGTGTGAATCCTTTAGCTACAAGCCTGGCTTTATATCTATCGATATTACCATTTGAGTCTTTCTTGGTTTTATAAACTCATTTACAACCAATAGTTTTAACTCATTTAGGTAACTCGACAATTTCCCAAACTTGATTTTTAGCTGGATTTCATTTCTTCTATCATAGCATCACGCCAAAATTTTGAATTTTCTCCACTCATGGTATGTGAAAATGAGATGGGGTCATCTTTAGGTCCTACATCAAAGTTGGACTCTAGTAGGTATACATAATAATCATCAGAAATAATAGGCTTCCTTGTTCTAGAGGATCTTCTTAATTCTACAGTTTCATCCATATTATGTGGATGTTGGACTGTAGAGTCAAAGTTGTTATGCTCCTAATGAGGTAGTAATGGTTCTTCAATTGATTGAGCTTTAAGGGTATCAAATTGGTTTCCTTGGATGATAATCATTTCATTTCCATTCACGGATGTAGTATCTGAATTTCATGTTTCATACCAATTTATCTTTCTAGAAACATTACTCACACTTATTCCAAAACCCTCAATAAATTTTGCATTTTGGCTTCCACAATTCTAGGTGTATGTGAGAGACAATAAAATCTATAGCTCTTAGAATTTTCTACATAGCCAATGAAATAATCACTCTCAACCCATCTCATCATTACAATTTTCAAAAATTTTCATACAAAATATAATAAGCAATTCAACTTTTTCAAATCCTAAAAATATAATAATATTAAAAAATAAGATTCTAACAATATTATATTCAATTCATTTAAAACTATCTCATCTCATCTCATCTCATTATCCAAACGAACTCTTAATGTTCCCAACAATACTAATGACTAAAACCTTGAACTGGATATCAACTACAAGTAATCCCAATGAACTTGATGGTAATTGGGAGCCTTTTTTGATAAGTAGGCAACTGGGAGACTTGCCCAAAATCATTGCTAGAATTTTGGTTTTGGATGGTTTTGGATGTATTTGTGAAAAAAAAAATGGATTGTTTGGTGCCGTTGGTTGATTATTTTATTACAAGTTTGCCTGATGATGTAGAGTAGACCTGTATTTGTGAAAACAAAAATGGATTGTTTGATGTCATTGGTTGATTATTTTGTTACAAGTTTGCCATATGTTGAGCTGTATTTGTGGGAAAAAAAATGGCAGTTGTATATGTCACATGCTAGGGTTATTGATTTCTCTTCAAAAATTGAGTTTGGATTGTAACATTGATAACCATAACCCAACTCATTTAATTAAAGAGGTCAAACCCTTTAACCTAAACCTATTAATTTTGTATTGGGTTCGTGTCAAATTCACAAGCGTGTCAACAATTGCAAGCCCTAGAAGTGAAGCAAGCATTACATTATTGCACTTCTATCTTGGATGTGCCTTATTTGATATGTTACAAGTTTGTCTTAACGTATGCAGTTTTTTCTTTTATTTTCATTTATTCATGATAAGACTGATGATAAAATGAATTTGATGTGTCGCAATAGCCAAAAATTATTTTGTTTCTATTTTTTTTTTTGGGTTCTTCTATGCTTTTGTGAGAGCCAGTCGGTATTAAAATGATTACAGATGAATCTATGTCAATATTTTTATGATTACAGATGTATTATGCATTATTTTCTTGCAAAGTTGCTGTTGTTTTACTTTTCAACTCTTTTGCTTTGGAGTTTTACTTTTCAATTTTCTAAAAAGTGCAGCTGACTTGTATTATGCATTATTTTATTTGGTGTACCCCTCTTAGTTTTGTTTGCCACAATGCTTAAAAGCAATGTACCCCCCTCTGTTTTGCTACTCTCAAATGAATATTTTTATGCTTTTGATATGTGTGCCTTTCGACTCTGATTCTAGTTCAAGTTAGAATGTCGTCGTCATCATTGTCTTCTTCATCCCTAGTCAAACATACTTTGGGTAAACCATTGTGCTTTTGTGGGGTTGAAGCTATATTGAGATGCTCAAATACTAAAAGAAATCCTGGACTCCTTTCTTTGGGTGTCCAAAGTACAACACAGTGAGTAAATACATAACTTGTAATGTAACATGTTTAATATTTTGATTAGTGCCATTCATCTAACATTTTTTATGTTTGTGCAAAATATGAGGGATTACCAAACTGCAAGTATTTCAACTGGGCTATTATTTGTAATCAATAATAGAGCCGAATGTACAAGAAAGACAAAATGAACTATTTAGAAAGGAGAAAGAGTCCGAGAAGAGACTCACCGATGTAAAAAAGATGGAGATTGAGCTCCGTAAGAGAGCAGATGAGATTGAGAAGAGAGAGTTGGTGCTTCTTGAGAGAGAAGCTATCCTAAGGCATTCACGCACGCTATCCCGAGTTTATTGGGATTTTGTAGTTCCCCTTTGTTGTTACTTAGTGAAATAGTAGTGATTTATGCTACATCTTAGTCTAAATTTGTAGTTGTAAATGTTATAAGTTATTTAGTCATTAGATTTGTGTAATTAAGTGTTATAAGTTATGTAGAGAACTAATTTGTAATTTAGTCTGAATGGGTAGTGGTTTATATAAACAAAATAGACAGCATATGACTATAATTAAAATGTATGTAGAACCAACTTCAATGAAAACTGATCAAACTATGTTACATCGATTTCCAACCCAGTTTTGCGGTTTGATATTTAATTGTTGCACAGGTTATTTGTTTTACTTAACTACCAATGTACATTCATATCACTTATGGGAACTAGGAAAAGTAGACTTGAACTTTTGGACCTGTTCTGTTTTACTTTCGCCATATTGTGAATGGCACGTAACATTTCTGTTTATAATTGGATTTGTTCTGCAGGACTTTTGGATCTGTTCTGTTTATAATTGTACATAATATTTCTCTTTATCGATGAGTCTCACGAGACAAGGATATAACAAGTTGGATAGAAAAACAAAAACAAAAAACTTCCAAGTTGCTTATTGTCAATACATCTCAGCCTCGAAAATTTAGGGTCAACACAAGTCTAATGTCCAAGCTCAATCATGTTGTTCATATTTTGCGCTACTTTTTCCGTGGGAATATTGGTTCCCGTTTGCACTTTAACTTCATCGATCATTAATTTTTATCAGAGACAAAGAACGCCCTGGATATGCCTCTAATGGTTTTAGGAGTAGTCCTGCAGCACCCTCCGAAAGGAGAAGCCCCAGCCTCCCTCCACTTTCCTCTGTACGTCACAAAATCTTCATCTACATGATCCCCACTTGATTTCTGCCAAAAAAAAAAAGGGACAACATAGAACTTCAAACATTATCAAAACTTTCCATTTATGGAACTTCAGCTTGCTGCAGCAGAATTTAGAGTACCAGAGCAGAAAACTCACCACCCATTGCTTGGTTTGACCATCGTACGTCTCTCCACTGTTGGGATATATCAGCATTGGTTTACTTGTTAGTTGCCATTTGGAAACATCATGTTAAAAACACTTTTAAGGGATGTTTGTTCAGTTGACTGCTCAATACAAAATCTTTCTTCTTCCAAAATTAATTGGAAATACTTATTCTTATAAATACTTATCACCACCAAGATTTCTTCTTCCCACAAAAATAATTACAAAAACTATAACCACCAAACTTTCTTCTTACAAAAATAATTACAATGCATAATCACTTGCGAAGCTCGCAAAATTGGGGGCCTTCATCCTTTTTGCACCGGTTAAAGAGGTCCAGTTGTGCGCCATCCAACCCAAAAAAATATGTTAGGATTAATATGCAAATATTAATCCATGTAAATCTTACAATTAAATTGTGTAAAGTTTAGAAATGTTACATTTTCTTGGCTACCATTCAATGTTTCTCGATGCTGGATTCCACTACTGTCAAAAGCTTCACTGTCTAGAACAGGATTGGTGATATCTATTTCTGATGGCCCAAATAAATTCTCGTGCATGCCCATTGCTGGTGTATCTCTGTCTGGTGTATTTCCTTCATCTCGCTAAGACATCATATAATAAAGTAACAAGTAAAAATATTCCCAATGTTAAAACATGCACCTCTTTCTTCTAAGTTTACATTATAAATCTAACACACATGAACATGTTTATTTTTAATTCTCACAATGTTAAAACATGCACCTGTTTGAGTTTCCATCTGACTTGTGCTTTCTTCTTTTTGGCTTTAACCTTCCACAACTCTGTCTCCATCCTGGATGCTCTCCTCAGAGATGGGGGTCTTCATTTCCCTCTGACAACAAGTGGACTCTTGACTTGTTGTGAACTATCAACATTTGTTGTGTCTATTGTCATAAAACAAGCATTTGAACCTGTTATGGGCAAAGAACTGTTAAATAGGACATCGTATAATTATAGAAATTAAGTAGTTATTAAAGAAGTAAACCATTTTAACAGACTTTAAAATTCGTCCAGTATGAACCTATTTGGGTCAAAGATAAGTTGCGTGTCTGCTTGCAATAACATTCAGTCATCTTATGTATCATATTCTTTGCATCTTCAAAATGCTCATTAGAATCTGCCGCATAAGTTATCATCTCATAATACATATTCAACATAATTGAATATCTATTACCATTTGGCCGCTGATCTCCTGCGTCATAGCTACTGCGGATTAACGTGTATCTCCTCTTGATGTCTTTCCTCCATCGGTCTAAAATGTACCGGTCTGGCAATGATTTTATACCGTTAGATTTAAAGACGGTCAAAATATGCCTACACAATATCTCTCTCATCTGAAATAATTCACATGAACACTTAGCATTGCAGTCTTCCTCATTAAAGTCCATTGAATATGTAACCAGTTTACTGAACTCGTCAATACGAACTTCATCTTCTACCAAATAACTCTTCATTACACCATCCGATGTAAGTAGAGATGGATCCAAATCGATCACACATATTACTTGCTACTAAACTTTCCTAAATTTAGCGTTAGTGTACAACTCTTAGAATTTCTTTTCAATTGGAGATCTAGATACGCAGGGAATGGTTTGGCTAAATGATTGGAATTCTGCATGATTTACATTCTCAATTTTCTTCCACAGTGCACTGTCAAACTGGTTGACAAACTCCTTCAAGTTTGTCTTTGAATGAACATAACCGTAAAAAAAAAAAAAAAGTATTCATACTCTCGTTGCGCTGGATTGTACTTATTCCAGCCCAAAAGTGCTCTCTTAGGAATACCGGTATCCAATGCTCACACTCCGCATATAAACTTTTCAACCACGCATTCTCGTATAAGTCGTATGTGTTAATAAACTCGGCCCAACATTTCTCAAACTCCTCAGTTGTTTGTGTCGTACACACATTTCATCAGTTAAATTTTCAGCCCACTTCTATAGGCAGCATATGACCCAAGCTTCTTAGGGACTTTCTTCAGTATATGTCACAGGCATAATCTATGTCGAGTTTCAGGAAAAATAATAGCAATTACATTTTTCATTGCTCTGTCTTGATCAATAATAATAGCATTTGGAGCTATACCGTACATACACTGCAACCAGGTTTGGAATAGCCATGTAAAGGTCTCTATGTCCTCACTAGAAATCAACCCAGCTCCCAAGAGAATCGACTGCCCATGATGGTTTATACCAACAAATGGTGCAAAGGGCATCTCATACCTATTCGTCAGGTATGTGGTATCGAATGTGACCACATCATCAAAATACTGGTAGGCTGCCCGACTACGTGGATCTGCCCAAAAAACATTTTTTAACCTCTCGTTATCGTCTAAATCCATTAGTGTAAAAAACCTGTTATTTTTGTACTGCATCCTCATAAAATAATCTCGAAGTGCTCCAGCACCACCTGCACCAAGTCGTAGACGTCATGCTTTGTCGATATAATTGTGACAATCATTTTCCAAAAATGGGAGGTTCTCGAAGCCACCTGCACCAACGACAAGAGATCTGTAACTCTTATTCAGTCGAATGTCAACTAAGTCGTTTGTGTCTAGGACTCTTTTAATAGTCTCACTCACTTCTCTGTTATATCGAAAGAAGCGGAATTTCTGTGCGATGAGGCCGTGATTATGTGTATTATGGACTGTTGTCAACCGCATCTTTCCCTCGACTCTTAAGTCATTAATCTGTGCCTTACAGTCCGTCTTTCCAGTGGGTTGGCGACATTGGAACTCCTATTTCGAGCCTTCCCTTCCCGTGCACAACCAAGGGTGACATATCTGACACTTTGATCCTTTAACCTCTAACTCTTTTGTGTCATCACCTCAAACCCGTATGTTTTAGCATAATGTTTATAATAGCTCAATAAATCTTCAAACGAATTGAACTTCATCCCAACTTTGGCTCCTCAATGATATCATCACCATTCGACGATGGCACTACCTGAGGTGTATCGGTAGTGCCATCGTTAGTTTTCCGTTCATCTGGTCTATCCAACTAAATTTCTTCATCAACTCTAACAGAAGTACATGGTGCTTCAGTTTCCAAACAATCGGGTCTATCTTCTTGACCAACTCTTGCGCTCGTTGCGGAGCTTGTAGCGATAAATGGTCTCGGAGGTCCCATCCCATATTGAAATGGGTAATCAACATTTTGCTTAAAACAAAAAAATGAAAACATTTAAACTGTTTGAAAAATAATTAATTAATAACTAAAAGACAAGAATGAAGTTGAAAAAGCACCTGAATGTTACTTGGATTTTTGTTGCCATCTCGATATGGCAGGAAAGCTGGTGACTATGCAGGCACTAGTTCAAAATAACCGTGCATGTAATTTGGATGGTTTAATAGATCAGTTTGAGGGATGTCCTAGCATAATAATAATAATAATAATTAGGATGCTAAACATTGAGTTGCAATAAATTTTTTAATTATGAAATAACATACTGAGTTTTGGGGATTTGAGCTAGATGGTGTTAGCGGAGATGGGTGTTCTTCCCTTTTTCACATGCCCTATACAAGTTGTTCAATATCCAAGATTAGTCTACATGATAAGTTTTCAGGAAAATTAATTCAATCGACCAAGAGTGAAGACTAATATGGTACATAATTCTTCCAAGAAAAAAAAAAAACTTATCAAAATTTGATTAGCATCAAATAAGATTTCCACATGCCAGACATGTACCAAACCCATCAATAGCGATGACTAAACCAAATATCTAGCATATATTTAACAACAATTAAACCACAATAATAATCCACAATATTTAACCAGAAAATTAATATTTCCAGCTAAGAAATTTCTAGCAATATATTTTCAGTCAAGAAATATTTCTACATATCTAACTCTATGCAATGCAAAAATCTTGTTAATAATAACTAAATCACAACATGCTGTGGAAGAAAAAAAAAACTAAATCACGATTGTTTATAGTGAGCAAAGTTGCAGATTGAAGCACAAATAAGCGTACGTATTGGTGGCGACGAGATGACCCACGAGGCTGACCGACGAAACTGACCCACGTCATTGATCCGAAATGCTGGCCCACGAAGCTTACCCAAACCAAGCCCACCAAGTTGACCCAATCGATGCTCGGGCTTGACCCACACCAATGCCTTGCATTGACCCACCCAACAAAGATGCCCACCCCAATCTTCTGGGTTCCACGCGATGAAAAAGCTCGTGGAAGTTGGTTGGACCGACAAGGCTCTCTCGCGCACCTTTAGATGAGATTTTGGTCTCGTCTCGCATGCAGAGCTGAAGCGGGAATGGTTTTGGATTTCAATCTGCCTTTTCTTTCTGTATTCGTTTTCATTTTTGCCTTTTTTTTTTTAATATCAGTTGACATGCCACGTTTTCATTTTTGCCTTTTTTTTTTTTTTTTTTTAATATCAGTTGACATGCCACGTCAGCCGACTACACAGCGTCTACATGAGACAAATGTGTATAGAAGAATTGTAGATTTATTGATGGATATACCTAGTATCCCACACTTTTGTTTGAGGAAGGAGGTCGATCAAGACATCAAGGATTCAAGTATCTCATAACGTGTCGTTTGGGCAAATTATTTGTTTTCCAAAAACATCTCATCTCATCTCATCTCATCATTACAACTTTTTCAAATCCCCACACAAAATAAAATAAATAATTCAACTTTTTTAAATCTCAAAACAACAATAATATTAAAAAATATATTCTAACAATATTTTATTCAATTTTTTAACTTTAATCTCAACTCATCTCATCTCATCTCTGAAAACAAACGAGCCCTAAACCTCTAGTATCTCGTATATATATTTGAGGAATTAGGTTGGGATATAAAATATTCCATGGCTCGCCATTTAGAAAGGTCCAAACATCTAATATTATTGCAAAACCTTTTGCCGAGGAAAGAGAATGGAAAATCAAATGTCTTATACTTTAGCATTCGGAAAGTTGGGAAATTAAGTCTCTTGTATAAAGTATTACTTTAGAGGGATCTTTTTAAATTTAAAGAACTCTTTACCTTATGTTCGTAATATTTAATTTAATCATTAAGTCATTAAAATTATTATTTCATATTTAATTCAAAATATGAGTTATAACTTTTGAGAAATATTTTGCCAATTATTTCATAAAGAAAAATTATTTGTAGAAGTCTTAAATTCGATAATTCTTACGCAGTTATTTTGAGAAAAAAAGTGAACACATATGAGACTCTAGAACTACTTATTTCAAAGAAAGCATGCAAAACTTGCACGTCATGAAATTAATATTTAACTTTAATCTTTCTTATAAAGTAACATAATTTGATACAATGTAAAATCTTTTATACTATAAAAAAAGTATTGTTATTCTAAGGTATCTACACCACATATTATTTATGTGGTATAATTTAAATTGAAAGATAAATTTTAAAACTTGAATGTTACAAATCAAACCTTAACATTTAGAATAATGCTATAAACTACACTCTCATCCTACTATATATAGTGTGACACTTTTATTACCCATAGATGATTTTTATTTATTTAAAGAATAAATATAAGAGTACTGCTACTCCCACAAAAAATTCGATACCGAATGAGTATTGAATAATGTAAATTATTTTTTCTTTTTTCTTCAACTATTTTTTAAATCTCTTTAAAAAAATTTAAAAATAAAAAAAAAATCACAATATCATTAAAATATACTATCTTAATCATTAAGTAAAAAAAAATTCAAAAAAATAATCGGTATAAAATATGTGTATAATTTTTTGTAGCTCTATCATTTCTCCAAATATAAAGATTGATGGACAATACCACTTCATCATAATAAAATGTGAATATAGCGTATAAAATTTTTTTATTTTTTAAATAATATAAATTATCTACGCTACACGATAACTCGAAAATATAAAAACTCATTAAAAAAATACACGTTTGTAAAATAGTTTTTTTTTTTTATTATTATTATTAATTCTTCACTTAGCGACCAGATCCGAAGAAATGCACGAACGGTTTGCACTGCGCATTCACTTTCCAAAATCAATATATAAAAACCAACGCCATTCAAATCCCTCTGTCCGAGACTTTCTGATTAATAGAAGAGGGAAAAAATGACTCAACTCGCAGAGACCTACGCGTGCGTCCCAACCACCGAGCGCGGCCGGGGGATCTTGATCTCCGGCAGCCCTAAATCTAACACCATCTTATATACTAATGGCAGATCCGTGATCATCCTCAACCTCGACAACCCTCTCGACGTCTCCGTCTATGCCGAGCACGCCTACCCTGCCACCGTCGCCCGATTTTCCCCCAACTGCGAGTGGATCGCCTCCGCCGACGTCTCCGGGGCCGTTCGAATCTGGGGGACGCGCAACGAGTTCGTTTTGAAGAAGGAGTTCAAGGTCCTCTCCGGTCGGATTGACGATCTCCAGTGGTCCCCCGACGGGATGAGGATCGTCGCCTGCGGCGAAGGCAAAGGAAAATCCTTCGTTCGCGCTTTCATGTAAGTTGACAGGATTTTTTTTCCCTTTCTTTTTCTCGTAAATTCTGTTTATAAAGAAAACGACCTCGTCGTGGATAGGTGGGATTCAGGGACAAATGTTGGTGAGTTTGACGGGCACTCTAGGCGAGTATTAAGCTGTGCGTTCAAGCCGACAAGGCCATTTCGGATCGTCACATGCGGAGAGGATTTCCTGGTGAATTTTTACGAAGGACCGCCTTTTAAATTCAAGCTATCCCACAGGTTTGTCTGTCTGTCTGTACGTTTGTTTGCTTGCTACGGCCAACCTCTGTTGTGCAGCTTAAGACTGGTCATGATATCAACGATTAAGTTCTTTGTGATAAATGATGCTGTCATGTGAACCGTGGCTTCAGTTTTTGAAGCATTTTTGTTATGAATTAGGCGCGCAGTTTTAACTGATTCATAGCAAAAATGAAAATTATTTAGATCATGTTGTATGTGTGTGAAAGCTACCCGACTAATTATAATTGAAGTTTTTCTTAAAGAATTATGCCTTTTTATTGGATATGAAATCCTCTTTTGTTGTTATAGAGCACCCTTACTTCTTTACAGTTGTATTCTTTTCTACAAAGTATTTTTTATTCAATGGAATTTATTTTAGTTGGTTAATTTTTTTGCGTGAATTTAACGTTTCTAAGTATGTAATGAATGCATGATTGTGTTTGTGTGCGAGCGGGCGTGCATGCATCTGTCTTATATTGCTGTGTCCCCATTATGACTTTATCCTACGTGGTGACTGCAAAGTTTTGCATTGTCAAGTTGTCCTGTTTCTGAATCCTGTTTACTAGTTTACTGTTGGAGTGGTTAAACGCTTGATGTTAGAACTGCAACAGATACCATTTTTCAGATCTAAGTCCCTTTTCTGATTCATTAATAACTGCAGTAAAAGAGGTTTTGGTTTGTTGATGTGCAGGGATCACTCAAATTTTGCTAATTGTGTAAGATTTTCCCCAGATGGCAGTAAGTTCATCACTGTAAGCTCTGATAAGAAAGGTATAATATATGATGGCAAAAGTGCTGAGAAGATCGGGGAGCTGTCCTCTGAAGATGGCCACAAGGGCAGCATTTATGCTGTTAGCTGGAGCCCTGATGGTAAAAAGGTCAGCTTAGAGTTGGCCTTTTATTGGAGCACAACTAGTAGATTGTGAATTCTATACTTGGCTCACTCAAGGTGCCAAAGTTCTATACTGTTGTCATATTTGAATCTCTAAAATGTGAAAATCATGTTGGGAATGCCAGTGGAACTATCTTTTCTAATTCTGTTTTAAAATGGCTTGAATAAACCATCATAAGTGCATGCATGTAATGCCTTTTTATGTTCCTTCATTCTCTGCGGCTTTATCTATATTCATCTGCTAACTGGTTCTAAAGGATATAAATTTTGTGAGACGATGTGCCGACATTTGTTTTCATATTTCCTTGTAGGTTCTGACCGTGTCTGCTGACAAATCTGCGAAGATATGGGACATATCTGAGGATGGTAATGGGAAGGTGAAGAAAACGTTGACTTCTCCAGGTTCTGGTGGTGTGGAAGACATGCTAGTTGGTTGTCTTTGGCAAAATGATCATCTTGTAACTGTTTCTCTTGCCGGCACAATTAGCTTGTTCTCTGCAGCTGATCTTGATAAAGCTCCAATATTATTGTCTGGACATATGAAAAATGTTACCTCATTAGCCATTCTAAAAAATGACCCAAAAGTTATAGTATCTAGCAGCTATGACGGTTTGATGGTCAAATGGATTCCAGGTGTTGGATATAGCGGGAGACTACAGAGGAAAGATAATTCTCAAATCAAATGTTTGGCAGCTATTGAAGAAGAGATCGTTACATCTGGATTTGACAATAAGGTATTGGGCATGCTTATCTTTATAGCATGATTGGGAAATACTGAATTTATGATGCAAATGACCTCTTGCTAAAATAGCACCGTCTTCCCCCCATAAGAACAGAAAAGAGGACGAGGTTGTGGTTTCAAGATTTACTGGATGCATGCATAACTTACCATTAAAAAATACTGAATCCATGGCTTTATGATTGTGATATTTCCTTTTTCAGTTCATTTGAGAAGCTAATAATAAAACTCTCTGAAAAGTATTTGAGGTACACCTTTAAATTTATTTGGTTAAAAACCTTACTAATTGATATATATATATATATTTATGAGTCTTACTAATTGATATTTGTACTGGTTGATTCTAATTGTAACCTCTTCCTAGGACTCAACTTGAGGGATAGTTACATGAGTACATGGCTTTTAGACAGAAATTTCCTTTTACATTATAAGATATTACTTCCATTTAGAAGAACATGTAAGATCATTGTTTTACATGTAAGATCCTTTTGTCACCATATTGGTTAAAGCCTCCAAAATTATATCTTGCTCAAAAGGGATTTTGGTCAGTAGCGACATGATTGTGGCAATTGTGGGTTAAGGTTAACTATTTTCATTAAATTGTTATTGTGCACTATGTAAGATCAATTTTTGTCAAAATATAGGTTAAAGCTAATTTTTAATGGTGGGCCCTTTTTCTGTCTTTCTTTCTTTTGTCTCTGTGTGTGTGTGTTTGGGGGGGGGGGGCTATTTATAACAAACTGGGTGTCTTGGTTTCTAAATTCGATCATGCTCGAAAGGAAATTTTGTTCAATAATGACACTATTGTGGCAGTTGCTTATTAAGTTTAACTTTATATTTCATTACCTTTTATTATTTCTGCTTATAAAAAAAATACTACCTTTTGCTTTTTTAAATAAAATTTTCGATTATTTTGAAAAAAAAAATATATTTCATTAATATGTAATTGTGTGCTATTTTAGCTCCTAAATCAATCAAGATTCAAGTCACTTACCCTTTTCTTACAAAAAGTCCCAAAACTCTTTTTTTTATTTGACATGTTTAAACTTATTGGGACTCCCAAAAAAACAGTTGACTTACAGGAAGTCATTCTTACTACTTTAGATGATTATTTGAACTTACCATATGACACTAACTACTCCAAGATGTCCTACTAATGGCTTTATATGAGCTTTTTATTTTTTATTTTTTGCTATATAAAAAAAAAAGGTAGGAGGGGACAACTGGAGGTAGTTTCCTACCTCTAGGCCACTGGAAACCGGACAAGAGGGGCCTAGATGGCGGGAAGCAAGATGCTCCCTCAAGTCAAGTTTGAGGCATAGCTTAGATCCCAATCCCACTAGAGAAATCAATGAATCCTTTGGCGGCTGATACCAATAGTTTAAGGTGAATCTATATTTAAATTCGAGCCTAGGACCTAGTACATGTCAAACTACTTAGGAGTAACCCAAAGACTATTGAGCCACCACCCTTGGTGGTCCGTGAGCTTTCAATTACCAATTTGTGGCATTCAGCTGGAAATACTGGTTGCGGATTGAATGCTTTTCTTCTAACCTTTTCACTGACTTCAATCCCAGCAATGCATAGGTGGCCCGTAATGTACTACCAAGTATTATATTTTTTCTGCTCAGTCCTTTACCATTCTGCTTCTTTGTGTGTATTAATCCATAATCTGCCTCTTTCTTGTGCATGTACTTTTCTTATATATTTGTAATTTACCTGTTTGTCAATAAAGTGTTTATGATGTCTTCTAACATAAGACCTTTTTTTCTTATTGTTTTCTTGACTACCCAGATATGGAGAGTTTCTGTACATGGAGATCAATGTGGAGATGCAGATTCGGTTGATATTGGCACTCAACCAAAAGACTTGAGCCTTGCCCTTCTCTCTCCTGAAATTGCCTTGGTTTCGACTGATTCTGGAGTTGTCATGCTCCATGGCACTAAGGTTGTCTCAACCATTAACCTTGGGTTCACCGTAACCGCATCTGCAATTGCACCTGATGGCATGGAAGCTATTATTGGTGGGCAGGATGGTAAATTACACATTTACTCTATCACAGGTGATACACTTAAAGAGGAGGCAGTTCTTGAGAAACACAGGGGTGCTGTTAGTGTCATACGGTACTCTCCAGATGTTTCAATGTTTGCATCAGGGGATCTCAATCGAGAAGTTGTTGTCTGGGATCATGTCTCCCGAGAGGTATATTAATCACCTCAATCAAATTTTTATTTCTTTTTCCTTGTAACATCAGAGCACCTATATTTAACGATGTTAGTATTAGAAAAGTGGTATTTTTGCTGCTGGGGCTTCTATGTGTGTGGCAATATGAATTTCATTTTACTTATAAAAAAATATGGATTTCATTTATCCTCCCTTCTTATGGATTTCACCACCGATGTACAAGATGGTAAGGCCATTCAATGATCCTTTTAGCAAGGAAAGCATTTGGAAGCACAAAATCATTCACTTTTTTGTTCTACCGAGAAGTGAAATGCATGGTTGTTGAAAACTCGATTTAAATGAAGCATTTGTAACTGGATGCAAGCAACAAAGGAGCTCTTCTTTAGGAGCATTTTTTGGAATATATATAATATTTATTTTGATAGGTAATATATATAATATATATTCAACATGTTCGCCCCAGCCCCCTAAAAAAACAGAGTAATGCTAGATACAATTATAAAGTGCTGCACACTTTTGAAAGAAGTGAATAAATATGGGACCTACATAAAAAAATTAATTTTTTAATGGTAAACTCCACTCTTTTTCAAAATGAGTGCGCGGCACTTACACAACTCATGATTGTATCTAGCATTACTTAAAGCTTTATATGATAAGCTGGCATTATACATATATATATTACTTATACAGATGACAATGTTGATTGAGCTTCCACCTTTGTCGTATGATCTCTTTCAGGTGAAGCTTAAGAACATGTTATACCACACTGCCCGCGTAAACTGCCTTGCTTGGTCTCCTAATAGCAGCATGGTTGCTACTGGATCACTTGACACTTGTGTCATAATATACGAAGTTGACAAGCCAGCATCTAGCCGTTTGACCATAAAGGGTGCTCACCTGGGCGGTGTTTATGGATTAGCTTTCACTGATCAGTACTCTGTGGTGAGCTCTGGTGAGGATGCCTGTGTTCGTGTTTGGAGATTGACACCTCAATCATAGAGCTATATGGAAGCCCTGTGGATACCAGGGTCAAGAACACGAATTTTGGGGTGACTTATCTTTTGTTTTTCCTTTTTAGTTTTGGTTATGGGTTTGGTTTGCAATGACGGAGAACGCTGAGGGATACTCTCTGACTACTGACTAGGAATCTGAAAGTATCAGGGGAATAAGGTGGTAGCCCTTTTGGTTGTTTGATGTGTTGCAAATGGCTATCTCCTAGAAACAGAGAGATTGATCAAGAATTGTAACCTTGCTGGTTGGAGTTCTTACTTTCGGCGTCGAGGGTGATGATAAGTAGGGACTATGTGAAGTGCCTTTTTGTTGACGGTTGTGGTGCAGTATGATCATGAAGCTTAACAATCATGATCATGCGAAAGGTTTAAAACAAATTTGAAGTCCTTTCGATTTACTGTCTGGATATGAAGCTGATGCAAGGTCAACCACAGTTGAAATCTTGTTCATTGAAATGGTTATGTTGGGGCCTCCTAGAGTTTGAAGACTTTGCGGTAAGAGAATATGTCGCAGATGTTCTCTACAGAGTGTTTTTTTGTGATGATGCAAAAATTGACAAAGTTGGATTTGAGTTGGTGTTTCTTTTTTCTTTCTTTTGGGTTTATTTTTAGGCCTCCGAAAGTGCTTAGCAAAGCCCTTGATGCATGGTTTTGGATTTGTACATTTTTATTATTTATTTATTGCTTATTTACTTTATAATATAATTATTTGCTAAACCTCTCATTTCTCCAGACTCAAGAGCGCTTTGAGTTTCCAGTTTTGAGTGCAGTTTTCTCCAGGATTAGATCTGGGTAATTTTTTTTTCCCTTTTTATTAAGTTCTTAGATTAATTGGAGACGACAAGAGTTGATTCTGCAAGCAATTATTAATATTTTTTTTCTTGAAGGTGCTCAAACAAATTTTGACTTGAAATTTCATCTGAGCTGTCTCCCCTTTGGGTTCTACCTTTCAGAGACACGTGAAATGCCATGAGAACGACCTCACTAGTCCAGTAATTGTCTCCGCTGGATATAACTTATATACACAAAATAAATCTATAAATTGATGTAATTAAATTAATATGATTTTATAAAATTTGTTATATCTACTTTATAATAAAAATAATTTTATAATCTGACGTACCACATTAAAATCACATCAATTTATATATTTACTTTTATGTCTAAAATATTTCCTTTTATATCATAGGCTTTTTTTAAAAAAAAAAAAGCACAATATCATGTATTTAAGTATCCCGGTATTCAATAAAATTTCTTAATAATAATAATAATACTAAAATTTGAGGGGAGAGAAGATCAATTTCCTTTTTTTAGATATAATGAAAAATAATATTTACAGTCATACAGTGCGTAAGCCTTATGTATTTATTTTTTTAAAAAATAAATATAGAATATAGGTAAAAAAAATTTAATAATAAATTTTAATCTTTTTAAAAATAAATATAACGTTTGCACAATTATAAGTGTATTTAATATTAGTCAGTGAAATTCGAATGCAGCCCAACAAATGGACATGGAAGAGAGATTTTTGCCATATTTTCTGAACAATCAAGTGGGTGGTGGTGGTGGTGGTGGTGGTGGGGAATGCATTCAACCGAGTCTCTATCCAAACTGGACAGATCATAATCGACCTAGAAAATCTTATATGGATAGGGAGCTAAGATATTATTCCTACATGGGGCCTCCAATCAAGTCACTGCATTTCTTTTCTTGCTTAAAATTTAAGGCCTAAATTATATGGTCCAAAAAGCTGAGGATAAAGTTTTTGCACCCATGGTCCCATCTGCTTTTTCTTCTCCCTTTGTTTTTTTGCTTAATTGATCTTAAAGGAGGGCTATGGCCTTTTTTCGCTGTCCTTTTTTTTTCCTGTTTGGCAGACAGGAAAGTGATTGTCTTGAAACTCTTTTCATTCAACCCATAATTTTTTTTTTTTTTTTAATTTTGTTAATTTATTGACTGTTCTTGTTGTTTTGTTTTTCTTATCTGAATTAGAAAGAAAAAAACAAGAAGAAAGTGTTGTGTTCTTTTTTCAAATCAATTGTAGATTCTCGTGTTTTATTTATTTTCATGCCTCATTGATTTGCTTCATTTAAATGTATGTAAAGAATCTTTTAAAAAGAGTCTTAAAAGATGATCTCATCCATGTCTGAAAAAAGCATGATCGTCCTTCTATGAGGAGTAAGGTTTGGTTTCTCTATCTTGACATAAAATTCTGTCTCTCAGATTCGGTCTGTGGAGTGCATGCATGGCAGACGTAGACCTTTCTATATTGTGGGAAGGCCTCAAACTCATTGAAGCAGAAGATGAGGTGGTGAAGATATCTGATCAATCTATCCCAGAGACCTCTCTCTGAGGCAAAAACTGTCTCATGACACTGGTCATAATGGAAAAAAGGTTTTAACAACGAGGCATTTTGTACTACAATGCCTCAAGTTTGGAAGTTAGAGGGCTGGATCAAGTTTACTGAAATGGGTGATAGTAAGTTTATTATGGAGTTCCAAATGAGTGCAGACAGAAAAAGTTTTATATGGCAAGCCTTGGTCTTTCGAGAGATCATTAATTGGCATTCAAGATGTTGATGGTACTATCTCTCCTAATGTAGTAATATTTTCTCATGAACCTTTTGGGTGCAACTTCATAATATCCCTATGGTGGGGACGACAAAGGAGTATGGGGCACATATTGCTTCTGGGATGGGGAAGGTTCTTACTGTCGAGGTGGACTATGAAGGCAATGCTTGGAGTAGATACCTGAGAGTTAGGGTAGAGGTTGACATTACAAAGCCCTTGGCCCAAGGGACATGGGTGCAAGTTGGTGGTAGGCAATACTGGATTGCCTTCAAATACGAGAGGTTGCAAAATTTTTGCTTTAAGTGTGGTGTCCTCAAGCATAAAGGAAGAGAATGCCATGTCCAGAGACAAATCAAGCATTTACAATATGACTCCCCCGCTCAATTTGGTCATTGGTTAAGGGCTAACCTAGCCAAATACTCGTGGTTTGAAACCAGGAAATACCGTGGCAGACCATAGCCACACCAGCCAGAATTCAAGTAGTAGTCGGAAGGCATGGTATGGGGCAGCAGTGAGAACAGAAAAGGAAAGTCAGGTTCTATGGAGGTGTCTGAGGCACAATCTCAGGAAAGAATCGTGGAGTTATATATTGAAGATCAAGCACTTACGGATGGAAACTTTGAAATTTCAAAAAAGTTGGAGGGAAGTTGAGGAAGACTGTAAATCAAGTAACACTTCCCATACTGAGGTACTTGCCAAAACTAACTCCTCTCCCCATAAGGAAACACTTAACACAACCCAGCAGAAATTGCACATGTTTAAAGGCTGCCCTTGATGGAAAGTTCACAGCTACTAATATGGAATATGAGGTCTTCAATGCATAATTTGATCTCGGTGGGGTTTGTAACGCCCCAAACCCGGTTGGCCTGGAGAATTATTACCTGTCACTTAAGAACATGTTTCTCAACACAACTAAAATAAAACTCCAAAACTTTATTAGCAAAACTCAATCTCAAGTACTCTAAATAACCACATTAAAACTCTACAAAGTCATTACTGCAGCAAAATAAACTAAGGAGTCTAAAAACTCCCGATAGTCATAAACAAACCAAACTAATAACTTCAAAAGTCTTACTAAACCAAAGCCCAAGATATAATTAAATCTAAAAGACATTAAAACTAAAGGACATCAGAATTCATTCCTCTAACATCCTCTCCCAGCTTAATCATACTCACCAATCTAATCCAGGTCCTCAGTTGGACTCTCCACATCATCTAAAAAATATTATGAAGATAGAGGGTGAGTTATCAACAATTCAGTAAGTAGAGGACATATACTAGCGTGCAAACATGAGCATTTACAAAGTATAGCATGTAGAACAAAACATTTTCCAGAGTTATCATGCAGAGCAGAACATATTTTCAAAAGTAACAGAGCGATGATTTTAAGACACGTAAAACCCATAATATTTTGGCATAACATAAACTGAGTATCATCATCAGATCAAAACAGAGCATCACACAGAGCAGAGACCATGTTTCACCCCCGTGGTAGGGTTGTGCTAACCCCGGTGGCCAAACCAGGCAGAGACAGAGGTGAAATCTTTCCTTTAGTCTTCTCGGAGCCCCGAGTGTGCACACAGGAAAGACTACAATAAAACCACTTTGTTTTCAAAGTGGGTGCACTCAGAGATAGAGAAGTTGGTACCAACCCAAACAGAGCAGAGCATAACAGAGTAGAGCAGAGCAGAGACAGAGTCAGATACAAATACCAGTACACCATGCCAAAAGTTTTCAGATGTTATATCAAAATAATACAGAGTACCAAAACAGAATCAGACAGTTTACACACACTGACAATAAAAGTTAGAACATCTTTCTAAATAAATGCACAATTTTCCATATTCTCAATATCGCTCCCTTTTTCAGATTTCAGAAAAAAACACATGATAGAATTTAGCTCATGTCTACACAATGCATGTCAGAACATGTTTTCCTTTTTCACACAAATTTGATGAATAATGCAGATAAGCGACCGAGGTTGATCTTTGTTTTCACAAGTTTCCATCATATCACAAAATATGCAAGTTTTCATAAGGTCAACCTCAGTCTTATTAACTTGTATAAAACCTAGCATAGGAACTGAACCCCGCTTACCTGGACAACTTAGCTTTTCAGAATTTTCCTAAAAAATGTCGAGTCGAATATAAATCGTCACTTATAAAAATAATCACATAATTTCCATAAGTTTTCAATCAATCACGGATTTCGATATTTAAGCCTAAACTTCTAAAATAACCTATTTTAATATCTCAAAACTTACAACCCTCATAATTCCAAAATATATCATCACTTCCTAAAAATCAACAATATTCACCATGACTAACGTCAAACTCAAAACACCAATATTTAAACCCGAAACAGCCAACAAATTTCATAGCATAAACCAATCTCACACAAACAACTTCATCATCCAATCCAACTGACCCCCTTATTCCTCGGACTCAGTCCGGTACAACCAACCAATTCACAGTAAATATGACTTAACGCAGAAATACATTTAAATCTCAAAAGTTCTTTGGGAAAAATACTTACAATGCTATAATATAATTTTTAAAAGATCACGGAGGTGCTAGAAGCGGCAACGCAGCAACAAAACAGTGTCAAATGCACTATGGTCGTGGGTCTCAAAAATCCACTTTTGAACGGGTGTAAATGAAGACCCGAGATTGATAGGGTAGGGCTTAGGGATGTTGGTGAAGCTAGTGGTGGTGATGGTTGGTCGTGGGTGGCGGCGCAATAGGCGGTTGAAGTGCAAAAATACCCAAAACGGAAATAGAGTTGGAAGTGCTTCACCAGTGATAGATCGGAGGTGGGGTTGGGTCCAAAGGGTTGCTAGGAAGTCGAGGATGATGTGGTGAGAAGATGGTGGTCGGAGGCGGTGCGACGGCGGTGCAGCAGCACAAGGAGTACCGCGGCTTGGTGTGGTGCATGGGGGCTAACGGCGGCGCGAGGAGGGCTGAAATTACAGGGAGGTGGTCGCTGGTCGAAGGGGAGGTGAGAGGGAGGGGCGGTGTCGGTCACCGCCGGCACACGGCGGCGGGCTAGGGGAGAAGAGAAACAGACGGAGAGAGGGAGGGGGGTTGCGGCGCGCAGGAAGCAAGGGAAGAAAAAGAAAAAGAAAGAAAGGAAAAGAAGAAAAGAAGAAAAAGAAAAGAGGAAAGAGAAAATATAGGGAAATAAATGAGGTCCAATTCCCACATCTTGGATCACAAAAATGATCCAACGAAAACGATTTTAAAACAGCAAGTAAAATAAAATAATTCAAACGTAATGATTAAAATGAAAATAAATAATTAAACCCAACAATAAGTTAATTTAATATGAAAAACAATTTAAATGTATTACAATAATCAATTATAAGAAAACACTTCAGAATAATTTTCACAAAATTAAAATCATAAAAATAAACCCACTAAAAATCCAACCAATTTTAAAATAAGAGAATAAATTTTAAAATTAATAACAAATAATCTTTCAATTAAAAATACACTAAAATACGGGGTGTTACAGGGTTTGTCTGACTCCCTCAGGCTGTTGAGCTATGTTGCATTGATGATCCTCCAACTCAACAGTTACCAACTTAGCAAGCAATGTCTACCAGGATGTATAGTTGGAAAATGAGAGCTCGAGAATTATCTGCTGATAGAGCTGCTGAGTTAGATGATTTGACAAGAGAGACCAAGAAGAGAACTGCTAGCAAATTTCAGAGGGATTGCACGGCGCTTGCACACTCTACGATTGTAAATATCATTTCTCTATATAGTACTATACACATAAGATCATCATTTTCAACCAAAATGAGAAATTAAGGCATCTATTAAGTGTTCAAAAAAAGTTAAAAAATCAAACTCATTATGTATGTAATTCTAGACTGTTAATGGATTCAAAGTTTTCAAACAATCAATAAAATGTTTTTATCTAAATAATATTCTACCTCATTTTTTTTCAATAGCTGCTCTGTTTAATTATTTCCTGTAGAACAATGGAATTTGTTCTAGGTAACCATATATTTTAGCAAATATATATAACCCTGATTTCATTTGCAATATTGTATAAATAGGCAAGCTTGCTAATTTTGAGCTACATTAATATTTCAACAAATTTATTGAACACAATAAGTAATTACTATAAAGAGAAAGAGAAGTTCTATTTGCAGTCCCCACTTGGAGACTGTATATGCATGTCCTTTATTAAATGACAAAAAAATATCATTTTAGGAAGGATATTTTTATAATTTTAAAAAAATTTGAAGATAAAATTGCCTAAACTTGTATTGCAGTCTCCAAAATGAGAATTGTACGTAGCATTGCTCAAAGAGAAATTAATAAAATAGTCTCTTATCTCCACCTCTCATAAGTTGTCATAATTTCCTCAATCTTCTTATAAATTTTGGACTTTGCCATTCCTCTAGTACTTTACGTGATGCATGCATGTGATATTGCTTTCACATTTTCTTAAGTTTTATAAGCTCTCTCTAGTTTAGGCATGTCTAGATTATGTATTGACATTTTTATAATTTATCTTTTCATATGTATTGCCTTGAATTAGTTAATTAGCAAGTAATATTCCTACTTGGTTAATTATATATATATATATAGAGAGAGAGAGAGAGAGAGAGAGAGTTTAGGACTTAGGATATATGTAACGAACCCAGTTAAAGAAAGAGTAATATTGACAATAAAAGAGAATTAGGAACAAAGAAGATGATGATAATGGCTACGTCTTGGGGTATTCGAGGTCCCCAATTCCTCCCAAATGAAAATACAAACTGTTTCAAAGATAATTTTCCAGATCCCCTCCTCGGTGCTATTTCTGGCTTACATATAGAGGTAGCCCATGACTAAAACAACTAATGAAAATGCAACACATGGAAAGTAAATAGAATGGACATAACAGATTGCAACAACTATTATTCTAAACAGCAAGCTATAGATGACTTGTAGTTTAGCTTCCTTTCTTGGCCCTTCAAAACTGTGCGATTGTTTAATTGGGATCATAACAATATATTGTCAAGAAACAAGATTTTGAGGTTTTTAATGTGTTCGGTCATGACACAAAATGTATTTTTTGTTCGATGATATTATATAGGGACATAACTTCCCATCCCATGGAGTAAAGCTTATAAGGAGTACCAAATGAGTTCAATGAGACTTTTGTGTACTTTCATCGATAGGAGTACCAAAGATTCCCTCAAATTCGATATGTGACCATTGGAAAAGTTGGTTCATAAAATTAGAAGAAAAAGAAAAAAAAGACAACTAGTAGAAAAAATTAACATCGTTTAAAAAATTAATTTTTGAATAAAATTATAAATATGATCATTAGATTTTGAAAAATAAGACTATTAAAAAAGTACATACAAAAAAATTATGATAAAAAAAAAAAAAAATCATGACCGTTACAGAAAGGAACAAAATATAATATGAACATTTGATTTATTTTTACAGAAAAAATGACAAATAAGTTAATAACGTGCGTTTATGTCAGGAAAACTGGTCCAGACATTGTCCTGAATGGGGCGTAATTTCAAATTCAAACGTACGACATTTAAATAATAATATAATTTTCCATCTTTTAGAATAAAAATGATAAAATCATTTATAAAAAATTAAAATATCAAAAAATTAAAATTACCCATTTCAGACTGTCTTTAATTGTGAAGAATTTTTGGAGATGCTACAGTTACTCTTATATATATATATATATTATGGTCTACTAAAAAAAATAAATAATAAATTGATTGATTCTATCTTCCTACTCAATTCTCATTTCCATACATGAATGCTGACTCAGTGTAACTTATACTGTAATTTGAAGATAAATAATAATTTTTACATAATTATTATAAGGAAATAATAAGCTTACCATTCTTTTATTTTCAGTAGATGGTAATTATGTAAAGCTAAATATTATTTTTAATGAGCTGACACACAATTGCATTAAATTATTATAAATTAATTTATAAAAAAATTATATTTATATCGTTATTCTTATTCATGCTTTTAAGAGATAAATTAAGAGTTATTTCAAATACATTAAGATCTCGTTTAGATAGTAAGATGAGATAGTTTATATAAAAGTTAAAAATTAAATAAAATATTATTTTTTTAATATTATTATAATTTCAAGATTTGAAAATATTGAATTATTTATTATATTTTACGTAAAAATTTTAAAAAAATTATAATGATTAGATGAAACCGTTTCTATATCCAAATAGAGCTTAATAGAAAATTATTGACTCTTGAAAAATAGAAAAGAAATCAAAAGGTCTCACAAGTACGTCCAGGAAATTATGGATTTGGAATTATCTAAAATCTTTACTTCATATATTGATTTATTTTAACTATTTTAAATTTTAAAATTTAGAGAAAAACTCTAAGCCTGATTTGGTTTCACAAACTTTTTCAAACAATCTTATCTCAATATCGAAACACCATTCAAATGTAAATATTTTTCAATTTCAAAATTTTTACTTTTTAAATTTTTTTATCTAATCATTACCTAATTATTACAACTTTCTCAAACTTACAAAAAAAAAAACAAAATATAATTTAATTTTTTTAAATCTCAAAACAAAAATAATATTCTACTATTATTTTACCTTTATAATTTTTTTATTCAATTTTTTTTTTCTTTTTCAAAATCTAATAAATATCGATCCCGTTTGAATTCAAGAATCATTCAAATTCATCTCATCTTATATTATTATTATAATTTTTTTAAATTTTTACACAAAATATAATAAATAATTTAATTTTTTCAAATTTTAAAATAATAATAATATTAAAAAATAATATTATAATAATATTTTATTTAACTTTTAATTTTTATTTAAAATAATCTCATCTCATCTCATCATATCTCCTCACATTATATTTTACGGTCCAAATCTCACCTAACTCAAATTATTATTATTCAAAGATTTCAGTCTCGCTACATCTTATGCATTGACCAAACCAGGCAAAAAAGCAAAGTCTTTGAGTACAGACAAGATATAATAATTATATGAGTAAACTAATAGGCATATGGTCCATGCAGGATTTCCGATTAAAAAAAATCTTTACAACCTCCTAACACTTCACACTCTACATTATTTTTAATTTTTATTATTTTTTTCTTTTATTATATATTTATTATATGAATAATAAATAAAAAATTTGAAATAATTTAAAAAGAATAAACTCAAAAAAAATTTTAAAAAAATATTAAAAATATTAAAAATTTAAAAAAATGTGAAGTGTGAAGTGTGGTGAAGGTTGTATAACAATATTCTTATGAATAATAAAAAGAATTATATATTTTTAAGCGGCGGAAAGATTATTGAGCTTGTGTCTAGAATTTATATACATATAGAAAGAGAGAGAGATTCTATCTGCTACCTCAAAACTCTGAAGAAAACACTCTTTCTTCACTGCCATTGTCAACATCTTCTTGTGAGTTTGTGTGTTCTGATTGTGATGAGAGCCCCATTATTATTGCCGGTTCTCAGCTTGCTGAGTGCCGTTCTGTTTGTGCATGCGGCGGAGGCTGCCGTATTCCCGGATGAGCCGGAGAGCGTGAGTCTGGACACGGCTGGGCTGAGTAGAGACAGTTTTCCGAAGGGGTTCGTGTTCGGGACGGCGACGTCGGCATATCAGGTGGAAGGGATGGCTAGTAAGGATGGCCGTGGGCCCAGCATTTGGGACGTCTTCGTTAAAATTCCTGGTTAACTCCATTACTCTTTCTGCTGTTGTTTTGCCTAATTAAAACTACTACATTACAATTATATTATGTCAAATTTTCATTCCAAAAAAAAAATTATATCAAAACTTCAAGTCATGACTATTATCTCAGGTTAATTATAAGAAACTTGCTGTATTTTATCTTAAATTTCTTTTATTATTTTTTATAAAACTGAATTTTGTGAGAAATGGGAAACAGGGATTGTTGCTAAGAATGCGACTGGAGAAGTGTCGGTGGACCAATATCACCGCTACAAAGTGAGTCCATTTTTGTTTCTTCACCATTCTCTTTACCTTCTTGTCTCAACTGAAAGAAGAAAAGATGTTCTTTGTGCTGGATACAAGTTAGAATTCACATGAAGTCCTTGCCAAGATTAGCCTAGTTGAGATTACTTGGACTTTGATAGAATTTTTTTATAAAAATTCTTGAAGTTATTGAAAAAGTTTTTGTTTTTTTTGGATTTTATGAAAGTAATTGAGTGGCTGAAAATATGTGTTGGTTGATAAAGCTCTTATATGCGTTTTTTGGTTTGGAAAAATAGTGAAACTATCAAAAAAATATGTTGGGAAAATAGTTATTTCATTTTATAAATGTTATTATCTTTGAGTAACTTCTTATATTTTTTAAAAAAATTCAAAATTTAATGAGCAATATCACTCATCATCATGATAAAAAAGAGATGGTAGTATAGAACGTAGAATTTTCCTTGTTAGAAAAGCTCCCTCTAGAAAAATGGTGGACAAGTCATTTTTTTCTTTGTTTTATATGCCAAAAGCGTCACGTGAAGCTGTTTAAAATAAATAAATGAAAACGATTGTGATTAAAATATTCCAGCAGAACTTGAGGAGTTTAGTACAGTCAATACGTCACTGTAATTTTCTAATAATAGGGTTATTTAAATATATATTAGCGGATGATTAGAGCATCTGGTCGCGAGTAGAGTGCAGAGTTGGGTCGTATTAAAGTGATTGTCTTGTCTCTTCCTTGCCTCTTTTACGTAACCATTCATTTAATTTATTGGTTAAAATGTAGTCACCTTATCCCCTAAAGTAACGCATCACACCCGAGAGAGACCAAATCCTTATTATGATTTAAATATCGAGTACATTTTGGGTTCCCAAAATCATTTATTAGCAGTGGGATACAACTTCTTTTAATTGGATTAGCAGATGTTAAGAGTTTTTATGCAAACTTTAAAGGTTTAGAGTAGAAAGGAGATGAACAGATGAAGTGGGTACTGCTGAATTTATTGAGCATTTATAAAGGTCTCAACTCAAATATGATATCCATTGTAGAAAGGTCTCAAGTCAAATGTGATGAACCATTGGTTATGCATTCCACATACCAATTTCATTAGAGACATACTTTGATTACTTGTTGCTAAATTCACTTAGTTACACATGGTAGAAATTATAGAACTTAAAAATTTGACTTGAGAAATTGTTGAATTTAGCTAAATTATTGAACAGAAACAAGCTGATCCAGAACTTTCATTTTCTAATATCTGGCATACTGGTTTCCAGTGTATTTTTAAATTTCCCACTATGCAAAGTTCTGGGCTTAGTACTGAGTCAACTCAAAACAAGCAGTAGTTTTCTGGTGCCAAACTGTTGAAGAATGGTGCAATGATGGCATCTGATATGTTTGCCCCTTTTCACAGGAAGATGTGGATATCATGGCAAAGCTCAACTTTGATGCGTACCGGTTCTCAATTTCATGGTCCAGGATTTTCCCAAGTAATTAATCCTCCCGTTTATTTGTAACATCAGGGTATACGGTATACAAAAAATCATGTCTTGTTTAATTGAATCCTCTGTAAACTCCTTGTCTACATAGCTGGAAGGGGGAAAGTAAATTGGAAGGGCGTGGCATACTACAACAGATTGATCAACTACTTGCTCAAAAGAGGTAAAACTACAACAACAAGTGAAACATAAATATTCTGTTGTAGGATTTTGGTTAATCTTATCACATTTAATCACGGTACCCCTAAATTTTTTGTAGGCATCACCCCCTATGCAAATCTATATCATTATGATCTTCCCCTCGAACTTGAGAAGGAGTACAAGGGCTTATTGAGTGACCAAGTGGTGTAAGTACCCAATAAAATTCCTGTCTGAGTGTTTTCTTGTTAGATAAATGAGACTGAAAAACCTCCTTGATCTGAAATTCCAGATTATAGTGTCAAATGAATTCAAGAAGTTGTATCTGTAAAGATTTGGAACTTGATAAATGCTTCTACCCTATAGGAAAGACTTTGCAGATTATGCAGACTTTTGTTTCAAGACATTCGGAGACAGAGTGAAGAATTGGATGACATTTAATGAGCCTAGAGTAGTGGCTGCTCTTGGGTATGATAACGGGTTCTTTGCTCCTGGAAGGTGCTCTAAGGCATATGGAAATTGTACTGCTGGAAATTCTGCAACTGAGCCCTATATTGCTGCCCATCATTTAATTTTATCTCATGCAGCTGCAGTGCAGAGATACCGTGGAAAGTACCAAGTAAGATTGACATTTATCATGTTGTCTTCTATGAACATTATGGCTTAGTTGACTGATTGGTGCCCAAATTTCCAGGAAAAACAGAAAGGAAGGATTGGAATTCTGTTGGATTTCGTTTGGTATGAACCTCTTACCAGATCAAAGGCTGACAATTATGCAGCTCAACGAGCAAGAGATTTCCACGTTGGATGGTAAAAAACACTTAAAATTAACCTATATTTATGTTCTTATAATTTGGGTACATGTTATTAAACCCTTTGATTTTGTTCATATATTTACAATTAGAAATTATCAAGCATTAGCATCAATAAAAATAGAACTTGTGACTGGTAATGAGTTGGGTATATATGGAACTTATGCTCAAGAATATATAGTGCACAATTTTAGCAATTTGCCAAATTGAGTAGGTGGAGTAGCCATAATAAATAAATAGAAAACAGTATTTGCATTTTTATCTTAAATTGATGCAATTATCGAATCATGTACAAGAGACTGTCTTCTTTCTTGAAAAAGAAAAAATGTGTATAAGAAAGAGTACATCGGATTTAAGATTATATGTGGAACTCTTTTCAGATCCAAAGAGATTGGTCGTAATGGATTTCACTTCATATAGGTTTCTTCACCCCATTGTATATGGTGAGTATCCAAGAACGATTCAAGAAATTGTTGGGGATAGGCTACCCAAGTTCACAAAAGAAGAGGTCAAGATGGTGAAGGGTTCAATGGATTTTGTGGGGATCAATGAATACACTGCTTACTATATGTATGATCCGCATCAACCAAAACCAAAAGCTTTGGGCTACCAGCAGGACTGGAATGCTGGTTTTGCTTGTAAGACATTCTCTCTTCCTATGAAAACGAAAAAAGAAACAAGTTAATTATTTTTGATCACTTTTCAGTCAATCCTTTTCTTCCTGAACTGTCTTTTTTAACAAACTTTGTTTATTTCACGACCTTTGTAGATGCCAAGAATGGAGTGCCTATTGGTCCACGAGTAATTCCAAACCGATCATGACCATCATTTGCAGATTTTGTTAATGCCTATTTCATGTTTTCAATTTAATTTATGATACATTCAACATTTGCAGGCATATTCTTATTGGCTCTACAATGTACCATGGGGTTTGTACAAAGCTTTAATTTACATTAAAGAGCATTATGGAAACCCTACTGTGATTTTATCTGAAAATGGTATGAGTCAGTACAGTTCTTCTTTCTTCTTCCTATTCAATTTTCATATTAAGTTTAATATATAAGTTGAAGGGGAAACCCTGTATAAACCTGTTTGAAAACTTTAAACACTGATGTTCCATTTTCAGGAATGGATGACCCGGGTAATGTCACACTTTCAAAGGGATTGCACGACACCACAAGAATCAACTTCTACAAAGGCTATTTGACTCAGTTGAAGAAGGCAGTTGATGAAGGAGCAAATGTTGTTGGCTATTTTGCATGGTCGTTGCTCGACAACTTCGAATGGAGATTAGGCTACACTTCGAGGTTCGGAATTGTCTATGTTGATTTCACCAACCTCAAGAGGTACCCAAAGATGTCTGCCTATTGGTTCAAGCGCCTACTTCAGAGAAACAAGCATTAATCAGCCAGCTATGTTTTGGTTGATTAGGAAGTACTGTTTTATGCAATAAAGCTATCTACTACTGTAGAGTTAAATAAGTTCCTTACTTTGTTCTTAGGTTCTTCCCTTTTATTCAGTTCTAAACACCGATCATGTTTCTCTGTTATCATGATCATATGACTCAACCAAGTCAGTAAAGAACTTTAGGATTGCACAAAAATATATTGCTTTTGATGAGTTCTGCAATGATTTTTTATGGCCTTTTTGTGATGCATATTTGCAGCTCTTATAGTCACAATCACTACACCACACACCATGAAAGGGTAAAATGCCAGTAACCTCCTTGGATTTGTAAATGCCTCCCTAACTTCAATTCTTATAAGGTGATGCTCAAGAAAATGTCAACCCATCACTTGCTAACCAATTCTTATCGTATCTCTGCTACCATATTCATACAAGTTGTTTGAAGGTGAGAACTAGGAACTTCCTTCCCAAATCTGTATTTCACCAAGGCCGAACCTATATCATGCTAGCAGCAGTTTCTTTTCCTCATCGAGATTTTCTCTTTAATTATATGATGAAAACAGAAAAAGATCAGTTTACGTTACAATTTTTACTCATATTATACCAACAGTGTAAATCAACTAAAATTTATCCTTACAACTTAATATAAAATTATACCTTTTCTTTTTCTTCTTTAGAATAGATTGTAATGATATTATGCTTGCTTTGTTGATTTTTAAACCATATATCAGATGGATATTTTTCTAATGAGGAAACAAGCAATAAAATCAAAAGAGTTTCTGAATGAGCTATACTCTCAGCAATCTGCGCCTTTGTAAAGAATAAATGGTTAAAAAAACTGCCTAAAATTTCCCAAAAAATAAAATACAACTTAAGAACAAATTAGAGGTGAAAGTTACTACTGCTACTGTTGTTTATATTCTCTGAACTCTTACTCAGGGGTGACAATATGTGACACGACCCGTTAACTCAACATGAATATGACACGAATAAATGGTGAAAAGAACTTTCCAACACCTTCCCTTACGTTTTTTTTTTCGAATTCTTTTTTAAGTTGTTATCGCTGTTTGTGAACTACAGGTTGTTTATGCTGCTTGTGAACTACAGATTTCACTTCTGATTTGGAATTATAAGGTTGTTTCCTTTTCTGTTATTCGTACTTATACAATAATATTATTTGATGTAAAACTTTATTGATGTTTTTTTTAATAGAAACACAATAATAATTTAAATTGGACGAGTTAACCGAAGTTGTAATGGAGTTGGAGAACAACAAGGGCAAGGAGGACGCTTCACTTCCTTTTTCAAGTTCTAAATTTGTTTAGATCTGTATTTTTAATGTTTTATTATATTTGGGATTGTAACATTAATATATTTACAATGTGTGTTTTGTTTTTTATATTTGAGATGTAATTTTAATAATGAATATTATTACAATGTGTGTAGATCATATTTGTTTGGATTATAATTTTAGACTTGTAGTTAATTTTTTATTTTTTATAGATATTATTTATATTTAAGTATTTATATAAAATCAATCAGGTCAAACAGGTCGGGTCGAGTCGTGTCTGCTCAACTCATTAACATAAACAGGTTGAAACGGGTCATGTCGTGTCAACCCGTTATCTTACCGTGTCGTATTCGAGTTTGAAATTTTGACACGAAATCCTTAACGAGTCATGATCGTGTTGACCCATTAAGTGCAATGTACATACCTTGACACAACACAAACACGACCCGTTAACACGATTTGACACCCCTACTCTTGTTCTTACTCCTTTAGGTCTCGTTTGAATTCAAAACCTACATGAACTCATCTCATCTCATCATTACAACTTTTTCAAATTTCCACATAAAATATAATAAACAATTCAACTTTTTCAAATCTCAAAATAACTTTTCCAAATTCTCATACAAAATATAATAAATAATTTAACTTTTATTCTACTATTCACAAACCATCTCAACTCATTTCAACTCAACTCACACAAAATCCAAACAATTATACTATTCTCAGTTTTTCCCTCTCCTTCCAATGGTGACTTGATGTAAGTAATACTATGTACAAGTCCCAAATAGACAAGTCACACAAACCATTTGTAAAAAAGTGAGTTCCACTAGGGCGGTACCCACTCTTACGGGGCGAGGCCACCCCTTCCCGCCCCCGCATAGGCGGGGGTGGGGATTTTTTCCCCGCAATCCGCCCCCGTCCATGTGGGGGCGAGGTACCCTGTCCGCTATACGGGGTGCGGGGGTGGATCTCCATCCGTCTGCCCCTTGCCCCACCGTTGGGCCTTTGGCCCAATTTAGTTATATGGGTCCAAAATGGCTCAGAAACACATTCAAATATATTTTTAGGCCATTTTGGGCCCAGAATTTAACTACAAAATAAATATATTTAAAATCTGAAAATAAAAAATAAATTATATGGATAGAAACTATTAACTATATACTAAGTTTCAACTAATATATTAAGTATTAATTAATAATCATCACTAAGGCACTAAGCTATTACAATTATATAAATTAAGAGAACTAATAAATTATTACAATATTACAAGTTCATTTAAAAATAGTAAATATTACAAATTGTACTATTAACTATTGTAACAACATTACAATTAATTGTAAATTAACAAAATTATAACATTTCTAATTTGATCAATTTGGGGTGGCGATGAGTTCACTGAGTTGTGTCGACTGTTATGAGACTAAGAATCGAGATCATAAAACCTGCAATATTAATAAGTTAAAAATAAACAAATTAGAATTATAAAGTTATAAACATAAAACAAAAATAAAAAATATTAAAAGTACTAACCAAGATGAGATTGTGTCATTGGGATGAAGATGAGCATAGATAATTGGATTCTTAGGATTAGGATTCGGCATATGTATATTGAGAATATAAAAGCTAAAATACATACAAGCAAAATAATTAGATACTAGAATATTATATAACATTATAAATGCAAAAAAAAAAAAATTAAGGGGCAAATGGTCTCTGATTCTTTATATATATCGAAACGCTAAAAAATAAACTTCAAATTCTCAAACAATAAACTTCAAATGGTCTCTGACTCTCTATACATATCGAAACCCTAAAAAATTTCAATCAAAGTTCAAACAATTCACATGCACATTCATCCTTCACATCACACAATTCACAATCTCATTCTCATTTAATCTCATTCTCCATCATCCATATTGCATAAATTATGGGAACAAAAAAAACTAGATGAGATTAAGAGAAATCGGCCTTACCTTTGTTGTGACAAATGGCGACTTCGGCAAAATTGACAGACGGTGATGACTCATGATGGTATCATAGACAACGAAGACTGACGATGGTATCACAGGCAGCGAGGGCTGGGACTGGGGAGGGTTAACTGTTCAGTGCTTCGGGATCCTGAGTCTAGGGGGGTGAAGGGTTATAAATACAAGACTCAAAACAGCATCATTTTGATTATGGGTGGTTGTTAAAAAAACCCCAGGCATCAAAACAACGTTGTTTTGGTTAAAACGTCATCGTTTTGATGCCTGAGTTTTTCTTTTTAATTAACATATATTATATATATATATATATGGCAGTAGGGCGGGGCTGGGTATTTGCGGAACGGTTACACCCCTAGCCATAACTTAGATTTATAGGCTCAGGCCCGTCTAAGAAGCCCAACCCTTTCTTTAGCCCAAGCCAACTTGCAGAGAAAAAACAAAGAAAAAAGAGTCCAAATGACATCTTTTTGAGATTAATCCTAAAACCTCAACTTATTTTCTCTCCCCATCCCCGTCTTGTGCTCTCACCCCTACTTCTCTCTCTAACTTAAGGTTAGCAATATGTGACACGATTAGTAAATCCAACATGAACACGATACGAAATTAACAAATTTGGATTTGATGTTAATGGGTTCGTGTCAAAATAGGTTGACCCATTAAGACACGATTTATAAATTAAACAATAATGGGTCAACCCACTTAACAAAAAATCAACCTGTTTTAACCAGTTTGGATTTTATTCAAAATTAAAAATTTATTATTGTTGAGTTGTAATATTACCATTTCTTAGTATGCTTATGTTTTTATTGTTGGAATTGTAATTCTGGACCTATGCTCATTTTTGTTATTGTAGGGTTTGCAATATTGGTTTTATTATATGTTAAATTTGAAAAATATTGATCTTTTTTGTTAATATATAGTCTATTTATTTAAGATATTGTGGCTATTAATAAATATAGATTTTAAATTTTATGTGAAATTATGTTAATTAGGTCAAATGAGTTATGCGTATTAGTTCAATGAGTCGTGTCATGCTGACCTATTTCTAATTAATTATTAAACGGGTCAAAACAGATGACACGATCCGTTATCTAAATGGGTCGAGTTAGGGTTTGAAAGTTTGACACGTTTAACCTAATGGGCCATGTTTGGGTTGACCTATATAGTCGAATGTTCATGACTTGACACAACACGAACATGGCTCGAAAACATGAATTGCCACCCCTACTCTAACTCATCTCACGTCTCTCTCAGTCGTTCTCTTGCTCTCTCCCCTTGGTCAGCCTCTCACTCTCTCATCTACCTCTCTTTCTCGTTCACTCTGGTTGTTCTCTCTCTCCCTTGTTGTGCCACCACATCTTGGTGGTTACCTCTGCCACTTACGACCCTGCAATCAAGATCCCTAGCATCGAGCACCATTCTCCACCACCAGAGAAAACAAGTTGAATACCTCAGCCCCACTTCGTTCGTCCACTGTCCGTAGGTAACTCTCTCTCTCTCTCTCTCTCTCTCTCATTCACCCTCAATCTACTGGTCTCTCTCTCATCTACCAATTTGTATTGTCGTCACCATTATGCCAACACCAATTCAGATGTTGCCAATGTAGTCGATATCACGAGCCTTACGACATTGTCCCTGTTGGTGTGTTGGGTTTTCCCTCTTATATGGAGGATGACCCATGTGGGACCATTAAGCCCACATAGTGAGAGAGGGTTTAGGTCCAGATTAATTAGGTTTTAAACCTAATGATTGCTATCATTGGATGGAGATTTGAAAACGTGAGAGAGGAGATGAGAAAAAGATAGAAGCCAAAACAGAGGAGCTCGTCCAGCTTCAGTCATACTCTTTGATTAGAGTAGTCTGTGGTTTGAATGAGTTGAAATTTTGTAGGCATGTTCATGACTAAGGATCTACAACCTGAACAGTGGAGATCGGATTTGGAACAGTATTTCTAGTGTTGATACAATTTGGTTCCCAAGAAATGGTTTCTTGAGATTATTGTTGATTGAATGCCTCTAGTTCTATCTAGAGAGAACAATTTTATACTCATTATTTGTCGATAGTGGAGATTTGGGTGGACTACGGTCCCATGGTTTTTCCTTTAACTCCAGGGAGGTTTTCCACGAAAAAATTGTATGTCTCTGTGTGTGATTTTGGTTTATATTGTGCTCTATTTAATTGTTTCCTAACAGGTTCACACAAAGTGTGAGAAAGTTATTCTCGTTGTTTAGTGATTGATTTGGTTATTCCGAACCGTTCCCAACAAAGTGGTATCAGAACAGGGTCATAACTGTTGAATATTTTGTACTGAATAATGGAAATTAATTTGAGTAGCATGGTTACTTTGAATGGTTCTAATTATCATACTTGGAAAGGAAAATTGGAAGACCTTTTATTATTGAACCAATTTCATTAACCAATGTTTGCTTCTGAGAAGTCTGAAAATAAATCTGATGAAGAGTGAACTTCACAACATCGACAAGTTTGTGAATACATCAAGTAGTGGGTAGATGATAATGCTTTGAACCATATTTAGTGAGGAGACACATGCACGTATACTCAGGAATAAACTTAAACAGTTATATGCTCGAAAGACTAGAAATAATAAAATGTATTTGATCAAGCATTTGATGACTTTGAGATACCAAGATGGAACTCCATTGACAGACCACTTGAACTCATTCCAATGAATAATTAATCAACTACATGGAGTGGGCATCGAGTTCGACGATGAGGTACAAAGATTGTGTTTGCTTGGTACATTACCAAACTCGTGTGAGACACTCATAATATTATTATCTAACTTAGCCCTGGATGATGTAATCACTATGGATCTGGCAAAAAGTAGTGTTTTGAATGAAGAGATGATAAAAAATCTCAGGATTCCTCTTCGTAGTCAGAGGTTTTGGTTATAGAAAAGAGGGTGAGGAGTAAAAATAGAGTTCCAAAAAATAAAGGTAGAAGCATGTAAAACAAGTTTGTTAATGTTGAGTGCCATCATTGTGGCATGAAGGGGCATATCAAGAAATATTGCAAAAAATTGAAGAGATGATACAAGTAGAAATGGACTGAGAAAAAGAATAATGATCAAGTTGCCACTACTACTACTGGAGACTTCTTCATTGCTTATGATGATAATGATGTTATAAATATTGTTTCTCATGCCTCCATTCATGCTACACCTCAAAATGACCTCGGCACAGTAAAGATGAGCAATGGTGGCTTGGCTAAAATCATTGGCCTTTGATATGTGTGCTTGGAGACGAATAATGGCATGGTGTTCGTTCTTAGAGATGTAAAGCACATTCCTGATATCTGTTTGAACTTGATTTCTACAAGTAAACTTGATGATGTGGGGTATTTCAACACCTTTAGTATGACCAATTGAAGTTTGCAAGGGGTGTTATGGTTATAGCTCGAGACAAGAAAATTTCAACCTCTGAACAATCTTCAGATTCTATCCCAGAGGTTCATCTGTACAAACCAAAGGCAAGCATTAATTTAGGAGGCTAGATCTACAAGCTGGGTTAGTAAAAAGAAATTTGGAAACTTAAGTAATTATACATAGAAATCCAAACATCAGCTACTATTCCATTGATCCAAATGACAACAGTAAGGTTTAATACTTGCAATCAGTATTAATTCAGTCCAAGAAGCTTAGAAACATAATATAAATATTCCTCCACGAAACTACCAGCACAAACCCCTTACAAATAATATCTAGAAAAAGGTATAAAAAAATTGAATCAGAATCACAAGAAACCAACAAAGGCAAATGTTAGGACTATAACAACTTCTGGGGGTTTACAAGGAGGACAAGCAAAAAATAGATTTTAAATATTAAACTAGGTATAATCTTGGATTGAGTATAGTTTTGGACAATGAAACAATTTAATAATTAGGTTACATAAGTAATTTGTGAGTTAAGCATGTGAGTAGGGAGAAACGGTTCTTCGATGCAGCAGACTTGGCATTTATTGTTCTATCCATGAGTTCAAAAGAAAGAATTTGAAGGAAAAAATAAAGAGGAACATGTTTTCTTTTTGGCTTCCAAGAAACTGTAGGAAAAGTAAATAAATTATTTTTTATTAGAATGAATAAAGAGAATGAATTTTAATACTTGACGTTTTTCATTGTCAGAACCCAAGACAAAGAAAAATGTTCCTTGTTACTAAACTAACCAACCCAAACTAAAAATCACATCCAAACATAGGTTAAAGAAAATCAAAAGCCTCAATCTTTCAATTCTAAAACTCAAAAAACAAAACAATCCATCAGAAAATGAGGATCAAAGAAACAATTGAAGCGATGATCTTACAGCCACAATCATGTAAGAAACAACAATTAGTAATTAACAAGTTTTAAGATATCATAACCATAAAGTTAGACTAAGCAATTACATATACATCACAAAAACATGTATATTACAATGCAACTCCATGTCTATCACAAAAACAAGTCTTTTACAGATGCATTACAAAAATACAGCTCCATATAGGGCTGCAACCCGATGCACTCCAACCGGGTCTGGGCCCGGTCCGACCCGACCTGATACTGTTTGCGTGCCAACCCAGTCCGACCCGACCTGCACAATACCGGGTCGGGTCGGGTCTTCGGATTTTTTTTTTTTATTTACAGCTTAATGAAATGAATATAGCATGTAAAACTGGTTCACTAAGATCTCAAAAGACATCAAAAAAATATTGACATAAACCAAAAAAAAAAAAAAACCAAAAGAAGAAGAATATTAATTCTTCCAAAAAATAAACCAAAAGAACTAGAACTAATAAAAAGAAGGAGCCATCTATTACAAAGCCATCTATTACAAAAACTATCTAAATTAGAACTAATAAAAAAAATGTACATAAGCCATCTATTACAAAAACTATCTAAATTACAAAAATATGAACATTAACATGCATATAGTCCACATCAACATGCATATAGGCCAATGCAGATCAGTGCACCAGCCAAAAAAGGGTGCTTCGAAAGGAAAAACAGAAGATAAACCAGCAAAAACATGCATCAACATCCAATTCCCATGGAAAAGAACTCATGATGAAAATATCAAAAAAAGAATCCAATCAGAAAAGTGGTTCAGAATCTTCAGATTTACAATAAAGACAACTTCCAATTTCAAATATAGTAAGGACTTTTGAACCTACCATGAGACCCACAAGCAAATGAAACCTCCGAAATATTAGATATAGCTGTTTGCATGCACCTGCATGTAAACAAATAAAACGTTATAAGAGTTCAATTTTTTCAGACACTTCAAATCATGCTCAAAGACTACATTCTCGGATAACATTAATAAGAGAAAAAAAAAAACTTATTTTCAGCTCAACATATCTAATAACTAAATCCTAGTACCCAACAGCAAAGACATCATTAAAGCATACATATGCACTATTCTTGAAATAGCAAAGCTAACTGCATTCGATACATTAAATAGCAGAATATGCTCTCCTCTGCTATGGGTTACAAGTGCTTGAGAAAAATGGCTATTCAGCCACATCCACAAATTTATGGTAATGGAGACCAGATTATGAAAACAAAACTATCTAACCAATACTATCAATCAAATTCACCAGCAAAAACAAAACTTTTTAGCAATTGAAAACCCTAAAAACAGATAAACATAACAAGGCCCAAAAATTTGCTTAAAAAATAGAAGAAGTAAGAAGTACATGTTCCACAGTAACCAAACATGACTAAAATCATACCCGAGCACTTCTCCAAAAATGGGTTTATGGAGACAGCACTCATACTCAGTGTGTAACAAACAATGTTACCATGTTGGAGAATCAAAACCAAAAGCTCGAGCAATTGTTTCTAGAGGCCAACTAACAACATAAACCCATTTCAAGCTCCACAAAATAGAGGACCAAACAGAGAACACACAGAGCACCAAACGAAGTTCTAAAATTTAAATCTTACCGAGAGAGAGAGAGAGAGAGAGAGAGAGAGAGAGAACGCACATCTGAGATGATTTCTGCGACCGGCGATGGCGAAAGGAGACGGAAAATGGCGACAATGACTAGGGTTTCCGCAGTGGAGAGGAGCGTCTTCGTCTTCGTCTTCAGAAGTGATTTCATCTTCAGTCGGTTTGGCGGATTCGACGGGTTATTTTTACTAAAACCCGGCATCATGCATATGATCCGATGAACCCGTCTCTCACGGGTTGGAGACGTCGGTTCTGGCGGACGGGTCGGGCTTAGGCCCAATTATGCACAGCCCTAGCTCCATATGTCTATTATGATGTAGCTCCATATGTCTATTACAACATCAAATGTCTAACATTTTCCTTTGAACCAACAAGTGGATATAAGTATTCTAAAAAAAATCACCACGACAATGAAATTGTTAGAATTTAACTAATCTTCTCCAATTTTCTCTTGCGCCTCTCCACTTCTATTCTAGCTGATGCCAAGTGGTTTGGATATTCATAGTTGCTTGTAATCGTTATTTATCTATCAATTGACTGTTATAATTGTTTGATTGTCTTTTAGCCATATATTGGGGTCATATTAGCAAAAAAAAATTGCAAGAATATCTAGCCTACAAAATCAACTAGTACATATTAGCAAACAAACTACCAACACAAATGAAGTAGGGGCAATCAAACAAAATTTCACCACATAATTTTGGCATCCAAAAAACCGTTGCTCCTCAATTTCCTCCGTACGGACAGTTCTTTGACATACTTTAATAGAGTTGAAACAATTAATTAATCAATGGTAATCTCTAACTGCTAGCCTATTTGTATATTAGACTATTGTGATAATGATATGCAATGCACAATGTTAAAAACAGTATGAAGCCAAATATTATACCCCAAGTTATTAAATCTTAAATGTAGGCAGAGTTAATATGGAGTATTTTGAATGCAAGATCCCACATGAACTTGCTAAACACCTAAACTGTTGACCACGGCACTGTTTCTCCCTCAATTAAAAAATCCAAGAACCTGTGGGTTTCACATGAATGAATTCATTGCGCTTTCTAGCATTCCAAACCTTTCAAATCCTTTATCCTTTATAACGAGCATGAGCATATTCCCATTTTTGTTGCCACAACCATATTTGTACGCCCCATTCTTATTCGCATTTAAACATATCTATCTAAGAAACATTCATCTACAACGGTTGCATTTGCACAAATGAATGCATCAAACTCAAAACTAATCATAAAATCAAAATTCATCCCAAATTCTAAAACCCATCACAATCAGAATCAAAAGATCAATCTCAAAATCAAACAATAGTATTCATTACTTGTAAAATAATCCAAGTAATTTCAATGGAACAGATTAATTTCACCTTGTAGATGGAGGGTGGCAAATAGGAAGAATAGGGTCTCTAGTGGCTAGAAAATTACAAAAGTACAATGTTAGGTGCAATGGTGTACTGTAGAGAGAGAGAGAGAGATAATTCGCTTACAGTAGAGTGGTAGTAGTGGACGGTGGCTAAACCGTTGAGTGGGTGGTGAGCTGTGGTGGAGCTGGTTGCCGACTGAGCGTGTACGATTAGAATTGGATTTGAAGGAGGGGAGAGGTGCGTCGAGCCCAAGTTGAAATCTAAGGGGTGAGGACGGAGGAGGGGAGAGGTACAATGCAAAGGAGAGGAGGGGGGAGGGGATCATATGTGTGCTGAAATTTTATTTTTGAATTTTAGCAATAAGGGTATACAAACCACTCAGTCAAGTTAAAAGGCAAAAGAAAAAAAAATAAGAGAAAGCCACATGGGCTTGGGTAGTAGATGGGTAGTAACGGGTAGTAAGGGCATGATTACCCTTATTGCAGACAACAAGGTATTTAACTTCAAAAGATACATCCAAAGACTCCTCAGTTGAATGGTCTAGCTGAGATGTTGAACTGAACACTAATTGAGAGAGTGAGATGTTTGCTTTCATAGACACAATTGTCGGGATCTTTTTGGGGTGAGGCTTTGAGTATAGTTGTACATGTTCTTAATCTCACACTATGTGTTCATCTTCAGTTTGATGTACCAGACAGAGTTTAAACTGACAAGGATGTTATATATGATCGCTTACGTGTCTTTGGATGTAAGCATTTGTGCATATTCCCTAGGATTAGAGGTCTAAGCTTGATGTGAAGAGCCCACAGTGCATCTTTCTAGGTTATGGTCTAGACGAGTTTGGTTACAGATTATATTATCATGTTGATAAGAAAATAGTGAAAAGCTGAGACATTGATTTTATTGAAGATCAAACTATACATAAAATTGAAAAGATAGATAGAACAATAAATGATGGTTCAATTAACTTGGATGATTGGATCTGGTGCCATTGATAGATTTGCCAGCATTGGTTGAACATGCAGTTCAAGATGACGAATAGAGTCTAAGTGATGTAGATGCTCTCCCTTACAAAATGAGACCTTTGACTAGTTGCTATAACCAGAGATGCCAACAAATGTTCCACTCAGGAGGTGTACCAGAGATTGACGTCCTTCCACTCGGTATTCTAGAAACAATTATATGTTAATGACTTATGGGAGAGAGCTCCGAGTGTTATGCAGAAGCCATGAAAGATGAACATAAGGCAAAGTGAGTTGTCTTTGTGTGTTGTTAGAACTTGAAAAAAAAATTCACATTAATGATAATGGTTCTTATATGTTAATGAAGGCTATAACGAGGGAAAATTTTGAGACTTGTTGCTCAATCATTGGGATGGTGAGTCGTCCCACATTGTTCGGAAGGGGGAGATTTATTGTGTTTGGGTCTTCTCTCCTATATGGAGGATGGCCTATGTGATACCATTAAGCCCACATGGAGAAAGAGGGTTTAGGCCCAAATTAATTAGGTTTTAAACCTAATTGCTGCTATCATTAGATGGAGAGTTGAAAACCTAAGAGAGGAGAAAAGAAAAAGACAACAGCCAAACTAGAAGAGCTCGTCCAACTTCAGTCATACATCAGAGTCGTCTGTGGTCCGATTGAGCTGACATTTTGTAGGCTCGTTCACCACTCAAGGCTATACAATCTAACAGTAGAGATCTGAGTTGGAGTAGTGTTTGTGATGTCAAGGGTTGTGAACAGTAGCAAATTTTGGTGAGATCTCTCCTAATCATACTATTTGGTTGTCAAGAAATTGTTTTTTGAGATTATTGTTGATTGTATGCTGCTAGTTCTATCTAGAGAGAACAATTGAATACCCATTATTTGTTGATAGTGAAGATTTGGGTGGACTATGGTCCCGTGGTTTTTTCTCCAACACCGGAGAGGTTTTTCACGTAAAAATTACTTGTTTTTGTGTGTGATTTTGGTTTATATTGTGTTATATTTAATTGCTTCCTAATAATTTCACACAAAGTGAGAGAAAATTATTTCTATTGTTTAGTACTTGATTTGAAATATAATTCATTTCTCCCAACATCTGCTGCCACGAACAACAGAACAAACAACCACGTCGGTAAGGCTATTTTTCCTCTCTCTGCCTCTCTCCATCATTCTCTATCTAACCCCCTCTGTTTTGTCTCTTTGTGCTACATCATCTTGTGCCTCCATCTAATGGACCAAAGGTCATAGTTAGTGGAAACCGCTGCACTTAGGGTTGTAATCTGTCCGATTTTGGATAGAATTTGGGGTCGAACCAGTATGCATCAGTTTTGCATTTTCAAGAACCAATTCCGCACCTGTTACCCCCTAAACTGGTACTTCCGGTTTTATCGATCCGATTTTCCGATTTTAATATACTATATACTATATTATATAATATATATAATAATATATTATAGTATATAATACTATAGTGATAATATATTGTAATTTATTATAATATATATTATAATTTTATTATAGACTATAGTGATATAAGATTTTAAAATTTAATATTATATTAATTAGTAATTTATCATAAAATTCAAAACTATTTTATATATAATTATATATTATATATAAAAATTATATACAATATAAACAATTATAATAAATATATATATGAACCAATTTGGTTCGGTCAGGTCCAGTTTTGAAAAAAGAAAAATCAGAACCGGACCGATTTTGACTAGTTTTAAGAAAAATAAAACCGGTATCGGACCAAACCAAACTCGGTACCGAACCAAACCCACCGATTCAGTCTGGTCCGGTCTGGTTTACTGTTTACCGATTTTTTTTACACCCCTAGCTGCACCACATCTAGCTGTTCCACCTCACTCCACTGTGGTAAGTCTCTCTCTCTCTCTCTCTCTCTCTCTCTCTCTCTCTCTCTCTCGTAATTGTCCATCCACCTGTGGCTAAATTGGGTTGTTAAATTTTCAGAACAGTTCAAGAACTTTTGTGGATTGAAATTGTGTTTGTGAAATCTGTGTATCGGGTTGTTTTGATTGGAGGTCGGTTTTGAGATATCATGGACATAGGAGGGAGGAACTAGCTTGTGACGTTGGATTTGGTAGTCAAATATGTCCGAGTTGTGAATTTAAATTTTGATGTTGGGTTTGTAATGGAGATTTTAGGCTAAATTCAAGGAGGTTGGGTTGACTATTCGCTGAGTTATATTTTTGGAAAACATTGTACTTAGGCCATTATAAGCTATTGTTCTGAGGTTAGGTTGCGACACTGCTATTGTTCGGTCACAAAGGCTTAGATATATAGTTATGGATCTTTTCTTCCAATTATTTGGTACAAAAAGCTTATTTGTTTCTCACGATTTTCTCTATGATAATGGAGACCATTGTTCCTAAAAGATAGTCGTCTTCATGTTGTTTTGCTTGTTTTCACTATGACTTGTAGTTGGCAGATTGGTATCTTATTTGACATTGTGTTCTGAGAGCATTATTATTTTGATCAGTTTCATGTATTCACTTGGAATCTTTTTCTGGTTTGCTGGTCTTAAATGCTCTATAATTCCTATCATTATGATCACCATTGCAGCGAAGGCTAAAGCACCATTTATGAAGAATAGGTAATATATGTTTAAGATTAGAAGAACAATCAGATCTTAGTAGATGCACTGGAGACTTGACAGTAGCTAGCTAGTATTTATATGATAAAAGGAAAATTATAATATTGCTTGTTCTGTTGCAGGTATTTGGTAATATGAAATAACCAAAACTCATGCATAGAACTACCCATTGCAAACTAGAACATATATATATATATATATATATATATATATATATTATCAGTTCATATATCAACTTCAGTAGAGCTTGCAAAATTGTGTAGAGTATATACATATTGATAAGGGTATGAACTTGCAACTTTACGAGATACTCTTCTACTTGCAAGCCACTGTGGTACTCGATAAATCATCCACATTACTGATATGACAAAACTTCCTATTAGCAATGTGAAGGGTGCATGTCTCCGACTTCCAAATATAACTTTTTTTATATATAAGATTACTACTACTACTTATTACGGAGCGGATTGCAAGTACAAGGGTATGTAGTTAGTTGGATTTGGCATTGAACCCAACATTGAGAAAGCACTGGAACACCTCATCCATTTCCTTGTCATTTCAGGGAAATGTCGATCAATCACATCCTTCAAAGTCTCGGTCTTGTTAACTCATTCTAGCCCTTTCTCTGTGTAACTTTTGCAGTTGAAATTGGTGGTGAAAAATCGATCAGCTTCTAGCCTCCTGAACAACATCATATATATATATATATATATATATTTACGAATATAAGCATATATAATTATTACCTAAGAAGATTTAAGGTCTCATTTTTTTCTCAAAGGATTGGATGTACGTACATTGAAGCAATTAGAAGGAAGATAAAGAAAGCAGTCTCACTTATGGCAAAGCCTTTGATCTTCTTCTCTGCATGCAAACCAACTAGCAGATCAAGCTTCTCCACATCATCTCCATAAACTTCATGCAAAGCTTCGACAACTTCGATGTCATCCGTCAAATCTTCCCATTTGCTTAAAGGAATCATCAACAAGTTCCTCCTGAATTCATTGTACCTAGCAACTCCCCTTTCCCTATCTCTATAAACTAGTGATCAAGAGTGTTCATCAAATTAGATCTAGATTAATGAAATTGATATTAAAAATAAAAATTAAGGAACATTTTAGAACTTTGAAGCATGAAATGAATTATCTCTCTCTCTTTCTCCCACAGTTTGCTCATCACATTCGTTTTCAAGGATCTGCCTCGCCGTTCACCCTTCCTCCTTGCAAGATCTGACTCACTGTTCACCAAGCCCATAATAGCTACATATCATTTCAGTTTCTTTGATTCATCTAGAGAGAGAGAAAGAGAAAGAGATGCTTTATTTTGATCATGACTTAGCAACTGAACACGAAGAAGGTTTTCCTCTACTTCAAACCTGGAGTGCACCCTTTGTGACAATAACTAAATCCAGCAAACTATGCGTGATCTAAACCATGAAACACCCAATGAACAGAAAGAAGCAAGAAACAAAATAAGAATGACCATAAAAGATCACTTGTTTGGTTGCTGAGAAAAATGAAGGAAAACTCAAATTCTAAATTTTTGGAAAGAAAACCACAAAAAAAAAAAAAAAGGAAAGGGAATTTCATCTTTGTATAGTCTTACTCTATTTCTCATATCTTAGGAGGAAAAACGAAGGAAAACTCAAATTCTAAATCTTTGGAAAGAAAACCACAAAAAAAGGAAGCGGAATTTCATCTTGTATAGTCTTACTCCATTTCTCATATCTCAGGAGGAAAAACGAAAAAGAAAATTGCTAAAAAGGCACTTTCTCGCTTAACCAACATAAAAAGGTTAACTCATTGAGAATTCATTTGAGAGTCCGGACATTAAGAGTGAAGAAGCTTACCTTGTAACTATCCTTCCAGCAACATAATTGAGAGCGAGAGAAAGTGAGAGAGATGGTCGGATTTGCCTTTATTTTAGAATTGGGAGGCTTGTTGGTACTGGTCTAGTACGAAGTTGGAGGATAAAATGAACAGGGTCAAATTCAAGCGTGGAAAAACTGACACTCGAGTTTTTGCTAATCACATATTCATAGAAGTGTGTTCCCTGGAAAAAATGAAAAAAGATCCAGTTCCAACTGAAGAATAAGACCACTTGAAGACCCAGTCCCACACGAAAAGCTATGTTCTAAGTAAATCCTTTCTATTTTCATCTTCTTCTTTTTTAATATATCAACGTGGCACCCGACTCCCCCACGGTTACCTATCGCTACTGTACCCAGAAGAACTGAAAAACAAAATAATCCATCATAAAATGAGGATCAAAGAAACAGTCTAAGCGATGATCTTACAGCCACAATCATGTAAGAAACAACAATTAGCTATTAACAAGTTTTAAGATATCATAACCATAAAGTTAGACTAAGCAATTAAATATGCATCACAAAAACATGTATATTACAATGCAACTCCATGTCTATAACAAAAACATGTCTTTTACAGATGCATCACAAAAATACAGCTCCATATGTCTATTACGATGTAGCTCCATATGTCTATTACAACATCAAATGTCTAACATTTTCCTTTGAACCAACAAGTGGATATAAGTATTCTAAAAAAAGTCACCATGACAATGAAATTGTTAGAATGTAACTAATCTTCTCCAATTTTCTCTTGCGCCTCTCCACTTCTATTCTAGTTGATGCCAAGTGGTTTGGATATCCATAGTTGCTTGTAATCATTATTTATCTATCAATTGATTGTTATAATTGTTTGATTGTCTTTTAGCCATATATTGGGGTCCTATCAGCAAAAAAATTTGCAAGAATATCTAGCTTGCAAAATCAACTAGTACATATTAGCAAACAAACTACCAACACAAATGAAGTAGGGACAATCAGACAAAATTTCACCACATAATTTGGCATCCAAAAAGTTGCCGCTCCTCATTTTCCTCCGTACGGACAGTTCTTTGACATACTTTAATAGAGTTGAAACAATTAATTAATCAATGGTAATCTCTAACTGCTAACCTATATGTATATTAGACTATTGTGATAATGATATATAATGCACAATGTTAAAAACAGTATGAAGCCAAATGTTATACCCCAAGTTATTAAATCTTAAATGTAGGCAGAGTTAATATGGAGTGTTTTGAATGCAAGATCCCACATGAACTTGCTAAAAACCTAAACTGATGACCACGACACTGTTTCTCCCTCAATTAAAGAATCCAAGAACCTATGGGTTTCACATGAATGAATTCATTACGCTTTCTAGCATTCTAAACTTTCAAATCCTTTATCCTTTATAACGAGCATGAGCACGTTCCCATTTTTGTTGCCACAACCATATTTGTATGCCCCATTCTTATTCACATGTAAACATATATATTTAAGAAAAATTCATCTACAAGGGTTGCATTTGCACAAATGAATGCATCAAATTCAAAACTAATCACAAAATCAAAATTCATCCCAAATTCTAAAACCCATCACAATCGGAATCAAAAGATTAATCTCAAAATCAAACAACACTGTTCATTACTCGTAAAACAATCCAAGTAATTTCAGTGGAACAGATTAATTTCACCTTGCAGATGGAGGGCGGCAAATGGGAATAATGGGGTCTCTAGTGGCTAGAAAATTGCAAAAGTACAATGTTAGGTGCAATGGTGTACTGTAGAGAGAGACAGAGAGAGAGAGATAATTTGCTTACAGTAGAGTGGTGGTAGTCGATGGTGGCTAGACCGTTGAGTGGGTGGCGAGTTGTGGAGGAGCTGGTTGTCGACTGAGCGTGTGCGGCTGGAATTGGATTTGAAGAAGGGGAGAGGTGCGTCGAGCCCAAGTTGAAATCTAAGGGGTAAGGACGGAGGAGGGGAGAGGTACAATGCAAAGGCGAGGAGGGAGGAGGGGATCAGAGGTGTGCTGAAATTTTGTTTTTGAATTTTAGCAGTATGGGTATACCACTCAGTCAAGTTAAAAGGCCAAAGAAGAAGGAGAAGAAGAAGAAAAATAAAATAAAAAAAGAGAGAGAGAGAGAAAGCCACACGGGCTTGGGTAGTAGATGGGAACTACCCATTGCAAACTACCCAAAACTCATGCATAGAACTACCCATTGCAAACTAGAACATTTTATATATATATATATATATATATATATATATATATTATCAGTTCATATATCAACTTCAGTAGAGCTTGTAAAATTGTGTAGAGTATATACATATTGATAAGGGTATGAACTTGCAACTTTACGAGATACTCTTCTACTTGCAAGCCACTGTGGTACTCGATAAATCATCCACATTACTGATATGACAAAACTTCCTATTAGCAATGTGAAGGGTGCATGTCTCCGGCTTGCAAATATAACTTTTTTTATATGTAAGATTACTACTACTACTTATTACGGAGCGGATCGCAAGTACAAGGGTATGCAGTTAGTTGGATTTGGCATCGAACCCCACACTGAGAAAGCACTGGAACACCTCATCCATTTCCTTGTCATTTCAGGAAAATGTCGATCAATCACATCCTTCAAAGTCTCGGTCTTGTTAACCCATTCTAGCCCTTTCTCTGTGTAACTTTTGCAGTTGAAATTGGTGGTGAAAAATCGATCGGCTTCTAGCCTCCTGAACAACATGATCATATATATATACGAATATAAGCAAATATAATTATTACCTAAGAAGATTTAAGGTCTCATTTTTTTCTCAAAGGATTGGATGTACGTACCTTGAAGCAATTAGAAGGAAGATAAAGAAAGCAGTCTCACTTATGGCAAAGCCTTTGATCTTCTTCTCTGCATGCAAACCAACTAGCAGATCAAGCTTCTCCACATCATCTCCATACACTTCATGCAAAGCTTCGACAACTTCGATGTTATCTGTCAAATCTTCCCATTTGCTTAAAGGAATCATCAACAAGTTCCTCCTGAATTCATTGTACCTAGCAACTCCCCTTTCCCTATCTCTATAAACTAGTGATCAAGAGTGTTCATCAAATTAGATCTGGATTAATGAAATTGATATTAAAAATAAAAATTAAGGAACATTTTAGAACTTTGAAGCATGAAATGAATTACTTTCCATGGTTGCCATATCAACTGGATCCTGTCTATCTTCTCCATTAATATCATGGGCTACAAGGTTTCTCATCCATGATGGATAGTTCCATAATGTGATTGCCCCACAAGCTTGATGACCCATTGATACCAACATCTGCTCCATCCCAATTATTGAAAGTTTTCTTTCCCCTTCAGTGCCAGCCAATTCCCTCATAGGCACCCTGAAGTTTCATACCCAGTCAGGTTAGAGCTAGTCATCATGCAAGAAATCCCATAAAGGGTGAAAGAAACAGGACAAGAAAACGCACTGTGGGAGTGGAAAAAGCTGGAAGGTACGTACTCTTCTAGCACAGGAGGGCATTTGTCTTGATCTGAAGTACTTGAATATGTGATATCCCTCAGGAAAAACTTATCAGGCAGAAGTGAATGCATTCTATAGACACTAACAAACTCTTCAGTCAGTGAATAGGGAACTCCATGATCTCTCGGCTTCCTTAGACCAACCAAACCACTGAGTATTGGTCCCAATATATGTCCAAATGTATCCTTAAATTTCTTCCCTAAAAACCCATACCTGCAAGAAAACATGGTTTATGATTATATGATTTTCAGTTTGTGTAAATTAGAGAACAATAACAATCATATAAATTGCACCAAATATAATATTAATATAATTTTTTTTGTTATAACTTCAAATTAATGTAAGAATTTACTTCTTTATAACCATTTCAAGTCATACCAATTTATCCTCATCCCTGCTAGAAGAGTATCAGTCCTTAAGAGTTCAACAGTCCAATCAATAGTGTGGATTTTAGCAATAACAGCCGAGGTCACCAATCTTGCATGCCTATAGAGCTGCTCGTCATCCAAATCAGAATAATGTACCTAAAAGCAAAGAGAAATAAAAAGAAAAAATCATTAGCTTCACATACAATACATGTTACCAAGTTATTCATCAGCCCATAAAAGAATGCTAATTAAGTTATTCGATCATCAATTGCATATATTATCATTCATATTGTTGATTACATATTGCCACATTAATGTGAGTTGTCAATCCAATATTCTAAACTAGTTGGCATTAATGAATATAAATTTGAGCCTTTGATGACAATTGACATCGCATTTTGCAGACTTATTTTTATAGGAAAATACTCTATAACTTTACAATCTGACGAACTACATCATATCACATCAGTTTATGATATTACTTTTATGTAATCTATTTGTGGTTGTAGCAATACTCATTTTTATAACAGTGAGATGAAATAAGCAATTCTGATCTTAAGCGCATGATATAGTAATCATTATTGCAATTTTCTAAATACAAATCGGTGAGAAACCAATTAATGAGAATTAGGTATTGGAACTGTTCAAGTACATAATTAAGTATAAAAAAATTAAAAAAATTATGAACACATGACTTACTTTTAACAAATCACATATAGCATTGTGCTCTTTGACAAACAAAGCTTGTAGGAGGGAAAAACCAGCCCAGCAATTTCGTACATCACCCGAGATGGGAATACCTTTCACATTATGCTGAAGCAGCCCATCTTCTGAGACCTTCAATTTCCCATCTTTGAATGCTCTCACCCTTTTCATGCCCTCTTTGTTATTCCCATAGATTACACTTCCATCCCTAGTCATGTCAAAAGTAGTACTCAACTTCTCATAAAATGCACATATTCTAATTTTGTAAGGAGCTTTTCTTATTTTTATTTTTTTAAAAGTGGAGTCTGCCGTTAAAAAAATAATTTTTCATGTTGACTTCAGACTTAACTACTTTTAACAAATGGAGTGCGTATGACTTATATATTTTAAGACTGTAAATATCATTTATCTTAATAAAAATAACGAGATATTGTCCTAGATCATCTTTCTAAAAAAACTAATAATATTAGATTATGATGGATGGTCATAATCAATAAATTAATAAATAATAAAATACCTTCATCCTTTTAAAAAATATGCAACTGATAATATTAAAAAGTTGTTAATTAATTTCAAAATTACTTACCACCAAGGAGTTCTTGTATTCAAAGTGCCAATCTTTAGATCTGGCGAACCAGTGGAAACCTTTTTGGTCATAAAAAACTTGAAAGATTTCAAGGGACACCCACTTGAAATTTCATCAGGAGCTCTCAATTCCACCTGTTTTAAGAATATTCATGCAACAATAATTTCTCTAATTGCCTGATTAATCGCTGAATAAATGTCGTGTCTAAGCATGCAGGATCTTCATATATAAGCCATTATTTGGTTGAGCCATATATAGATTACTTTAAGGCCTTCAATCCCAAAAGACTTCATTCCTTTAACTGTTGAAGTATGATAATTTATTGTTGGGTATTGATACGTGAAAGTTCCAAATAGATAAATCTAGCGTAAGTCTTTTGCAAAAAAAAAAGATATTGCTCATAAGCAATTATCGAGCATTTGTGTTTTCCTTTTAATATTAAAAAAGACACACAAATGCACTAACATATATAACTTTGATCGAGCAGTACATTTGAGAGGGCAACATAGTACTCTCCTTCTAAAAATTAGTGAGTCATACTAAAAAAGAATATATTTTTTGTACATTTTTCAAAATGGAGTTTACTTTTTTACAAAGAGACTATGCGAGATTTGTCTATTTTAGATTTGTACGAATCATTATTCTTTATTGTTATTCTAAAGAGTACTGAATCAAGTGATTGTAATTGCTGTGAAATATATCTATATCTATATCTATGTGTGTGTGTGTGTGTGTTGGAGATTTGTCATTACATGCACTAAGCTGGTTTGAGTTCTTCCATTCTTCCAATCTTTGTTTTCTCATCATGGCAAGATATCATTAATTATGCACTACTACAAGAAAAACGTTTATCTGTTATCAGATATATGCTACAAAAATGACAATTTTAATTCTTATTAAAATGAGTGCGCCATTCTTGTTACAAATAGTCATTTTTATTGTAAATAATTCATCACAAACTATATATATATATATATATATATATTTTATAGTGATGCATGCTTTAATTCACTTAATTTATAGAAACGCAATGGAGCTTAAGATTAAGACAATAATATTCAAGTTCATGATCAAACCTGTTCAGTGTCCTCCAAATGATCAATCCAGTCATGAATCATGAACTGTATCCATGAGCAGGCTATCATGTTGAATTGCTCTCCATTGTCGATGAACTTTTTCCTTGCCAAAAGCTTTGAGGCTACTACCGTTGGGTGAGGCTCTAGCAACTGTAGAGAAACAAATAAGAAACTAGGAATTAAAATAAGAGAGTGGTACGACCACGAAGATATTCCACAAAAGTAATCTTATAAACTAACATAATTTGATATGATACGTTAGATCTATTTTATAATAAAAATAATCTAGGTGTAATCTAAAGTACTATATCAAACTATACTTCAATTTATAAATTTATTTTAATAATATCTTTTTATAGCTAAAACATTTCTCTTAAAATATCGTGAAGTTATTTCTTGTGAAAACAAAAACTGTGCTTCATTTTTAAAATAAAATAAAAAAATGTGATATTTAATTGTAATATTTGTTGTTTTGGAAAAATGGATAGAAATATCACTGCCATATATATAATATATAGCATAAATGAATAGCTATTAAGGGGATGTTTGGAAATAATATTTTTTTTCATCTCATTCCATCTCATTTCATTTCATCACATCTCTTTTTTTTTCCAAAAATCATTCAAACACAAACATTTTTAAACTAATAATTACAATTTTTCTAAACTTTCAAACAAAAAATTCAAAAAAAAATTCAAAATTTTCAAATTTAAAAAAATTAATATTAACAAATAATATTATAACAATATTTTAACTCTATAATATCTTTGTTTTCAACTTTTTATCTTTCATTTCTCAAAATCTAATAAATACTTAACTCAAACAATCTATTTACTATTTATAAACTATTTTATTACTATTCAAGAAATTCTATTAAAGGATAGGTATTAAAGCCCCCTACCAAAAAAAGAAAAAAAAGAAGAAAAGGATTGCTATTAAAGCTAATTCAGAACATGAGGGACCATGCAGCTAAATCATTTAATTGGCAAGTTGACTTGGCACCGGCTAAAACCAAAGAAAAAGAAAAAATTGCCTTGGCTACCCCACACAGTCCATGTGGGGGCGGGGGCCCCGCCCAACATGAAGAACCTCTAGCGGGGGCGGGGGGTGGGCTGACCCCAGCTAGGCCCTTCCCCGCACCCCGCTCCTCATCCTCCCAAATTTATAATAAAAAATATTATTTTTTATATTTATATAAATAATTTGTATAAATATATATTGTATATAAATATATACAATTTGTTAAAAACTTGAATTCAAGTTAATGAATTGTCTTGACCTCCCAGGCCAACCTTTATATAAAAGGTCAAGACAATACAAAATACAACTCTAATGAGTTTATATTTTTTTGAATAAAATTTATAATTATATTATATTATAATTTGAATCTAAAAAAATATAGACTAAAAACAAAATTATACATTGAGTGAATCACTGAGTTGAGCGGGATGCAGTGCGAGGCGGGGGGCCGGGAGGGAGTGCCCCCACCCCTTACCACACCATGCGGGTAGCACCCCTAGTCTGGGGTACTAGCCTTGAATGCACAATTTACCACAAGAAAAATCAAAATCACTTCTAACTCGATTGCTTGTAATTTTAAAAAGTTCGTGCAAGTTTTAAGCATGTTTAGATATTAAGAATATTTTAAATTATCTATAAAAAGTAATAAAATAATTTTTAAATAATAATAAAATAGTAATTTATTAACTGTTTATAAATAATAATGAAATATTATGAGACGATGGTATAAGCTCCCAAACACATCCTTTAACGAGTTTCTGTTTCTCTCTCTTTTGATAAGGAGTTGGAGGCCGGAATGGGTTTCACACACGCTAGCTAATTAAATAGGCCTTACCCCATATCTTGAAGTAGATGGAGGCATGTTGCGACCAAAAAAGGTTCCTTGGCTGCCGACTGTGTCATCAGTAGGGTGATTGCATGTTCCATCGGCCGTCCGGTAGGCGAACTCATCAGTGTTATATCTCCGGCCATAGGTTCCTCCCACATGCAGCAGATTATAACGTTGGTGCAAGTGTCTTCTGATCCCTAAATAAGCAAGTCCAAGTAGTACTGGTAGTCTATGCCATATCCCCAGCTTGTCCACCAAGTGCACAACCTAAATACCATACATAAACAGTAAAAGTAGTATCCCTGATGCAATACATGCATGATACTACATATATATATATATATATATATATATAGAGAGAGAGAGAGAGAGAGAGAGAGAGAGATGTACTAACATAGAAGAGTAAAGTGTCAAGGAGAGTCATTTTGGCCACGATTTGCTGAAGTTGTGGGTGGATGAAAGGACGTGAAGTACTACTGAAAAGAGAGAATATTGCCATTGATTTAATGGAAGATTTTTCCTGATGTTTTGAGGGTACTGTTGGAGATGAGTATCTGAGACTGATCGATCAGGAAAATAAAGAATAGAGAGCTAGCTAGAGAAGGGTCTGAATTTAAAGAAGTTGTCGTTGTTCCACACTGGCCCATCATGTAAACGTGTCTGCAATATGCATGTATATCTGAATTTATAAGAGATGAAAACAAGTGTACGTACGTATTACCATGATCTACTCCCTCCATTAAATGCTCCATTATGTCGTAGCGGATGTTATTCATCAGTAGTCACGCCTCCAATTAGATGCCAAATTATTGGCCGGGTCGGTTTCATCGATCGGCGGGCAGAAATCAGTTTGATGTATGTTGCAATATGATCTTCGTGGTTTTGTTGATATATTTTCTTTTAATCAACATTACATTAAAATCAAGTAAAAATACAAAAGGCAATAAACCAAGTAATATGATATTTTGAGCCTCTAAATAAGGAGGGAATCACTTAAAGAGATGTATAATTATTATATCAAAAACTTTATGTGTAATAATTTTTGCATATTCTCTGCACACTCCACTAGTATGCTTGGTTGCGTCAAATTTTTTTAATATAAAATAACTGATTTAACCAATCACATCAGTGGAGTGCGCAAAAAGACGCAAATGAAGTATTGAAAAGTTATTGTCAAAGGCCGCAACTAATAAATTAAATGAGTATTGCAAGCAGCTAATTTATAACGTTTTGTTGAAGATTCTTAGTACTTCCACTACTTCATCTCCCGGCCACTTGAGAAAAGGGAGAACATAAAGATCAATAGAATGGCTAGAATATTTACTAGAAATCTTTGGCAACACCAAAGACATGCATGTACCTAGCTATATTGGGATGAGTAATGCTTTCGACACAAACAGATTTCATAAAAGTAAATGCACAAATTGCCTGTAACTTGATTTAGTACGTTAGATTGTAAAATTACTTTATTATAAAGTAGATCTAATATATAATCATTCGAAGATATGTCGACAATTTGTGAATTTACTTTATTAAGATTTCTTTATGATTGTAACACTTCTCATAATAGTGTGTGGTTACCGTACTAGCGCAACGGTAGTTAGCGGTTCTAATATCTTCTTGAAGATTGGGGACTAGGGAGCTTAATTAGTGGAATGCTGTGTGAATAGTGAATGACCAGAAGGTACGTACGTAATAGCTAGGGAATTTTTTAGAGAGACGGGGCTGAAAAAGATGGGTACGTATTTAATTCACCTGCAACTTGCATGCATGTTGCATTGAAAATATATATATAATATATGCATGATAATTAAGTACTTGAGACTAAAATAGCTTAGGGCCGTAGCATATATTATATGGCCGTTTTCGATCGTATAAATTGCATGAGACAGACAGCCATGCATTCACCTATTCATAACTATGATCTGATCATGACAGTCAGCTATTTCGGATGTATAATAAAATGGAGATCGATAACCAAACGCATTAATATTAAATTTCTAAAAAAAGAAATCCTTCAGTCATGCATGCAGCACACAGCTAAAATAGCTGTTCTGGTGATAATTAAATTTCTACATATACACACATGCACAAACAGACGCATATATATATATATATATATATATATATATATATATTGCCTGTAAGATCAAGACTAGGGTTTCTAATTACAACTAGTCATTACAGATGCAAAAAGTTATTGAACATGAATAATGTGGATGTATGTATATTTAATCCTTATGAACATGATCAATTTAAAAGAATGTATTTATAATATTCACTAAAAGAAAAATGCTCATATTGTAGTGATATGTTATTTGTGTCGGAAACGACAGTTTTCTATCAAAACGAATCTATTTTTATCACAAATAAATCATCATAAATAATTATTTTTTTAGTGATTATAACTGAGATGTCATCGTTTTTACAAATTAATTGTTGAGAGAGCAGTTACGACGTTGCTGATGTGAGATTCATGAAGACTCTCTTTCTTACCGATCTCTACGTACCCTCGTTATTTAATTCTATGTATAGGTTGGAAATTGACCGAGATTTAGAACACAAATTACATATATATATATATATAATATCCTCAAAACAAGATCGCTTGATCAGGACGTTTCCCGCCTGTCTAGCGAGTTAATTTGCTTGACCGAGATGTTTCATGCATGAGTGTCTAGCCATTGTCTAGTTTCAGCCCTCACTAGCTAGTATATCCCACGTACGATACATCTAGCAAGATCCACTACAACAGAATGTGTATTTTGTGATAGAGGAAACTGTCACAAAAAAATGGCAAACCGTCACTAAACATATTTGGTGACGGTTTGAAACCGTCACCATGACCGTCACGTAAAGTGCGTCACAGAAAACATTTGGTGACGGTTTACTGTTCAACCGTCACAAAAAATATTTTTAGTGACGGTTGGAAGTGTTCCGTTCGGTACAACGTTCGAACGTTCCTTTTTTGTGACGGTTATGAACTGTCACAGAAAATCACATTCGGACGTACAATTAAACGTTCGGACGTTATACCCGACCCGATTGGCGTTCGAATGAGAGAAGTTGACGTTTGTTGTATATCGTTCGAACGTATCATATTTACGTTCGCATGTTAATGCGTCCGAACGTTAATTACAATAAACGTTCGAATATTTGTTCCAACGTAAACGTAAATGTTCAAACGTAGCGCGTTTAATGTTCGGACGTTATTTCGAATGTAAACGAAGGAGCGTCCGAATGCAAGTTCTTTGGTCGAACGTTAGTCGGTTTAACGTTCGAACGATTCAATTGTATTTACGTTCGAACGTTTGGTACAGTGTGAACCAACGTTCGAACGATTTTTATTTACATTCGAACGTACAGATCAGAAATACTAATTTCATAAAATTTAAAAACAAAATACCAATAGTATCATATTACATACCCAATTAAGAAGTAACAATGTCTTATAAAAGTACAAAATTAGATATTAAAACTAGTCAGAAATATTGATAAAATTTATTTCTTCTTTTTCCCTCGCCCACGGGGATTCTGTTGCAACGACATAACACGCTCCATTTGCACCATCATCTCTCGTTGCTCTTGCTCTTGCACTTCACTGCGTATTCTTTCCTCCTGGTCTCTCTGTTGGTCCTGCAAACGCGTCTCTAAATGAGACTGTCGTTCTAAGAGAGACTCTAACTCTTGCTGTCTCGACCTCATATACTCATTCTCACGCCGTGCAGCTTCTAAATCTGCTGTAAGATTATTAATTTGTGAAGCCGATGAGGTTGAGGAGGATGAACATTTATGCTTGATAGATCGTCCCAAACCTCTTGCCATACTAGACTGCGGCCCGAGCACTTGGGTGAATATGTCTATGTCACTAGGAGAGGATTCCGCAGAAGTCGACTGCATCTCCAACATTTTGTTCTGCAATTTAAAAGGTAATGATCGTAAATAATTAGTAACGTATTAAAAGAAATAGAAATAAGAAATAAACTATTAAAATGTTCTATAAAAAATTTATTTAACAAAATTAACACTACTTACATAATTATCTGCAGCGACAGGATCCATCCACTCACTATGCTCATTAGTGTGAGCAGCAGCATAGACATGAATGAGGGAAAAATTTTCAGGATCATCACGTTTCTAACAAAGCGACAATATTAGCAATTTTAAAAAGATAATGTTAGTACTTATCAGAAAGAATATCAGGAAAATAAATAAATTCTATAATTTTTTAATTACCATTTTTTCAACAAGACGGTGGAATGACCTTGAACCGGCACGATGGTGGACAGTCAGAACGGATCTATTCTGTGCATTTGTAGAACTCAAGTGCTACAAAATATATTAAAAATGTTAATTGTAATATGTATACATATAATGTATAAAACGAATATGAGTGTAAATAATTTAAAGATATAAATGTAAAATACCTGATAATCTGGAGATGCGAAAAGATCACAACACTTTCTCCAATCATCTAACTTCATCTGCTGAAAAGGAGACTGCGCAGCCTCTTCCAACGTCTCAAACTTCTTGAAGTGGTCATGACATCGTCCTTTTGTGACGTCGGAATAGTGTAGCCATCAACTCATTCACGGTTCTCAAATCCTCACTACGGCCAAAGTCGAGGTCGAATTCATCCTAACAAGGGAATCAGGTAAAAAATATAATATATTAATCTAAGTGAAAAAAATGTACTGAAAAGTAAACTCACTAGCACACGACTTCGAATGTGCTCCTTAATCTCATTCGGAACATCTCGCCATGAGCGCACATAAAATGGAGCATAAGCTCGAACTACTGTGCCAATATAGGAGGAAAACGCTGCTGCACTATCATCCACTCCTCCAGTGGAATTATCAGGAATTGTGACCTTCAGTTTACCGTGCCTTCTATTTTTTTCAAGAGAGATTCCACGTGTATAGCCACGACCGCGACGTGCAGATGCATCAACTACATGATAATAATAGATATACTATAATTATAATTATATAGTTATTGAGAAAAAATTATTAACTATATATATAATTATTCCTTACTGGTAGGTGTCGACTGGTTGTTGTTCTCTTCTGTGTTAGCTTGATCTTCAGGAACGGATTCCTCGAGTGGGGAGTCCTCAATGGATTCAGGACTTGGACTTGGCGGAGGCACATTTCTTCGTTGTCGTTTTGGCGGCATTCTTTAAAATAATTAATTATATCAAAGAATCAGTGGACACATAAATGTAAACTGATTCCCAAACGGGTCTAAGGGTATTTATGCAATGTCACACGCATCTAGCAAAAAATCATACAACAATATCTCCATGTTGTTTAAATTAACAATGTCACCTTCAAGTAGTGTTATATTGTTAAACTAAAGAGGGATGGAAGATTATGTGACCCTACGTTTCGTGTCTTGTACACAACGAGAGAGAATAATCTTGAAGAAATGTTTAAATTTTAGTCTAATTACTTAACCGTCACAAACTGTCCGACCTTGACAACTCTCAAGGCCGAAGAGACTATGACAATCAAGCAATTAAATTGAAATTTCAACATTTCTTCAAGATTATATTCCCTCGTTGTGTACAAGATCATTATTCTTAAAGTATAATTTTAATTGTTATACTTAATTTCAAAGGTTATACTATAATTTTAATTATTATAATTCTTAAAGAGTTACTTTTATGCTTGTTATTACTTATATATTAATTATTATTATAAATATTTAATTATCGTACTTAAATTTCAAATGGTTATACAATAATTTTAATTATTATAATTCTTAAAGAGTTACTTTTATGCTTGTTATTACTTATATATTAATTATTATTATAAATATTTAATTATCATACTTAAATTTCAATGGTTATACAATAATTTTAATTATTATAATTCTTAAAGAGTTACTTTTATGCTTGTTATTACTTATATATTAATTATTATTATAAATATTTAATTATCATACTTAAATTTCAATGGTTATACAATAATTTTAATTATTATAATTCTTAAAGAGTTACTTTTATGCTTGTTATTACTTATATATTAATTATTATTATAAATATTTAATTATCATACTTAAATACTATTATCACAATATATCAAATCCATATCACAACATATAAAAGGGATAACTCACAATATATTCACAAAATAACATGCCACATGTATTAACATATTTCTAAACTTGAATAAGCAATAAACATGTATTAACAAAGCCTAATGACAATATATTTTTAATAATAAACACAATATTTCAAATTTATATCACAACATATTTAGAATAACTCACAAACTATTTACAAACTATACAAACAATAATCACAATATGATAAAAAGTAAGCATCAAATTACAACAACATATTGATAAAGTTTAGAAATATACCTAGCACTCACAATATCCTCTTACAAATCAAAATCTTCAAACTTCCCAAAACAAGCAATCCTTCAAAAAAATACAACACAAACTTATTAGAAATATTCTATAACAAAAACACATTCTATAAATATCATAAAATTTAAATAAAGACAAGAAATAAAAATATTATCTTACCAAAACTCACCTCTCTCTCACTCTCTAACTCAACTCTCTCTCACTCTAACTCTCTCTCTCTCTCTAACTCTCTCTCTCTCTCGAAACTCTCTCTCTCTCTCTCTTTCTCTTTCTGTTGCGCGCACGGGAGAAAAGAAATAATGGGCATCCTCCCGTGCGCGTACTGATTAAGTTCTAAAATTATTAGTTTAAACGTTCGAACGTTAACTTTAAACGTCCGAACGTTAATTCTAAAATTATTCCCGCCCAGAACGTTCGGACGTTTAAAATACACGTTCGAACGTACCCTTCTTATGATATAACATGAAATCTAGCGGGAAAGTTCCCGCACTTTCCTCATATATGTTCGAATGTATCACAATTTCTCGTTCGAACGTTTGTAGATTTATAGATAAACGTTCGAACATACTACTTAAACGTCCGAACGTACATTTCATGAAAGTGTTACCATATTTGAGCGGGAAATCTCCCGCACTAATTTGACTAACGTTCGAACGTTGACGGATTTGATGTTCGAACGTATAGTATAAACGTCCTTACGTCTAAATAATCACACAGATATTAAACATCGAGCGGGAAAATTCCCGCCTCTTACTTTAACGTTCGAACGTTAACTTCAAACGTTCGAACGTAATATTCCTATTATACTTAACTTATAATATAATATATATACTACATTGTATAGTATTTTGTGCATAATATAATTTATATATTATGCACAAAATATGTGTTTTTCTAAATTACTTATATTTATACTAGTTAAATAATATATTTATACTATAATGTTAAGACTAAATTTATTAATAATAGTTTAGTATATGACTATATGTAAATATCATACTACTAAAAATTTACAATATTACTACCATGTTGTTCTAAATTACTAATGTATAAATATAATAGCATGTAATACTAATGTATATATAATATACTATAAACACTAAGATGCATAATAACATCAACATGTAATATTGTAATACATATACTAATGGATAAACACTAATCTATAAATTTATAATAACATATAATACTAATGTATAATAACTAAAGTATTATTCATATCAATTTTATATAACAATATCTTGTATTAATTATATTTTTTGACCTAATAAATTCTCAACATATTCATTTTGATAAATATATTAGTAATTCTAATATACATTAGTATAATAATTAGATTTATGGCCTAATACTAATACTATTAGTAAACCACTTTAAGCCTATATATAAATTACTATATAAAGCACTATAGTATTAATTACTAATACTATATTACTATGTGATACTATTAACTATAGTGATATATTAGTATTAGACATTAGTATACTAATACTATCAGTGATATAGCTAGTGTAATATAATAATATTTATACTAATACTATTATATAGTTATACTAAATTAAAATCACTATAGCAAATATTAATATATAGTTATGCTAATCGCTATAACTAATACTAATACTAATATAGACTACAGTTATAACTTATAGTATTATAACTTATACTAATATATTATATAGTTATACTAATCACTATAATAGTGATATAGTATTAATATCACTATTAGTATAATACTATAATATATAGTATTAATAATAACTAAAACTAATATAATTATTAGTATAACTAATATTTATATAATATATATATCAAGTATAAGAGATTAGAGATTTAATATATATATATATATATATATATCAAGTATATTAGTTTATTATTAATATTTCGGTGCTTTTTTTTTAATATTCATATATAATAATATATATCATTCATTTTTTTTATAAATTTTCATATATATATAATATATAAAATAGATTTATATTAGTTAGTATACTACTATACAATACGGCGTCGTTTCTATTGCAATAGGACTTTCTTTTTAATTTTTGAATGCATGTTATTATGTTACTTGTTTTATTTAGTTGTATTTCTTGTTATAATCAAAAGTTTAATTAATTCCCACAGGTAATGTTGAGAAAATTGAAATTTAAAAGCTCACAAATTTTTTTTTAAAAAAAAAAGTGGGTCAAATATGAAGTTAAAAAAGATAAAAAAAAATAATAAAAAAATCCGACTCCGCTCCGACTCCGCTCCGACAAGTCGGAGTCGGAGTCGGAGCGGATTTTATATATTGCTAAACTTTATAAATATAAGAAGCACTCACAAAAAAACCAATAATCTAATTGTCAATAATATTATATAACATCCTAATATATAACTTAAACATTTATAATATAATATATTATATTGACAAACGTTCGAACGTAATAATAAGTACGTTCGAACGTTCTATGTATATAAGGCCAAAACCGAACGTCGAAACGCATTTCCCTGCCCGTATCCATCGTCTTCTCCGTTATTTGCCGCCACGCCGCCGTCACCGCCGCCGTCAACTCCGCCACAACCGTCACTAAAAGGTAGGCATTCATCTTTTATGCAAATAACATGTATTTTATTGAGATTTAGATTGACATTTGGATTGAGTTTGGTTTAAAACCGGATAAATATTACCGGATTTTCAACTTCATTTTCCGGCCACCACGACCAGTCATTGGCCGAATAGTCACCGTAGAAATGTTTCTTGAAGTGTATACTTCATTTACATGGTGACATTTCGGCATTTAGACCCTTGTAGAGAAATTTTCGAGATTTCAATAATGGCTGAGTCGACTCAGCCATTCTGCGTCGAAACGTTCGAACGTTTCACCAAGACATTCGAACGTACGACGTTTAAATTACCGAGCCGTTACGGCTTCCACGTTCGAACGTTAATCGTCTTACATTCGGACGTGAATATTATTAAACGACATACGTTCGAACGTTAATATTTACTTTCGCACGTAAATCACATACGGTCGGACGTTTAATTATAACATCCGAACGTAGTGATTTTCTACATTATTCATGCTTCGACGTTCGGACGTTCATATTTACGTTCACACGTAAAACAAATACGTTCGAACTTAAATTCGAACGTATTTGTTTACTGCTTATGTTCGAACGTACATCTGTACATTCGAACGTATTTGTTTTACGTTTGAACGTAAATTTATTTACATTATTTTACGTGCGAACGTATAAGTTAACGTCCGAACGTTTTTATCTTTAACGTTCGAACGTTAAAGATAGAACGTTCGAACGTTAATCCAGAGCATCTTAAAATTAATACAAAAAAATGCATTATTCTAAATAATTTTTTTTTCCTTTTCTATTTTCAGGATATGGCTCTTCCACTGCATACACGAAAACGAGGGAGGGAAGGAGCCACGTCGGACACTGCCCGTATCGGAGCTCGTACTGTTATGGTAGAGAGAGAGGTCTTAATTAATGAGTTCGACGAACTCTGTTGGCAGCAGACGAACCTAAGAGATGTTTTCCTCAGTAGAGGCTGGGGAAATATCTGCACATTGAGGGGGAAGGTATACCCCTCAATGGTTCAAGAATTCTATATGGGGATGTGTGACATGCCTCCGGATGCATCCTCTCACACCGTGACTGTACGCGGTGTTTCCATTGAGGTATCGGCAGATGTCATCGGCGAGCACATCGGGATTCATCGAGGTGCTCAGACATTTACACACTCAACACCCCGTGAGGATGTAGGCACTTCTGCATCATCTACTGGCCGGGGATGTGAGCCAGCATCAGCCGATGATGCAGGCCAGTCAGAGGATGAGGATACTGGCGTCGAGGCTCGGGATGATGACCGAGACGAAGATTTCTACATCCTCACCGGGAGGGATCGCATGCAGATCGAGCGGAAGAACGCCTTCAACCAGAACCATCTGCTGCATTTCTTCCGCATGTTGCACCTTATTGTTGCAACAAATGTTGATCCTGTGGCTCATAAAACCACATTTAGTCGGCTTCGGGCACAATTTTTGATACGAGTGGCACGTGGAGATCCTATAGATTTGCCACTGCACATTTTTGAGAGGATCCGTTACGAGGCGAGCATCGTCTCCACGGATAATCTCCCATATGGTGTCCTCATCAGCCGACTATTACTTGCACGGGGAGTGCCGACCCAGCCAGAGGAGCGGGTCAAAGATCAGATGAGCCCCCTCGACATGACCACGCATCGGCGTAGCATTGGACAGGCGAGGGGACGTCAGCCACCCCCTGTAGAGGATCTAGTTCCTCCGACGCAGCCTGAGCCAGGTCATGTCGGGAGTAGTAGTCAGCATACGCCGAGTACATCTGCAGGAGATGTGCGGCCTGCTTGGGTTGATGCGGTCATCTCACAGCTGACTGCGCATATTGATCATAAGATCGATCGATCGCTCGAGGCTATATCGGCGTCTGTTGCCGAACTCACCCATCGTGTAACTATCCTCAACGACAAGGTTGATACCTTGACTGAGGAAGTACGGAGTTCGACTTTTGCGGATAACGTTATCATCTGACTGTTGTTTACTACGTTCTATCAATTTTTGTATTTTATTTTTAATATTTGTAACGAAAAATATTATGGAATATTTTTATCGTTTTTTCATTTCAATTTTTAATCTTCTTTGATGTTATAGTTTTCAACTTTAATACTAAATCACTGCATTTCAAATATATATAAATCAATAATATATATTTATATATTACAAAGTGTGTATATATAAATATATACAATTCAATTTTTTAGACTTGTTCACAAATTATGCACAATAAAAATACATAATTTTTAAATTAAAGTCATTTAATTTAAATTTACAATGAACGTTCGAACGTTAGTAATTAACGTTCGCATGTTGGCGGAAAACATTTTACGTTCGAACGTAAAATTAATAACATTCGAACGGTTGCGCCAAAACATTTTACGTTCCAACGTAAACAGACATAACGTTCGAACGTATATGTGACGTTCGAACGCATATTTCTCATACGTTCGAATGTAAAAAAATCTCATTCTATCTTTAGTGACAGTTTCCAAAAACTGTCACAGAAAATGCCTTTTAGTGACGGTCTAGGGACTGTCACAATTTCCCAACCGTCACTAAAAAGCAATTGTGTTGTAGTGATCATCTTTATAAAACCCTTGATCAACCGTGCATATATATCGCCAAAAGTCCAGCGAAGTGTCCTATTGTTTAATTCTTAACTCAATTTCGAAGCAAAACTTAATTATTACCCAAATCACTTACAATTCAATTGTGCTAAGTTTTATCATTAGAATATGTTCTTTATTACAGAAATAACTATTTGTGATGAAAATATATTTATTTTGATAAGAAATAGTCATTTTAACATAAAATAATTAATTACAAATAAGCAGTTTTTTTTATAACAAATTAATAATTAATAATTAGATAATTAAGCAAATACTCCAAAAAACGTGTACGTACATTGATCTTGACGATAGATATTTATGTGATGAATGAAGAGGTCCCTATATATATAGTTTGCATGAGTAGTAGTAGTAGTTGATCATGATGAGATATATATACATACTCTTATACTTTAATTGTCTGATTGAGAAATCCGAAGTGTGGAATAATTAATAATTCTACCCGTAAATATATATATATATAATAATGCTAGAGCCACTGCTGGTAGCTCCAGTTACCACTGGCTCTAGCATGTATTTTTTTATGTATTTTTTTTAGTTTTTTTTTTATATAGTTTTTTTTTAACAATTTCAAATATTTAAAAAAAAATAAAAAAAATTCAAAATATCATTAAAAAATACTTCCTTAATTACAAAGTAAAATAAAAAATAAAAAAATAATTTTTTATTTTACTTTGTGATTAAGGAATTTTTTTTAATATTTTTTTAATTTATGATTAAGAAAGTATTTTTTTAATAATGTTCTAAATTTATTTATTTTTAAATATTTAAAAGTATTAAAAAAATATCTGTAAAAAATAACTGAGAAAAAAATACATGAAAAAACATATGCTAGAGCCAGAGGTAGCTCTAGCAGTACTCATATATATATATATATATATATATATATATATATTATCAGAAAGAAAAATGATTTGTAAAAATTTTAAATAGATAAGTTTCATGCAAGGCTTTGTAAAAAAGTGAATTCTACATTAAAAAAATATAAAAAAAGAATTATTATTTATTAGTGAAAACTATTTTTTATAAAATATTTGTATGAAACTTATACGTAGCATTACTATAATATATATATATTTATATATATTTATATATTACTTGATTCCGTGAGCAGTTGATGAGAAATGTTTGATTTTGTGTGGAAACCTCGATCGAGACCCTGCCTGCCTACCTAATTAATGAATAATGTTTGTGTGTTGGCTTTTGGTCCATGCATGCACCACTTTCAGGCCCCAGATAGAGAGGCCAAGGCAGATCCTCAAAATTAAGGCCACAGCCCCAGCAAATGATATTACTCTTCAGGGTTACAAAGTCAAACACTTAATTGGTTGCCAATAAATAATCACTCATGAATATTAAATATGAGTAGTTTCAAGTCGGTTTCACTTCTTAATGCATGCATGCATGATTTATATATATCCTGAATTTTTTGGGAAAAAAAAATCTGCAATCCCTAGCCTTGTACCAGATCATATATCGTCAGGCCATATGGTTTAATGAGTTAAAAGTTCATTCATGGAGTGAACTAAGCTACATGTATCATGTTAGGCATATATAGACTCTTTTATCTCTTTAGAAAACCTTGTCATGATGGCATGCATGCATACACGTGTTCATTCAAAGAATCACGTGAGCTAGCTCCTACGGCGTGGCGTCGTGGACACATGCCTCTACCAAACCACGTCATCAGTCAATTAATCAGATAAATAATATTTTTCATAAAAGAAGAATAACATTTACGCATAAATAAATTAAGAAACAATATATCTAACAATTAAGAATTGAAAATAGGTTCCTCCTCACGATGATCTTGATCAGTTAGTTGCATGCCGGTGGTCATGAGCCGCTTGTGGCTAGTTGGCAATGGCCGGCCCGCGCGGTGGTTCATGACCAACTTGTAGAAAAAGTGCCATTGACTCCAACAATTTCTCTCTTAATCATAGGACTCAATAATTTTGTACAACTTTCATTGTCTTTGACTCTAATCAACCCTCTTAAGCTCTCTTCCATCTTAACAATCCCTAATTAAATCCATTGTTTATTCTATGTTCTCTTTGTATAAAAGAGAAAATGATAAAATAAGTTTACAACCTTTTACAACTATATTTTAAATCGAGTGTAATTATGTAGTATTGAAATTGTTTTTAATAAAGTGACACAATTACATTAATTGGATATAAATTAAATTATAAAAATATTATAAAAATATTATATGTATATATCATTATCCTTATATAATAATTCTAATTGACTCTATAAATCAAGATAAAACATCAAATCAAGGGATTATATTTCTCCTTCTCAAGTTCTTTCATTCTCCAAAGGAAAATGCTAGTTTGCCCTCTCATTTTGCCTACTCACTTTGACGTTTGACTGCTTGCGTATTTAATTTTTTTTTAATTTTGTTTTACTTAATAATTCAGAAAGTGATTTTTAATGTATTGGTATATTTTTTTATTTTTTAAAAATATTTAAATATGTTAACAAATATTTAAAAAAAAAAAAAAAGCCAAAATACCTAGCGGTCAAATAGAGCAATGGTGCTTATGCAGCAGAGTAGCACCGCTCTTCTCCAAATCCTCCAATCCAATCAAAGCTTAAAAGGGAAGGAAAATAAACCCAAGCCTAAAAATAAGAATTCGAGAGCCTATGGCTTACCAGTCCAATTTGTTTAGCTCTAAAAAGTCCAACCTAAAACTGTCTTGGACCAACACATGATTTTTGCCCAAATCTGAGCCGAAGCCCAAACCAAGTCTAATTGCCTCCTCCCTCCTATGAGATCATGTAAGGCACCGTTTGGAGTTAAGTTGTGATGAATTGAATTCTTTATGAATAGTAATAAGTTGAGATGGTAAAGTAAGTTTTTTAGGACCCACCTAAGATGAGTTTAGATACATTTAGATGTTAAGATAAATTTAGATGTATGTATAGGAAGTTAAAAAAGATTGTGAGTCTCTCGTGTAAAAAAATATTGAGTTGAAAAAAGGTTGTGGATCTCACGTGTAAAAAGGTTTTGAGTTGAGATGAGTTTAATAATTTGAGAGTCAGGTGTTTAGATGTTAGACTCAACTTAAAATTAGACTGAATTGAATTGATCTCAATTCAGTCCAAGTTTTATTGAATTAGAGGAAAAAAATACATTTAATAATTTTGTAAGTATATTGATGGGTTGGATTTTTTTATTATTTATGACACATGATATTATATGCTTAGTTAAATAAATGATATATAATAATAATAAAAAAAAAAACCGAAACTGAGTAAAGAAAAGATTTTGAGGTTTGTCCTACGCCTATGCTTACCCAATTCGGAGTATCTAATCCAATTTTTTAAATAGGCAAGATAAATAGTAGCATTAAAATAAATAAAAAATCGTATAAATGGGGAAGGGGAACCCTAACAAACAAACACCCTGATAGGTTAATGCAAAGTAAGAAATATAAAACAAAGAAACGAGAAATGGCTACAGAGTTCCAGTCGCACAATCTAGTGTGGAATTGTTATAAGGTGTGCTCTTTCACTTGCACGAGTCTACTGAAGTAGGATATCATACATATTGGAGGTGCGACCCGCACTCTCCAACGGGGTTACTTGCTCCTTGCACCTTGATTGGCCCCCTGATTCGTCTACCCCTGCTCACCAGACAAAAAATCACCAACTAGCAACCCAAATTCATAATCAACCACCAACCAAACAAAAACCAAGACCATACTCAACCACCAACTAGACAAAAACCAAAACCATCGGCAATGGCTCCGTGAACCAAATTAGCGACAAATACCAACTAGAGAGATATATATATATATATATATATATAGGTTGAGGGCAACAAAGAAAGGGAGAGAAAGACCACGACAGCAACACCATAAAATACTAAACCAAAGGCTGAGAGATAAGAGAGGAAAGAGAGAGAAAAACTCAGAGTTAGGGGGAATTCAGGAACGTCTGAGGGGGATTTTCTTCATAACCTTATATCAAAACAACGTCATTTTATTAAAGAAGTTTTTTTAATATATATATATATGTATTAATATATGCGGGCGGGCCTTGGGCCAGCCTGGGCCCCATCCCCACGTCTATGCTCAGGTGCCCGGCATCTAAAGCTAGGGGCACCGAGTCGCCCAAGCAGGGGCCATCCAGTGGAGAGCGGGTAGACAGGGTGCGGGTCCCGCCACCCACCCAAAATATATCCACTTGTAGGGGTGGATAAAAACTAATTTTTTATATAATTATCTTTATAAACACTTGGAAAATAATTTTTTATTATTTCTAGAAATTTTGGGAGCTCAAGCCATGTAGTTTTCCACTGGCCCTTTGAACTCTCTCCGAATACTGTCCAATTCTGAAACCAAATTCCATTATGTGAATCTCTTCTCCATTGATTTTGAGAAAATGCAGAAAACATTAGTGTAAAGAACGTGTTCCACGATCTGCCAGAATCCACTACCTACAATAAATAGAGATAGTGGTCCAGTGTGCCTGATGCAACTCCGATGTCTAAGTCAGCGATATGCAGAATAAGTTATCACCAAGATAGTGATCAGGATGAGTTGTGTTACCTGAATATGCTACCTGCTTCTTGTATATATAGGCATAAGTAGTTATTGGTAGACACTAATGATGATCATCTCATTGGGTCTTATCTTCATGTTCTTTTGACTTGATGCACATCTCAAGGAAGTTGGATTCATCCCAACTTTCTTGGTCAGTTATCCATCCCACCTTATTTGGTGGTTTCAAGATGCAGTCGTATGGGTCTTTAAGACTCCATTGACTCGATCCCTACCATCTGTTGGGCTGGGCCTCTAAATTGAGCTTGCTCCTTATTAAGCGTTAAATGAATCCCTCCAGTAGCTGCTTCAAGGCCTCTTGGATGTCTCGGGGGAGGTGCATCCCCACCGTAGGGTTGTGCCTGGCTGCCCCAGATATAATATTACTAACTCTAATGGCTTGTTTACTTCTGCCTACTGCAAGATTTGTTCATCTTGCGCTTCTATGCCCCAATCAAGAAGGATTGGGGGCGAGGGCGATGGTTTACTCTGAGGCTGGTCTTTGGCAGTGCAAACATCGGACCCTCCTAACCCTTGCCTCTGTCATGAACTTCATCTTGAGGTGGTGGGTGGACGTAATAGCTTTCAGGCTATTTAGGGTCAGCTACCCTAATATGGCATTATAAGATGATGGGGCCTTGACTATTAAGAAGTCAGTCATTGTGGTGGCTGTGCATGCTCATTTTCCTGCCTTGACAGGCAGGGTTATGGCGCCTATTAAATCTCCTCATATCTTGCCCTACGAGCGTGTGCTCTCCTGCTAGAGGCAGAAATGCCACTTCTGGCGAACCCACCAGCTATGGTACGGATCTCTCCTAGAGGCTCGTCACCATGGCTGTCATTGCGATGAGGGGGTTCGCGCCCATCTTCTCGTACTGGTTGCTGCCTTTCTAGACTGCTGCTCTACCGAGTGGATGTCTGTCTACTAATACTTACAAAAGCGTTGCCTCGTTTGGGTTCAGGTTGGCACTCTCTCTCTCTCTCTCTCTCTTGTACACTCAAGTTGTTATGGATGGGCTGAGTGCCCTGGTCGCTTGGGGGTGTTAGTTTTTCGTGCCTTCGGTCTTAGTGGTGTGAGCTAGTCTTCCTATCTCCAACCTTGTTCTTGTTGTCTGAATTCCACCCCCATTTTCTTGGCTCAATGAGGGCTTATAGGTTGTCTTCCACATAGACAAAATCGTCAGCTCTGTCTATGAACTCCTTGGTTGAAGGGGTCTTCCTCACCAATTTGACCATGAATGAGATTTTGGGCCATACACCTCCCAGAAGGGCCGTCAATGTGATTTTTTTTTTATCTTAGTCGTCTGTAGTCAACCTCTCCTTGTTGAATTGTGTGAGATACGTTTTCAAGCTCTCTTCCTCTTTCTACTTGATGGTCAAGAGATATGTTGTGGGTCGCCGACGCCTTCTACTCGCCATGAACTACGTTATGAATTGCTTGGCCAATTCCTCAAAATCGTCAATTGACCCAAGTCGCAATGCTCTAAACCAGCCTCTCGCCACACCCTTTAACGTTAACAGGAAAGCCTCATTAGGGCTTGTTCACCTCGTACTTCCCCCACCCTGGCCTCTATCAGGAACTTCATCTTGAGGTGGTGGGTGGACGTAATAGCCTTCAGGATATTTAGGGTCAGCTACCCTAATATGGCATTATAAGATGATGGAGCCTTGACTATCAAGAAGTCAGTCATTGTGGTGGCTGTGCATGCTCATTTTCCCGCCTTGACAAGCAGGGTTATGGCGCCTATTAAATCTCCTCGTATCTTGCCCTATGAGCGTGTGCTCTCCTACTAAAGGCAAAAATGCCACCTACGGCGAACACATCAGCTATGGTACGGATCTCTCCTAGAGGCTCGTCACCACGGCTGTCATTGCGATGAGGGAGTTCGCACCCATCTTTTCCTGTTGGTTGCTGCCTTTCTAGACTGCTACTCTACCAAGTGGATGTCTGTCTGCTAATACTTACAAAAGCGCTGCCTTGTTTGGGTTCAGGTTGGTTCCCTTTTCGAATAACTCTCTCTCTCTCTCTCTCTCTCTCTCTCTCTCTCTCTCCCCCTTTCTTGTACACTCAAGTTGTTATGGATGGGTTGAGTGCCCTGGTCGCGTGGGGGTGCTAGTTTGTCGTGCCTTCGGTCTTGGTGGTTTGAGCTAGTCTTCCTATCTCCAACCTTGTTCTTGTTGTCTGAATTCCGCCCCCATTTTCTTGGCTCAACAAGGGTTTGTAGATTGTCTTCCACATTGACAAAATCGTCAGTTCTGTCCATGAACACCTTGGTTAAAGGGGTCTTCCTCGCCAATTCGACCATGAATGAGATTCTGGGCCATACACCTCCCAAAGGGCCGCCAATGTGATTTTTTTTTATCTTAGTAATTTGTAGTCAACCTCTCCTTATTGAACTGTGTGAGATACGTTTTCAAGCTCTCTTCCTCTTTCTACTTGATGGTCAAGAGATATGTTGTGGGTCGCCGATGCCTTCTACTCTCCATGAACTACGTTATGAATTGCTTGGCCAATTCCTCAAAATCGTCAATTGACCCAAGTCACAATGCTCCAAACCAGCCTCTCACCACACCCTTTAACGTTAACGGGAAAGCCCTACAAGCTATCTCTCCAAGAAAACTATGGAGAGTCATATGTGCTTTGAAGTTTTCTAGGTGGTAGACGGGGTCTCGGGACCTCTCGTACATCTCGATTTGTGTTTCCTTGAATTTCGATAGAAGTGGTACGACCATCACTTCCGCACTATATGTTAGGTCAGTGCGGTTCAGCAGTTGTTCGACTGAAGAAGGTCCTCCCATCATTTTCACCATCTCTTCATATTTATTGATGAGGTTGCGCAATTCGCCATGCAGTTTCTTCTTCTATCTCTTCGACCTTTACCCCTCCATTGCTCTATGCTTCCCCTTGTCCCTGTTCATTATGGCTTAGTAGTGTAGCTCCACTGAGTTCAACGTTATGACATTTTAGCTCTTCATTCTCTTTTCATAAGTCCTCCCATGGATTCCATAACCTTCCCTTAATTTCTCCTTAGTTTCCACGAGTCGAGCCTCCATGTTTGCTGTCATCGTTTGGGAGTGTGTGGTGGTCAACATGTGGAAATCACGTTGGTGTTCGATGAGAAACTGAATGATATTTTCAAGATCCCACAAACGGTGCCACTATTAAGGATGTATTTCACGATCTGCCAGAATCCACTACCTACAATAAATAGAGATGGTGGCCTAGTGTGCCTGATGCACCTCTGATGCCTAAGTCAGCGATATGCAGAATAAGTTATCACCAAGATAGTGATCAAGATGAGTTGTGTTACCTGAACATAATGTCTGCTTCTTGTATATATAGGCATAAGTGGTTATTGATAGACACTAATGATGATCATCTCGTTGGGTTTTATCTTCATGTTCTTTTGACTTGATGCCCATCCCGAGGAAGCTGGATTCATCCCAACTTCTTGGGTTAGTTATTCATCTCACCTTATTTTGTTGTTACAAGTTGGGGTCGTATGGGTCTTCAAGACCCCATCGACTTGATCCCTACCATCTGTTGGGTTGGGTCTCTAAATTGGGCCCAGTCCTTATTAAGGGCTAAACGAGTCCCTCTAATTAGGTAGCTACATTTATGTTGTATTTGGAAATGAAAACACTTTAGTCACAAAGAGATTATACAAAAGTAAACCCACAAACTGATGTGGCTTGATGTGATATGTCAGATTGTAAAGTTACTTTTATTATATAGTAGATCTAACAGATTCTATGAAGCCACATCAATTTGTGTCTGTAGCAGTTCTCATTTGGAAAAGACTGATCATAGTTATAAGTAAAAACCCTTAGAATCTCTTTTAAGAATTCAGCTCCATATTAGTAAACATTCCATCACAAACTTAGAACACGTATGATTGTCGTAAAACTAATGAAATGTTAAACTTTCAATTATATGTGTGATATATATGGGTGATGCTACAGGCCCCACTGGGAGCTCCCGCTGGGGTGTAGTGTTATTTTATATGTGTTTTATTTAAGTAAATTTTTATATAGATATTTTATTATTTTAAAATATTTTAAAAAAATAAAATAAATTTAAAACATTATTTAGAAAATATTTTCTTAATCAGAAAGTAAAAAAATATATATTAAAAAATACTTTTTTAATCGTGAAGTAAAATAAAAAATTATAAAAAATATTTAAAAAAAAAAAATAAATTTAGAACATCATTAAAAATACTTCCTTAATTAAAAAGTAAAAAAAATTCATTAAAATATATTTTCTTAATCACGAAGTAAAATAAAAAAATATTTTTTTATGATTTTTTATTTTACTTCTAGATTAAGAAAGTATTTTTTAATAATATTTTGAATTTTTTTATTTTTTAAAAATATTTAAAATTATTAAAAACATCTATATAAAAAATAATTTAAAAAAAAAACAAATAAAAAATACACTAATCTCCAGCGGGAGCTCCAAGCGGGAGCTCCCAGCGGGAGATATAGAATTTCCCGATATATATATACACACACGACGCAATAGCTGAAATATTCCATTTTTAAATCTAGTAATAGATTTGTCTTGACATATATGGTTTTCGTTCGCGTTTAAGGATCATTAAGTTGCTAAATCTAGTTTGGGGGTTAAGGTTTGTGTTCCAAAATACATTTGTATCATGAGAAATTATCAGACAAAAAAAAAAAAAAAAAACATAATGTTCACTCCAATTTCAGTCAAAGTGATTAACACTGGGCTTCGAAGACAGTCCCACAAGAAATAAGAAAAAATGCAGCCGATCGGGATGGCCGCAACTTGTATAGTAGGGAGAAACTTCAATGGTTAAGTTAGTTCACAGACTATCTCAATACGAGCTTTTGTTATTTCCAGAAAGAAGAATCATCCTTTCACCTGGGTATATATATCGTAGTATTTATAGAGAGATGAAATTCAAGAGTAGGGTTGTAAATGGCTTGCTTGTCCGGAACTCGTTCAATTAAACTCGAACTAACCTCGATCGTGAAAGCAGAAACACGTTTGATTAGTAAATAATGCATACTCAATTAAACTCAACTCGATTCGATTAAATATCGTTAAAACTCGCTCGTTTATATTCAACTCAATTCGCCTGCTCGAGTCGATTAAACATCTATTATACATCGTTAATTAAATATACATAATTTATTTCTATAGATTAATATTCTTATATTTATATATATCCAATACGTACGTATGCTTATTAAATTTAATAATATAAGTATAATGACCTTTATAATTAAATATATAATCTGTAATCTAATTACTTATGTCTAATCATTTATGTCTATTTATTGAATATAATCCATAGTTATATGTCAGCTAGTTAAGTACTTATTATTAAGTGATTACATTATAGTGACTATTTCATAATATGTATATTAGTTAGTTATTTTGACTTGGTAGTTTCATTATGAAACTACTATATAGGAACTATATAAAAAATGCTGATATCTGCTGTCGTATAATGTGTATAATAACCTACACATATCCTGTCAGTATTACAATACTAATATATATATATATATATATATATATAATTTCAATATGGTCTATATATAAGTGGTATAAATTTCACTAAATTTAGAGTTTTTTGTAATTTTTTATTTTTAATTATTCAATTTCATTCAAATATAAATACAAAATATAAGCAAAGATTGAAAATAACTGGGTGGCTCAATACAAATTGAGGTCTAAGGTAAAATTTAAGTGAGTCATTCATAATTATAATACAATAAAATATAAATTATTATACGAAATATTTTCAAAATTCTCAATAAAATGAGATTTTATATAAAATCTTTAAATAAATTTTTATTGAATCTATATTTAATACAACAATTTAAAATGAGATCTCAATGCAAATTTTGTACCTCAATTTAGCAAGATCTTTAAAAAATTATTTAAAAATAAAAAAATCATTATTTTAAATATTAAATTTAATATTATGGAGTCTTGTACACATTAAAAAGTATAAAAATTATTTAAAATTTTATTTAATAAATTGTTTTTATTTTTTTAAAAAATACCTCACTTTAATTTTTAAATGAAAGCCTTAAACAATGGCCTAAATGGTTTTACTTCCCTTAACTCATGTTCGTAATTTAGGTCCTTTTGACTCGATAACTCAAAAAATCAACTGGTTCGAATAGATTACAACTCACTTAAGAGCCTGTTTAGATAATGAAATGAGATAAGATAAATTAAAATTATTTATAAATAATAGTAAAATTATTAATTAAAATTAGATGAGATGACCTCTATATCCAAACAGGCCCGAAGAGATTACATTTTGTGATTAGAGTTCTACACATTAAGATTTCGTTTGTTTTTGCAATCGATATGATTTGAGTTGAAATAAAAATTAAAAATTAAATAAAATATTATTATAATATATTTTTTAATATTATTTTTATTTTAAGATTTAAAAAATTAAATTATTTATTTTATTTTATTTTAAAATTTAAAACAATTATAATAATTAGATAAAATAAATTAAAAAGTTTGGTCAAGACAATGGACGCCTCAAGTGGTTGACACGAAAACGAATCCAATCTGGCCCAGAATCCGCCCTGCAAACTGACTCGACCCGATCCTGACCTGGCTCATCATTTTCAAAAGTACTTGCACCGCCTCCCCCTTCTTCGGAAGCAATCGAAGCTGGCTGCTCGCTTTCCTAAACACGCCGCTTCCTCTCTCGGAAAGTTTCCCCCGGAATCCCTGCGGAACTTTCCTTCCAAACAATCACTCAATGTCTCCTCGCACCTTACATGAATCAGAACAAGAAAATCCGGGGATCTCCGGCAGCGAAGACGACCGCGACGACGAAGACGACGTTTTGGACGAGGACTTACAAGCCCTAAGGCGAGCTTGTATGATCACAGGCATGAACCCTAGAGACCTCCAGGATAACATACCCTCCCCCTTCTCCCCCTCTGCCGCCGCCGTAAACCGAGACTACTCCGCTAAATCCGCCGATTCCGAGTCCGATGACGACCTAGAATTGGTCAGAAGCATTCAGAATCGGTTCTCTGTCTCGTCCGATCTATGCGAGCCCCTGTCATTAGAGCCTCTGGCTTCTGTCCCGCAGGACGCGTCGGACGAGGAGGACGATTTCGCGACGCTCCTCGCAATTCAGCGCCGGTTTTCGGGCCACGGTTGTGGTAAGTGCAATATATATGTATATGTCAGTGTACACGCACGTATCTGTGTTTGTATGATAGATACATTTTGTGGTGGACTTCGAGCTGATAATTCCTGATAATGCTGAATAAACTGAGTAGCGCATATCGTTGATGATGTACGGTTGTGGTTTAGTTCGCTGGTGTGCATCAAATTCGATGCTTTGGGTTGAAAGAGATTATTTTATGTCTTGAGCCTCTGAATTCTGCGCAACCAACACAAGCTGGCATGCTCGTTTGCCTTGTTTACTATGCCTTACCACCCAATTCTTGTTGCTGCTTTTGAATTTCAAATTATCACTTTTTGTGTTGTGTATAGTTGATTTACATTCTGTCTTTTGAATGGACTTCACAGTTACTCTAACTTGGAGTCGCGTACTGATTACAATGGTGATGTATACAAAACGCTTTGTTGGAAGCATTAGTGCTTAGAATTAAGTGTGGATTAGTTGGGATGCCGTTCCTGAACATCCGGTGCCAATAAAAAAAAAAAAGAATTAAGTGTGGATTTCCGTTGCGCACACGAGAATTCCTTATTTAGTAGTTTTGAACATATGTACTTGTGTTGGTGAAGTCATAAGCAATCTTTTTCTGAGCGTTAGCTCAAAATAAGTTTTGTTTTCTTGTTTATGTGTAAGAATGCAGCATTATCTTCTCCTGATTCATGTACATGCGCGTATGACATGTTCTTGCGCTTGATTTGTGAATGCCTATTTTGCTATATTTTTGCGTGGCTGTCTTGCAATGATTGAGATTCATTCCCATATTCTTTTTCTGTAAGTTTGATCTCATATGTCTCTATTTTAACACCCTTAAAGAACTCACGCGTTGTTCCTTTTCCAGATACTTTTAAATACGGGATTGGGAGTTTGTTAAAGAAACCTGAGCAGGTTGATGCCTCTAGCCTATCCTTGGAGAAGGAAACTACAGATAATTTGTTTGTTAATAGAACTAATGCCTGTGAAGGATTTACAGATACTGATGAGTTTTGCAACTCCCGTTCATTGGATGACAATGAGGGGGTGCAGCCTTCTGGTCTCATTGAGAGCCATCAATCACGTGCTTGTAATTCACCTATGTTGCCACTTAAAAAGTCATGCTTCCCAAAGTCTGCACTCTTGCTTCTCGATGCCATTAAGAAGAATAGATCAAGTCAGAGGTTTCTTCGAAGTAAGTTAATTCAGTTAGAAGCAAGAATTGAGGAAAACAAAAGACTGAAGGAGCGTGTTAAAATCCTTAAAGACTTCCAGGCTTCTTGCAAAAAAAGAACAGGGCGGGCATTATCCCAGAAAAAGGATCCACGTGTCCAGTTAATTTCAGTGAAAAAATCGTGGGCTTCTAAGGATCCAAAGGTTTGTTAACCGATAAGCACCTTTCCATTTAGCTTTATGGAATGTTTATTCAGTTCCATTTACTGAGATCAATTCCATATATTCTGTTATATACTGTTTAACCGTCTTTACTGGCTTGTAATTTTTTCTACTTGGTGTCTATTTGTAAAGTTAAGAGTTAGGTGTCATGCCCTAGGTTGAGTATATGAGAGTGGTGAATGAGTTCCCATGTTGCCTAAGTGGGAGAAATTCTTACTGCTTATAATGATTCCTCCAATTTCAACTTTAACTAGTCTTTTAGGAGTATAAGGCCCGGTTTGGTTACACAAATGAAACACAAATATGTGAGATGGTTTCGTACGGTCAAACATGTTGTGGTATGAATCGTATCCAAACGTGTGTTGTTGTGGTATCTCACCTCATCCCATGCGTTCTCACTTTTCTCAATACTATTCATTGAGAAGACCTGTCACTGACAGTCCAGAAACTGCCCCAAGGCTGAGCTATTCATGGATTCATCCCGCGTTGCCCTTCCTCCTCCATTCCATAATGCCAAGAAACCCATTCTCTTCCCTGCCTCCACTTCATACACACTAGCGCCAAACCCTTACCCTTCCAACGAAATTTCCTCCCTTAGAGCATTCTCAATGAAATAGCTAAATGTAAAATAAATGTACTTTTTAGCTATTAGGACAACAAAACTGTCCACATTGGATTAGGCAAAGGGTAACTACAGTAACTTTTAGCTACAGTAATTCTAAAACTAAAACCAAATTTGACGTATACTGTAGAACCACCAAATCTTTATTTTATTATTTCTTTTATAACTCTCCCTCTTCTGGGTACCTCCATTTGCTGTTGCTTTTGTGCATGTTTTAATTCTTTTTTATTTTTGTGTTTATTTTATTTTATTATTGCTTTTGTGTGTGCACGCTATCCTGCAGCAAGTGCCCATATTTTGATGAACTATGTAGTACTTGCCATTAACCAATTAAATAAATTAGAATATGACTACTAATTAACATATAATCATATAATAAGTAGAATGGTAAAATATGATAAAATTAAAAAAATTAATAATTAAAAAAATTATTACTATATAATGAATAAATAAATAATTCAATGTGGAGATTTAATGTGAATATAATAGCCTAAGTCAAATTCATCTCAATTATTTTATTGTTATATAATGAAAAAATGAATAATCCAATATAGGAATTTGATGTGAATGGAATAGCTAAAGCCAAATTTATCTCATATTAGCTAAAAGTGAGGTTTGACTTTAACTAATCCATTGAGAGTGCTCTTATTCCGATCTGCTGTCTGCCATTTTCCAACTTTGGAAAACGCTGGCCAAGATCCATCTGAGCGACACACCCATCTGTAGGAACATACACACAGAACCGATTTCTTTTTTTTTCTCTCTCTTTCTACTTTCTTTCTCTACCTTCTTTCCTTACATTTCCCCAGAACCGATTGCAGTTCCACTGGCTTCGATTGAGGCTTCTGTTTCTGGGTTCCTGGGTTTTAATTCTCTGGGCTTGATTTTGGCTTTTCTCTTCATGCTTTTTTTTTTTTTTAATTATTTGTTGAAAAACTCTGATTTGTTTCCAGTAAAAGCCTTGGGTTTTTTGCAATGCATTTATTTTTATTGATAATGGATAATTTTGAGAATTATTTTTAATAAAATAAGTTTGAGAAAAAATAAACTTGGAAATTTTCTAAGATATAAATGATAATTGGAATGTTGTATTTTTTATTATTAATTGAAAATTTTTGGAATTTTAGAATTAAATCAATTTAGGAAAAAATATTTGGGAGTTTTCCAAGCTGTAATAAATAATTATAATGGTGTATTTTATATTGATAATTGATATTTATGTAATTTTAGAATTAAATAAATTTGGGAAAAAATAAACTTGGGAATTTTCCAAGCTATAATCAATAATTAGAATGGTGTATTTTATATTGATAATTGATCATTTTTGGAATTTGGAATTTCTGAATGAAATAAATTTAGGAAAAAATAAACTTGGGAGTTTTCCATTTTAATATGTTTGGGAAATTTTCAATTAATAATTGTTAATAGAAAATATATTCATAAATAATACTCAATCATTACAAACACTTTCCAATAATTGCTGGGACCCACCACTTTATCAAATCCCGATAAAAAGTTAAAACCATCTCATCTCACCTCTACATCCAAACAAACACACTTACAAATCAACTGATCTCATCTTAACTCAAACCATCTCATTACTATTCACAAATTTATCATCTCATCTCATCTCATCTAACTATCCAAACGAGGCCCAAGTCTAGATGTCGTTTGTACTCTCCTTAGACGTTTCAATTAATATTAGAGCCACTTCATAGCCAGAAGTGTCCAGTTGAGCCAAGCTGTACCACCTTATGAATAGACTGACCTGGATGTCAAAGATTTGAATGGAGAAGATCTCAACACCCCAAGTTAGGCATAGGAAGAATTGTAAATGGGGTTCCACATTACCTGTGAGGTAGATGTTCTTATGGTTTAAAATGGTCCCGAGGAGCTACAATTGCAATCTTAACTAGTCTTTTCGAAGTACTATAAGCAAGTACGACTTGGTCTTTCCTTGGATAATTACATGAGGACTGGGGACCTGAAACTAAATTACTTAAACTAAAATCTAAAAACAAAGCAGCAAATACAACAACTAAACCGACCCAGCTGCTGCCATCTTCTACTTCTCCATTGTGCTTTGGAAAATCCAGACGGTTCAAAGATAAGAGTTTCTCTTTATTCTTCCTTCAGGCAGGTCAATGCTTCTTCTTATTCCCCCTCTAATGCGTATTTGCTTCCTGTTCTGAACACTAAAATAGATATAGTTGAAACTTGTCAGTCTTCCCCCAATAATTTGCTACTTTCTGGAGTCAAGGGGTCCGTATTATCATCTGATGTCGATTGAGGAAAAACTTTTGGGGTTGCAAACAGGAGAGAGAGAGAGAGGGAGAGAGAGGAAGCAGGGAAGGAAGAGTCATGGGGTCTACATTATTACTTGACCATACTACTTGATTGGCCTAAAAAGAAAAGAGTATGTTGGTCTATGATCAATTATTTACGGGGTTGCTCAAAGCAATGCAGAGGATTTTAGCTGTGTTTAAAACCACTTGTCCTTTTTACCTATGAAGACACTTCATTATTCGTATGTTGATGTCTCTCCCTTTTTTTTCTGCAGATTGATGATAAACGGCTTTCTGCCATGTATCATGGTCCAGAAGAAAATTCTCATGTTTCTAACTATAGAATGGTGCTTACCAACTTTCCGCTTACCTTAGAACAGAAAAAATGGTCAAAGGCTGAAAGGGAAAATCTTGGAAAGGGGATAAGGCAACAATTTCACCAACTGATGGTGCAAATTTCAGTGGATCGGTTCAGGTATTATATATTGGATTCTGTTTTTAGTGTTCTCCTTTTTTTTTTTTATCATGCCTCAAAACATATGGCAGTTAGAATTACTCGTCAGGCCTTGGGCCTCATTCTCACGTTGATATGTTCATCTTGGACATCGGTTTGTCATAGGATATATCATTACAGTGCTCATAATCCTTTTACTCACTTTTACTGAGAAGCTTCGTATATGTTGCCTCTTGTTCTAATTTTTCCTTTCTCTTTTTGACTTTTCATGGTAGGAAGTAGTATCTTTACATGAACTTGCAACTGTTGTTAGTTTATGACTGAAAAGAGATCCTTGAGAACCTTTTGGTTTCTCAAGTTTCAGCCTCTCCAGGAGATGAAGCACTGGATACTTGGAATATTTGACAAGCAGATTATGTCCAAATTCCATTTTCTTACATAATACAACCTATCATTACGGCTTTGGAACAAAGTAAACCTGTGTTTGTCTGGCCTCGTACTTTTCTAAATTAGTACCTGTATCTCGTTGGTTGAGGCAATGAAGAATTGGAGTTACATCACCAATGATTTTGTAAACAACTTTTAAGTAGATCTTATCATGTTATTATATTCAAGTATACGATAGGTAAAAAGAATATACAAATTGGAGTTACACGAGTATACGACAGATGCACCTAAAAATTAGAAGAGCTGATGATTCTGTAAATATTCTGTAAACTTGTATTAAGATGCTCTGTAGAAAAAATAAATAATTAATGAGATGAAAATAAAAACATTATACCAGTATGGGGCCACCAAGACTGCATTATTGGATTTTGAGACATTGCTACAGGCAATCTGAACATTTTTCTCTTTACCATTTAATCCTGTTTCTTAGTAATACTTTACCTGAAAAATGTCTATTTGCAGTGGCTCAGATGCATCTTCTGGGGATACTAATGATTTTGATAAGATTCTCATGTCAATCAAAAATCTCGAAGTTACACCAGAGAAGATTAGGGAGTTTCTGCCAAAGGTTAATTGGGAGCAATTAGCTTCCATGTATGTTGTGGGTCGCTTGGGTGCTGAATGTAAAGCAAGGTGTGTACTCTCTTAAGAATCAAATCAATTATATCTAAAGCTTTATTGTTGTGTTCTCAACAGTCAGATCATCTGGTTACAATTTTGGCAGTTTTTGACTATTGTTTTTCGTGTTTATTGATTTTCTGTGAAGAATATGTATCCAATGAAGCGAGCTTTGCAGACTTCTATGACAATCACCATTACAGACACATATAGCATTGTTGGGTTTGAATAAAACTCCGAGATCATCATAGGTCATATAGGTGGGATCCACTCATATGTTTGCTTTACTCCAAAACAGTGGTGCTAAATGCATCTGTGATGATTGTCATCACAGACGTCTGTGACGCTCTCATTATGAACCACACATTTAGGAATAGATTGCTTTGCTTCTTTCTTTTAGCTAAATATATATATGGAAAATCTATGCAGATGGTTAAATTATGAAGATCCTTTAATCAACAACAATCCATGGACGGCTAAGGAGGATAAGATTCTTTTGTTACTTGTCCAAGAGAAAGGGATCAATAACTGGTTTGATATTGCAGTATCTTTGGGAACAAACAGGACCCCTTTTCACTGTTTGGCACGTTATCAAAGGAGTTTGAATGCTTCCATACTAAAAAGGGTGTGGACTAAGGATGAGGATGCTCAACTACGCTCAGCTGTAGACATTTTTGGTGAGAGGGATTGGCAGTCTGTAGCTTCTACTTTGGAAGGACGGACTGGTAACCAATGCTCTAACAGGTTGTTTTCTATCTTAAATGTTTTTTCTTTATTTTTATTTTCATGAAGCCTTACTTTTTCTGTAGTAAAATCTTATTTTTCTGATATAGCTTCCCTACTGAAGAAAGAGCAGTGAAATTCTTGCTAGGGGAACTACTAGTTACTGTTTCATATTGTCCTTCTTATATACATGTGTGTATATATATATACATGCATTTTTTTCATAAGTAAATGATTATATTGATATGAATAGGCATCACCCAAGTACACAAGATGATATGCATAAATACGCAAACACACACAGATATATATATATATATATGCACTTTTGGTTATATTTGAGAACAGAAATGAGTTTTTTTTGTTCTTGTTATGGATGTTTACTGTAAATCAATTGATTCCATTAAGACTTTTGATGACATGCAGGTGGAAAAAATCTCTTCACCCAACCAGGGAAAGAGTGGGGAGGTGGATTGCAGATGAAGACAAACGCCTGAAAGTAGCTGTGATGCTTTTTGGGCCAAAAAATTGGAATAAGATAGCTCAATTTGTGCCTGGTCGAACTCAAGTGCAATGTAGAGAGAGGTACTGTGGAATCATTATAATTCAACCTAGAAGCTATTGCTGTGATGACATCGTTAATTCTTTTGATTCTGATGACAGATGGGTCAATAGTTTAGATCCTTCATTGAACTGGGGTGAATGGACTAAAGAGGAGGATTCCAGATTGAAAGCAGCAATTATGGAACATGGATATTGCTGGTCTAAAGTTGCTGCATGTGTGCCTCCACGTACAGATAATCAGTGCCGGAGGTAGGAAGTTTTTGGATATTAATTGATGGACAAATCGCTCATATTATGTCTGATGTTATGAATCTATTTTTATTCTGTATATCAATTGAGTCTCCTTCAATTGCACGATATCTCTATATAACCAGGAGATGGAAGGTGTTGCTTCCCGATGAAGTGCCTATGCTTCAAGAAGCCAGAAGAATACAGAAAGCTGCACTTATATCCAACTTTGTAGATCGGGAGTCAGAACGTCCTGCCCTTTATCCAAGTGACTTTCTTCCATTGCCAATTACTTCGATATCAGAACCAGAAAATCTAAATCCTTGCAGCATGCCGAAGGGAAGATTAGGGTAGATTATTCAAGCACTTCTAGTTCTTTTCTAATTTTCTTTTACTGCATGCAGTCTGCTGATTTTGATTTGATATGCCTACTGGCTTCATCATAATTTTTTTTATTTTTTTTTTGTCATGTTCCTTGCTTGCAACCTTTGAGCCTTTTAGGATTTTTCTTTGTTTTGTTGCGGGATCATCTAAACCATTTTAAGTTTGTGTTTTTTTTTTTTTTTTCTTTTTGCTATCGATGACTTTGACTTTGCTTTACTCATGCTTGAGTTTTTTTTTTTTTTGATTTGGCTGCAGCAATGCTCCGAGGAGGATTAGATCTAAGAAGGGTGAACAACAATCTCAAGCTTGTTCTGCTACTACTCGGAAGAAAACGAATCCTAAATCACATTCAAGGAGCAAGAAATGTACCGAACCAGTTGCAGACAACTTGAGTCCACCGCTACCCCTCCCCCCTGGGATTTCGGAATCAGGGACAATTAATGATGATTGTATAGATCAAAGAGGGGTGTATACTTCCTCTATGCATGGGGGAACTCCAAGATCAAAGGAGAAGATTGTAGCTTCATCGTAAGTTTTTTTTGTCCTGTTCCTTTCTCTGTTTGCAATAATTGAACCTTTTTAGGATTTTTCTTTGTTTTGTTGGTGGATCACGTAAACCTTTTTAAATTCGAGTGTTGTTTTATTTTCCTATCTGTATGACTTTGACTTTGCTTTACTTATGCATGAGATTTTTTGTACATGTGGATGCACAGCAATGCTCCAAGGAGGATTAGATCCAAGAAGGGTGAACCTCAAGCTTGTTCTGGTACCACACAGAAAGAAAAGAATCCTAAATCACGTACAAGGAGAAAGAAATGTACTGAACCCATCGCAGACAATGGTCTGCTGTTACCCCTACCCACTGGAAGTTTGGAATCAGGCACAATTAATGATGGTTGTATAGAGGCTGCTATTGACAAGAGTTATGGAGCAAATGAGTCTGGGAGGAACATATGCTCGACAGATTTGGGGGAAAGCTGGAATTCAACATGGTCTTCTGGAAAGTCAATGTTTGTGAGAAAGAAATATATTGAACCAGTTGCAGACAACTTGAGTCTGCCGTTACCCCTACCCCCTGGAAGTTTGGATTCAGGGACTATTAATGATGTTTGTATAGAGGCTGCTATTGGCAAGAGTTCTGCAGCGAATGAGTCTGGGAGGAACATATGCACAACAGATTTGGGGGAAAACTGGAATTCAACATGGTCTTCGGGAAAGTCTATGTCTTCTGAAATTACTAACAATACTGAACATCCTCTTGATCATACGTCTTGTGTGGATTTGACATTGTTAACTATAACCAATGGTCAAGTGGTTGATTCACTGGATGGGAATGTTTGTGCAGGGCAGGAGGGGACTTTTAAACTACAATCAGATAGGAAACAATGCATGGATTTGACAGAGGATAGCCACATTTCCTGTTTTCATCCGGTAAGTCTGGATTTCAGGAAGAATGATGGTGAAGGTGTTGGAAGCAGCTTTCTGGATAAGGAAAACAGGGTTCTAAATCTGCTAAAGAGAAGGAAAAGAAGTAACGAACCATCAGGGGAAGGCCACAATGTATCTCTGCCTTGCCGACAAGATGGGCCCAAAGTCTCAACATGTAGAAACATTTCTAAGCAGAATTTAGGGACAGGAGATAGTGACGGCATGACACTTGCTTCCTTTCTTTCCTATAAACCAACGAAGAGAAGGCTCAAAGTTGCCAAAAATGTTCATGAGGCTTGCTCTCCAGGTAGTTTAATAAAGGTTTCCGACTCACATCCCAATGAAGTTGATAAACTTCATGATGGAAACCAAATACTATCTGCTGCACAAGATCTGGAATCTCAGGCATGTTTTCATGCTGGAAATCCTGATAATTTGTTGGCTTGCACATTGCAGTCGGTTAGTGCAGAGGATATGCCTACTGTTGCAGATGGTGACAGTGGACCTGGGAGGCAAGATCTTGTTCAACAGCAGAAGGTGTGTCTCCATGAACCAATGAGCAACAGTCTAGAAGATGATGAAGATGATAGCAATATAACTCTGGCTTGCTTTATGAAAACTAAATTGAAAAGGAGGCGATTCCAATCTGCAAAAACTGCTAAACATCGTGATGGGAATCCATTCATCAAGCAAAAATAGGGAGATCTCAGATCCTGAAAAGCCGTCACCTTGGTACCTGGGGTTTCATAAGGGCGAGGATATGCGGACTTGGCGTAGCATCAATCTGGAAGGTCATCATAAGGTTAGTAATATGTCATATATAGTGAAAAATATTTTTTCGACAATCGACTTATTTGTGATTCAGGTGGTGGTTGAATAAAAGCAGCATACAATTCAGCCTTAATTTCTTGTCGAGTTATCACAGTAAGAGGTGCATATTTCGCCATGGAAATTATGCAATTTTGCCGGAGTTACATCTGTACAGCTGAGGTTTTATATTCTTTTGACATTCTTTTCCCAAATGAGAAACCATAAAGTGCATTTTCGTATCTGCTACTAATGGCTGCTTGAGATATTGAAATTTTTCAAAGAGATGGGAATTGTTTGTAATTTTTGGTCATGCGTTTGCAGCTTATAGTATATAGTCATTGTTCCTGAGATAAAAGTCAATTTGTTAGGTTGTTTGAAGTGAAAGTGTTCTTATATTTTCTTTATTAAAGGGGCTAAATTGTGAACCATTTTCTGTTCGTTTAACCCGAAAACTTGCCCCGGCAATTTAGCCATAAATAATTTCATTTATCATCCTCATACACCACATCTATTTTAATTTTTTTTTTTCATTTTTTCTAAATAAGTATGTGATGTATGAATGATAAGTAGAACATCTCAATTAGTTTAACAAGAATAAAATAAAATAAAAAATAATTTAAAATAATACATCTTGGTATAGTATTTAAGGGTATGCAACCTTAGAGATTAGTCGCAGTCCATTATGACAATAAGTGCAATTTTGAGATGAAAATTTTTCTAACACTCCAATCACTGTAGGAGTGTAGATTTTGATAGATGTCATCTACACTTGAAGTGATTTAACATGCTGATGAGATATCAGCATTTTTTATTGCAATGACGACTTAATGCGCATCGCCCTCCAAAATAAAAGATTTTAGTTGCAGGGAGGTTGCTAGTTGTGTTGCTAGAAGAGTTGTGGAAGCATCAGCAATGACAGGAACTGAGGAGAGGAATTTTGAGGTCCATGTAGTTGAGATCAAACCTTCCGAATTGCGACAAACCATGGAGGAAGTAGAGAATGAGTCTCTAAATGCTGCATCAAAAGAAATACTCCAGTAGTTCGGTGGAGGCGGTGACCAGTTAAGTGGAAGAGAGACTTTTAGGGTTGGAAAAGTGTTGCGACAAATTTCATCTCATCTTATCTTATCTTGATATTCAAACATTATTCAAACACAAATATTTTTTAATTTCAAATTTTTAACTTTTTAATCAAATAATTACCTAATCATTATAGTTTTCTCAAACTTTCAAACAAAGTATAAAAAATAATTTAATTTTTTTAAATTCCAAAACAAAAGAAATATTAAAAAATAATATTATAATAATATTTTAACTTTATAATATTTTTATTTAATTTTTTCTCATTTTTTAAAATCACATAAAATATCTTCATTCTGATAATTTTACTATTATTCACAAATCATTTTATCCATCTTATCTCAGCATTCAAAGGAGGGCTTACACCTTTAGCATTTTTTCATTTAGGCACCAGCGTCCTCAAAGTTGGTTCAATATGGTCATGAATTATTTTTTTTTGGGTTGATAATCATTAATACCCAATATGTTATAGAGTTAATCAGCAGAGATATAAGATTTAGTAGCCAACTACTTTGGGTCCAGAAAATCGAGTGAAGGGGGGAATTGTATAAAAAGATGGAGTAAAGATTATGATTATTCTTCACCATTAACAAAGGACAGTATATATTCAAGTTGAATAGGAGGGAGAAAGTTGCTGTCTCACTCGAGTGGGGAGATTATTCCAAATGATTTTCCAAGAAGCAATTCATCTCTATCATGGATTCTCAACTTTCAAACAGGACTTGGGAAATTTTGTAAGAGGATGCTGGATACTTTTGCTGCAAGGTTTGTTGTTGTTTTCACATAGATACCATATCATTGAGTCTTGCCTATGATGGTTTTGTTGCTGGAAAGGGGGATTTTTTTTGGATTTCTACTATACTTTCTTGATGGGGGGAGGGGATTTTGGAATGGAAAAAACTACTCTGCCTCCTAATTTGACTACTCAAGTTGACCGCTTGATATTTTTTTTTACTTTGTAATTAAGGAAGTAATTTCAAGTGTATTGGTGAATTTTTTTTTTATTTTTTAAAAATATTTAAATATGTGAATAGAAAAATGAAAAAACCAAAGTTGGAAAAGTACTATCGGTCAAAATGAGCAGGTTACTCTGGGCGGTAGAGTAGTCTGACCCTTTTGGAATATTCCATACCTGGGGAATTTATGTGATTAGATCCATTAATACCTTGAGATGAGAGAAGATCTAATTCATTTATTGGAAAGAGATGCATTGTTTGTTTTTACAATTCATCTCATCTCATCTCTAATCATTATAATTTTCTCAAATTTCAATATAAATAAAATAAACAATTCAATTTTTCTAAATTACAAAATAAAAATAATATTAAAAAATATATTTTAACAATATGTTATTCAACTTCTAACTTTAATCTCAATTCATCTCATCTCGTTTACGAAAATAAACGAGACTAACTAAAAGTTTCCAAGGTGAGGGATCCAAGGTTTTGACTAAATATTAATCGATTGACCATTAAAGTTTTGATTAGAATACCTTTCCAAAACCAAGAATCTAATGGTTTAGATTGAACAATCTAGAAACATGAGGAATTGAGATATTTCGATGAGAGGAATGAGTGCCAGATTTTAATGTGTACTTGACTCATTTTCCTACTTGTTTTTGCTAGCAAAGTTATGCTAAGTTGGTCCATTGTCCTTAAACCAAGTCAACTTGAACATTTGGGTTGGAGAATTGACTTCCATGATTTCAAGATTAGGTTATGTTTTCAAACTTTAGAGAGAGAACCCACCAAAAATTTTGAAATCGACTACTTAATGATTTTCAGGCTGATTTTTGTAGCATGAAGGAAGTCATTTGATATGAAGGAACGATGCATGCCACTGTTCTTATTAACATAGTTCTTCTAACTTGTGATAGCAATTTGGATTTCCAGCCCTCTAACTTTTTGGAGATTTTTTTCCTGCAATTCGTAGTAAATCTCTTTTTTTGACTTTGCTAAATGTAGTTGGAAGTCCAAATGTGTCTTGAGCTTCTGCTCGAGCAATCAATCTAGATAACAACACTTCAGTACACAATATAAAGAGCAATGGTGAAATGTGGTCACCTTGTCTAAGGCCATTTTGAGCATAAATAAAGCCTCAAGGAGTCCCATTAATAAAAATAGAGAAGAAAGCAGTAGAGGACTTTCTATTCTTTCTAGATTTTTTTTTGAGATGGTGGGAAATTTCATGAGCTATCATCACTGTATTTTCTTGAACTGTGTGAAGAAGGACAAAAGCTATGGGAATAAAAGACTCCATTGCTGATTTACAATTCCTCAATCTAATCTTTTTGTAATAAGTCCATGTGAAAGGACATGTGAAACCTATATCAATTAGGTCATGATTATCCATAAGAGATCTTAAGCCACCAACAGAGCCAAGGACTTGGGAAAGCTTTTTGATAAATTGATTACAGATGTTGCCAAGATTTTTCTTTGAGATACCATGGAGCAAGAGCATAAACAGAGGTGATTAACCAAGAGTGGTGGGGAGGATTAGAATAAACCATAAGAGACATAGAATCGATATTAATACAAACAAATTCAACATCAACACCCGAAGGTAATACAAGCTAAAGACTTCCCTTTTCCAGAGGCCGAAAAATGTACATAGTGGTACAAATCAAGACTATTTACAATAGATAAGGTGCGGGAGTTAGGCACCATGTTTTTCAACAAAAACATTAGATCTAATTATATTTCCTAATATTGGTCCTTATACTTTGCCCAAGAAACTGAAAGGATTGGGCAGATACTGATTGTATTTCTCAGGTTTTGTAGCACTCAGGTTTTGTAGCTTTGCCCAAGAAACTGATTGTATTTCTCAAGGAGCATTGCTGCCAGTGTGGTTTCCTCTGTAGGCTGGGCAAACGTGAGGTTCCAAGGATGAAAGGATTGGGCAGATACTGATGCTTGGGGAGCTAAGGCATACAATTAATTCCTGCACTGGAAAGTTGATCGTTGCTAGGTGCTATGGAGTTAAATACAGTTGAGTAGAAGTTTTGATCAATGGACTCTTTGCCACTTATGCCATTGAGGTCCCGTCTGGTTTCATAGATAGTCTCAATCTATCAATCTCATCTCGACATCTAAACATTATTCAAACACAACATTTTTCATTTTCAAATTTTCAAATTTTTCATTTAATCATTACATAATCATTACAACTTTAAAAACTTCCAAATAAAATACAAAATTCAATTCAACTTTTCGAATTCTAAAATAAAAATTATATTAAAAATTATATTCTAATAATATTTTAACTTTATAATATTTTTATTCAATTTTTCTTTCTCATTTTTCAAGATCTCATCAAATATCTTAACTCAAATTATTTCGTTAATATTCACAAACTATTTCACCTATTTACAGATAGAGAAATACTTTAACCACAAATAGATTATACAAAAATAATATCACAAATAGACGTGACTTTATGTAATTCATCAGACTGTAAAGTTACTTCTATTGTAAAGTAGATCTAACAAATCAAATAAAACTTAGACAATTTGTGGTGGGATTGCTTTTCTGTAAGGAAAAGCCTTCTTGCAAACGAGTTTATGCATCAAATTGTGCACCAATGCTGACATGTAATACATTCATTTAATAAAACAGTACGAATTAAAGACAAAAATGATTTTTATGAAACAAATGACATTTTCTTCTCTCAAATTTTTTTTTTAATAAAAAAATCATATCAACATCGATACATGTTTGGTGCACCAAACTGCTTGTAATTAGCAAGGCTTTGTGTCTAATTTATTTGTAATCTTATTGTGTAACCAAATGAAGCCTGAATCATTCTCTTATAAAGTGTGCATTTTCACATCTCCACTAGTCGTGTCAAAGGCCTTGACCTTCGGTCATCTACCACTCAAATCGATATCCATAACATCCTAACCACCACAGTAGAAGACATCGCCAAGGGCACATATGCAGAAGAAAGTATGAATGTGCTATCAAACCATGCAGCTAAGGCAAACTTCATTTCCACAATTTTAAATACGAATACAACATCTAACATAAAAACCAAAACAAAAACATCATTAGCCTCAACCCCATGTCAAACATGACCAAATCTTCACCATAGCCAACGAAATCATAAAAGATATAAAACTTCTAACATTAAAAAGAGTAACTGGTTTGTTCTTGAAGCCGAAGTTGAATAATTTCTTGAGCTTTACTAGTAACGACCAATTCCCCACACTCTCACAATACCATCTGTATATCCACTGAATAGTGTGCTGCCATCAACACTCCAGTTCAAGCTTGTGCAGTAGATAATCTACCAATTCAATGCAAAAATAAAAAGCAAATTTCAAAGTCTGTTATAAAAATAGGAACATTAACTCTTAACTCTCCGAAATTAGATCTAACAAGCAGAAACATAATTTATATCCTTCATAGCACGAAAGACAAACCAGCATTGTATTATCAGTCAATTTACCTACAGGATAGATACGCCCTTGCAGCCTAATTTACAGTCATTGCTATAGAATTGTTTCAGCACAACTTACTTTTTCGCATTCATAAGATGGGTTAACCTCTTTCAGTAAATCAAGTTATTCAATCATACAGACCATTAACGTGCCAGTTCTCAGTTCTCAAATAATATCAGATATCCAGAATATCCTTCCAAACTCTACACACAATCATACAACCTTGATGACATGACATACGAAAACCAACTCTATCGGAGCATTAAAGCAGAATATTATCAAACAGGAAAAAAGGTCTGGTCTTAAACACATTCAAAAACCATAAATACAGTCTTCAACAAAACACAATCTGCAAAATATGGACGGGCTCCTTTTCAAATTGATTTTTCCAGCTCTAGCATAAATTTGAAATGTGCATAACAAGGAAAAATAATAATACAACTTAATCAACCAGTTTCTTATAAACTTATTATTAACCAGTTAGAAGAATATGAATCACTCACTGAGCATAACAGAGCTAAAAGATACTTGTAATGGTTATTAGTACCAGAATGGAAAAAGGCTTATCAAGAACCGATGTGGAAACAAAACCTAATCTAGACGCTTCAGGAGGATCTAGATAGGGAAGAGGAGTGATTGCTATACAATTTCAACCAATTACACTAAACTATATTAGGGGATAACAACGTTAAACGAACAATAACCACATTAAATTAAACCACTAGCAGGATGGTTAATGACAACCATTTTCCTAGTTAATGTTAACATGATAAATTAATCCATCAAGCCATGCAAATGGCTAAATCTCAAGAAAATTGTAAGCAAAACCACAAAGTTAATGAAAAATCTCAATCCCCAGGATATATATTTTAAAAACCATTTTATAACTTAAACAATGGCCTATATCCGATGACAAACACATAGCTATCAATAAAAGATACAAATACAATGCAGTACACACACCCAAATCAACATAACGCACTTAATCAGCAACCAATTCCAATAAAAACGAACCAAACCCAACAAGCCAAACAAAGGCAAGTTCTTCTCTTTCTGGAGAAGGAAATTTACCTTCTTCTTATTGCTATTAGAAGTGTTGTCATCCGCCTTCTCTGCCTCAGTCTTGAGGTCCACCTTGAGATCCTCAACAATGATCTTGCTCTCCAAGTCCCAGATCTTGATGCTCTGTTCGGTCGCCGCGCACAGCCAGTACCTATTGGGGCTGAAGCACAGTGCGTGGATGATAGACCCAGCGTCAAGCGAGTAGAGCCTCTTCCCCTCGGCCAGGTCCCAGAGCAGGATCACCCCGTCCTTGCCTCCGCTCGCGCACAGAGACCCGTCCGGCGAGACGGCCACCGTGTTGACATACCCGCCGTGACCCGCCAGCGTGTTCCTGAGCTTACAGTTGCTCAAGTTCCAGACCTTCACGGTTCGATCCCACGAAGCCGAGACAATGGTGGGCTGAAGCGTGTTGGGACTGAACCGGACGCAGGAGACCCAATCGGTGTGGGCATCCTGATCCTGAATGGTGTACTTGCACTCACCCAATGTGTTCCAGAGCTTGATCGTGCGGTCGCGGGAGGCGGATACGATCTGACGGTTGTCGATCGAGAAGGCGACGGAGAGTACATCCTTGGTGTGGCCCACAAAGCGACGTGCGGAGACGCCGGCCTGAAGGTCCCACAGCCGGAGCTCGCCGTCCCATGAACCGGACAGAGCGAACTGGCCGTCGGAGGAGAGCACGACATCCTGGACGAAGTGGGAGTGGCCCGTAAGCCTGCGGCGAGGCACACCGTAGGTCTTCTCATCCTTGGTGAGGTGCCAGACGATGATTGACTTGTCACGGGATGAAGTGACAATCATATCAGAGTTGTCAATCGGTGTAGCGATGGCCGTCACCATGTCGGTATGGGCCCTCATGGTACCGCGGAGAACAAGTCCTTCCGACATTTTTGCAGCTTCTAGCTCTTCTCAATCCCTCGCTCGTTGCTTCTGCTTCAAAGGGTTTTCGGAGGTGGAGAGCGTGCGTGCAAAGGCAAATGGCCGAACGAAGCGTATTTATACCAGACGATACTGAGTATGCAAAACACCCATTCGACCCTCTAGGGTTTTCTGAACCCTATCCCAAGGCTTGTTTGTAAACTTGTACGGGCCTATTCCCACTCTGGATTTACCTGTCCTTAAATTGTGATTTTGCTTTTTACGTTTTCTTTTCTAAATTTTCTTGGTGCATTGATCAAACATGTGAGATGAAAACAAATTTTTTTGCTGTCTATTTTAATTCAATATTTATCATATCCAATATTTCCAGTTGATATAATATATTTTAAAGTATTTTCTCCATTAATTAGTAAAATAAAAAAAAATATTTAAAATAATTAAAAGCCCACATTGATTCCAAAGTTCTAGTAGAAGCATTGGATACTAAAAATTTGGTTAATCTTCTAATCCTAAGGATCATAACATTTATCATACTTCCGAATCCAACGTCCATAGCGGCCCACACTATCTACAATGACTCGATGGCAATCTTTTCTCTTTCAACGGCTTCAACCATCTATCACAACCCAATGACTTGCATCAAACTTATACAAAATATCAAGGCATTTTAATTTAATTTATAGGTTGCCCTTCGTAACTCAAACTTGTGATATGGTCTTTGTTCTTATTATACCAATTGTTAAAGGTCAAACCATTGATCCAAAAATTTTAAAACTATTGAATACTAGTTTAGTTAAGTTTTAACATTTATGATCATAACAAAAATATATAACATTAATCAATATGATTAGAGATGACTAAGTCATTAATTCATGATGAGAATTCATATTAGGTTTTAATAAAACTATGATTTTTTATTTTGTTAACGACTTACAAATACAATCATGAGGTTAACAATATTCTTCCCTTGGATGGACTGACTAGGCCATCTTTTTTTTTTTTTTTTTTAAGCAAGCTTGCATAATATAAAAAGGTAAATACTATTACAAACTACTGAGGGGGATCTTTCCCGCTATCAATATGCAAAATAGCAGAAGGAATAATATTTAATGGAATGCTACCAAACAAAGAGTTTGTAACTGCCCATTGCGCAACCGAGTGCGCAAGTCAATTTTGGGATCGATCAATCTTGTGAAAGCACCAATCTGTATGGGATTTCAAAGAGTTTGCAATATCCTCCAAGGTAGGTGCTATTTGTCATATATGTTCTTTATAAATAGAAGAAATCACCAATTGAGAGTCTCCTGCTAGAGAGATAAAATGATGGTTAAGGTGTTCCACCATTTTTAAAGTTAGCTTTGCCGCAAGTGCCTCGGCCTTTACCGGGATCGTGGAAAAGTTTGTCTCAGTCCAGATTTCGATGACTTCTCCTATTGAATTTCTGCTTACAACTGAAGCCAAAGAGAAAGAATTCGTGACTGCTGCATCAAAGGAAATACATAACTGATTCATGTAAGGTTTTTGCCATTCCTTCTCCACTTTAGATTCAAGTTTTTCTTTCCATGCATGAAGATTTTTTTTATAAGAGAGATTTAGACGTTGTGAAAGATTGCGAGGTGAGAGTTCCTTGCAATTATGAACTTGATCATTTTGGAGCCTCCATATGAAATCTAGAATCAAACCAGCAAAAATTTTGAACGGGTGATCTTCCTGGGATGAAATACTGAGTTTTTTCTGGGGATATAGTATAATCTGGAACCAATCATTCATTGAATTTACTACCAGAGAAGATAGATTTAAGGGCCAACTGCTGTAACTCCAAAGAATTCTGGTTATGGGGCGTTCAATGAATAGGTGCAAAATAGTTTCTTCTTTTTCATCACAGAGCAGACATTTTATAGAAGGAATGTTCGGAATCAACCTTTTGAGGCGCTCTCTTGTTGGCAAACTATCCCAAAGTATTTTCCATACAAAGAGTTTGTGCCTGTCATGGATTCTGAGTTTTCATATTTTCCCCCATGAGATATCTGGATTTGCTTCTTTGGAGTAGTTTGCAATATTTGATGCAAGATGGTGGACACTTTTAACTGAGAAAATCTCATTTTAAGTTTTAGTCCAAATAGCACAATCCTCAGCTAGATTGGAGATGGGTGAAGGAATTTTAAGGATTTCCTTTATACTTTCTTTTTGAAACAGAGAATTTAGCAAAGGGAGATTCCAAGATTTATCAGTCTAAATAATCAGGTTTGAGACTTTGCGAGTAGGTGAGAGATCAGCTGAGTGGGTGAGAGGAAAAGGTTTGAAATTTTCCATAGTTGGGATCGGGATCTAGCTAAGCTCTCACAGACAAACCATTTACAATTTTGAAACATGTACATTTTTCCAGTAACGGTCTTGTCTTTAGAATTTCTTTCCAGAGACTTGAATCAGTTATCTTTTTTTATTGCTACTTCAAAGACGCTTGATTTCAAATATTTCTTTAATAGAAGCTTGTGCCAGATATTGTTGCTTGGTTGACTCATTTCTCACCCAGTCTTCGCTATCAAGGCCACGTTCATATTTTCCATCAGTCTTAATCCCAGCCCACCATCTTTTTTTGGTTGGCAAATAGATTTCCATGATTTTAGGCAAAGCTTTTGCTTTTGGTCATTTGATTTTCCCCACCAAAAATTTTTGAAGCTAGAGTTAAGCTTCTTACAAATTGATTTTGGTAGCATATGCATTGACATTTGATATGTTGGAATGGCGTTTGCTACTAATCTGATGAGCATCGTTCTACCAGCTTGAGAGAGCATTTTTTATTTCCACCCATCCTTCCTTTTATTAATTTTCCCCATCAAATCTTTGTAGTCCTCTTTCCTGGATCAACCAAAAGTTGTCAGCATACCCAAATATTTTATTTTTGAGGACAACTCTTTGTATGGCATATTCTCTGATATTACTCTTCTTGTAGCTTGACTAGTGTTTTGAGTAATGTAGATAGAGGACTTGCTTTGATTGATGCGCTGGCCAAACCAAGCTTATATTTATCCAGAGTTTTATTGATAGCCAGTATCAACCTTCTTTTTTATTTTGCAAAGATAATTAAATCATCTGCGAAAAGAAGAAGAAATATTGTGGGGCTATCTCTGTTGATTTTAATGCCTTCCAAGTTTTTCAGTTCTTCTGATCTTGCCAATAGCCTTGAAAGTACCTCCATGCAAAAAATGAACAGAAAGGGCAAGATGAGATCTCCTTGCCGAAGACCCCTTTGTGCCTTGAAGAGACCTTTTGGAGATCCATTGATGAGGATAGAGAATGAAGTCGTAGAAATGCATTTTTTAATGAGATTTATCCAAGTAGAGTTGAAACCCAGAACTCTCATAACAGCATAAAGAAAATCTCATCCAATAAATTCGAAAGCATTTTCCATATCTAGCTTTAAAGCTATCTGACCTTTCTTCCCATTATGACGCTTTAGATGATGGAACATCTCATGGGCTATTATTGAACTTTCCTTGATATTGCTGCCGGGTACAAAGGTCGTCTAGAAAGGTGAGATAATGGATGGAAGGGATTTTTTCAGCCTGTTTGCCAGAATTTTTGTGATGATCTTGTAAATGACATTTGTCAGACTTATTGGCCGAAAATGCTAAGGGGAAATTGGGTTTACTATTTTGGGGATGAGGGTTATGTGGGTGTGGTTTATTTGTTTCAGAAGTTTCCCACTCCTAAAGAAATTTTGAACCGCCGCGACCACATCTTTCTTGATAATATGTCAGTAATGTTTATAGAATAGAGCTGTAATCCCATCAGGTCATGGTGCTTTATGATTTGGAATTTGTTTGAGTGCACCAAGAATTTGTTTGACTAGGCCATCTAAAATGTAATGTCCTAACCAAAATCTCTACGATGATAGAGTATCAATCATTCAACAAGTTACGATAGCAAATACATCGTTTATAAATACGGTTCATTCACAAAAAATCTACTTTATAAGGCCATTTTACAAAAATAATTGTTTTAATAAAGATTTGTATCATTTAAAGTTTTTGGCCAAATTCTAAAATTTAAGATTTGTATCATTTAAAGTTTTGGCCAAATTCTAAGATTTAAAATGAGAGACATAGATAAATAAAATGACCTTACTTCATTCTCACACTCTAAGCCTTCACAATTCGATCAATGCCTATTAACATCGTGTTTCGTATGTTTTTGGGGCTTGGGTCCAACAACTCGGATTTGGGCCTTCCTACCTGCACAATCAAGCAAACAAAAGGGAATCTATCAAGCTCTATGGGAGCCGGGGAGCCTCCGATGTTTAAGTTAGTTAATCTCCTTAGAGTTTTTGCTAACGAATAAGAGCTTAGTGAGCTTTCTTGAACCTAGGTGGGGATATATATACATGGTGGTGTGGTCCCAGGTACCTATCAGCAGTAACGTGTTGGTGCCTTGGACGTGGTCTTGGCGGCGGACGATCTCTCGCTTTGTCAATCATGGTCGTGTCACCCGGTACTTGGGTCATACTGCTGTCCTCCCAGCTTTTGGTCAGGCAACAGGTGGGCCATGCTGGATTGAATGGGTTTGTGCCCCTTCTTGTTGTGGCGTGTTAACTTCACCTGCCATTATATGCGGGGTGCCTCTGCCCTGACATGTTTTTGGTCATTTGAAGGTGGTAGTGGCTGCTTCTGACATTGGGGGCGGGACTTGTCGGCCATTAATCGCCCTAGGCCTTCTCGCTCAGGACTCCCACGCTTTGTGTACATAGCTCCTCCTTGCACCCCACGGACCTTCGGGGCCATCCCCCAAGCTCAACCCGTTCCACTCTTCATCCCGGTTCTTCTAATGAGGGTTGGTTTTGCTTGTGGGCTAGGTATTCCAAGGAGGGGCAAGGGGCTCCCTCAGGGAAAGGTCCTTGGGCCGGGTTGGGCCTTTTATGGTCCTATCACAGGGGCACCTCAGGAGGGTAGGGAAAATCCCCTTACAATGCTTTTTATATTTTGCGCAAAAACCTACCAAAAATTATATACTAATTCACACTATCGAAGAATTGCAATGTACATTATGTATGAAAATTCATGCAAAGTGGGTGGTTGACTCACCCTAATCCGCCACCCCTACTTTAGAGCTGAGCACCGACAGTTTCGGAGTCGGAGGGCCCAACCTTTGACTCCGACTCCGACTCCGACTCCGACATATAGAGAATCCGACTCCGATCCGACTCCGACTTGTCGGAGCGGAGTCGGATTGGAGTCAGATTTTTTTACTTTTTTTTTTTTAACTTCATATTTGACCCACTTTTTTTTAAAAAAAAATTGTGGGCTTTCAAATTTCAATTTCTTCAAAAGTACAATCTAAACTTATTAAACTTTTGATTATAATAAAAAATACAACTAAATAAAACAAGTAACATACTAACATACATTCAAAAATTAAAAATAAAAAGAAAGTCTTATTTTTACATGTGCTCCCATCATCCATGATTCCATATCCACACCCAACTAATCACTACAACAAACAAAGGCACCGTATAGGAAATGAAGATTAAAAAAAAGGCACCGTATAGTTACTATAGTATACTATTATAATTACTATGAATCTATTTTTAATTATATTATATATATATATGATATATATTATTATATATGAATATTAAAAAAAAGGCACCGTATATGAAATGAAGATTCAAAAAATAGTATTACTATTTTATATATAATATAGTATTAATGTATTATACTATTAGTCTATTACTATATCTTATAGTATAATTACTAATACTATAGTATCATAATATTAGTATGTTAGTGATTTAATATTATATATATTAAATCTTTAATCTCTTATACTTCATATATATATATTAATATATATAAATATTAGTAATACACTAATAGTATTAGTATATTAGTATTAGTATTAGTTATACTAATAGTTATATTAGTATTAGTTATTATTCATACTATATATTATACTAATAGTGATATTAATACTATATATAGTTATAATGATTAGTATAACTACATTAGTTTTAGTTATAATGATTTAGCATAACTATATTAGTATAAGTTATAGTGAATCAGTGATTTAGTATAGCTATAATACTATAAGTTATAACTATAGTCTATAATAGTATTAGTATAAATATTAGTATTAGTTAAAGTGGATTACTAATAGTATTAGTATTAGACCATAAATCAAATTAATATACTAATGTATATTAGTATTACTAATATATTTATCAAAATGAATATGTTGAGAATTTGTTAAGTCAAAAAATATAATTAATACAATATATTGTTATATAAAATTTATTTATATGAATAATACTTTAGTTATTATACATTAGTATTATATGTTATTCTAAATTTATAGATTAGTGTTTATCCATTAGTATTACATGTTGATGTTATTATGCATCTTTGTGTTTATAGTATATTATATATACATTAGTATTACATGTTATTATATTTATACATTAGTAATTTAGTGTTACAACTTACATGTAACATGGTAGTAATATTATAAATTTGTAATAGTATGATATTTACATATAGTCATATGCTAAACTATTATTATTTATTAGTCAATTTAGTCTATATATTATAGTATAAATATATTATTTAACTACTATATTATTGAGTTTAACTAACTATATAAGATATAGTTGTATAAAATTTAAATGATTAATATATAGAAAAACACATATATTTTTATAAAATATGTATAAAATTGGAGGCGGAGTCGAAGGACCAAGTTGGAGGCAGAGGCGGATCGGAGCGGAGTCGGAGTCGGTTCTTCAATGACTCCGACTCCGACTCTGACTTGTCGGAGCAGACCCTGAGCAAAGCCGGAGCGGAGTCAAATTCGTAGTCGGATTGTCGGATTTTTGCTCAACCCTACCCTACTTTACATTAGATTAGATTTTTTAGAATTTTTTATTCTAAGATTTCTTCCATTTAGAGAGATAGCCATAATATATAAATCTTGCAATATTCAATATTAAATACGAATAACATAATATTAAATTTTAGTGATTGTTTTACCCTTAAGACAGATATATTGTGCATCTACATGATAATTGTGTGAATTCTATAAATTTAAATTATGGGAAAGGAAAAGCTTGTGAATTGTGGACGATTATTTGACTTTATATTGCAAGGGACCTTAGATTGAAAATCCTCCAAAATGGAATTCCTCAAGATCGAAACTTTAAAAAATGGAAAAACCCCATCCGAGGTTCTATCATTGATTAATGCAAGATAATCTCTAAGCCCAACCTCGTTCTTGCCACCTCCATTGATGAGAACTGTGGTGCCTCCAGCCCTCGCTTGGAATTTGACGAAAATTGAAACGCTGAGACATGCCACACCAGGGTTACTTGTCCTTCGTACATAACAGATAAGATGCAATGCACCTAATGATAACTAACAGTATGCAGTATATCGCAGCAGAAAGTCAACTTAAGTCAATGTAGAGGAAACATTAGTCATGATACCAAAAACATAAGATCCCAATACTATTTCATAATTCGTAAGAGACACTATAGTTGTTATGAGTTTCTAAAGAACTCCAAAAAACACGGGACCAAAACATTAAGCTAAATAGAAAGTCATTTCCCAAAAGTGGAATGGGTCTCATCCTCAAGCAAACTTAAGAATATTCCCCTAGACGGTCGAACGTCTATGTCCAAACTCAACTCCGTGGCTACTTCCTTAGTCTCTACAGCAAAATTCTTAGCTTGCTCGAGATGTCTTGACACAAAACTCATATCTTGCTTAAGTCTTAACATCTTATGAGGGTCTAGTGTTGAAAAACCGGCATCGAACTTATTGATAATAGTTACAATCTTTTCAAGTCGCTGAGTTGACACCTTAAGCAATTTTAGGGTAGATTGACGAAAAGCCCCCACAATGAACTCATCATCTATTATTTCACAGATTTCGTCCATAATTAATGGTCTCGTGCATCTGGCACAACTTCTATCATTCCGAGTATGGAATGATAATTGGGTAAATACAACGGTGAGATTTCGAGAAATCTCAATAAGTAAACAAATAACGTGCAACATATATCATAGCATATGAAGCAAACTTAACAATAAATGCATGGATATGAACTTATTCTTATGCACTTGACCTTTCAAAAGACATCGTGTAAAATCATGACATATCATAACTTTTGCTTTCGTAAATATTATTTCTTCATTTCATACTTGTTCATTAACATCCTTATAAGCTCGTGACTTTTATTGACTTATAATATATCATTGGATACCTCACGGCTCCCATATGCATCGTATGTTCCCCGCTAGTTACCGCATCAACCATTGGCCACTTTGACCAAGGTGACTACATCTTGTCTTTCATATACGGCAGCTTGCATTTTGCCTTCACCGTAGGTGCACCCACTAACTTTAGGTGCGATCCCGCTCCGGTGTCCTTTTCTTTTAGGAACCATTCGAGATCTGTCGATAGTAGTTGATCGACCCAAGGGCATTCCTCCATTTTAAACATTCCTGAGAGGACAGAGGAGTTCCACTAGGACATTCCCTCGTCCCAACATTTGGGGTCGTGATAAAAACTTTACTTTTAAAAAGATTCTTTTCCTTTCAAAGGGGTTTTCACAATGCCAATGCATGTGACATGACAATGAATCTTAGAACTTTCATGAGACACATGAAATGTCAAAATGCTTCATCATAACCAACAGACATTCATGCATGCAATACATATCGCGTTACGGCTTGAATCTTCTAATGTTTTCATGAAATTAGAGTCTTCTAATGTATTGAGCAAAATCTTTAATAATGAATCCTCATGAGTGCCGAAACATTTTCTTATGGTTATGGGTGATGTATTCATGAACTTAGTCCCATACAAAATAGTGAAATGGCAAACATTCATGTTCAAACAAACATAGTACAACCCGAAACCCTAGCATGGTTTTTCACTCCATTTCTCATAACATGCACATCTTCCATAAACCATTTTAATCATACTTTTAAAATAATCATATCAAAAGATGTTCATAGCACATGGAAGAACAACAATATTACAAATGACCATACAAAAACCGAAACACCAACAAGTTTACAAGACATATGCATAAAATATCTAAGTACAAGTTAGAGGTGTACTTACAAAAATCTGAAATATGTATCTATAGCAAGCAAGCTGAAAAATCACATGTAATACTAGTTAGGATCATTGTTCAAGAAAATCCTAACCCATGTTTTCAAGTGTGGTGCTCTTTACACATTTTTCTTTCCAAGAAAAAGACTCCAAGTTTTCAGACCCTTCCCCCTTGAATCCGAAACTCATCTTCAACAAAACCCTAGCTTAAAATCACTAGTGTCGTGACTCTCTTTTACCTCAAAAACACCATACTTTAAGGCTTAAAACAAGTAGGATTACATTTATCTTTCTTTGAAGAAAACTCTAATCTAACCATGTGAGTGTAGGTGTGCGTTCATATGGAAGAACCTTTCAAAACACAACCTAACTCCTTCTAGCTCAAGTGTGTGGGTGTTGGAGCATAAGTTCTAGATGAACTATGCTTAAACTGAATCTTCACTCTCTTGAAGCATTGTGTGTGTAGAACAAAAGAAAATTTGGCTTCATACCTCATTTGTTTCTCTTATTGAAAGTTTTCTCTCACTTTGCTTGTCCTTGAAAGAGTGTTTAGGTGAGAAGAGAATATTAAGGAGAGTGTTTGGTTGGTGAGAAAATGATGGTAACTTGGAGGAAATAGGTGATGACCGAAACCCTCAAGAGAAATGCACAACATGGCCAAAGGTCCTAGGGTTTTTGGCTCCTTCCCTTTTATAGACACTCAAAAAGCTTCTTGCATGAATCAAGCTCATGCATAGATCCCAAGTGGCGTGTAGCCCTATGACCTCTTCCCATAGCTCATCATTTGATTGTGTTGGGAACCAAAAGCACCCTTTTTTACATGTGGCGCCTCCCTTTTCCAAAACTGAATTCACTTTCCCTTTTTGCCCTCTATTTCATGTCTTGGTTCAATGTATCTAGTGACTATAAGGTCTTTTGTCAAACTCAAATCCTCCTCAATTTCTTACATGTGTGCATGAGTGCCACGTGGCATGTGAGGAGTGTGTGTAAGTGCATGGGCTGTCGAACCCTTCTCTTTCATAGGAGATCTTCTTTTCACCATACTATTGGACAAGCATGTGATTGGTCCCTTTTTGCACAAAGAACCATGCCTTAGCCGTCCACCTCAAGTGTTCTTACACAAAATATTCTTCTAGAAGCCCTAGGTGTGTAGCTTCCTTCCAACCTTGATCTTGCTCTTTCCCAAGAAAACTTTTTACCTACCTCTTATGCATGTATGACACATGGCAAAAAGCAACTTCCCTTTGTCCATATTGCCGTCCATGGCCTATTTTCCTTCTCTAGGTTCTACTTTTCCATAACCTAATCATTTCCTTCTAGAATCTCTCTCCCATAATGACATGTGTCAAAAACCTTTCTCCCACAAGCAAAGATCTTCATGCATGCGTGACACATGGCAAAAAGTGATAGATCTTCCTATGGTATGCGTGTAAGCCAAATCCTAGCACCTTCTCACCTCTTTTCCCTGATTTCCATCTAGACTCATCAAGTCCTATACTTAGTCTCATTGGATGACAAGTTGCAAACATAATTCTTTAGGTTGGGCGTGAGCCCTAATTCCATTGGGTTTCAAAACCCTAATTTCCTACGAGGGCCGAGACTCTTATAGGCTTATATAAGAAAAAAAATTTACACAAAAGCCTAGAAAGTCTTGGTCATCACAAGAACTGTGGGGAACACGCCAGCGTAAGGGGACAGACCACCTTCTAAGGGTAAGTGGAAGGTAGAGAATAGAGTCCTTCCTTGGAAAGGTGAAAGATGAGACAACAATGACCTATAGAGTGCAACTAGTCCAGAGATAGGGCGAGCAACACTATGTAGAAGGTTGGGCTGACACACCTCAGCACAAGGTGAAGCAAAGGATTTGTAACCCAAAATCGGATAAGCAAGAAGAGGCGCCAACTATACAAAGGCAAGAAAGGCTGATGCAAAGGGCGAGTTATGAGCATAAGGCGAAAAACTGTCAAGGATAAGACATATACAAGCGTAGGGGCTTTCTAGGATAACACAAAAATGCTCAAAAGGCAATAGTGTCATAGGCAGAGGCCTATACTCCACTTGAAAGGTCACATATGGAGTGAGTCTGCAGAAAAAATATTTTGATTTTGTAAGTCATATCATTTGAACCCAGAGATATTGTCCAACACCACGTGAGAGACCCTTACTCAAGGAGGGACTCTGGATTGAGCCCAAGGCAGCCGCAGTAACATGCGTGTTTGTCCCATCAGTTTGTCTCTGTCATCTTCTAGATGGATGGCTAAGACTAAAAGGCTTCAATTCAAGTATGCCTAGAGTTAGAAGTACATCAAAATAGCACTTGACGGTCCAGCCCTATAAAAGGAATTGGATAAGGGACAAAATCTCACTTTTAAGATCATAAATGTTAAAGTTTATTTGGAGTCGGAGTCTTTGATGAAAGCAAGTGGCTTAAAAATGAGCATTGTTGGCAGCAACATCAGCACTACCGTAGTATTTTAATATATTGTTGAGGTAGGTTAGCTTTTAAGATTGTACTAGGAATGTAGGGTAAATATTGTATGTATGTTGTAAGATTTAGCTTTGTATATTCCGTAACTTTCCATTTGCTTTTCATGAAAATAGTATGCATATTCTTCATTATGTTTATGAATTTTCTTTACACTGTGATTTTGAAATGTTGAGTTTAAATGGTTCAGATTGATAATGTTGTGATTTTAGGTACGTGACGTGAGTGTTACCGTGTGTCAATCATCATGGACAGACAAAGGAGTCCCTGTGCCATTCCTACAACACGTTGCCATGACTTTCATACGAGAAGGGTCCTCATGATGATCGGGGTGGAATGCTTTCTTATTAGCTTCACTTGATAGGCGAGTTGAGAGATTTCTCAAGTGTATATGTGTGGTGTCTTCGAGTTAGTTGATCAAGTATATCTCAATGTGTGTTAGATGATTTGAAACATGCGAGTCAGCTTGCACGTTTGTCAGGTAGGAGTGAGTCCCCAAGTCGAATGGTGAAATGATTCCCTGAGGGATTTATATGACGAGATATGATCAGTTTTGTGTACTTTAGAAGACGGCAGTTCCTCGCCTCGATGAAATATGTATACTTGAAATTTATATAGAGGGTGATTCACTGCCATGCTTATATACTTGTGTTTTATTCAGAGGATGGTTCATTCATCGCCATAACTATGAGTGCATGTGTTTTTACCTAATTCGTGATTCCTCGCCAAGCATAAATATATAAGTTCATAGATCTCTTATATGAAATTGTACATTATATGTTCACGTGCATTGTCTCTCATTAGCAGTTTTGTCATAGCTATTTAGCCTATCCATGGTTTCGTTTATCAAGATCGTAGACTTTAATCCAAAGGTAGCCCCATGAGAGTTTCTAGAGGAAGAATGATCGACCCCGCCTGAGTGATAGTAATAGAGGCATGTTTCCATTAATAGCTGTTTATATTTTTGGAGATGTATTATTTAGTCAGGCGAGAAATCATGTTTGGTTTGTCATACCTGGACGTAGGAAATGAACAAATGGTAATGTGTGATATTATTTGGTAATTGAAAGTGATGTCTGATATTTGTGTTTGGAAAATGCTTGGGATCCCGCTAGAGCTTCCCGTTTCAATTTTTTTTTAGTTTTTTTTTTTTTTTGAAACTTAGTGATTAAGAATGTGTTGTTTAATAATATAGTGAATTTTTTTTCTTTTTTTAAAAATATTTAAAAGTGTTAAAAAACATAATGTGAAAAAAACATAAAAACAAAAAAAAAAAAAACAAAAAACTTAAGTTTTTTCACATCATTTTTTAACACTTTTAAATATTTTTTTTAAAAGAAAATTCACAATATTATTAAAAAAATATTTTCTTAATCACTAAGAAAAAAATGAAAAAAAAAAAGTGGAGCGGGAAGTTCCAGTGAGATCCCTAGCATTGTCCTTTGTGTTTTAATGGATGAACCTATTTCCAATTTCGACCTCTGGCACAAATAACGCGGCTTGTTCATTTTCGGAGATAAGATGAGATGAGTTAAGATTAAAATTAAAAAGTTGAATAAAATATTATTAGAATATATTTTTAATATTATTTTTGTTTTGGGATATGAAAATTTTGAATTGTTTATTTTATTTTGTATTAGAAATTGGGAAAATTGTAATGATTAGATGAGATATTTTCTGAAAATAAACGAGCCCTCGACTAAACCTTTACTTATTCCGATGTGATACACATAGACGTGTCTATTCTACTTACATGCGCACTTCCTTGGAAAAAATGCACTCATGTTCCCTATCTAAATCCAGGGTATTTTCGACCAAGAGGTACCCTTAGCACCACAAATCTTCGCCAGGTCCTTTATCGAGAAACAGGGCGCCATAACTTGGTATCAAAGCGATTTTACAACTCTAGGTTAATCCATATTATCACGTAGGATAATAGTAGAGAAATAGGAATTAATCCTTAGTATCGTAAGCTTGAATTCTTAGTACTATAGGCTTCATCTATGATTAGTAGGCTAGAGTTAAGCTAAGAAGTGATAGGCTTGGGATGTGTGGCAGGATTCGAGTATGGTACAACCAAGAGTTCCACGAGACAAATGACCTACGGGTAATCGTGAGGGAGATCAATCATGGGATGTGAGAGATAAGTGAATTAGCAAGGGTGCTTAATTGTATCACGCTTGTGCACATCAACAAAACGAACTCTATCAATGCTAGATGCAACTTCAGCAAGTCAATAACCCTAGGGAAGAGCAACAAGGGTGCACATCTGAGCAATTTCTGACCTACTGTTACCTAGGTTCTTCAATAATGATGGACCAATGAACGTCAAGAGATGGGTTATGGGTATTGAAAGGACTTTCCAAGTGTGTGGATGCATAGAAAGTCAAAAGGTACTATACTCGAGCTATCTACTCTAAGGGAAGGCGATAATATGGTGGAATGCCAAGAGGAAATTACTCACCATGGAATTGGGATCCATAGAAATGATTTCTTGGGTAAGGTTCAAGAAGGAGTTCGATGACCAATACTTTTCCACCATTATGAGGTAGCATAAGTCAAAAGACTCTGCGAATTTGGTCCACGACAGCATAACGGTAGAGCAATATGTAGCTAAATTCATAAAGTTGTGAAAGTTTGCCTCTCACCTTATCTTTACAGAGAGTATGTAAACAGAGAGGTTCTAGGATGGACTACATGCGTATAAGGACACAAGTGCCTTGTTTGGCGATTAAGAAATTCATTGGTCGTTACAATTGGCCAAAAGCGAAGGACGTTCACTAGCAAGGGAAGCAGCTCAGGTTCCCCTCAAAAGTTTGTGACAAATACATGAGTACTCCCACCAATTACTTTTAGAGTATGTATGGGAGATAGAACATTGGTGTATGGTTATTATCATAGGTCTTATAAGGGAGACTAGAGAGTGTCAACAGGCCACAATCTCACCCCATAGATGTGGACGAATGAGTCATTTCATTAAGGGTGCTCTCAGGCAATGCAAGTGCAGCGGACCAGCCTTAGTGGAGGACAGGGAGACCAACGACAAGTGACACAAGCGAGAGTGTACTCCTTCACTCTAGAGACTCAGGAGGCAAGTGTCGTCACAGGGTGTGTTAAAATGTTTCAGTATTGTGCAAGTACCTTATTTGACCCAAGTATGTCTTAGTCATTCGTAGCCACTACGTTTGCCAGAATAAGCAGTCTTTAGGCATAACCAATGCAGCAGAAGGTTTCCATAACGCTACCAAATGGAGAAGCGGTATTATGTACCAAGATGGTTGCAAATTTTCCCTTAGAAATAGGCAGAGTCATCATGAAGGCAGACCTAATAGTGTTCAACTTATTGGGTTTTGATGTTATTCTAGGTATGAATTAGTTGTTTAGGCATTTTGCATGTATTGACTGCCAATAATGGAGGGTAATATTCCAAGTGTCTAGAATGGAAGACAAACTATTTCGAGGTAGTAAGTTAATATCAATGCCATGGGCCCATGAATAATAATCGTATTGCATGCTAAGAGGGAGTTGGTGAGTAAAGCTGAAACATATTTAGTGCATTTGATACTTAATGAGAAGGAGCCTAAGGAGGTGCAAAGAATTCCAATAGTGGATGAGTTCCCAAAAGTAGTCGGAGAACTGCCAAGATTACTCCCTCATAGGGAAATTGAATTTTTGGTTGAACTAGAACCTGAAATAGTTCCAGCACATAAGGCAACTCATAGGATGGCCTCAACAGATCTAAAAGATCTGAAAGGCCAATTGTAGGAATTACTGATGAAGGGATTTATTCGACCGAGTCTATCTCCTTGGGGAGCATCGGTACTATTTGTTAGGAAGAAGGATGGGTCCCTTGGAATGTGCATCGACTACCAAGAGTTGAATAATGTGACTATAAAGAATAGATATCTCTTATTAAGGATAGATGATTTGTTTGGCTAGTTTCAGGGAGCTGTAATATTTTCTAAGATTGATCTTAGGTTCGATTATCACCAATTAAGGATTAAGGAATGTTACATATCGAAAATTGCGTTTTAAATGAGGTATGGTCATTTTGAGTTTACTATGGTGCATTTTGGGTTAGCTTATGCCCCAACAGTTGTGACACCCCCAACCTCCGCTTGGGATGGAACGGAGACTTAGAACGTCAGGCCATGCAACAGAAGGTTTCATACCCCCGTACATGATAGTTAATATGCAGTGTAATCATAATATGCAACTAACAGTATGCAATAATCACAGCTGGAATAAAAGATATAAGTTTAAAATACACCAAAATAACTAAAAACATCATAACTTCATTAGAAATCATTAAGTTCAAAATATCAACGTAGCATAGACTTAGTAAAACTAAGAGTTAAAGTCAAATCATTCTTTTCATTCGATCTAAAGCATGAAGGACTTGGGCTATAAACATCAGGATTAAATCCAGTCTCCTCTCAAGGTCCGGCTCTTCCTCAATTAATTGGATCCAATGCTCCATCTAGCTCAATCTCTTCAACACCTAGCACAACTTCTATTTATCATTCCAAGTGGAATAATAGTGGTCCCACAATGGGTGAGATTTACTCAAAATTTTAGTAAGTTAAACAACAAATTTGCACAAAGATAAAATTAAACATAAACCATGATAAATATGTAATGCATGAGATGCAGAGAAATCAATATGCATGTCTCTCATCCAGATTCCTCAACATTTAAGAAAAATAGAGATACAGGTTTTCTTTCAATAAACATTTTTGCCATCATTTTTTAAAACATTACTTCATTATAGACTTTCATCATAAACTTTCATCATTATTAGCAATTCACAATTAACATCATAACGTGTGGTAATGTCACAATTCCCCACATGCAGTGTGAGTACCTGCCGATGACCGTAGTACAATTCACGTTGAAACTACGTTGTCTATAGACTCGTTCTCAATGCATTAGTAAATATAATATAACATTATAACGTGTACACCCACCACCATTAGGTATCATAACATATTGATTTCGCTCCGACGTTCTTTAAAAAGAATTCATTTAAAGCCTATTAACTGTTATTTGTCAACCCAGGGATACCACTCCATTCTTAAACACTTCAGAATGGACAGCGGAGTTCCACTAGAATAATTTATCATCCTAATCTTTGGAGTCGTGACAAAAATTATTTTTAAACTATGCTTAAAAAAAAAATTTTATGACATGTGCATATGTAGCAAGCTTCTATGCAAAAATGACATTTATAGATGTAATATGCAAAAATGATAAAACAATATTACATGTCATGTAAGTATGCACTCAATGTATCATATAACATGATATTTTATGCTCAAAATGACAATTGAAGTATGAATGAAACACTTATCAATAATTCATAAATAATCTATTAAGGTGTAAATCAGAGGCCAATTTACAATCTTCCTGAGTAATTTGAAAAAGCGTCGTAGCTGCTGAAATCCAGAGCATACTAAGTTAGGAATTAGGATTAATAATTCTATGGATAAGGATTATAAACAAAGGCTTCAAAAATTAGATATTTGCAAAAATAGCCCTAGACGTTCAAAAATTGTCATTTAGGCCCTAAATTTTCACTAATTGTAAACGAACTCCAAATTTAACCACACTTCATGGACTTCATATTTTTGGCATTCTAAAACCATCTATGCCCTTATATTTTCAAAAATCAAAGTAGAACTTACTCAAACAGTCCCAACCGGTGGCATGCACTTTAATTGATGTCTAAGTGTGTTTTCAACTATTGATCCCTATAAATGCATGCATATGAGATTTTATTTAATATAAAATGATCACTAACATCTTTAATGACATAATGACGGCTAAGTCTTGGATAATCAAGTTCATCCCAACACTTAATCATGGCTGAGAAATCCTTAATTACCAATATGTTCAAAACCGATACATGCTTGATGATCAAAACAAGATAGATTCAAAACCTACCATGACATGTTTCTAACCACAATTTAAACCTTTCATAGTCATGTTAAGACAATGATAAATCATATCAAATCATGCTTAAGACATGTTATAGCTAAATTCACACTTAAAATCATTTAATCATTCAAACCATCTCTTAAGTGACTCGGATTTAAACTAAGCATGATAACCTTCTCAAAACTCAACCAAATTTCGTACCAACACTTGGAAACAAAACTTGACATTCTAACTAAAATCAAAAGCAAGAAAAATTACAAATTTAGTGGTCTTCCAAGAATACTCAAGAACTCACCAAGAACTCACTCGGTTTCACTCTTTTGATCTCTAAAAGAGAGAAGTACTCTCAAGGCTCAAGAGCAAGCTTGGAGCTAACGTGTGAAGGATATTAGGAGGTAAGGGAGGTATTTATAGGGTTCAAGAGGGGTGGAGGCGTTGGCCTTCGTGCAAGGTGATTGGGTGAAGTGGGAGTTGCACAAGTTTGGAAATTTTTCAGATTGTTTCTATGGGCTTATGTCACCTTGTGCATGGGGAATAGTGGCCTGAAACCACCATGATTCCCTCTCCACAGTAGCTTCAATGGTCTTGTAGAGATGTTCAGGTCGTGGGGCATCATTTGGGTGGTAGAAAATCCCTCAAACCACCCTTGGAAACCGGTGGATGAAGGTAGTTTCGAGGTGGCAGAAATTCAGTTCAGTTTTGGATGGTTTTGGGCAACAAAACTGAGTCAAAATCCTTCATGATGGTCATGAGACCTCTTGGGGATTAGGTGGTGAAGGAGGTGGCATGGGGTGGTGGTGAAACCATGGTAGGAGGCTGGTTCAAAATTAACCCAATTGGTTCCTACACAAACTAGACCAAGGTGCACCCGGTTTGGTTCTTTGAGTTGGTTTGTGCAACTAAATTGGTCCAAGGCTCAAAATGGGTTTGGGAGGGTCTCATGAGGTGTTTAAGGATCATATTACCCTTGAAGAAAAACCACAAAAATGTTAGACTCAAGGGCAAAACAGTCCAAGCATTACAAAGGATAATGCACAAAACCGATTGATGCAAGCTTTAGGCTTGTTATATCATTTTTTCTTAATAACATGTAGAGTGGTTTAACTAAGGTATTAATAGGGCCTAATCTTTGTTTAATGGAGTATTAATTTAAGAAAATTTGAATTAAAAGGTTTAAGAAAAAACACAATTAAGCTTCAAAGCATGGCTTAAGTTCACTAACCTTAAGTATGATGGTTAATGGTCTTAACCAATTCTCAAAACTTAATTTCGGTACTTATGGTATGATTTGGGCTTAAGAAAACCAATGGTGTGATGTATTGAGCTTTTGATCTTGAATGATGAAATAAACCCAAACATGGTTTTAGGCCTTGTGGGCTTGAAAAGGACCAAGTGTGTGGGTTCATGGCTTATGGACTCTTGGGCTTGAATGAGAAGGTCTTCATCTCTAGATTTGTAGTAGGAGTGCTGCCTGCCCCCGCATGGGCGAGGGAGATGATTTCCTCCTTGTCCCCTGCCCTTAGAGTGCGGGGGCGGGGTACCATATCCCGGATAACGGGGTGGGGTGGAGGGATCAATCCGTTTGCCCCCCCTACTGGGCTATTTTTGTTTAGAAACTGCTAAAATGACCCAAAAGCTTTTTCTTTTAGGCCCAAAACAACTTCTGGGCCATTTTGGGCCCATAAAATTAGAAGTAAAAAAACAAAGTTAAAAAACCAGATTAAAAAAAAAATACATGGATAAAAATAATATACACATGATACAAATTTACTAATTTAGAGCAAATGAAGTACTACTACATACTACTAGTCTACTACCTAATAAACTAATAATAATAACTAAGTTATTACAAAATTTAAAGGCTAAACAATTACAAAATTACAAACTTAAAAATGTCCAAGGGACATTGTATCAAAATTACAAATAATTGAATACATAATACGTACAAATGATTCAAATTTCAATATTTTAAAAATCTAAAGATAGAGTTGTTTGAGTCTTTGATTGTGATATTTGGGGTAGCCCGAGCAGGTAGTCTTTTTATTAACTCATTAAGATTTGAGGCTTGAGCACATATTTATATTGCAGCGAAGGTAGACGTCGTCTGAGTCGTCTCATGTTTTGCTACATCAATTAATACTGATGAAATTGAAATGAATATAAATAAATCAAAATAATAAAATAAAAATAACAATTACCAGGTAGTCTAGATCCAGACTGATCACCACCCTCCTCGTTGATCTCCTTAAAATCTAAAACATCCGGAACATGAATATCATTTCCCATCATCTAACTCTATGTGTATATCAATGCCTCCACACTTGTAGGGGACAATAAACTACGAAAATGATCCAATATGTGCCATACGGTACTAAAGGCTGATTCTGAGGCAACGGTGCTAATAGGGCTGACCAAAATACAACGAACCATCTCAGAAAGGATGAGATATTTCTTTGCTGCTGCCTTCCACCATCCTAATATATCAAAATCATCATCATCTTGAATAAGATCCCTTGAAAAATAGTTGTCTAACTTCGTAACCACCTCCGTAGATTGACGAACTAGTGTGAGATTCTGTACGAGAGTCTTTGTCCACGCCAATCTACACTTCTTTATTGGCCCTATGTTTGAAGGATGCATTGGGGCAGGTGTAGGTGCAGTAGATGCAGTATCACCCTTAATCGCATTAAAGTCATCATACAATTTAGTCAGGGTATCTCAGACCATATCACCAATAAGATCAACCCATGCCTAATCGTGTGCAAGTTTCAAATCATATAACATGCCTGAAATTTTCAGACGGGGATCAAGAATAATAGTCACATATGACAAAATATTTAGTTTACTCAAATCTCACCAATACTTGCCATATTTGACCCTCATGGTCAATGCCATCCCCCTCATTCTTAGATTAGAACCCCTACACATGTCGTCTAATTTTTCTTTGACCCTGCATATTTGTTGACAAAACTCATGGGATGTAGGGTCCAAAGAACCAGATAACTTCAATGTGACATCGTAAAAAAGTCTGAGACAATCAACAAAAGTAGAAACTACCACCCAATCATCATCATTAGGCTTTCCAAATCCCCCATGCTCATCAAAGTATTTGACATATTGAATGTTTTCATCACCCAATAATTGAAAGGCTGCCTTATATTCTAGGGCTTCCTTCAACATCAAAAAGGCTGAGTTGCATCTGGTAGGAACATCAGTACAAAGACCCTTCTTCAATGTTATACCCACAGTTTTCATAGCAACCTTGAATTTCTCCAATCTAGAAGGAGAATACCTCACAAATTTCATAGCCATTCTAACTCGTGCAACCGAGTCATCAACATCTTTCAACTTCTCAGTCACAATTATATACAAGATATGTACAGCACATCCAATATACAAATATTCATCACCCAAGAATGTCTTATTTGCCTCTCTAAGATAAGTCTTCAGATATCCCAAGGCAACATCATTAGAAGAGGCATTATCAACCGAAACTATCAAAACCCGTGTCAACCCCTACTCCTTTATTGTGGCCTCCAAGGCCTTCCCAATCGTCTCACCCTTGTGATCAGTTATTTGACAAAACTTAATAATCTTTTTATGAAGAATCCAATCAGAATCAACAAAATAAACAGTCAAAGACATGTAATTCATATTTTGGACAGAAGTCCAAGTATCAGTAGTGAGGCAAACTATCAAACCCGCCAATTGGCTCCTTAAAACATCTTTATCTTTTTTGTACATTTTTTTAATATCGTTTGCCACAATGTGGCGAGAAGGAAGTGTAAATCTAGGTTTCAATTCTCGAAAAAGTTCTTGGAATCCTCTCCCCTCCACAAACTGAAAAGGTAGCTCGTTTGTGATAACTCCGCATAAGTGGAACAGAACCCCCACCTCACATGGGCAGGGTCGGGGGGAACAGGGCGGTGCAGTGGGGTGCAGAGCCCCGCTGCTCACCCCTAATTTGTAGGGTTAAAAGCAAACTCCAAGATCCACTAAAATGGGCTTGAAAAGATTTGACTTGGCCTAATGGGCCATGGGTCCATTCTATAGCAAGTTTGGCCCAAAGGCCTTATGCCTTCCTTATGCTTGGGCTAAAACTAGTCTTGATTTCCCAAGGGCTTGGTTCAAGTCTTCTTGGGCTAGGACCATGAATACTCTAAGATCCTAAAAAACCTCACTAAGATCACTATTGGGCTTGCCTCTCAAATCCTTAACTTAATGACACTAAGTACCAAGATTAAGACTAACCTCACTATAAACCTTAATATAAGTAACTAACCCATGATTAAAAACCTAATCTAGAGTGCTTAAGGGTTAATCTAATGGTTAATTAGGCGGGATGTTACAGTAGTATTTATGGATATCATGAATAAGGTGTTCAAATCATTCTTGGATATGTTTGTGGTGGTTTTCATAGATGATATCCTAGTGTACTCCAAGAATGTTGAGGATCACAACAATCACCTAAGGCTGGTACTAGGAAAGCTTAAGGAACATCAGTTGTTCGCCATGCTCAACAAGTGAGAGTTTAGTTAGAGGAAGTTAAGTTCCTTCGTCACGTTATATATAGGGAAAGAGTTACAATAGACCCGAGTAAGACCGAGACAATCATGGATTGGCAGCGTCCTACCACGGTACATGAGGTTAGGAGCTTCTTGGGTTTAGCTGGTTATTACAAGAGATTTGTGGAAGGATTATCAAAATTATCAAATTCTCTTACCATGTTGACTTGAAAGAATGCCAAATTCATTTGAACCAAGAAGTGTGAGCAGACTTTTGAAGAACTAAAGAGAAGGTTAAACACAACCCTTGTGTTAGCATTACCAAAGACCCACAAACCATTCGTGGTATATAGTGACGCATCAAAATCTGGACTAGGATGTGTCCTAATACAAGAAGGAATGGTAGTGGCTTATGCATCTAAGCAATTGAAGGACCACGAGAAGAACTATCCCACTCGAGATATGGAGTTAGCAGCAATTGGTGTGTGAAGTATACATGGATCATAAGAGCTTGAAGCATCTCTTCATCCAGAAGAACCTCAACATGAGACAATAGAGATCGCTAGAGACTATCGGTGCAAGATTAAGTATCACCCAAAAAAAGCTAATTTAGTCACCAATATGTTGAATCACAAGTCTAGGTTAAAGGACGTAGGAGGTTCTACAGGTGTGGATTCACTACTTGAAGGAGTGAGGCATTTGCTAGTGAATGACTCACCACATGAGGAAATTCTCACTGCGATGCAGGAATTAAGAGTGAGTGACTTCAATGAACTAACACGCCAGCAGAGCAAGGGTCCAAAGCTACTAGAGATCCTGCAAAAAGTCCAAAAAGGAAAAGGACCCTTTCATTTTAGTTTGGGTGAGAATGGAACTTTATAGGCTAATTCAAAAATTTTGGAAAGAATATTAGCCAAAGCTCATTACTCGCCCTATTCAGCACATCCTAGAGGCAAAAAGATATATCGGGATCTCAAGAAAGGTTTCTGGTAGGAATGAAATAAAATGAAATATCGTCCACTTCATCGAGAAATGTGCGATGTGTAGGAAAGTAAAAGTAGAGCATCAAACACCGATTGGGAATTTGCAGCCCTTACCCATTTTAGAGTGGAAATGGGAGGATGTAGCTATGGTCTTAATGGTCGGATTGCCCCAAACCCCAAGTGGTAAGGATGCGACTTCGGTAATCATGGATAAACTGACCAAGAGTGCCCACTTTCTATCAATTACGACCTTGAACACCCTGAGTAAGCTTACTCGGTTGTATATAAAGGAAATAGTTAGACTTCCCAGAGTGCCCAAGACCATAGTATCAGATCGAGACGTGAGATTTACGTCTCATTTTTGGAGAAGTTGCAAGCAGCGATGGGCACCAAGCTAAGGTTCAATGGTGCATACCATCCACAGACCAACGGAAAATCGGAAAGGACAATCCAAACTTTGGAGGACATGTTGTGTAACACCTCATTCTCCAATAAAGTTATTTTTAAAAATTTTAGGGAACCAATGTGCTACTAAACTTAATTTAACTTTTCTTCTTAATGATGCGCTTGATACAAAATATTCCATAAATAAATAAAGTTAATCTTTATTAAAATACTTAAAATCCAGAAAAGAATATGTGGAAGTACTTATTAAAATCAATCATGTCTCATGTGTTTAATCAATTAACTTGTTAAAACAAGAAATCATAAAACTCAGCATGTCATAAACTGTCTACGCCTCAGCCTCGCCTTCCTAGGCCAAGTCATATCTTACAGCTCTTGCCTCATAAAGAACCTCACCTGGGGAGGTTAAAGCATAAAAATATACAAAAATAAATCAAATACTCAATAATCAACACATCATATAATAAAAGTAATAAAACATAAGGTTTCTTGAAAAACATACATACTCATAGTTACATACGTAAATAACATGGACATGAACTTGAACTGTGCATGAAATTCTTTAACTTACCTTTTCACTTGTCATAGGTCATTACCCATTGTCAACCCCCGTGAGTTAGGTTAGTGAATTTAAGTAGATTCTGATATCATAACATAGGTGCACACTAGGTGCACTATCAGCATGTACAACCTGGCAATGCAATATACCCATAACATATGGTACCGTCTTCATATCATAGCATAGGCCGTTATGTATTTTAACATTCATACTTCCATGATCAAGCATGCGTACTGTTAACGTTAAAAAATGCACATAGTTCAGAAGGGAAAATAGATCCATTCTTGGGACGTATGAGAGGCGCTAGCCTCGATTGGTGCTGTATGGAGTCCTTGGCAGTGGTCCAATGCGGCTGTATGGTGTCGATTCGTACATCCATGGCAATGAACAATATTTAAATGTAGAAAATAAAGAGAGATGAACACACAGATTTACGTGATTCGACACTAGGCCTACATCCATGGGAGTTTGGTAGGGGAGATTCCGCCATAATAAGCTTATTTAAAGTCTCTCATAGCCTCTCATTTCATACTGTACAAAGAAAGTTGTAGATCTATTCGTTGGGGAAGAAGTTCTGTGTTTTGCTCTTAGGGACCGGGGTAAGTTATTTAGGCAATCGTGAGGCTGATCCCGCTCTCCACTGTGGGAGAGATAAGGCAACCTTAAGACCTATCTTTCCCTATAGTATCCCGCAAGGAGGTAAGTCGTTCGGGCAATTTGCTACTGAACCCACTCCTATCCATTGACGTTGACGAGGAAAGTAAACATTTTTCTTTGGGTAGTTGAGGACTAACCCGCACTCCATCGCGGGAAGCATAAGGCAACATTTAAGGCCTACATTTTCCTCTATTGCCCCACGAGGAGGTAATTCAGACAACAATGTGGCTGATCTGCCCCTTAACCATGATGAGGGTCGGGGTAAGTTATTCGAGCTGCCTCGAGGCTGGTTCCGCTCTCCTAGACGAGGAGGGTGAGTCGCCTACTCACCTATCATCCTTCGTGAGGAGGTAAGTTGTTCGGATAGTCTGTTACTGGACTCGCTTCCGCCGTTGACATCACAGGAAATGGTAGGTTTGGGTTAGGCTAGCGCTGATCCCACACTTCGTCACAGCGGAGGCCAGGGTAATACATTCGGGGAGCCGTGAGGCTGATCCCACTCTTCACTGTGGGAGGTACAATGCAACATTTTAGGCCTACCTTTCACTTTGTTATCCCATAGGGAGGTAAGTCGTTAGGGTAGTCTGTTACTGAACCCGCTCCCGCCTGTTGACACTTATGAGGAAAGTAAATTTTTGTCTTCGGGGGACCAAGGACCAACCCGCACTCCTCCGCAAGAGGGATAAGGTAACTTTGTAGGCCTACATTTCCCTTTTTACCTCGCTGGGAGCTAAGTTGTTGATGGAGTTCTCGTTTAGTAGAGTTGACTTTCTTGATGAAACTTAGTTAATTTTGTCGTTGCAGGTTACACTAATTGAAGATGTCGTGCTGGGTTGCATAATTGGTATTTCACACCACAGGAAATAATTGCGATAGTAAAATAGAATTCACACAAGTTTTTAAGGAGACAAACCATAGCGTGTAGCTACCACGACTAATTTTTGCCCAACTTGACCGAAATTGCCCGCAGTTGTTTTGTTGTTTCTTCTCTTCCTCACTCTTACTCTTCATTTTTATTTCCACTTCCGTTTTTTGCTTTCCTTTTTTTGTTTCATTTTTTTTTTGCCCGCTGCTATTTGTTCACTACTTGACCAAAGTTGCTTGCCGTTATTTTCCTTTTTTTTTTTTTTCTCTTCCTCGCTCCCCATTTTTATTTCCAATTCCATTTCTTCCTCTTTTTTTTTTTTTGGCAACTTACACAGATGAGGTTAATTCGAGCAGATGAAGAGCAGGCGGTTGATGAGTTGTTGGTGACAAGTGCTCTGGTCGTGGGGTCTGGATGTCTTTGGCCGCTATCCATGATGCACATGGTCGTGAAGTGCATCCACTGGTCGTGGAAAGGAGAACCTTGGCTTACGTGGTTGTGGCATCGATCTCAAGGCCATGGAGTGACGTCAACATCGTGCAAGGCCATGGAATGGAGTCAGCATGGTGAGTCTACCCATGAGCCAACCGACAAGTAGACCACATCTGTGCAGTCTGTGCACTAGGGGATGGCTGACGTGTAGTGGCCATGGTCTTACCCACCAAGCATGGCCGACGTGTAAAGGAAGCCGTGGAGTTCCTGCTTGTGGTGTGGCCGAGGAGTGCATCCACTGGTCGTGGAGAGGCACTGCGGAGAAGGGTCGTGGAGTAGTTATGCCCTTAGAGAGTCTGTGACCGAGATGGTTGGCCGTGGGAGAGGAGAAGGATGCTGCCATGAGCTGGTTGTGGTCCTGCTCACGGTGTCCTAAGGTCGAGGAGTGGTCGTGTATGCTCCACGCATTGGTGTGCAACTTCAAGCCGCCGCTGGCCATTATATGACCGGGGCAAAGGCAGTGCTCAGGTGGGGGACAAAAAATGATGGCGGTCCATATGGTGGTTGCCGGCACCCCCACCGTGCTACGGTGTGACTGGGCCGAGGTAACCTCAATCACAGGCAGCCTCATTCACATGTCACGAAATGGAACCTCCGTCGGGGGGTGGTGGTTGAGGACCGTCTTCATGGTGATAGATGGCGTTGGCAATAAGTTTGGTGACTGCCGGCGCAACCCCCTGTTTGCCCACGGTAGGGCCGTGGCCTACGGGGTACATTTTTCGTTCACCTTCGTGCACAACTCAGACAAGGAGGACGGCCCACGGGTGGGGGCCACTGGCATTGGACCGAAATCTTCGGCAATCCATGTGGTGGTCGCTGGTGGGTCATTGAGCTCCTCGCAGTGAGGGGGCGGGGAGCTTCCCGAGTGCACAATGAAGTGCACCTGTATGCACTATGCAAGGCACTGTGCGGGCCATGCAAGTTTGAACGTGCATGCCACTGTGCACTTAAGTGCCAGGAAGTTTGGTTTCCGGCCTTTCATGCTAAATATATAAAAAGTGTAGCGCACTTTTAATCGCCTCCTTCTTGCAATAGTACTTTTCATAAAAATAAAAGTGGAAAGATTGAAGATACTTATCTAAAAGAGTTTCATCAACCCCTTCGGAGATAATTTAACGCGCCAAAAAATCATCCTTCTTCTGCTTCCGATATAAAAAATCTCGATCCCACAGACGACACTAACTATTAACGTCAAAAAACATGCACAGTCCAAAATGGAAGAGAGATTCATTCTAGGGACGCACTAAGAGGCGTTGGGCCTCGATCAGTTTTGTATGCTATACAGTGTCAGTTCGTATATCCATGGCGATGAATAATATTTAAATGTAAAAAATAAATAGAGATGACTGGGCCGAGGTAACCTCAGTCAAGGGCAGCCTCGTTCACGTGTCACGGAGTGGAGCCTCCGTCGGGCGGTGGTGGTCACGGACCGTCTTCATGGCGATAGACAACTCTAGCAGTACATTTGGTGACCACTGGCGCAGCCCCTTGGTTACGCCACGATGGGGCCATGGCCTACAGGGCGCATTTTTTGTGTGCCTTCTGCGCAGCTTAGAAGGAGAGGACAGCCAACAGGTGGGGGCCACTGGTGCCGAACAGAAATTGTTGGTGACCCATGTGGTGGTCGCTGGCGGGTCAACGAGCTCCTTGTGACAAGGGGGCGGGGAGCTTCCCGGGTGCACAACAAAGTGCACCCGTATGCACTATGCATGGCACCGTGCGAGCCATGCACAGTTTGAACGTGCATGCCACTGTGCACTTACGTTCCGGGAAGTTTGGTTCCCGGCCTTTCATGCTAAATATATAAAAAGTGTAGTGCACTTTTAATCGCCTCTTTTTTGCAGTGGTGTTTTTCATAAAAATAAAAGTGGAAAGATTGAAGATACTTATCTAGAAGAGTTTCTTCTACTCCTTCGGAGATAATTTAGTGCCCTGGAAAATCATTCTTCTTCTGTTTTCGATATAAAAAATCTTGATCCCACAAACGGCGCCAACTGTTAATGTCAAAAAATGTGTACAGTCCGAAAGGGAAGATAGATTCATTCCCGGGATGCACTGTGAGGTGCTGGGCCTCCATCAGTGTTGTATGGAGCCCTCGACAGTGATTCGGTGCAGCTGTATGGTGTCAGTTTGTACATCCATGACAATTAAAAATATTTAAATGCAGAAAAATATAGAGATGAACACGCGGATTTACGTGGTTCTGCACTAAGTCTACGTCCACGAAAATTTGGAGATGGGAGATTCCACCATAATAAGCTAGTCTACAGTCTCTCATAGCCTCACATTTCTCACTATACAAAGAAAGTTGTAGATCTGTTCGCTGTGGAAGAAGTTTTTTGTTTTGCTCTCAGGTTGAAAAAGATTCTACAAGTCAGAAGAAGTTGAAGTCGTCCCGAAAAGATAGCCTTCCCCATCCTTAGGTTCCTCTTGCCTTTTATCGCCTGCCCCCCACTTGCTTTAAGTCACTTTCCTATTTTTTCTCTCCTGATACCTTGATTTTCTTTACTTTATATCAAATCTCTCATTTTCCTATCCTGACATTACTTTCTGATGCCTCCTAACACCTTGATGGAAGCCTCACTCGCGCTCAAATGTTTACAGTTGTGTTGGATGGATGGATCAAGGGCTACCTTGAGGCAACACCAAGATCCGAATGGTTGGAAGATGAAAATCAAGACTAACTTGGGTTAGCACTCAATTCTCGAAAATTAGGGTGACAAAGTATAAGCTTCACTTTTATTGAAAATAGCATAATCCTCAATTACAATGCAAAACCGAAATAAATAGTATTAGGGTTCGGCTAGCCTTCCCCCAATTATTCCCTCTAACAACTTCTTTTGAAATCACAATCCCAAAACAAATCAAACTTCTAAAATTAAGAAAACAATCCCAACAACTCCTAAAATAAAAGAAACAAATTAACTAAATAACAAATGGATAAACTTCCTAATTTGAAGAAGTACAACTCAGTCATCATCCTCTAAATCGCTCAATCCCCTAAAATCAAGGGATTTGCCTCATCCCCTAAATTCAAGGGATTTGCCAACAACTCGATCAACCTCTAAGTGGCAAGCGGTTGGTCCTCCGTGCCCTTGCCTTGTGCGCCCAAAGCCTCACCGTCCAAGCCATGCAAGCACCCCAAAGCCACCCTCCTAGCCTTGGCACGCCTAACCCTCCTAGTGGCTTTGTGGATAACCTTTCTTTCATCTCCATCACACCTTCATGTCTCTAGTCCCTTCTTGTCCCTCATTCTTCTCTAATATTTTGTCTTCTAACGAGTCCCCTCCCTATTGGTTGGGCCTAGGAAATTTCATGGGCTGAGGGAAAATCTCCTCAAACATACGTTTTTGTCTTATCATATCATAGATTTCAAATGAAATCGTAATCTTTCATAAAATGTCGTGATACATGTTTCCTCACATAACACAATGAGTGGAGGATGCGAGGACCACACCCACGCAATGGGACAGACCACCTTCTAAAAGCAAATAGAAGATAAAGAAAAGAGTCTTTCCTTGATAATGTGAAATATGAGGCAGCGGTGCCATGCAGAGTGTAGCTAGTCCAAAGATAAGGTGAGCAACCCTATGTAGAAGGTCAGGCTAACACGCCTAAGCACAGGGTGAAACAAAGGATTTGTCACCCGAAACCGCTAAAGTAAGAAGAGATGCCAACCATACAATGGCGAGAAAGGCTAGGTAGAGGGCAAGTTACAAGTGTAAGATGAGCAATGGTAAAGGACAAAACTCATACAGACATAGGGGCTTTTTGGGATAACACGAAAATACTCAGAAGACAGCAGTGTCGTATGCAGAGGACCATACTCCACCTAAAAAGTCACATATGGATTGAGTTTGCGGAAAACAGATTACAACTTTGCAAGCCATATCATCTAAACCCAAAGGTATGGTCCAATGGCCACGTGGGAGACCATTATTTGGGAAAGGACTGTAGATTAGGAGCAAGGCAAGCCGCATAAACGTGCGTGCCTTTGTTTCGTCAGTCTGTCTGTCATCCTGCAGATGGGCTGAGAAGGGCTTGTTTGAAAATAGATTTCATCCCAAAATTCTCATCTCATCTCTCTCCCAAACATAATTCAAATACAAAATTTTCAAAGTAATCATTACAACTTTTCCGAACTTTAAAATAAAAAATAAAAAAAAATTCAACTTTCAAATCCTCAAATAAAAATAATATTATAAAACTATATTCTAATAATATTTTAACTTTATAATATTTTTAATTCAATTTTTTCTCTTTCCTTTTCCAAAATCCAAAAACTACTCAACCCAAACTATCTTATTACTATTTACAAATTATCTTACTACTATTTACAAAATTCTCATCTTATCTCACTCCCTAAACAAGCTCTAAAAGACTCCTATTCAAGCATGTATGGAGTTAAAAGTGCGTCAAAAGAACACTTGATGGTCCCACCCTATGAGGATTGGACAATGTAGGGGTGGGCAAAGGGGCCCCGCCCCCATCCGCCCTGGCCCCCCGCATGGAACACCCCATGCAGGGGCGGATTGACCCCAGCGGGGCCCTGCCCCCGCCCGCACCCCCACTCCGCACTCCTCCCCTTTTTAACATAAAAAATTATAATTTTTAATATTTATATAAATAATTTATATAAATATATTGTATATAGATATATACAATTTGTTAAAAACTTGAATTCAATTTCAAGTTAATGGATTGCCTTGGCTTCCTAGGCCAACCATTATATAGGAGGTCAAGGCAATACAATAGTGATGGTTAAGCAATATGGGACTTACTAGGGTAATCCAAAATATAACTCTATAAGTTTATATTTTTTTAATGTATAAATTTCAATTTATACTTTAAATTATATTATAATTTAGGTCTAAAAAATATTTTTAGAGTAAAAAAATTTTTAGACAATGGGTTAGGCGGGTGGCAGGGAGGGGGTGCCCCCACCCCGCACCATGCGGGTAGCACCCTTAAGACAATGGACAAAATCTCACTTTTGAGATCGTAAGTGTTGAAGTTTCTTTGGAATCAGAGTCTTTGAAAAAGACAAGTAGCTTTAAAGAGAGCAATGGAGGGAGCAGCATCAGCACTGTCGTAGTATTTTAAAATACTGTTGAGGTAGGTTAGCTTCTAAAACTATATTGAGAATGTAGGGTAAATGTCATGAGTAAGTTGTAAGATTTAGCCTTGCATATTCGGTAACTTTCCCATTTCTTTTCATTAAAATAGCATGCTTATTTTTCAATCTTTACACTATAATTTTGAGATGTTGAGTTTGAATGGTTCGATGATGTTGTGATTTCGGGTGCACGAGTCTAACTTTGTATCAATCATCATGGACGGGTAGAGGAGTTTCTGTATCATTCCTACGACATGTTGCCACAAGTTTCATATAAAAAGGCATCCTTTTTTTACATTCATTTATGTCTTTTAAAATTATGCATGTATTAGATAAGGAAATAAAGTAACATATGATCTAGCTAATTTGGGGGAACCTGTATTAATGGTTCCTTTTCTAGTCTATCTCAACTTCCAGCTCATACAATTTATACAAAATATGTACTAGCAAATTTAAAAATTACATAATTTTTAAATTATAGTCATATTTATAAAATTTAAATTTATAATTTTGATATAAAAATGTATTTTTAATTACTTTTATATTTATAAATAATTTTTAAATCAAATAAATATAGTATTTTTTTAAGTGAAAAGAGGTAGGGTGGATTGGGAATCGACCCCGCCCTCGCATCCCGGGAGCAGAGAACGGGGGTGAAAACCCCACCCCCAGACCCATGCGGGGCGGGGTGCTAGGAAGGGGTGCCCCCGCCCCGTAGGGGACGGGTAGCACCCCTAGTTTACATAATATTTCTTAATAGAAGTGTTAGTTCACTGATAAATTTCATAAAAGAAAACTCATAAATTTATATAGTAAGATTTGCTATAGTACATTAGATTATTAAACTCTTTTTATCTTTAAAATAATTTTATTTAAAAGTCTTTATCACACACTATCTATGTGACATGATTTGACTTGAAATATAAATTTTAAAATTTTAAACTTATAAATCAATTTATGTCACGTGAATAGTATAGGCGTAGAATATAAAACGTTGGTATCACATAAACTAATGAAATTTGTTAAGATATATTAAATTGTATTTCTCTTATCATTATAGATCTAAGAGTAAGCTAAGTTTGGATAAAAGAAATTTTTAATCTCATCTAATCATTACGGCCCGATTTGGATACACAGTTCAAATAAAATGAGATGAGATATTTTAAATAGTAGTAAGATTTTTTTAGTTAAGATGAGATGAGATAGTTTGTAAAGTTTATGTATGTTTGAATAGTGAAATGAGATGAGATAGTTTTAACTTTTTAAGATTTGAAAAATGTGGGATTCCCACAGTATTAATAGAGTACCAGAATCCTTGAGATTTTATACTGTTCATGTACTATTAAACACTGTTCATACATTGTTCACGTCAAGTTATATTATTCATTTACTATTTTAATTTGTTCATTGTCACTATTACATTGTTTATTTATTATTTATTTAAGTGAATATTTTCAAAATTTAGAGATGAAATATAATATTTAAATAGACAAAACTCTTAGACACAACCCAAATTGTATATAGATGAAATATTTTATCTATCCAAACTCGATTGTTTTCTTAAATTTTTATATAAAATATAATAAATAATATAATTTTTTTAAATTTTAAAATAATAATAATATTAAAAAATAATATTCTAATAATATTTAATTTGACTTTTAAAATTTCATATCAACTAGCTTTCATTCCTGCCCTAATTCACCTCCAATTTGTCAACTTTTAACATTTCTATTCTGGACAGAAGCAGAGAATCATCACATCCTCCATATTCGGTAGTCCATTAAATATTAATTTTCTACGAGGTTAGTAGTTGGAGAGAGCTAGTGCTGCAACAATGGCGAACCACGATAGCAACGGGGAAATTTTAATGATCGAGGCTCCGCCGCAGCCCTCGGCTCCCACTTGGCCGGGATCATCGAGCGCCGAACTCATCGACGCCTTGCCGTACATCGACGGCGACTACGGCAACGCCAGAGTCAAGGAAGAGGTGGACCGTTTGGTCGAGGAAGAGATGCGTCGGAGCTCCAAGAAGCCTGCTGACTTTCTCAAAGACCTACCTCCTCTGCCCAAGTTCAATTTCGAGGTAACACTTGGCTTCTCTGATACAAGGTCCTTTTTTTTTTTTTGTTATTGAGTGTTTGGATGCCAAGAAATTGATGACGAAGAAGAAATAAATGAAGATAAATTTTTTAGTGATACCCCAGAAGGAATAACATGATGAAAGTTAAATTCTATGTTCTATTTAATGAGAAATTTTCAATTCTTTCATCGTTTGGCTGCTTGGGTAACTAGAGAAAAGGAGAGAAATTCTCGGTGTAATATTAAAATATGGAGTTTTAGAAAACTGGGGAAGTTAATTGGACTCTTGGAGTGTGAGTCGGTTATACCTGTTTGGTTTGTTGAGAGAATTGAGGAAGCGAAAGCAAAGTCAAAGAAACCAAATAACGAAAATAACTATTTACAGAGATATTTGTAATCAAAACATAAAGTTTGGGGTTTTTCATTTCTTTTTTATTTTTGAGGTGTTTCTTGAGTGAACTAATGGAGCATTTGGTCTTTTATTCTTCTATTTTTTATCCAATTGTAATTAGTGGGCGCATTTAGATATAGTTTGTTATTGGTTTGTAGGAAATCATATGGCCATTGTTCATGATTCCTAGAAATCGTATTGTTATTATTATAACCATTTTCAAACGCTATTACATGAGACTACGTGGTATAAGCATCGGTGTTAATGTACAAAAGAGGCAGCAATGCTTTTTCCTCTTTACCTTCCAACTCAAGCCTTTGGCTTCACACATTATTGTTTCTTTTCGGCATTTTAACTTCTGTTATCTGTTTCCTGTCAATTTTTATGGTTCAATGTTTCATATAAGCATTATAGATGAATCCAAATGGCCACTTAAAAAATTGATGTGAGGAATGTAAAGTAGTATGCCTGATTGCGGAGTTTTGAATCTCAGAATAACCCAATGATTGCTAGAGAGTATGAGCGCGTGAGAGCTGGAAAGCCACCCGTGCCTCTTGACAGGTCGAGGTATAATTTAGAACCACCACCTATGAATAAAAGGAACGATGAAACAGCTTGGAAGCAGACACTTCAGAAAGCTCAATGCTTGCTACAGTACCAAATGATCAGGTGTAGTAGTTATTGCAATTCTTGATAAATTTTCGACAACTCTATGGAATTTTTATTGCTGTTTGGAGTATAAATAATTGCTGTTTTGTTCCCATGAGAGATGATGTTGTCATGGGGACAAGGAAGAGTGCAAGCACATATTTTGAGAAAAGAAGCTTTGTAATACATAAGTGGTGAAATGATTCGCTGAAGGTAACTAAAATGCTTGATGTATATACCCACAGTACATACTGTGATGAGTGTAAGCGAAATTTCCTGTGGTTGCTCCAAGCTCAAATAGTTGGAATAGGGTTTTGCTTTTTGTCTAAGTAATTTTTTTTATCGATAAACAATATTTTAATCATAAAAATAGGCATAAGTCCAAGTATACAGGACATGTACAAGAGCATCGCCTGAGCGTGCTAGGCTTTTTGACTAAGTAATTAATAATGCCTGGCTCCTTGTGACTGTTTTTCTATGATACTTTTAATTCTAGGAACTGATTTTTTTGATAAGTTACTTTTTTGATAAGTTACTTTTAATTCTAGGAACTTAATGAGGAGTTTAGGTTCCTTTTTGACATTTTGTTCGTCTTCCTCCTAGCCTACCAGAGTCTTATATATCATTAACTTCTTTATTAAGACCATAATGTAGGTTATTTTACTTATTATTAATAAAATGGTTTCTTTGCAGTCTAGAAAATTTGGACCTGATGGTCAAATATGGTCCAGATCTCTGGAAGCAGTTCATTCAACGATTGGAAGTATTCCTGTCAAGGTTTGTTTGGAAGATTCCATATGCAGTGTAATAATCATTTGCTTCCATTGTAGAAATTGACTCTTTCTGCTTCAGTGACCCGTGTTTCATTGATTATGTTAATTTGTTCACTCACTCTCAAATATCATGCAACTCAAAAGCTTGGTATTATGAGCCAGGATACTAAAATTCTATAGTTTTGCAATGGGAGTATTTTTAAATGTATTTGACACTCCCGCTGGTATCTTGCTTAGGTCAGGCTTGTGGTGGTTTCTTCTTCATCTGACATATTGCTCCTCTAGTTAACTGTGTGCTTCAGCTGAATTTAGACACTTTTAGCCCAAATGTTTCCTTTGGATCATATTGTGAGCTCCTTGGTGTATTTTTCCAATGTTTTGTGCTTAATCTCTGACCTAAGGACTTTAGGGAACTGAAGCTGATTGTAGTGCCCCAATTCATCTCAACCTGTACATCTTTAACTAATAGTTTGCATCAATTGTGATGATGCAGCTTAAGTTGATTAGCTATAATTCTGACTTTCATGGCATAAATAAACTTGTACTGGGGACTGCATTCTTTTTTTCTCTTAATTCATGTGAATATCATATATGCTTAATGCAATGGTGCCTTCTTTCAATGAACAAGGTAAATTTTGATGTTATAGTGCAGGTGTTGTCAGCTTTATGTTGGATTAATATGATAGTACTTGATGCCCTTCCCTTCTCAATTCATGTCTTACTCATTTTCTTATTTTTACTTGTATCATCATTTTCCAGAACGCAAAAATTAGCTCAGGAACAAACTGAAAAGATTGAAACAGTGAACCGTGAAAGAAAATATCATCAGGTGATTCAACTGTCTTTGTCCCATCTAATTTTGTTTCTCAATTCTTTGCTGCATTTAAATATGATAAATAAGCTTCCTTCTTTGAATCATCAGCAAAATACTGCGTATGAGCTTAGTGCTTTGTCCATACAATGGAAGGAGCTTTGTCAGAAAAATATTCAAATTCAAACTGCATGTACTACGATTGAAAATCATATAGAAGAACTGAGGAAAGAAGCATCGGAGAGGTTATATCAATATGCATACTTTTTATGTGTTTCCTTCTCTCTTATGTTAGTTTCAAAACTTATTCATGTTTTTCCTTTCAGAGGCTGGAACCTGGAAGCTGATTTACAAAATGGTTCTGTGTTGCATTCATAATGATCGGGTATGCTCTCTTTCCTGATATCATATTTTTCTTAGATTTGGTGCTATGGCCTCTATTATTTGTTCCTAAGATTTCATATATGTTAATTATTTTGTTTTCCTCGATTGTTCTCTATAATTGTTGTCTGGAATAATGATTAGGGGAGTATCTGTCGCAATGAGAAAAAAGAATACCAGATGAAGACTCCAAGTGACATCAGAACATTGCTTTGAGATGGCATTCTTGATCTATTATAAGTATTAGTTTTGCTACTTTAGGACTTAAGAATTTGATATATGAATTGTTTCTTGTATTATCAATGCATTGATCTATTTTCAGTGGTTTCAACCAGATTAGTGTTTAGACACTCATTTTTATTGACCCGATAGAGAAGTAATATATAACAGTCGTCAAGATACCCATAACCCGTCCCTATTGTCTTACTAGAGGGTTGAACTAGGAGTTTATGAATAGGATTGCTTGCTGAGCCGAGCCGAGCTCCTGCCTGCTCGAGCTAAGTGCAATTAAAAAGAACAAAAAAATAGAGGGGCTATCGAGCTAAACTCAAGCCATTAAACATTGGTTCATATGCTTGGCTCAGGAGACGAGTTTAACAGCATCCATGCTTAGCGTCCCAAATTGGAGCTACTTTCTAGTTTGGGTGGAATATTACTTCCAAAAAAAGGGGCGGTGGAGGGAGTGGAGTATAGGGTGCCTTCTGATGATGGTCTACCTGTTATGCCATCTCTTATTGACCATTCAAATTGAAGTGGCTATATTAGGTTTGTGTGAAACTTGACTCATTATTGGGAAATTATATGGAAAAATTCTAGTAAAAGATGTGTAAATATGGAGGATTATACTTTTTTTTTACAAGTATATGGAGAATTATACTTTACACCTCCAAACTACCTCTTTTTGCATTATCATTCCAAACTGCCAACTATTTTGTCTTATGCACTCCAAACCACTAACTTTGACCCATTGTATCCTTGAGATATTGAAAAGTTGTGATGTATATCCTCTGATGTTGATGGACGATATACATTAATGTAGTTAAAATGATCGGTAAGGTTTAGCTTTGGTCCTGACGTGGTATAGAAACCTTGTTTTATATCCACCAATAGGAAAACTGACAACTTAGCTTCCCATTGATTTCTCATAAAAGTGTGATGCAGCAAATCACACTCACATGAGGACTCCATACAAGTACCAAGAAGATCGAGGAAATGAAGTATCTCTTAACTTGTTCTGATATCATCTTAAAATGTAAAATATCATGCAAAATGAAGAGACAATTGAGACAAAAATAATATTTAACAAACCCCAAAGGGTTGGCCTAAGTGGTGAAGGCTTTGGTCTTGGGTATCACTCCATTCAAGGTCCAAGGTTCAACACTTCATGGGTGCAAACAATCATTGGAGATTACACCCTCTAATGAAAAGTCAGCGATTTTAATCAGTTCTGTATAGAGAAACTTATGAGGGTGCGGTATACAGGATCGGGGTTTATTTTGCAAGGGTGAGTCCGAAAGGTCCTGCCTTTGAGAGGTTTTCTGACATAAAAAAAATAAAAAAATAAATAATAAATAATAATAATAATATTTTAACAGAAAGTTAACCTGGTTCGAAATTGATGTAGACATATAAAACTCCTTAAAATGTGCGGCAATGGTATTATGTAATTGGAAAGACAATTTAGGATGAAAAAAAGTAGCATTACTCACATCTAAGACGTGCATAAAAGTCTTGAGGACCACATCCATTTATAGCAACGTATCCATCCACCGCCACCATTCCATAATAAATAGGATGAGTTTGTAAATGGAACGCAATGGTGAATCTCTCATTCTAATGTACCATGTCAAACTTGAAATCGAATTTTGACGGAGTGGCTTGATTGTATTGGTTGGTTTAAAATGAATTATGAAATAGTTATAAAAAAGTTGTAGATGTATCATTATCACGACAAAAGATGGTTTTGAGAGGAAACAAGATTGAGATACTCTCTTTGTCGGCAAGATAATATTTAATAATTTCTTCGATTATATCCACAATATTTTTCAGAGGATCCTTGCAATATCAATGAAAAATTCATTAAATTATTTTTCATTAAATTTTGATGATGGTGGATGTCTATGGTGTATGGTGAATCAGCAACAAGGTTGGATGTTCAATGTCTGCAATGATAGCTTTAATTGCTAAGGAGCAGCGTTTACCAGATCATTGAATCGGTTTCTTTCGTTAAAATTCCGATAAAAGACTCCTGAGAGAAACCAAACAACGACAAATATGTTGTATCTTTCCGACCTTCGGATTAAGATATTGAAAATCTTGATACAAATCAAGGAAATTATCACACCAATGGATTGTTTAAACTATGAAATTAGTTTAGTACCATTAAAAGGGTGGATCCCGTTCATGTATACTAGGAGGGGTACTTAGGGGTGTAATCAGTTCTCGATTTTGGACAAATTTTAAAATTGAACCTAAATACACCGGTTTTAAAAAATTAAAAATCGATGTTGAACCGATTAGTCACTGAAATCGGAACTTTTAGTTTTTTCATTTTCGGTCCAATTCGGTCCGGTTTTTAAATTGATAACTTAATATTAATGTTCATGTTTAACATTAAGATTTCATGTTATATTAATTTTATGTTATAAAATTAAAATTTATTGTTATATCAAAGTTCAAATGTTACATTAAAAATTAGGAAAAAGCTTCTCATCAGCCTACTGTTTTCATAAGCCGTTGCACACCCTACGTGGCATCCATTTGCACTCTCTCCCATCACACGGTTCCTCTCTCATTCGAAATTACTTCTAAATTTTTTTCCTTTCTCGTGCAAAACCCAGGCGCCTTCATCTTCAAATCCCACCTCACCTCAAGGCTCGACAGTCGGTTCCCCACCTCAAGGCTTCGTCTTCAACCTCACCCTAACCCCAACATTCGACCTCAGCCCAACGAAAGACGACGTTCCCAAGCAAAGAAGCTTCCAGTCCAAACCCCCGACCCCAAGCACGTCGTCTCAGTGATTTATTCTCTGTGATTTCTTGGTTTTATGTTATGAACCCACTAGGTAGAACTCACCCTTGAAAACTAGCTTACAAGGGAAGGGTGCCTAGGAGCTTATAAACCCCGACCCCAACATTCGGCCTCAGCCCAACGAAAGACGACGTTCCCAAGCAAAGAAGCTTCCAGTCCAAACCCCCGACCCCAAGCACGTCGTCTCAGTGATTTATTCTCTGTGATTTCTTGGTTTTATGTTATGAACCCACTAGGTAGAACTCACCCTTGAAAACTAGCTTACAAGGGAAGGGTGCCTAGGAGCTTATAAACCATCAACTAATCCCATACTTAGTCAATGTGGGATCGTAACAACCACCACGCTCCGCAACCGACGTCCACGGCGGTCCCGGCGCTCACACGGGCTGGCTGTGCGCTAGGTCTTTTCCTAGCTCCGGGCGAACACTGCCATGCCGGCATCACCCCCCGTGCCGCACGATTGCAACCGTCGCAACATGGCCTTAGATGTGGGGTGGCTCTGATACCATTTGTTATGAACCCACTAGGTAGAACTCACCCTTGAAAACTAGCTTACAAGGGAAGGGTGCTTAGGAGCTTATAAACCATCAACTAATCCCATACTTAGTTAATGTGGGATCGTAACATTTTATATGAAGTCCCGTCCTCTTCTATGTGATTTCTTCCCACTGATTTATTTTGAAGGTCTCTGCAATTTTTTCCAAATTTTGAAACCCACTATGCAGATTTTGAATTTTTTTTTTTTTGATAAGTAAGAAATAAAACAGATTAATATAAAATAGATTGATTATCAGTAAAGAGTAGAGGTAACACCAAAGGATTGGACACCCAAAACAAAGGACTTTTTTTTTCTTACTTGTCGGCACATGGCAGTAATAAAAGAGGGGGGCAAGCGCAGGATTGGAGTGGAGATCGAAAATTTGTGAAATATGCATACAGAAAGTAGAATTTACAACTAAAAGGTATTCGTAGCCCTTTAGAAGGAAGGTATTTGGATTCTTTGGAACCTTTGCGGGTAGAAGGAACATACCGAGTTCTCTTTGCGTAGAGGTAACCAACTAAATGGGGTTGAGGAGAGAGAGAGAGAGAGAGAGAGATGGGTTTGTGAGTCTTCAACACATATTTCAAATTTCCTCAAGTATGCTAATTTATTGACCTCTTTTATATTCAATTTGATTTTGGAAACATCTTGATGAAAGGTTGTCAAAATCTCTGCTTCTCTCTCTCTCTCCCATACTTTGATACTCTCTTCCCTTTGGAAAAGAGGTTCGTGTAGATATATAACCTACTGAGATAGATCCTTCTTGTTTCTTGAATAGTTCGGTGAATTTCTTTAAAATGGTAGGAAGCGAGATTTGTTGAGAACAGAGAGACGCCATTGCCGGACGGCGCTGGGAAGAGGAAACCGACTCGGGTCCTAGCAAGGGAGGAGGGTGGGCACGGATATGAATCAGAATGGAGACTGAAATGTAAAACCCACGATGCAAAACGTGCGTTTTGCTTAAAAAAAAAATTAAAACCAGGGTGTGCAACAGATTATGAGCTACAGTAGGCTGATCCATAGTATTACTCTAAAAATTATAAGATTAATTTATACTATATCATAATCAAATGTTATATTAAAATTTATAAGATTAATTTTCTGTTATATCAAATATTAAAATTTTATGTTTTAAGATTAATAGACATGAATAATAAGATTAAATTTTCATGATATATTAATAAACAATTAATCATATAATATATATAATATAACATGAAAACTTATATATATAAGAATTATATAAATATTTTATTTATAAATTTAAAAATTAAAAATATATATATCTATAGGTAGGGGTGGGCAGTGGCCTTCGCCGCCTCGCCCCTGCCTGGGCGACACGGGCAACCCCGCCCTGCAAGGGAAAGTTCCCCCCTCCCTCTCTCTCTTCCCAGTTGCCCCTACCCCCGAGTGGCTCTCCGCCTCGCTATGGCCAACGATGATGTTTGATCTCTCTCGATCCTCTCTGTGATGCATATGAGGCTTTATTTTTAAATTTAAAAAGATTCATATGTCAAAAAGGAGCACCACTTACTTTTCAAAATTTTTAAATAAAAGTTTTTCTTTTTTACAATTGTCAAAGACAACATCATTCACTTTTTTAAAATTTTCAAACCTAATTTTTTACTTTTCGCATATGACAAAAGCAGCATTATTTACTTTCCAAAATTTTCAAACAAAATCATCTACCTTTTGCAATTGTCAAAAAAAGCATGAATCACTTTTCAAAATTTTTAAATCTAATCTTTTACTTTTCGCATATGACAAAAGGAGCAATATTTACATTTCAAAATTTTCAAACAAAATTATCTACCTTTTGCAAATATAAAAAAGAACATCAATCACTTTTAAAAATTTTCAAACTTAATCTTTTACTTTTCGCATATGACAAAAGGAGCATTATTTATTTTTGAAACAAAATCATCTACCTTTTGCATATGTCAAAAAGAGCATCAATCACTTTTGAAAAGTTTTAAGCAAAACATGCACATGTGAAAGATGACAAGCAATCATCTTTCAAATTTTCAAAATTCAAATTTTTAATCATGTCATGCACATATAAAATATGATAATCAATCATCTTTTAAAAATTCAAAACTCTAACTTTTAATTTTCAAATATGTCATGCACATGTGGAAAATGCAATTTGATGCTTTATGAGAAAATATTAATTTTGAACCTTAATTCAATTTCGATTTTTATCAAGAGATTTACAAAAATTACTTTAAGAGTTTTATTTGTGAGTTTGTTCCCTTTCTTGCTCACGTTTGGTTCATTGATGTGCTTGGCTCCATTGTGTAGATAACTTGAGCTTGAAACACATTTATGCTTGAATTCATTTGTTATCGTCAAAATCCATATGTAGATATATAATTATATGCATCTTGAAATCTTGGGTTCAACAATCTCTCTCTTTTTTATGATGAAAAATACTTAATAGAACTCTAAAGCTTGTAGTAATACTTAAGCTCCTCGTGAGAATGTGCGTTAGTTTTTTCAAGCAATTGATAAACATAATTCCAAGCATATATAACAAGCTTAACAATTCAAAAAATGTTATTTAAAATAAAGCATTGGAAAGAACATATTAAAGTTCTAGTCTAAAACTTCTCCCCCTTTTGGCTTCATTAAAAAGAAACCACAGTACGCAATAGACAAACAAAAACGGTGCATTAGTAGAAACTGTGGAGAGCTGAATAATTTGAGTCACCCAAGTCGCGACAAATGTTGCAAAGCCTTCAGCCGCCCAGGTCCTAACAAGTGCTACAAAACCTAGGCTTAGCTCTGTCAACTTAATACGGAAGGAGATTTAAATCGCCTGATGTTGTTGACAAACTGGATTTTGTAGAGATTTGAAGGCTCTATGTTTCTATTTAAAAATACCGTTTTCACCCATCGAATATTCACAAAAAAAAAAGATTTGCACATTGATCTTTAACCTAGTTTCAGTTTATCTAGAACAATAGTATGGCCAAGCAAGTTTCTTCCATTAATGTTCCAGATTTAAATCAGGAACCCTTTACGCCTCAACCACCAATTTTCCCTCCTGAGGCTGTAACACCATGATAGGAGCAGAGATATATTTTTCTAGTAGAATTGATTCTGACATTGTTGCAGAATCAAGAATGTTCAGTGCTCAATATACTGCCTCTGTTACTACCATGTCTCGGAGATTACTGGCGAGGGTGAGTGAGGTTGATCAGCTTAATAGTCAAATATCTGAGTTGCGTCAAAGGCTTGCTAATAAAAGTAGAAAGAATAAAAGGTTAAAGCAAGAAAACAAGGAATTGAATAAATTTACGGACTGGTACGCTCATAACCTGTAACCACAAATAGAGGAGTTTGAACAAGAGAGAGTTCAAATACGTATCTTCTTTAAGAGAAAAATAGGGATAATCTGTCGTTAATTTCGCTAGCTTATCTAAATAACTTTTGACAATATGAATCTAGCATATCTTGTAATTTTTTACTAAGTAAGGTTTGAAGAAATGATAGTCTGTCTTATTCTCATTTCTATCTCTATAAAATTAGTCTTGGGTTTCATCTAATTCGTATCAAAAATTTTTTTGCTTTTTGTAATCCGTCTGTATTCTCACTCTCTAAGTTTTTTCCCTCTTTTGCATTAGCTCAATAATCTTCTTTCAACAATCCCCTTAATCATTATATGATGTATTCTACACTTCAGCCACCAGTTATTTCTGCATCTACCATAAGTGTTATGATGCAGCATGAGAGTGATCTGACTAACAAGTCAAATGATGACGCAATTTATGAACTTGTGAGTCTCGGTATTCGATACTCATCATCCATTGTCTCATTTTCTGGCGGTTGCAATCTAGAACTCGCGAGGTTGAAAAGCTTAACGAGAAGGTTTGTGTACTTCAAATACTAGTTCACGAGTTTAACAAAAAAATAGGAGACTTAAAGCAGAAGAATAAGGATTTAAAATCATTACTTGATTCTTCATTTCGACTGCCTAATCCTTTAGAAGGATAGCATGTTGATATATGAAGAACAAGAACACTTGAAAAATGAGGCTAAAAGTCTCAAGATTTTGTAAGTTGTTTCGGATAATAAAAATAAAAATATTTAACAGATATTCATAGCATACATCATTCATATTTATCTTCTAATCATGAATAGTCTGTCTTTTGGCAACAGTTTTGTGAAAATGTCTGCCAACTTATCGTGTGTGCTTGTGAACTCTAGTACAATATCGCTCTTCTGCACATGATCTTGAAGAATATGATATATAATCTCAATTTGTTTAGTTCTAGAATCTTGTATTGGATTCTTTGAAAAAGTTATAGCACTTGTATTATTACATTTTATTAGAATGTGATTGTACATGACTTGAAATTCTCAAGTTGTTGCTTCATATAAAGAACTTGAGCACAACAACTACCTGCAGTAACATATTCTGCCTCAGCAATGGATAATGCAATAGAATTTTACTTTTTACTAAACTATGAAACAAGTGCATGACCTAAGAAATGAGATGTTTTACTAGTGCTTTTTCGATCAACTTTGCAACCAGCATAATCTGCATCTGAGTAGCTGATTAGATCAAAAGAAGTGTGTTTAGGATATCATAACCCTAGGTCAATTGTACCAGCAAGATATCTAAGAATACGCTTAACTTCAATCAAATGATATTCTTTTGGAGATGATTGAAAACTTGCACATAAGCATACACTGAACATAATATCTAGTCAACTGGCTATCAAATATAATAGACTACCAATCATACCTCGATATACTTTTGAGTCAACTAACTTATCGATTTCATCCTTGTCAAGTTTAGTGGATGGGCTCATTGGTGTTCCAATTTCTTTCGTACCTTCCATCCCAAACTTTTTGAGTAATTCTTTGATATACTTTGATTGATTAATTTATATTCCACTTTTTGCTTGCTTGATTTGCAATTCAAGAAAAAAGTTAAGTTCTCCCTCCCATCATGCTCATTTCAAATTCTTCCTGCATATTTTTAGCAAAATCTTGACACATATTTTCATTAGTAGTACTAAATATTATATTATCCACATAAATCTGAATCAAAAGAATATCAACATTTTCATATTTAATGAAAAGAGTTGTATCGATTTTTCCTTTTGAAAAGTCTTTTTCAATTAAGAAATCACTAAGTCTCTCATACCAAGATTTATGGGCTTGTTTGAGTCCATATAGTGCTTTTATGAACTTGAAAAACATGATTTGATGAAATATGATTTTCAAAACCATGAGGTTACTCAACATATACCTCTTCATTTATAAAACCATTTAAGAAATTACTTTTAACATCCATTTGAAAAAGTTTGAAATCTTCATAATAAGCGTTAACAAGTAGAATTCGAATAGCTTCTAATCTTGTGACCGCTACATATGTCTTATCATAATCGACTGCTTCTTCTTAATTGAAACATTGGGCTACAGGTCGAGCCTTGTTTCTAGTTATGACTCTAAACTCATATTTCTTGTTTCTAAAAATCCATTTTGTTCCAACAATAGTATGATTTTTGGATCTATGAACAAGTGTCCAAACATCATTTCTTTCAAATTGATTTAGCTCTTCTTGCATAGCTAGAATCCAAGATTCATCAAGAAGTGTTTCATCAATATTTTTGGGTTCAATCTGAGATAGAAAAGCAGTATGATTATAAATATTTCTAAGAGATGATCGGGTACTTAAACCTTGTGAAATTTCTCCTAGAATTTGTTATGCTGGATAATCTTTCACAAGTTTTCATGATGGACTTCCTCTATTGTATTTTCTGTTTGTTGAGATTGAGACTCTCCTTGTTATTTATACATTTTATTTCTTCATCGACAGTTTCCTATTCCCATAATCTTCCCTTTCGAGTTGTCTCCAAATGTCATGTGTTATTATTCTTTAAATGTAAGATTAATGAACTTAGTCTTGTCTCTTGTCATGTGTCTTGAACATTCACTATCTAAAAACTATTTCCTTTTACTTATGGAAGACTTCATTCATACCTAAAAAAATAATTAAAATAGTTTTTAGGTACCCACGTTCTTTGGGTCCTTCATTTATTAGTATTAGAATAAATATTATTTTTAGGTACCCATATAACCCTAATAATCATTGTATGTTTTCTTCTAATAGGACAAACATGATATTTATGATCATTTCTATCACAAAATTGCAGATAGCATAACATATACGAAAAACTTGAGTGACTGTAATAGTATATTTCTTTGAAAAAATTATTTTTATCAAAATAATTTTGAATACTGGACTTTGATTTTGAAAGATTATCAAATAAATTTTTATAAGGTTTGTATTTTTGTTTTGGCATATATCTCAAGCCCGCTTTGTCAAAAACACATATTTGACTACCAATAAGTTTTTCAAAATTTCATTTTTTGTTTGTAAAGTTTTCAACAATCTTTTTTAAATCTGTCACTTTCTTCTTTAGCTCATGATTTTCATCTTTTAAAATGATGTTTTTTTTTTTTTCCTTAAAACATCAATTTCGTTTGTTAAATAAAGAATTTTTCTTTTTCAAAGTAGTATATTTGATACCTAATTTCTCAAGTTCTTGATATACCTCTTCTAAGACATTTTGCAATTCTTCATGTGAAGGATTTTCAATATTATCAATATTTGTTACCTTAATGTCATCTTTAGCCATAAGACAAAGATTTGCAGATTTTTCATTGCTTGTTTTGCTGTCTGAGCTACTTGAATCATCATCCCATGTAGTTTTCATTGTTTTTAGTTTACCCTTGATTCGATCTGTATCTTTCTTGGAAAACGTTTTAGAGGATTTCCTTGAAAGAGTTTTATTTCTCTTTAAGAATCTCTTAATTATCCTTGTCATTATCATAAGTTTTTTATCTTTGTCTTCAGTATCCACATCTTCATCATTTTTGCTTTCCTGATGAACAACTTTAAGTATCAAACTCTTCTTTGGTTTTTATTCTTCATCTCCCATTTTCAATGCGTACTCGTGGGTGATTAGTGACCGGATGAGTTCATTTACTTCGAATTTCTTGAGGTCTCTAATTTCAAGAATTGCTGTCGCTTTTGATTTTCAGCATTTTGTCAGAGTTGAAAATTTTTCTTACTATCTCCACGTTGGAATAGACTTTGCCAAGAATTGTCAAATTGTTTATGATGTTAGAAAAATGAGTGTACATACTAAAAATAAATTTATCATCATTCATTTTAAACATTTTATATTCATGAATAAGAATATAAATTCTTGATTCTTTCACTTGCGAAATTCCTTCATAAGAAACTTTCAAGTTATCCCAAATTTCTTTTGTCGTCTTGCAAGTCATTCTATTGAACTCATTTCCTTTGAGAGCGTTATATAGGAAATTTATAGATGTTGAATTCAATGTTATAATTCTATTGTCTTCACGATTAAACTCTTCTTCTTCCTTTTTGATATTTACTCCATCAACAACTTTTATTAGCATATAAGGTCTATTTACTACACATGTCCAAATTTCTCAACCTTGATTGAAAGAAAATTTTCATTTTAGCTTTCCAGAATGTGTAATTATCTCCACAAAATAATGAAGGCCAACTACTAGATTGACATTCACCAAATGTAACTGCAATATGAGTCATAAGATCTTAACTTAAAATATAGTTAATCTTATAAAAGAGTCAACATTACTCTGATATCAATTTTTGTCCAGATGACTAGCACAAGGGATGAATTTGATTGTATTTAAAAATTATAAATTATAAATCAAATGTACAATATAAATATGAACAAAATACAAAACAATAGTAAATATAAAGAGTAAGAGTAAGAGAAGCAAATTCAATAATTTAACGAGATTCAGCCTCACAACCTATGTTATCGCCTCAAGTTATCCCTTAAGGCTCAACGGGCTCAACGATTAAAAAAGAGATTGAAAGTTTTGAATAAATATTACAAAACTTGCAATGATGTACGTATGCTCTTGTTGTTTGTGTTCAGAATATGTCAATTGAACAATTTACAAGCATATAAAACTTCATTTTTAAATTTAAAAAAATTTACATGAAATAAATATCACTCACTTTTTAAAATTTTTAAATATAAAATTTTCCTTTTTACAATTGTTAAAGACTTATCATTCACTTTTTAAAATTTTTAAATCTAATCTTTTACTTTTTACATATGACAAAATAAATATTATTTATTTTTTAAATTTTTCAAACAATCATTTACTTTCTACATATGTTAAAAAGAACATCAATATTACTTTTCAAATTTGTGAAAAGTAATTAATACTCTTTTTAATATATACAAAAAATAGATAATGATCTTATTTAAAAAATTTAAAAAGTAAATAATACTCATTTCATCATATACAAAAATGTAAAAGATTAGATTTCAAATTTTAATAAGTGATTGATGCTCTTATTAATAAGATATGCAAAAACTAAATTTTTATTTAAAAATTTTAAAAAATAAATTATACTCATTTTGCCGTATGTTGCCATTGTTTAATCATTCATCATGTTCTTCGGCCTTTTCATTACACGGAATCATTATCTTGTGGCATTCAATTCCATAGCCAACAAAGAAAGCGTGACCTGCATATTTTATCTTGAAATAAACGCAGGCAGCTTCAAGATCAAGAGCTAATCGAGAAAGATAATTAATGAATTCTCAGCAACCCAGAAAAGAAAATTAGGAGATGAAGAAGCTGTACGTATTTAATTGTTACAACTGAGAATTTATAACAAAAATGCAAGTAATCAATGCTTTAACGTTACACTTAATTCCATCATTTATGATTAGAACTACACATTTTCTAATTTTTCAGCAAAATGGAACAACTATTTTACAGCTTTTCTTTTTCTCGGACTCAGTAGACTCGGGAGGCCATAAACCGCGCTAAACCTTGCAAGCAGATACTATTGAAGAATAATCTCACTTTATGACAAGATATTATATAAATATGTTTATAAAAAATATCAATCATCTCTTATAAAATCAATTTTATCAAATAAGTTAAACTTATAAATTTTTATATATAATCAGAACATGTCACAGGATGAATAAAAACGCACACTACATATCCCGGACTGACCTGCATATAAAAAAATATCACAGTCTATGAACAAAATCTTAAATATATTTATAAAGAATGAATAAATCTCTTTTATTAATCCGATTTTATAAGATAAGTTAAACCCTACTTCAGAAACAGCCATCAAATCTTTTGAGTGTTTATAAAGTTTTCAGGAATTCAAGAATAAAAAATACAGGTTTTATGATCAGAAGGCTAGTAGTTATGAACTAAAAATCATCTATATATATGCCATAATAATAAAAATAAAAACTGCAAAAATATAGTGAGAGTAGACTAAGAAACACGTGAATATACCAAAATCCTTCATCAATATGTAACTAAAACGATACAAAAAATAAATTACGCAAAAGAAATTACATGAAAATACAATGCATCTGAAAAAAAAAAAACAGAATTCATGTAATCCTTTTTTAAACATACAAAAGGAACAAAGGTGGTAATTCACATATTAATATCAATTCTAAATATTATCAGCCATTACTATATACGTAAAATACCCAAGAGTGTACATGAACTCTCGATCAAAAGTAGGCTCTGCCCTTAGAGGATTTCATCTGCAGAAACAAATACTTCGGCAAAATCATGATAAATAATTCAGAAATATAGAAAAGTCTACCCCTTGAAGAGTGGCGCCATTGACTTCCTGTGATGGGGATATTTACAGTCGATCAATGCTAGGTTAATCATCAGTACTAACAATTTATAAAAACATACAAAAGGTAAATCAATGAACTTAAGTTGATAGATCTTGAAAAGAGTAGAACAGGTGTAGAGCTCCCTTCAATCCAAACAAGGATCTGACTATAGGTAACGAAGCTCCCGAGATATGCAAGCCGCAAGCCTATCAAAATAGCCTCAAATGAAAGGGATAGGGCTGTGGAATCCATAACTCGGCAGCTCAATCCACCCAGCAAGACCCTCCATTGGACTTCAAGGAGCTCTGCTCCTTCAAACTTTACTGCACTTAACTTGCTTTAACTCATTTTTTTCCATCCAAAACCCTAGCCACAGCACTTCATACCCAGAAAATGGAAATAAATATTCTTCTTTAACTCTGTCTAGAGAGAGACTCAAAAACCAAATGAAATGAAACAAAGAAAGAGCAGAAATTTTACCAGAGATATATATATATATATATCAGATAAATTATTGTCTAAATATTAAAACCTATAAAGACTTTCTCCTGTACTCATCCATCCATAACCCCTGCAAATGATCTGCAGCCATCAAGCAACAAATTCTCTCACGATCCAAACAAAAAATGAGAAAGAAATAAACAAACATGACAAGAAACCTTAATACCACCATCTACCCGCTCTCCTCAAAATTACATAGTAAAACAGCGAGCAAAAGACAAATCCATGATCAGTTCATCCAACTCCAAAGTTCTTTACAAAATCAGCATCCAAAAGAACTACAAGTTACCGATCTTATGAATACAAAGACAAGTGCTATGACACTGGCCTCTAAAACTTACATGGGACTAGCCCAAAACCACACATGAAGCATGGAGCCACCTTGAAAACCCTAACCACCTCGGAAACCCTATCCAAACTGGACCATCAAACCTAGAACTTTTTTAGGGTATTGAAAGCTACACACAACCACAACTACAACCTCAACCACCCATTTATGCTTCTCAAAACCCACCAAGCTAACTAGGACCTTTGGCGTAAAGATGAGGTCGATATGAGGGTACTTTTATAGGGATAAATAATAGTGGTGGGTCGGTAGCGGCTGTTTTCTTTTTTCCTTTCACGAAAAGTCTTGGGAACCGGTAATTGTTTGTAAGATTCGTAGCTGTATATGATAATCACGTGCCTTGTCTGCCACACGATAAATACTAAGAATTTATCGTTGTTTTTTGAATGGCTATACAGTGCTGCTTCACGAACCCAGAGAAAAATAGTAACATTTCTCTGTCCAACGGTATAGAATGAAGAAAAAGGGCATCTGCGGGGAACATTTCCACATCTCTACAATCTCCTGTCCAAAGCACAAGTTTTTTACTTATTCTTATATTGATTTCTAGAAAAAGAAAACGACATCACAGTGCACGCGAAAGAGAGTTACCTAAAATAATAATAATACTAATAATTATAATAATAATAACGAGGATGGCTTGACCACACCCTCGTCACATTCTCATTTTATTATTTTATTATGTAATATGTGATATATTTATTATTATTAATTAATTTTTTAATTTTTTAAAAAATAAATATAAAAATTGATGTAATATTATCTCATTATAATAAAAAAAAAATAAGATGATACTATCGTATATAGAATTTTTCAATAATAATAAATACAATTTTATATTGTTCAAACTACAAATCTCATGTGCTTTTTATTTTAAAAAAATAGAATTTACTATTAAAAAAATTATTTTTCAAATAAATTTTAAATTTATCAATTTTTTCAAAATAACGGCGTAAAACTTTTAGACCCTAAAATTACAAATATATTTCTCGAAAAAAAATTAACAATGACTGCAAACTAAAGTGTTCCCAAGTGTGATAACTCTTGGCAAAAACTAAAGTGTTCCCAAGAATTAACAATGGCCCGAGGCTCCTTTAGCATTAACTATTTATTTTTTGTAGATGGCAGCCTTCTTTTTTGCAAAACTAACTCTCTGAAATAGAGCAGGCTCTACAAGCTCCTTGACATTTATGAACAAGGCTCGGGTCAGAGACTGAATAGGGATAAAACCTCTATTTTCTTCAGCAACAATACCAGACCAAAAGTGGATGACATAATCTTGGCTACTACAGGTGTGAAGGCTTCAAAGTCGTATGAGAACTACTTGGGGTTACCCTTTTATGTGGGCAAACATAAGTCAAAGGCTTTTAATTCCATTCTGGATAAGATTATGGGCAAGGTGAGCAACTGGAAAATGAAATTCTTGTCACAAGCATGAAAAGAAATCCTACTCAAGTCTATCATCCAAGCAATTCTCACTTACAACATGAGATTATTTAAAGTTCCAAAGGCATTAGTGAAGGAGATCAACAAGGTAATGCATAAATTTTGGTGGGGACTTAGAGATGACATATTAAAGATTCATTGGCTTAAGTGATAGCAACTGGGGAAAGCTAAGACTGCAGGTGGGCTAGGCTTTAGGGATTTTGAAAACTTCAACCTGGCTTTACTAGCTAAGCAAGGATGGAGATTAATTCAGCACCCACAGTCCTTGGCAGCAAGGGTTCTGTAGGCCAAATATTTCCCTCACTCTGATTACCTCAGTGCTAAAGTTGGTTATAATGGATCCTTTCTGTGGAAAAGTATCTTGGCAACAAAGTAACTACTAAAGGAAGGCTTGCTCTAGCAAATAGGCAATGGTGAAATAGTCAAAATTCGGAAACACAAATGGATTCCCAAGCCATCCTCATTTAGAATCCAAACTCCAATGAGGATATTAGAAGAAGATGCTCTTGTTAGAGAACTGATTGACAATGATTCATAGCATTGGAACATCCATTTATTAAAGGAACTTTTCTCTGAGTCTGACTGTGAGCTCATTAGTAGACTGCCTCTTAGTCTAATAAAAAATTCATATAAGCTAGCATGGAGATGCACTGCTGATGGCAAATTTTCAATTAGAAGCGCCTATCACCTTCAAGTAGAACTTATGGAAAGCACTAAGGGCCAAGTCCAACCCTCGAGCAGTACTGCCCCCAATGACTTCTGGTCAAAAGTATGGAAGCTAAAGGTCCCCAATGATGTTAAAGTATTCCTCTTGAGAGCTAGTCATAAGGCTCTTCCCACCAAACTGAACTTATTTAAATGAAAAGTACTGGAGTTTTTTAACTACCCTATTTGTTGTGTGGAGCCAGAATCTGTTGCTCATATCCTATGGAATTGCAGGTTAGCTCAAGATGTATGGGGCTCATGCTCGAGAACACTACAAAAATTATCTGTTGAGGAAACTTTCTTCATCCTTGAAAATTGAGGGTTTAGAAGAAATTGCAATTATAGCCCATCATCTATGGAAGAGAAGGAATAAATATGACTTTGAAAAGGTTTTTATACCTCCCCTCACTCTGGCCTCACAAGCTCACCAAGCACTTGCAGAATTCAAATCCTTTCATCAGCTGGTCAAAGGTCTGCCAAGGAATGGTCTTAGCATTGCGTACTAGTGGACAACCCCTCCAAAGGATACATACAAGATTAATTGGGATGTTGCTATCGACAAAATCCATTACAAGGTTGGAATAGGAGTTATTGTAAAAAACTGGGAAGGCACAGTAATTACTACACTATGATCAGCTCGTGAGTATTTTTCCAGATCCTCAGTTGGGTGAAACACTTGCTATCTTTAAAGCCACAATGTTGTGTATTGAACTGGTGTTGGAAAAAGTGCAATTTGAAGGGTATGTTTTATCAGTGGTCAATGTAATTAAAAGCAATAAGGAAAAGTGGACTTCATCTGGATTGCTGATCAGAGATGTTGTGTGGATCCAGAATATGTTGCTCATATCCTATGGAATTGCAGGTCAGCTCAAGATGTATGGGGCTCATGCTCGAGAACACTACAAAAATGATCTGTTGTGGAAATATTCTTCTTGGAACTCTTGAGAAAACTTTCTTCATCCTGGAAAATTGAGGATTTAGAAGAAATTACAATTATATCCCACCATTTGTGGAAGAGAAGGAATAAATATGTCTTTGAAGAGATTTTTACACCTCCCCTCACTCTGGCCTCACAAGTTCACCAAGCACTTGCAGAATTCAAATCCTCTCATCAACTGGTCAAAGGTCTGCCAAGGAATGGTCTTAGCATTGCTCACTAGTGGACAACCCCTCCACATGATACATACAAGATTAATTGGGATGCTACCATCAACAAAATCCATTACAAGGTTGGAATATGAGTTATTGTCAAAAAGTGGGAAGGCACAGTAATTGCTACACTAAGGCCTTGTTTGTTTTCAGATATGAGATGAGATGATATAAGATTTTTTTAGATATGTGTGAATAGTATTGATATATGTTGAGTATAGATGAGATAAGATAAAATATGTGTTTGTTTATAGAGATGAGATTATATTAGTTTGATTTTTTTGTGAAAGTATTTATGGTTGTGGGACTCACAACCGTTTTACCTTTTTGTTTTTGCTTTTTCCTGGCCTGTGTTGCATTTGGTTTTTTTTTCCCTAACAGTTCAGCATTTTGTACTTTTTTTTCTTTTTTTGTTTTTTTTACCTAACATTTCAGCGTTTTTCTGCTATTGGGACCCACTAACTCTTGAGTATGTGTTGCGTTTTGCTTTTTTTTTTTTTTTTTCCCTAACATTCGGCCTTTTCCTACCAGACCCACTGGGACCCACTCATAAAATCAATATGCTGACGAAAAATAAACACGAGAACGAAAAGATAGGCTGGCAGCTTTTTCTGTGCATAGTACAGTTGATGAATAGTGATAAAATAATGAGAGATAAAATAAGATGAGATAAAAAAAAATGGGTGTTTGTTTTTAGAGAGTATCTGACCGTACAAAACTCAGAAAAGTTTCAAAGTTTTGTGTTTCATCTCTCAAAGCAAACGAGGCCTAAGATCAGCTCATGAGTTTTTTCTAGATCCTCAATTGTGTGAAACACTTGCTATCCTTAAAGCCACAATGTTGTTTATTGAATTGGGGTTGGAAAATGTACAATTTGAAGGGGATACTTTATCAGTGGTCAATGCAATTAAAAGCAATAAGGAAAAGTGGACTTCAACTGGGTTGCTGATCAGAGATGTAAAACAACTACTAGGAAAGGTGCCTCACTAGTCAATTATGCATGTTCCTGGGAGTTCAAACAATTTAGCTGATCATGTATTAGCTAAAAATGCTCTACTCCTCACTGAGGAGATCATTCAACTGGAGGTTGTTCCTCTATTTATTCTCTCTTTGTTACTTTGAAAGTAATGAGATTAGTCTTTTATAAAAAAAAAATAATAATAAAAATGTATGATAGTTTGAAGAAAACAAATTGATGCCAAAATGCATGTATATTGATGTTGCATATCCTCAAATACTTTTAAGATATACAATTTCCCTTGTTTCCTTTTAAAAATTGTTATCAACCCCTCAAAAAGTTTAAAATAGCCCACTTAATTAACTACCTCAAAATCTATAATTATCATTTTCTAAGTTCATACGTTTAGGTTATTTCAGAATTCTAATCCTGAATCTTATAGAATAATTGATTATTTCTTTATAACTTAGAAATTTGACCACAAAAACAGAAAGTAACATGACAAAACAAATAACATATAACAAAAGGAATTCAAAACAATTTGATTATTTTTTAAAAAGACAATGAATAAATTTTTTTATAAAAAAATGCATGTCTTTTATAACAATAACATTTTCAACAATAAAATTATTTGTGTCATTCCATTAGTAATAATAATTCTGGATGCATATCGTTGCTAAAATCACGTTTGACAACAAAATTAATTTTTTATTGCAAATAAGGTTGTAATCGAGCCAAGCCGAGCCGAAATTTAGCTTGTCGAACTCGAATTCGAGATTTTTATTTAATCTTTGTTCGAACTCGACTTAGTAAGCTAAACTCCGAGCTCAAGCTCAAGCTCATCTCAAAAATGAGCTCGAGCATGACTCGAGTTGTTTATTTATTTATTTATTTAATAAGATTTAATAATTAATAAATTAGATAAATAAAAAATAAAAATCTAATATTGAAATTGTACAACTAGTAAGTAGAACATCTATTAAATTATAAGATTTTAAGAATTTATAAATAATTAATATCTAATTAGTTTATATTTAAACATAATAACAATATATTATATGTCTAAATAAATTATTAATACATACACATAATATAATAGCATATATCTATTTCATATATGATTCCCACATACTAGTATATGAAATTATTAAATCTTATCGACTAATTGTGTTGGGAGAAAATCTGCTACACTGGGCCCGAGGTTGCAGGAAGAATACATTGCGGGGTGTTGGGCAGAAACTAAGGCCTAGCCCTGTCACCAAAGTCAGGGCAAGAAAGGTAAATGCCCAGATCAGAGTACGGACAAGGAACTTGAGTCGGGCTTTGGTAACGGGATAGAAGGTTTGGGTGAAGACTGGGAAAAGAAGGGAGGGAGACATGACGTGTATCACCAGATGGAAGGGACACGGGATAGGAAACACTCTGCATTTATTGCGGCCCATAACAGAGGCCACGTCGCATTTAATACGGCCCATAATAGAGGCTACGTCATATTTAATGAGGTCCAGAATAGAGGCCATGCCGCATTCAATGTGCCCCAGAGCGAAGAGTGTGTTGCATTCAAATGCGACTCAAGACCTGAGAAGTGCATAGAGAGGGCCTGAGACCATTGTTGCTCGGCAAGATAACGACACGAAATATGCTGGTGTGAATCAATTGCACGAAGCGTATTATCCCATGCTGCGTAACACCTCACTACAGGAGAATCCTAGTCGGTAACTATAAATAAGGGTCAACCAGCATCAAATGAGGTAATGAGAAAAATCTATCGTCCTTCATACGCATTATTGTTTTGCTTCCATTTATTATCTTCTTCAATATACTGACTTAAGCATCGGAGGATCAACGGACCCTGAGGTCCCCCCCCCCCCATTGTAACTGTGAAGGCTAACGCTTGGATACCAGGAGTGTGAAGTTGCCTAGGCCCGAGAAACACGACATTAACACTAATTATTATACAAATTATAAAATATAACTATGAAGTATATTTAATATATATGCATAAGTAATTAGGTTACATATTATATATTTAATTATAAAAGTGTCGTGTTTATATTATTAGCTAATACATATATATATGTATATATGCATAGGTGTATGTATATATTTATCAATATATGAATGAGTTTTAATCTAGTCGAGCTAACGGGTCAACTCGGGTATAAATGAGCGGGCCTTAATGAGCCTTAGCTAACTTGAGCTGAATTTTGTCGGGTATATGTCATTTACTAATCGAGTGGGTATCTGCTTTCACTAGTGAATTTTTTTTTTTTACGAGTCAAGTTCGATTCAAGTTTAACCGGACAAGTACCGAGCGAGCTATCAAACAAACTGATTCATCTACAGTCCTAGTTGCAAATAATGAATTGTCTTACAAATTCCGTAACGACATGAGTCGTTGCAAAAGGTCACTCTTTGCATGCCTGTCTCTATAAGATATAACTAGAAACCCCTCGCTAGAAAATTTCCTCTCCCCTCTCTAGAAAGCTAAAATCCTCACCTTTTTTTTCCTTGCTCACAAGGGAAGGAAGGAGTTGCGCTCTATCGTCATCTTCTTTTTTCTCCTCTCCTCCTCGTAGTATTCCTCCAAGTGTATTGCTAATATCATGGGTTTTTACGTGTTTTTATTTTCCTCCAAGTAGATGCACCACCCTCATCGCATTTCTTTTACAAAAGAAAATTTCTATTTGCAGTCCCCAAATGGAGACTGCATGTGCAAGCCCTTCTTCAAATGGAAAAAAGTACTATTTTGATAAGGGTATTATTGTAATTTTAAAAAAATTTAAAGATAAAATTAACTAGACTTGCAATCCAGTTCCCATTTGGAGACTGTACGTAGCATTGCTCTTTACAAAAAAAGCTAAGAAATGCCCCTTTCTGATTAGTGTGTGAGCCTCGTGCATCGCACTTAAGATCCACACGTATTTGCATGTTCAATAGCTACAACCACGAGATTAGCAGATTCTTTAGCCTTAAATCTTCAAACTACATTACACCCCACTCAAGATCCATGCACCGTTACAATCGCCAGATTTCTTTATTTGCTTTTGAATAACTTAGTTCTTCTTTCTAGCTCTAGCTATCTCGTTATCCAAATGTTTTTTTATATTTTTTGAATGATAACATGGAGGAAGTGGATGTGTAGTTCTCCTACGAAATACATTAAAGCAGATGACTATGGTGTCTTACTACCGGGCGTGACTTCAAGCCACATCCATTACCTGGTGGATCAAACCAAACTATTTTCGATAGTTAATCTCCTTGACTGAGTCAAGAAACATGGATCAAGAAGTATGATTCTTTTGTCATTGTTAAATAGAGTCATTGTTAAAGCCCAAAAATAGCAAAACAGGCCGAAATGAGAGAAAGAGTCATGCTCGGCCTGCTAAGCCTATTCGAGCCTTGATCGGTGTGGTGTGGAGCCCCCGAAGGTGGTCTGGTGCGGTTGTACGGTATTTGCGTGTACATACATGCAGAAAAAATAAAGAGATGGGACACATAGATTTACGTGGTTTGGCGTAATGCCTACGTCCACAAGGGCTTAGAGAGGGGACAATCCACTACAATATGATTGTTTTACAGTCTCTCATGGTTTTTCATCCTCGTTGTACAATGGAGATTAGAGCTCTATCTTCTGGTAGAGATCTTGTCATTGGAGTTCTTGTCGTGAGGTTGAAGAAGCTCTTAGAGGAGTCGAAGTTGGTCCTCCCTAAAAGTCATCTAAAAGCCCTCATTTATCCTCTGGCACTCCTCCTCTCTTGCTTTATGTCTCACCTTCTCTTATTTACGTCACATCTCCACTTTTCTTCTTGACACCATTTTCTTTCCTCAACTTTTTGTCTCCTCCTTCCTTCTCTCCATCTTTCTTCCTGAAGAGACCATCTCTTTTGAGCTGGGACTATGATATTTTATCCCCTCCAATCATTTTCATCTATTTTTATCTTGTTTCCCTCATAGCACTGTAATCAATATAATGTAGTTTTTGTATGGGACAGACTAGACCATCGTCTATTCTAGACCATTGATCTACCATCAACCGCCAACACTTCATCATTGCCCACCATACTAGGGGTGCTCCACCTCTTCCATGGCACTCAAAACATTTTAAGGCGCATGCCCTTACCCAAAGAGGAGGGAGGGAATGGAGAGTCATCTCTAAACTTTTTAGCTCTCAATCCCATTACATTAGATAATTGGACTACACATTATTCTACAGTCCTAGAAATAGGGGTGTAACCAATCCAATTCGATCCGATTTTGGATATATTTTAGAACCGAACTAGTATATACCGATTTTGAGATTTGAACAACCGATATCGCACTGATTACACCCATAAACCGGTACTTCCGGTCTGGTTCGGTCTGATTTTTTTGGTATATATAATATAGTGTATATATATATTATAGTATATAATAATATAGTTATAATATATTGTAGTATATTATAATATATATTATAATTGTATTATAGACTTAGACAATAGTGATATATTATAATATATAATATAGTTATATATTATAGTATATTATAATATATAGTGATATAATACTATTAGTATAACTAGGGTTGTAAGTCGGCCGGTCCAGACCGAAAAAACCGACCAGACTGACCAGTTCGGTCTGGTCCGAACCGGACCGAAAATAGGCATTCTCGGTTTCGGTCCTCACAAAATGGGATTTTTGGTCTTCGGTCCGGTCCTGGGTTTGGGGGTTTTCGAACCGGACCGACCGAAAAAAATTTAAATTATATATATATATATATATTTTTATATAATAATTGTATAATAAATTATGTAATTTTCATCTAACCTACCCCACGGTCCAATTAACCTATCATCAATTCACCGCTAACTAATTACTAAACATCTACAACTACAAGACTACATCTATCTAGATTCTACGTTATTAGATAACATTTTTTAATATATCTAAATTGTAAGTAAATATAAAGCAATTAAAAGTAACTCAATGTAAATTATAATTAACTTCATGATTCATGAATGATATGAATATCAATTAACTCACCTATCACTAACTCACCATTAACTAATTTATAAGTTAGAACTATCATAAATTATAATACATTGACATACTCTAAGTTAGTAATAAAGTAACAATTAACATCATCAATATAATTATAACTAAACTAACTTTATAACTAAATCAACGTAAGTCTATAAGTTATTATAACTAGTAACTTCAAGTCTACAAGTCTATATATAGTATCAATACCACTAATACTATGGCTAATGAGTATTACTAATGACTAATGACTAATGAGTAATGAGTAATGACTATATTACTGATTCATTATGACTCTACCAGCATATATTACTAATTTACTATTAGTAATTTAGTATAGTATAGTCCATAATTTAGTATCAATGTCTTATTATATAATATATATTCCATAATATATAACATATATAATTATATTATCACTATTAAAGTATAATATATAATATTATCATTAATTATTTTTTCAATGAGTTAAAAGAATAATCACCATTAAATAGTTTAATTAATTTTACTAATTTAAATAGTTTTTTTAATTAATTTATGTGCCAAAGAGATTAAAAAAAAAATCACAAGTTTAAAACACACCAAGTTTGCCGGACATCAAACGGCGCCGTTAAGTACAAAATTGGACTTAAACAGCGCCGTTTAAGTCCCAACCGGATGAAATGCATTCACTGGTCGTCGTTTCACGCAACATGTTTTTTTAAAAAAAATGAAAGCTTACTTAAACGGTGCCATTTGGGTTCAAATTGAACCCAAACGGTGTCGTTCGTCACTCCACTTCTCCCCCCCCCCCCCCCACTACACGGGCCACAAACTGAAGTCCCGAGTTTCCTAATTCGAAAATCCTAACCATAGCAGCCGTGCGATAGCCCCCTCTGCAGCAACCCAGCCCCTATGTTGGGTCCCCTGAAAAATCCAACCGGCAATCCATGGTCTGATTCATCTCCGTTGGGTCCCCTGAAAATTTCAGCCGACAGCCCCACTCAACTGGTCTGGTGCTGCCTCAGACTTCAGTGCCAAATTTGGATGCAATATTGGAAGAAAAAATTCGATCGGTTCTGGTATTCTGGAATCCTGGATGTACTGTTTTTATTTTGACATCATGATGGATCAAGAGAATAATGTCTTCTTTACTTCAACAGATTTTTGCTATATTTTTTGCAACCGTTAATTGCTACAAAAGTATAAAGATTTTTTCCTATAATTTCTAGGATTTATGCTTTTAAGTTTTATTCGGCCTTAATCCATCAGGAAAAAAAAAAAGAGAAAAGGAAATTGAATGCTAAAAAACTACATATGAGAGGAGCACTTACTAAAAGAAATTAGAATAGAAATCTACAAAAAGAAAAAACCCAGAGCCAGAAAGTTGTTAGACAAACAGACAGACAATTCTGATTTTATGTGTTAACAACTATGCTAATGCTAATATTCGCTAAACAATATAAGCTGTAAATGTTTGTCATGTCTATTTTCATAAGTTTGTTCGCACAAATTGTTGGAGTATTGCATCACATATACATAAATTCATTATTTGAAAGCCAAATTCATGTTAGAATAATGGTTAAATGATTAAATTTATTACTTCTCATAAACTCGAGCTTTTGAGATTATTGGTAATACATCATATACCATCAAAGCATGTTTCTTGAGTTTGGAGCATGCCTTCATTTTTTTCCTTAGTCAAGTTAAAATAATTTCAATTCTTGACCCCAATTTATTTAGAGGACTTTCATCCCACATGGTTCTTAGTAATCCAATGAAGCATAGCTCCCAAGAGCTAACATATTAATTATATTAATATGGGTGGCAGTCTCATTTGTCCAAATCATACTAATTAGGAGCCAACATGATGCATCAAAATTATTTATAGATCAACATTATTGATTATATGTTATTTTCATTTAATTCAATTTCTTTCTTTTCTAGATGGAAACGAATCCAGAATTATTTCCACAGGATTCTACTACAGATGATGTAGAGTCAACACGAGCTACACATGGGCAAGGCATTCCTTCATTCACACCCAATGTAAGTGTTAATACTACACAGAGAGGTAGTTGTAGACATAGGTCAATGGTTTGGGATCACTTTATAAAAATACCAAAAGGTGATCCAAGTAAACCTAGGGTTGCATGTAATTACTGTGGTGCTTCGTATGCATGTGATACGAAGACCAACGGTACAAAGTCCATGAAGTATCACATTGAAAAATAATGTAAGAAATGTCTATTAAGACAGACAGATAAGTCCCAAACTACTCTCGATTGGAAGGCGAGTGTAGGAAGTGATAGTGGGAGATTAGTACCCATATCATTTAGTGTTGAGACTTGCAGACAAGTCTTAGCAGAAATGATTATTCTTGATGAGTTGCCCTTTAGGTTCGTTGAAGGGGAGGGTTTCAAGAAGTTTATGCTTATTGTTTGCCCTAAGTGAGTCGGGATTCCATCTCGTGTTACGGTTGCGAAGGATTGTTTTAGTGTGTATATAAGGGAAAAAAGTAAGTTGAGAAGTGCTCTTCAAGGGCAACGAGTTTCCCTCACCACAGATACATAGACATCCGTGCAAAACCTCAACTATATGTGTCTCACTGCACACTTTATTGATGATAATTGGAAACTACACAAAAGAATTATTTCTTTTTGTTTGGTTGAGAATCACAAGAATGATACACTTGGTAGGGCCGTAGAGATATGCTTGCATGATTGGGGGAGACCGAAAGTACTTGCAATCACACTTGATAATGCAAGTTCTAATAACGAAGCAATTTCTTATTTGAGGAAAAAAACCAAGTATAGGAAGGACACTGTTTTGGAACATGAATTCTTGCATGTTCGGTGTTGTGCCCACATCCTAAACTTAATTGTCCATGAGGAGTTGAGGGAATTCGATGAGTCTATTGTGAATGTGAGATGTGTTGTGAAATATGTTAAGTCCTCACCTCAAAGGTGGACTACATTTAAGAAGTGTATTAGGTTGGAAGAAATTGCAAGCAAAAGTGACATTTATTTAGATGTACCGACTAGGTGGAACTTCACCTATCTTATGTTGGAGGGGGCTTTAAAATTTTGAAAAGTTTTTGAACAGTTGGAAGAAGAAGATTCGAGATTCCTTAATAGTGTTGGAGACGATCATGACGATGATGATCAAATTAGTGATGTGGTGAATAAGAGAACATTAAAGAAGTTAGGGCCTCCCAATAATACCGATTGGGAGAATGTAAAGTTGTTTGTAAGGTTTTTTGAACTATTTCATGATGCAACTTTATCTTTTTCGAGGAATCAATATGTGACTTGCAACTCCTTTTTTCTGGAATTAGTTAAAATATCTGATGCAATTGAAGCGGAGTGTGAAATAGGAAGCCTTGTGGTGGGATTAATAACCATAAATATGAAGAAAAAATTTGACAAATATTGGGGCGACTTAGATAATAAGAATATGTTGCTGTTTGTTGGGATTATTCTTGATCCTTGGTATAAGATGCGATATTTTGACTTTACATTGGAATGCATGTATGCCAATGATACCACAAAAGCGGTTGATTTGAGTTGGAAGGTGAAAAATGCTTTAACCTGCATGTATGAGGCATTCACTGATAATGACGGAGGCAACAATTCTGATCTACAACAACAGCACACAAGTCCCCCACGTGAAGAAGTAAATTCAACAGATGGTAGTGGTAGAGTTGATAGGATGGCAGAAAGAATGGCCATATTCAAGTAACGGTTACAGTCGGAAAACACTTTGAGGAGCAATAATGAGGTTGATAGATACCTAGCTGAAAGTTGTGAGAAGGCGTTCCCAAGTTTTGACATTCTTATTTGGTGGAGGGTTAATTCAGTTAGATATCGTGTACTTTCAAAAGTTGCACGAGATGTATTCGCAATACCGGTATCTACAGTGGCATCTGAATCTACATATAGCACTGCGGGTCGTGTCCTTGATCCTTTTCGAAGTAGTTTATCTCCGATGATAGTTGAGGCTCTCATTTGTACACAGAATTGGCTTCGCTCTTCTTCTACTTCAATCAACCTTAGGACTTTAATGAATGAGGTGGAGGATTTTGAGAGGCAGTTGGGTATGTTTCTTACTTCATTTTATAATTTTTTTTTATAAGTACATCATTTTATAACTTTTATGATCTATAATATAATATGTTATGTAAATTTATATAATTTGTTTTGTTTCTTTATTGTATAGAACTTGTTTGGGACGGTGACAATTCTATGGAGGTTTCAAATATAATGTCTACAACCAATGCAAGTTAATGAGGTGAATCTATTTTAGCTTGTTGGTTTTCAATTTTCACTTTTGCTATTTCCTAATAATTCCTTTGTTTATACTTTATAGTTTACAATGTACTGTGAAAACTGAAAAGTATGCCAATCCAAAAGATGTTGGAAGCTAGGACTTGGAAGCTGTTAGGAGAATAATTATCTTTATTATAATTTGTATTTAGAACTTTTAATTTTTCAGTAATTTGGGAATTGTATAATTTTTAGTTTTCATTATCTATGCTTGGGAATGGTTTTATAATTTTTAGTTTAACCTTGTTTAAATTGTTTGGATGGATTAGTAGTAAGAAAATCAAGTAGTTATTCATTTTTTGAAATTTCTGATGGATATTGACAAAATTTATTTTTTGTACTAAAACCTTTTATTCACTGTAATTTAGTTAGCATATTGCTTGGCAACACAAATATTATTAATTTATTATATTGACAATTTTTTTATGATTATTTTTATTTTCTCTTCAAGTTCTTCTTTTGTATTTTTTGGCTTCAAATTGGATAAAATGTTAGTGGACTTTCACCATTGGGCCGAAAAAACAAATGAATAAGATTGGGCTTTTGGCCCATCAGGTTAGGGTTGGACCGAATAGGACCGACCAGACCGGTCCTTCTGCCTATTCGGTCCGGTCCAGGGTGAGAAAACCCTAGATCGAATTGGTTCAGTCAGGTCCACAAAACCTCATTCGGACGGACCGGATATGACCGAATTCACCCCTAAGTATAACTACTAATACAATAGACTATAGTAAAAATATATAGTTATTTATATAGGATTTTAAAATTTAAAATTATATTAATTAGTAATTTATCATATACAAAATTATTTTATATATAATTATATATATTATGTATAAAAATTATATATAATATACAAATATTTTATACAATATAAAAAAATTAAAAAATATATATATAAATTGGTCCGGTCCGGTGTTAGAAAAGGAAAATAAAAATCGGACCGATTTTGATTGGTTTTGAGAAAAATAGAATTGGTACCGAACTGGACTGGATACGGTACTGGACCAAACAGGTCTGATTTAACAGTTCACCGATTTTTTTCCACCCCTACCTGAAAACCCTATTTTCCATGGAGACCACATTTTTTTTTTTTTTTTTTTTTTTTATGGAAACAGACTTCATTTTATTCAATAAATTGAAGTTACAATTGTGACTTATCAATACTGAAAAATCCAGACTATAAGCCAACTAACGCATATGCTCTTGAGCATCCCCGCACACATTATGGCGGATGTTGTCTTAACTTCTCAATAACTCTCTCTTAAAAGAGAAAGCGCTCTGTAAAATAAAACTGGAAACTCACTTCCATCCTCCCAAGGAGGAGGAGTATGAGACACTACTGCTACGGACACTAAGTCCAATAGCCTATTTCATATTTATTAATAACTAAACAACACAAAAACTACAAGACAAAACACAACCAAAACAACAGAACCACAAGCATTGGCATGAACCTAGACGACACGCCCATCGCAAGCATCGGCTTCACAGTCCGGCCGTACGACCTCCGGACCACACAATCCGGCCGTACGACCTTCGGCCATGACATCGCCTACCATGCTCGACCAGCTCTTGCCCCAGATTACATCCAATCTAATAGCCTAAACACCTCACTCGTGTCAAAAAGAAGAAAAAAACAAAACACTAGAAAATAAACGGATAGACAAAGCCCTAAACACATGGGCTAAAGAAACACATGCCCATCCCAAATAAAAAACCCAGCCTGTTTGCAAATTGTGGGGTGACAGTAGGGTTTCATCTCTTTCAGCCGCTACGCCAACCCTTTTTCTTGTTTTTCTTATTGTTTTCCTCTATTTTTCTTCCTCCTTCACCTCCTTTACCTCCTTCACCCGTGCACCAGGAAGCAATGGTCTCTGCTACTGCCGCCCACCACGAGTAGCGAAACCTCTCATCGCTCACTGCTTCTCCCTGCAACTACCACTATCGTTCCTCTCGCATGAGTTTCGCCCAGAGGAGCATTGCCCAGCTTCCCTCTCGCCAAGCTTCCCATCACCGAACCTCTCGCCCGTTCCCCACTATTAGCCACCTCTGGGTTTCGAAAATCCCCTCCTCACACAAGCACTGGCCACCTACAACTTTCACCAACCCGTGGCTCAGCGCGATCTTCACCTGTGCACCTCCCGTGGCTCGTCATTGACTCGATTTTTCCCCAACCACGAGGAAGAAGCCGGAAATCAGAGATTAGAAGAAGAAAACATAGAGGAAAAAATTGTTTGGACTAAAGCAACCTGTTTCTTCTTTATTAGACCTGAAAACCACTACAAACAACTTGAAAACAAGCTGAGAAAATGGCAAGAAAGGGGGTGACGGGGAGGAGCTTCTCAAGCTAGATTCAAAAAGAGAAAAAAACTATAGAGAGAAGTCAGAGTCAGAGCTTCTCTCTCTAGAAGTTTATGGAGTCACGCACACCACATTTTTTAATTAGAAACAAGAGAAGTGTTATAAATAAAGAAATTTCATAAAAGTAAATTTATATATTGACGTGATTTCATGTAATTTATAATATTAATTTTATAATAAAAATAATTTTAAAATCTTATTAATCACATCAATTTATATAATTATTTTTATGTAATATTTTAGTTTCTAAAGTATTTTTTTTTACAAAAAAGAAATAACGAAATGGAGGCTCCGTTAAATGCCATCTCCTTTCCGTGGATCACATTGCCCGTCATCCTACACGAAGTCCCCAATCGGGAAACGAGATTTGAGGAGAAACCACTTTATACGATAAAATCAAACTACAGAAAAACCTGAGAAAGACAACTTAGGACTGTAATTAACCGACACGTGTCGGTGATAGTTGAAGAGCGGGATGAGAGCGATGAATGAAAGGTAGTTGTTGAAGAGTGACAGATATGACAATTCAGGACAGGCTCCAGGCTGGTGGGGCCCCCTCTGCCCTGCATTCACGTTATCACTGACTATCCTCTCTTATCTCTCTCCTAGATGCTAGTTGAGTAATTTAAACTTACCCACAATTTCACGATCGTGCATTGTAATTTTTTAATTTATTTATTTTTATTTAATAATTAAAATAATGTTTATTAATAAAATTGTATATATATATTTTTTAATACTTAAGAATCTTAAAAAAATATTTAAAAGAAAATTAAAAAAAATATATATATATATATAACACTAGCGGGGCCCGCTAGCATGATCCTTCCTGAAATATACAGTGATTATAATTTATGGTATAGTATTACCCTACTGGGTTTACTTGCTGTACAATTCGCTCACACTTCTATATGCATTGTCACGGTTTACTTATTCTTTTAAATAATGTTAGGTTTGGTCAGTGAAATGGATAAATATTATATAATTATTTTTAAGAATAATGAAATTTATTATTAAAATATTATTTTTTTATGTAAATTTTATATTTATTTATTTATTTTAAAATATTACATAGTGTTTATACATTCTACAATTACAAATATTATTTTTCTTTTTTAAAAGTGATTCTATTATTAAAAATAATTTTTTATGATTCTATTATTAAAAGTAATAATTAGCATTCTTAATCTTCAAATAAATCCAACTCAAAGGTATATAATTTAATTGAATCATAAATGGGTCTTTTTTTCCTTTTATTTCATTTTTTGAGTGATCCTATTATATTTTTCAAAAAAAGCTTCTCCATGATTATAAATATGAAATCTTTTAATTTTTTTAATTTTCTTTTATTAGTAATGAGTTTATTGAGAGATTAACCTTTAACCAATGTTTTCAATCAAAAAAAGCTAATATAAAATGGTATAAGAAAATTTTCTTAGAAACCCTTGTTTTATTTACCTTTTTTCTATGAGAAAATATTATTATAACACATCTGAAGAAAAAAGGTTTTCACTCTTTTCCTTGAAAATTTTGATCAAATTGCTAATGATATAATTGAATAATCAATATTAAAAAATCATAAAATAATTAACTTAAAAATATCAAATAAAAGAAAATAAATAATTTATCTTTTTTAAATTTAAAAAATTTAAAAAAATTAAAAAAATATATTATAATAAATTTTATTTAATTTTTATCTTTTATCTTAATTTATTTGTTAAAACAAAGTAAGCTCTCTAAAGAAAAAATATCAAAATCTTATAAAAAATAGAAAAATCAAAGAGACATCAAAATCAAAGGCAGTGGAAATGAGTTGTAGTTTAAGCTATGGTGGGGGTGTTATGTAGAGGGTTGGAAATCCCCAAAATCTAGGGCTAGATCTCAAATTGGTACGGGGGGTGACAAAGTTACCTTTCTTGTGCTTTGGAATTATTTCGTCCTGTCCTCCCTTGTCGCCACGTTGCCTACTGCATCCAGACTTATAAATAGTTTAGGCCACGTGGTGGGTAATCATCTTCTTTCTCCTTTTCCTTTCTTTTTAGGTTATAGCTGGTAAAGATACCTAATTGGCTAGCTGTAACAAGCTGCCACTGTCGGCCTTTGCCTTCTCAATTCTTTAATGCTACCCCTTTTATCTCTTACTATTTTTTATTTTTTACTTTTTAGTTTTACAATCGCATTCAAAATTTTAGAATATGATATTTTTATATAATTTTTTAAAAAAAATAAATTTAATTTTATAAAAATTAATTCATATAATTACATTAATTAATTAAATTTATTTTTTACTAGATTATATAAAAATATTATATTTTAAAATTTTTAATCTAAATTCAAAAAATAAATAAAAAATTACTGAATAATAAAATAGTAAAAAAGATATAAAGATATCGTTACCTCTTTCTTAATTCTTAAGGTTACGTTTAGATGTTGAATTGAGTTGAACTAATTTAAATTAAGATGATAAAATATTATTTTTTAATATTATTATTTTAAAATTTAAAAAAATTAAATTATTTATTATATTTTATATTAAAATTTAAAAAAATGGTAAGAATCTCTCGCACTCCTTTTCTTTTTCTAAGTTCGAGTTGCTAATTTAATTTTTCCAGCTGTGAGCAAATTATAAATTTTTAGTAGTTTGTTAGGTGATTTTAAATTATGTTAAAGAGAAATAATTTATTCAAGAATTATATAAAAATAAATTCATAAAATGACGTAGTTTGATGTAATATATTAGATTATAAAATTATTTTTATCGTAAAATAGATCTAAATTCTAACGTATCACATAAAGAAAAATTAGTTCATAAATTTATTTTTATATAATCATTTTGTATCTATAACACTTCTTAAATGATAATTGTAACTTTGTTTGCCAAATGATTTTTTTGGACAATATTAAATATTAAATAAATAATTGATTTCTAGTAGAAGTTGATTTTCTTTTATTGTATAGCATCTAAATAGTAGACAGTGTAGCAAAGAACTCGCAAAATCCGGTCGAGTAAGTATAATTGCAAATGCTTCCTCAATGCGAATTTGAGTAATAATCTAATCTAATAAGTTAGATCTCATATGATCTATAAATAATAATAAAATTTAATAAATAATAAATAATTTATAAATAATAATAAAATAATATGAAAATACTTCAATCACCCAATAAGCAACTCTCAGGTTGTGTTTGGATGTTAAATGAGTTGAGTTGAGTTGAGTTGAGATGATAAAATATTGTTAGAATATTATTTTTTAATATTATTATTATTTTGAGATTTGAAAAAATTGAATTGTTTATTATATTTTGTATTAAAATTTAAAAAAATTGTAATGATGAGTTGAGATGAGTTGAGAGTATTTAAGGAACCAAACGAAGCCTCAATACCAAATTGATAGTACTGAGTTTGTAGGTAAAACTAATGGACATAAATCACATATTATTATCATTGCTTTTGGACACAAGCAATGATCTATTTTTATTTATTTTTTCTCTGTTCCCATCATTTTGTTGTTGACTGCCCAACAACAAAGAGGTGACATGACAAAAATGATTTTTCTTTGAAAATTAAAATTCAAATTGGGGAGGAATAAATCAATTACATGACCTTTTCACTTACTTTACCATGAATTTCTATTGAGAATTATTTTAATGATAAAGAAATTCAATAGAAGTATACTTTCAAATTAACTTGTAATTCGATGATATATGTTAAATTATAAAATTAATTTTATTATAAAATATATCTAACGTATCATATAAAATTATATCAATTTATAAGTTTATTTTTATTGAATCTCTTTACAATTTAAGTATCTTAAAAAAATTACCTAATTACTTTAACTGGCGTAAATAGTAGAGTATGTATCTACATATAATAACATATATTATTATATAATAACATATATTATTTTATATTTTATATGATCAATAGTGATAGATTAGATCTCTAATTACAGAATTAACTTATACAACTACTATAAAATAATATATTATATAAAAAAATTTATATTTAAACATTTTAATCCGGTTCGATAAAAAAAAAAAAAAAAAAAAAAAACCATATTCTAAGACCGAACCGAAAATCGAATTTTTCATACACTAGATCGAGACTGAGATTTTGGATCTAGTTCGATTAATTTTTCTGATCCAGACCGAAAATCTTTCAATACATAAAACGAGAAGCTCGGCTTTCAAAATTGGGCACAGTGTCGGAGTTTTTTTATTTTTTTGGGAGAATTGTAAGCGAGGAAATTTTTGTGCACAATGAGCCCAAGCCTAACTGCATAATGGGCCAAAACTCACAACTCTCTCCGTCATCTGAGATTTTTTAACAATTGTTTGCAAGAATAATCATACAAAATCAATCCATTGTGACTTTACAATTCCATTGTTTAATTCTTAAATATACTTTGATCCTAAAGTTATCGGATATTATTGATTTATTTTGAGTTTGGCTTTTGGTGCAATTGGACTTATTGGAACTAACCTGTATCTAGGGATGTAAATTTAAACAGGAAAATCGATTCGGACCGATTGGACCGGTTTTAATCCGGTCCGGTTCGGAATCGGTTCTTGAATTATGCAAATCGGCCGGAACCTGTCCGGTTCAGGTTCTACGATTTCCGGGACCGGACCGGACCGGATGGGAGAAAAAAAATATAAAAATATAAAAATTAATATTTTATATATAATTATATATATAATATATAATTATATGTGAAATTTTTATATATAATATATATAATTATATATCATATATGAAATAATTTCATATTATAATTTATAAATTATAACATAAAATGTTAATCTTAAATATAAATATTTGTAATTTGTTTGATCATATGTTATTAATATAATTATATATAACATAATGTTATTATAATTTATAAAATAAAAGTTTAATCTTGAAGATGAGAATTTAATTGATCATATGCTTTAAACATAAAATATATATATTAAATTATATTATATATAGTCTAATATATTATATAGCTATACTAATATATAAGTTTATAACTAATACTAATTTTTTTACTAAAACATATTTTTTTAGTAGTGCAGATTTTGTAATAGGAATATATTTTTAGAACATATTTTTTTATTAACAAATTTTTATTTTTTAATAACAAACTTACATTTTAAAAAATCGAAAAATCAGATCGGACCGGATTGAAAATCGGTAAAATCGGAGATACCAGTTTAGGAGGGTAACCGGTGCATAATCGGTTTTGAAAAATACAAAACTGGTACATACCGATTCGGTCCTAAATTTTATCCAAAACCGAACTGGTTACACCCCTACCTGTATCCAATGGCAAAACCAAACATTTGCACGTGGGGGCCCATTTTTTAATGTATATCATCAATGTAAAATAGAAAGAGATAAATCTTAAGATTGATGATACGTACAGTCGTAAAGTGCGTAAGTGCTGCATAATTATTTTGGAAAAAAATGTGATCAACAATTAAAAAATTAGTTTTTTTATGTGGATCTCGTATTTACTCACTTTTTTAAAAAAGATAGCGCGGTGCTTACACATTTAATGATTACAAATATAATTTTTCTTTCAAATCTTAAGTTTAATTTCACGGTAAATAGTAAAATCATAAATAGATGTAAAAGTTACATCTTAGTAAAATCATCTTTAAAGAGAATTTTCATTTTGAAAGAACAATGTTATAATTTGCCATATATATATATATATATATATATATGTAGAAATAAAGTTCTAAAAAATACAACTTCGCATCTTGTTTAGATTTTTTTATAATAGTTTTTCATGAAATAATATTCATTCATTATCATTATTTTAAATGAAATGAATTTTTATTAATCAGCAAGGATCAATACAGACTTTATCTTTGAAAATAACCGAAGAAATTTCCCTAGGACAGTCTTCGATTCAAACGGTTTCATCAACCAACTTCTTTGCATATTGAGTAGCAGCATGTGCTACCATATTTCCATCCCTTTTAACAAAAACTAGCCTCCAGTAGATCTGATTTGAGAATAAGGCTTGAATGTCTTCAATGAGCTGTCCATTCCAAGAATAGTACAGACTTTTGCCATGAATACTATCGATCACTTGCTTGGCATCACCCTAAAAAATAACATGGGAAATCCTCAACTCATGACACAACTGTATAGCTCTTAGTAGAGCAATAACACTCAGCCTGAAATACAAAAGAGACATATGGTCTAGGAGCAGATAAGACCACCTCTGCATCTCCCCTACCATCCCTCAATACTACACCAAGCCCCATAGTCTTTGTTTCAGAGACAAAAGCTGCATCAAGTGTCTGCACCTGTGCTTCAACCCCTGTTAGCTGATGATTCTGAACCTGATTCACATCCTTAAGCACTTCAAGATCATTCACTGTAGATTTATAAAGAACTAATGGACTTTGGAACTTCTGATAAAAAACCCATCTGTTTCTTCTTGCCCATAATTTGTAACAAACAACAGCCACTTGTTCTAATTGATTAACTTCTAACCTCAGATTCATATCTTTCCATAAAGAAGTAAAGTTTTCATATGCTGTGTTCCACTTCTAAAGAGGACTAGTTTGTTCTCCCTACACATCCACTGCCGCAGGGCAAACCCATAGAACATGCAAAACAGTTTCTGCAGCTTGATGGCAAACTGGACAGTTTCCATTCTCAATGATCTGTTTTTGTGCCAAACCATCTTTTGTTGGCAAGATATCAGAAGGTGCATTCCAGAGAAATTGTTTAATCTTCCCAGGAATCTGTAAATTTCACATTTTCTTCCACTGGACCTCCTCAACATCTTCATTAGAAGACTGACCTTGATTCTGTCTTTTAAGCTCTAAATCCACAAAATATGCAGACTTTACAGTGAACATTCCCTTTGAAGACTTCACCCAGATTAACCTGTCGTGCTCTTTGGCTGATTGGGAGACTGCAGATCAACTGAGCATCTTCTGCACTAAACACTTCTTTGATCAATTCTGTATTCCACGCATACTTCTCTTCATTTATTAAAGCTACCACTCTAGCATCAGTGTCCAACACATGAACAGGAGTTAACACCTTATAGGTAGAAGGTCTAGGAAGCCACCCACCTATCATGCCACATTTTAATAATCTCCCCATTCCCAACCCTCTGCACAGAACCTGCCTTAACTAAGTCTATGAAGACCAAATACTCCTCCATATGTGAGAAGGAGAATGGTCAATCTCAGACTCTAGTAACTCACAATTCTGGAAATACTTGTGTTTAAATACCTGTGAAACCAGTGAGGATGGATCTTGCAAAAGTCTCCACAGTTATTTTGCTAGCAAAGCTCTATTAAAACTGGTTAAATTCCTGAACCCAAGTCCACAATTCATTATCATTTTTGTTATGTTATATTTAGAAATCTTTTTCTCAATAAAAACTAGCAGTTGAATTTTTATAGACTCATCTTTTATTCAAGTACGCAAGTGAGTTTATATAAGTTTCATATAAAATTGGATATTTTGGTACTACATTATGTATATAATAATGTTATAATTTAGAGCTCAAATATTTTTTTTTGTGAAGAGGATGATATCCCAATTTTATTGATAACCCTCACTTATGACAAAGGAATCCGTGATAACAACCATACACATGAGGGTTACACATATTCAATAAAACCAAACCCCAGGTGTCAAAAACCACTATAAATTCCAAAAACTATCCACATAATAAGAAATCAAACCTATAAGAAATAAGAGAAATAATACCAAAGCAAAGCAACTCAAAACGAACGTGTGAAACAGAAAATCGACGTCAAAAGCATTAGACCAGACGTAAATTAGGCAAACCGCTACGATCCGATCTCAAAATTCCTTTAAGCATTAGAGGGATATTTTCTGGAGTAACCTCTTGATTACAACCCCGACTGCCCAGTTGATACCGAATGTTCATCTGCATAATAATACTAAGAATTTCCGCCCAATACTCCTCCAAATACCAGACATTACATCTTCCATCCTTCAGCCATTTCACAGTCAAAAGCGAGTCCATCTCAAGAACAACATTAAGGAAACCACAAGACATGCAACGGCACAAACCGAATAGCAAAGCCAGCAGCTCTGCCCTATTAATTGAACCAAAACCTGTGTACTCTGCAAATGCAAACAACAAAGTTCCTTCATTGTTTTGTAACACCCCACCAGCACCTGAGTCACCCAGATTATTACGACTACTTCCATCCACATTTAACTTCAACCACCTTGGATTGGGCTTCACCCAAGAAACTGCACAAACCTGGCGTGATCTAGCAGGAGCAATAGGCAGGTTTAAGTCATTGAGAATTGCCATAACCGACCTCCATAAAACATCAAAGAATTTTTTTCTTGCTTAGTGAGATATTAAGGATAAAAGTTCTCCACTATTTCTTCATATAAAATGTCAACCAACTTAAACGATTCTTATAGTGTTTATTTCACTTTGGATTCCATGTTAAGAATGTTAATATTGTATAATCAAGAACTTTGAGGTCCATATTAGTAAGTTTATTATTCTTATAAACTTAATTTTAGTTTTAAAATTTTTTAGGATTTACCCAATAAATTGAAAGAATTGTTAGGGCAAAATAATAATAATTTTAAAGGGGTCAAATCATAAAAAATACATGATATATAGATATTAAAAAAAAAACAAATTGGGCCATATAGGAAAAAATGGGAGAGATGCATTTCTATGTATATATATATATAGATTTTAGAAAGTTTTGGAGAGAACATAAGGGTTATAATATTTTTTTGGGGCAATTTCTATTTACATAGAATTTTTTAGGGAAATTTTTGAATTATAAAAACTTTTGGGGGGCCGAGGATGCCCTAGCCATAAGGTAGTTCCGCCACTGCATGCATCCCATAACGTGACACAAGAAATATGTATTTTCTTTTGCTTGAATTAATGATTATTTTTCTCACATAAATTATTATTCTTATCATCCAAGGGTCTCATATGGCTTAAGTGCAAGTTAAACCATGCGTATATAATTAGGTCTGGGACATCCCCTTCTAATTTTAAACTTTTTATTTTAATTAACGTGTCATAATTAAAATGAGAAAAAAAAAAAAAATCAAACTAAGACCAATAGATAAAAAAAAAGGGAAAATTCTTTTTTAAATTCGTAGTCATGAACTTAATTCCTTTGATGCTTTCCATTCATTTATAATTTCCTATACTTCCAAAGTGAAAAGAGAGGGTGGAGAGAGTCCTCCTAGAGGGTGAGGTTTAGTCTTTGCGAGAGCATTGGTGGTCTCTGCACTTAGGGTGCGGTGTGCAATGGAGACTGAGCTGGAGAAGATGTGGAAAAGTTTCTCTTTATCTGACCAAGAGAGAGCTGAGGTGGAGATTCCACAGGCTGAAGTAGATAGAGAAGTGGGAAAAGGGAAGTTATGCATCATGGCACTGGTCATTTCTGAGAGAATGGTCAACAAAGAAGCTTTTCGGTTTACAATGGCGAAAGTTTGGAACACGGTGGGTTGGGTACAGTTCAAAGAGATGGGTCATAATAAATTCCTGGTTGAGTTTCAGCACCAACAAGATAAACAGAAGATACTTCGAGGTAGACCTTGGACTTTTGATAGGTTCTTGGTATGCATGGAGGATCTTGAAAGGACCCTACTGCAAGAAGCACCGTCTTTTTCTTCTGAGGTTTTCTGTATATAATTTCATAACATGCCTTTGGTGAGCATGACCCATGAAATAGGAAGGCAACTGGGGTCTGGAGTTGGAAGTGTTCTTGAGTTGGACACCGATGGGTCTGGTAACGCATGGGGTCCTTTTTTACGTATGAAAGTGAAGATTGACATCACAAGGCCTCTGTGTAGAGGGAGGCTACTGAAGCTAGAAGATAAACATATATGGTTGCCTATTAAATACGAACGCCTTCCCTCCTTTTGTTTCCAGTGTGGCACCATTAAGCATAAGGTTGGAGGTTGCTCGAAAGGATCTCGAGGAACATTCGGACAGTCAAGCAATGATTTTGGCCCTTGGTTCCGTGCTAACCCTCCAAAAGCTGGCAGCACAATCACTAAAAGATACGAAGGAGGTGGCAGGAGTGTTGAGCATCCAGTTTGGCAGCAGGACAAGCTAGAGGAGGGAGGCCACCTTGTCGACTATAATCAGGCCCCTATTTTTCAGGATCCTGCAGTAGACACCCATACCTTTGTGGTTCCCAAAAAGGAGGACCAATAGAAGAGGCAAGCTGACCTACCAAATGTGGAAAGTCTCGAGGAAACTTCACCAGAGTTGCCTACTGCGGTAAAAGATCTAACAAGATCTTTTTTTAATAAAAAGGAAATTTTCAAAAAAGATCATGAGGGAGGATTTTCAGGAACTACTGGCTCTACCTCGAAACCTGTTGATAAGGGATGTGGGTCCTCGGAAGCTTCTGCAGATGTGGTGATGTTACATACTAGTCACATAGAAGACTTTCCAAAAGTTGCCAAGGGTTCCTCCTTAGCTGCTTAGGTTAACTCTCTAAATCAGTTTATGTCCCAAAAGATTAACCAGCTGGTTCAAGTTAAGAAGAACCCACATTGGAAAAGACGAGCAAGGGCTCACAATCTTGGTTCAGTTGAGAACATCCAGGTTACTTCTCAAAAGGTCCAATTTTTAACTCCTCTGAAGAGGAATCTTGCCTCTGATCAAGATGAGAAAAGGCTTTCAGATGTTAGTAAAAAACAGAAGCTTAATCTACCATGTTTGGGTGAGATTAAAGATAATATGTTGGTGGTGGCTGCTAGGTAGCACCACCAATTGCCATGATTTGTATAAGCTGGAACTGCCGGGGGTTTGGGAACCTTCGGACAGTTCACGAACTTCACCTATTGGTGAAGACCAAGGTCCCAAGTCTCATTTTCCTAATGGAGACTAAGTGTTCGAAGTCTAAGATGGAGAAAGTGAAACTTAAACTAGGAATGAAAAACTGTTTTGTGGTGGATAGCAAGGGTGCAAGTGGTGGCCTGGTTTTATTTTGGAAGGATGATTTGAATGTGTCATTGACATCTTATTCTCATTTCCATATCTCTACCAAGATCAAACAAAGAGGTAATAAGGGGGAATGGCTCATGACAGGTTTCTATGGCCATCCTTTGACATCCAAGAGTAGTAGTAGCTGGAACTTATTGAATACTTTAAAACCTACTGATAATGTACCATGGTTTTGTGTAGGAGACTATAATGAAATCCTGCATAATGGTGAAAAGTTTGGAGGGAGAATGAGACTTTACTCTCAGATGGAAGCTTTTAGACAATCTCTAATTTTGAATGGGCTGAGTGATCTGGGCTACACAGGAGACAAATTCACATGGTGTAATAATAGATAGGGTCCTCAATTCACCAAGGAAAGATTGGATAGGGCATGTGCAAATGCTAAATGGATTGAAATGTTCTCAGATTCCATGGTGAGTACAGAGGCTGCCAAAAAGTCAGACCATAGGCCTCTAATAATATCTATCTCCTCGAGAAGTCAGTTCTTTACTAGAGAAGAAAGGCCTTTTAGATATGAGGCCTGCTGGGCTGTTAGAGAGGAGTGTCACAAGATTGTAGAGGAGGCATGGAAGGGGAGTGTTTTGGCACAAAATAAACTCGATCTGGCTATTACAGGTCTGTCCAGATGCAAAGATAAACTCAAAAAATGGGGCAAAGCTATAACTAATGGCTTAAGGAAAGAACATCAAGCCAAGAGACAACAACTTTATGATCTAGAAAAGGCTAATATAGGGAATCTAACAGAGGAAATAAGGGCCAAAAAATAAGAATTAGACAAGTTGCTTGAGGAGGAAGACAAAAAATGGAGACAAAGGGCAAAACAGAAATGGTTGAGGGAAGGGGACAGGAACACCAGATTTTTTCACCAATGTGCCACCCAAAGAAGGAAAAGGAATTTCATTAGAAAAATTACAGATGAAAATGGTGAAGAGGCAGTTACTAAGGAGGAGATAAGTGCAAAATTTCAGAACTTCTTCAAGGGTCTCTTTACTACTTCCAGCCCTGAAGACATTCCCTTATGCTTAAAGCACTTGAAGAAATCTGTCACAGCTGAAATGAACTCAAAGCTTCTTAGAAAGTTCACAAGGCAAGAAGTTGAAGAAGCTTTATTTAGCATGAACTCTCTGAGTTCCCTAGGGCCTGATGGTTTCCCTCCAGCTGTCTATCAAAACCATTGGGGCACAATTGGACTTGAGGTTAGTGAAGCTGCTCTTTTCTTACTCAACTCTGAAGGCTATTTTGATGCTATAAACTCTACTTATATAGCCCTTATTCCTAAGCTAAATTGTCCCTCTAAAGTATCTGACTTTCGCCTTATAAGCCTTTGTAATGTTTTGTACAAGATTGTTTCAAAAACCATTACCAACAGATTGTAGCTTATACTGCAAGACATTATTTCTCCTACCTAAGCAGCCTTTGTCCCAGGCAGATTAATCTCTGATAACATTATAGTGGCTTTTGAGGCTTTACATTCCATGAATAGTAGATTGAAAGGAAAAGAGGGTTTCATGGCTTTAAAGCTGGATATGAGCAAAGCGTATGATCGTATTGAATGGGCTTTCCTAAGAGAAGTGATGAGGAAAATGGATTTTGCTGAAAACTGGATCAAACTTGTGATGAAGTGTGTGGAATCTGTGTCATACTTCATTCTACTCAATGGCATCCCTCAAGAACCTTTCAAGCCTACAAGAGGAATCAGGCAGGAGACCCCTTGTCTCCTTACCGCTTCATCCTATGTGCAGAAGTGTTAAGCTCTACACTCAACCAAGCTCAACTCTCAAAAGTAATATCGGGTGTCCCCTTTGCAAGAGGTAGAATACACCTAAACCATCTGCTATTTGCAGATGATAGCCTAATTTTTTGCAAAGCAAACTCCCTTGAATGGAGCAGGCTAATCTTTTTGCTTAACATTTATGAAAAAGCTTCAGGCCAATGTTTAAACAAAGAGAAGACCTCAATACAGTTTAGCAAGAACACTCCAAAGGAAAACCAGGATATTATCTTGAACATTGCAAGGGTGAGATCTAGCCTTCCTTATGAACAATATCTTGGACTCCCTTCTCTAATAGGCAGGTCAAGATACAAATTTTCAAGTCTATTTTGGACAAAGTCAGACAAAAGTTAAGCAGCCATCGAGTCAAATTGTTGTCACAAGGTGGAAAAGAAATCTTCCTAAAAGCAGTGGTGCAGGCTTTGCCAACTTATAGCATGGGGGTTTTTAAACTACCTTGGTCCCTTCTGAAAGATATAAACAAGGTAATGAGAAATTTCTGGTGGGGTCAGGTTGAAGAGGAAAGGAAAATCCATTGGGTATCTTGGAAGACAATGGGAAAACTGAAAACAGCTGGTGGCATGGGCTTCAGAGAATCACATAGTTTCAACCTTGCAATGCTGGCAAAACAAGGTTGGAAGCTATTGCATCATCCTCAAGCTCTAGCTTCTCTAGTACTGAAAGCTAAATATTTTCCCCACAGTGAATTTTTTCAAGCCAAACTAGGAAGCAAGCCTTCTTTCATCTGGAGGAGTATAATGGATGCTAGAGAACTTGTTAAAAGGGGCACCAGGTGGAGAGTAGGAAATGGTGAAGCTATTAAAATCTGGGAGGATAAGTGGGTTCCAAAACTTCCATATGCTAAGATTATGAGTCCAGTGAGGGTACTGAGTCCCGAGGCTTTTGTTAGTATCTTAATTGATCCTGGCACAAAACAATGGAAGACTAGTATGGTGGAGGATCTGTTTTTACCTGAAGAAGCTACTTTGATCAAGCAGATCCCTATTAGCTTTAACAACAGCCCTGACAAACTAATTTGGTCAGGTACTACTCGAGGGTCTTTCTCTGTGAGGAGTGCCTACCACATGCATATGGACTTCATGGAATCTATGAGGGGCTAGGCTCTTAGTGGCTCTAATGATGAGAGGTTTTGGTCGAACTTGTGGAAGCTTCAAATCACTCCTGCTGACAAACTATTCCCGTGGAGAGCCAGTCATGAGGGACTGCCTACCAACCAAAATCTTTTTAAGAAGAAGATCATGGAAAAGCCTTTATGCCCTATATGCTACCTGGAAGAGGAGAGTGTCATTCATGCCATTTGGAATTGCCCTACTTCTCAGGATGTATGGCACCAGTGCTCAAGGAAACTTCAAAAATGTTCCTCCCCAAACCTACAATCAAGAATCTCATAAAAGAGCTGGAGGATTCAGGAGGCAAGGAACTGGTTGAAGAGTTTGCTGTGGTGGCTAGAAGAGTTTGGATGAGGAGAAAAATTTTCATCTTCCAACAAGAGTTCAGATGTCCCAACTTAGTGGTTAAACTGGCTAAGGAAACTCTAAATGAATTGAACTCTAGCCCTATCAATGAGTCAGTTCAACAAATTTCAGTGCAACACAGGAACTCATCATGGAATCCACCCCCTGAAAACACATATAAACTCAATTAGGATGCTGCTGTCGATAGAATTCAGTGCAAGATTGGGATAGGCCTAATCATCAGGGACTGGAATGGGAGGGTGGTGGCAACTTCAAGGAAATTTAGACCCCTCTTCCCTGACCCTTTGTTGGCAGAGGCTATGGGAGCTATAGAAGCCTCTTGTTTTGGTCTACAGCTGGGAATCAAAAGGATCATCCTTGAAGGCGACTCCAAGATAGTCATCTCAGCAATAAACAACAGAGAGGAGAATTGGTCAGCTATGGGTATGCTCATTGAAGATGTCAAGATTAAGCTAAATAGCTATGAAGAGTGGTCAGCTTCACATGTTAGGAGGGAAGGAAATCAAGCTGCTCATAAGCTTGCTAGGGATGCTTTGTTACATTCCATCTCTTCTGTTGATATGGGAATTATTTCTCATTGTATTCATGATTGTAACTGAAGTTCTATAAATGGAATTTTCTTTAAAAAAAAAAAAAAAAAATTTCCTATACTTCGATCGTGATAAAGCATGCACCATTTCTTTATCATGAAATGCATCGAGAAGTAGCTTACACATAAATTTCTTGACTATTGGGTTATTTTTTTTTTTTTATGTGTGCCTCATATTTACTCACTTTTTAAAAACGGAATGTGCAATGCTTACTTACTATATGACTGCAAATATCATTTCTATTTTTTGACTATTCGATTAAATCATACTTTTTTGAGAAATACTCTAGCTACAAAGGGATTACACAAAAGTAACTCTACAAACTGTTGTGATTTGATGTGGTTCATCAGATTGTAAAGTTACTTTTATTATAAAGTAAATCTGACAGATCACATAAAATCGCATCATTTGATGTGATTAATTTTATGTAATCCATTTGTGGTTGTAACACTCCACTTATTTTATCTCATTTCTCTTTGCTAAGTTCCTAAAAAAATTAAAAGAAAATGATAATCATACAACCATTTTTACAACTTCTTATATAATAATGTTGAACCCAATGTTCCAACCTTCATATAATTATATATCTACATATATAACAAATGAATTCAAGCATAAAAGAATCTCAATCTCAAGTTGTCTACACAATAGAGCCAAGCACATCAACAGATCAAGCATGAGCAAGAAAGGGAATAAGCTTACAAATAAAGCTCTTAGAGTAATTTTGTAAATCTCTTGATAAAATTCGAAATTGGATTAAGGCTTAAATTAAAATTTTCTCATAAAGGATGAAATTGCATTTTCCACATGTGCATGACATATTTGAAAATTAAATGTTTGAATTTTTGAAAATTTAATAGATGATTGATTGTCATCTTTCACATGTGCATGTTTTATTTGAAACTTTTCAAAAGAGATTGATACTCTTTTTGACATATGCAAGAGGTAGACGATTTTATTTGAAAATTTTGAAAAGTAAAAAGTGCTCCTTTTGTCATATGCGAAAAATAAAAGATTAGGTTTGAAAATTTTAAAAAATGATTGATACTCTTTTTGACATTTGCAAAAGGTAGTTGATTTTGTTTGAAAAGTTTGAAAATTAAATAGTGCTCCTTTTGTCATATGCAAAAAATAAAAGATTAGGTTTGAAGATTTTCAAAAGTGATTGATGTTCTTTTTGACATATGCAAAAGGTAGATGATTTTGTTTGAAAATTTGAAAAGTAAATCATTCTCATTTTGTCATATGTAAAAAATAAAATATTAGGTTTGAAAAATTTGAAAAGTGAATGATGTTGTCTTTGACATTTGCAAAAAGGAGAAACTTTTATTTGAAAATTTTGAAAAGTGAGTAGTACTCCTTTTTAACATGTGAATCTTTTTAAATTTGAAAATAAAGTCTCATATGCCTATAAATTACTCATTTGAGTTCTTCAAATTTAGAATAACACATATAACAATAAGAGCATACAACATTCATTCAAAGCTTTCAATCTCTCTTCTCTAAGCATTGAGCCTTAACCATTGTTTATTTTGAAAGAGATATAGTTTGTGCTGTATTGTTCTTATTCCACTCATTGAGGAGTGTTTTCTGATAACTTACCCACTATCAACTCTTGTACCAGTAAAAGGGTATGTATAACCTTTGTGTGTGTAGAAAGGGTTCTACATAGGGAATAGTTGAATCACAACGTATAAGGTGATTGCAAGTGTATAGGGTGTTCTACACGGATTCTTTGTAGTGATACTGCTCAAAGGTGTGTAATAGGTTTCTATCTCCACCTAAAAGAGGTTGAATAGTGAATTTGGGAATCCTCAAGGGGTAGCTTGAGGCGATGACGTAGATAGTAGGACTGAACCTTGTTAAAATACTGAGTTTGCTTCCTCTTACCCTTACTCTTTATATTTACTGTTGTTTCATATTTTGTTCATATTTTATATTGTGTATTTGATTTATAATTGAGAATTTTTTAACCCAACCCAATTCACCCTTCCCTCTTGTGTTAGTCATCTGGGCAACAATTAGTATCAGAGCTAGTTGACCTGTGCTGTTGATACGGGCAGATCACTCATGGGAACTCTTGCTTGCGAATGTGTACCGGTGGAGACTTGTGCTATTTGACCTGTGCTAGTTTGCTTCTTCTTACCCTTACTCTCCGACCAGGGGTGACGGTGTATCGGTGGAGACGGTGGCCTGCTAGTCTGGTAGGTCCAATTGTTAGGTGACATAGGTGCTGCCTATGATCAGTAACAAATGGTATCAGATCAATGACTCTTTTATAAGATTACTATCTTTTGAGTTAAAACCTTATGTCTAATATTGCAGCTACATTTGGTGAAGGCCAATCTAGCAGTCGACCTCCACTATTTTGCAGAGACAATTACACATTTTAGAAAGTTAGAATGAAAATTTTCCTTCAATCTCAAGGTTGAAAAATCTAGAGATGCGTTGTAAATGAATCTTATATTCCAACAAAAGTTGTTGATGGAGTGAAGGTAAAAAAGAAGTAAGAGGAGTTTGATTGTGAAGACGATAGAATTACAATATTAAACTCAACGACTATAAATCTCTTATATAATGCTCTCGATGGGAATGAGTTCAACATAATAATGATTTGCAAGATGGTAAATGAATTTTGGGATAACTTGGAAGTTGCTTATGAAGGAATTTCGCAAGTCAAGGAATCGAAAATTTATATTCTTACTCACGAATATGAAATGTTTAAAGTGAATAATGATGAATCTATTTCTAGTATGTACACTCGTTTCACTAACATCATAAATAGCTTGACAGCTCTCGGTAAAGTCTATTCCAACGTAGAGATAGTAAGAAAAATTCTCAACTCTCTGCCAAAACGCTTGGAATCCAAAGTGATGACGATTCTTGAAGCTAGAGACCTTAAGAAACTTGAAGCAAATAAACTCATTGAGTCACTTATCACCCATGAGTACACATTGAAAAGAGGAGAAGAAGAAGGAAAGCCAAAGAGGAGCTTGACACTTAAAGCCGTTCCTCATAAAAGCAAAAGTGATGAAGATGAGGAAAGTGATGACAAAGATGAAGAAGTTGTGATGATAACAAGGAGAATTAAAAGCTCCTTCAAGGAAATCCTTCAATTTTTTTTTCAAGAAATATATAGGTAAAAATGACTCTTTAACTTGTTACAAATACAATAAGCCTAGACATATCAATGCAGATTGTCCTCTGCTAAAGAAAGATCGAAACAACGGCAAGAAAACAATGAAAGCTACATGAGATGATGATTCAAGCAACTTAAACAACGAAACAAGCAATGGAGAATCTACAAATATTTGTCTTATGGCTAAAGATGACCTTGAGGTAACAGATCTTGATAATATTGAAAATCCTTCATATGATGAATTGCAAAATGTGTTGGAAGAAGTATATGAGGAACTTGAGAAATTGGGTATCAAATATACTACTTTGAAAAAGAAAAATTCTTCTTTAATAAACGAAATTGATGTTTTAAGAAAAGAAAATATCGTTTCGAAAGATGAAAATCATGAGTTGAAGAAGAAAGTGATTGATTTAGAAAACATTGTTTAAAACTTTACAAATGAAAAAAGAAATTTTGAAAAACTTCTTGGTAGTCAAAGATATGTTTTTGACAAGGCAAGCTTGTGATACATTCTAAAACAAATATACAGGTCGTAAAGAAACTTTTTTGATAATTCTTCTAAATCAAAGTCTAATATTCAAAATTCTTCTGATAAAAATAAATATTTTAAAGATAGATACTATTACAATCACTCAAGTTTTTCATATATGTTACATGCCATCTGCAATTTTTGTAATAGAAATGGTCATAATTATCATGCTTGTCCCATTAGAAGAAAAGATAGAATGACTATTAGGGTCATATCGGTACCTAAAAATCTTGTTTCTTCTAATATTAATAAATGAAGGACCCAAAGAACTTGGGTACCGAGAAAAATCATTTTAATTATTTTTGTAGGTATGCATGAAGTCCTCCATAAGCTAAAAGAAATAGTTTTTAGATAGTGGATGTTCAAGACACATGACGGGAGACAAGTCTAAGTTCATTGATCTTACATCTAAAGAAGAAGGAGACGTGACATTCGGAGACAACTCGAAAGGAAAGATCATGGGAAAATAAATCTGTTGATGAAGAAAGAGAAGGTATAAATAAAACAGATAGTGTCAATCTCAACAAAGAGAACTCAATAGAGGAAGTCCAACATGAAGACATTAGAAAAGATCATCAAAACTTAATATAAGATGCAACCAAATAGTAAAAATTTGTGAAAGATCATCTAGCGGAACAAATTCTAGGAGAACCATCATGAGGTGTAAGTATTTGATCATCTCTCAGAAATGTTTGCAATTATACTGCTTTTCTATCTCATATTGAACCCAAAAATAATGATGAAACACTTCTTGATGAATCTTGGATTCTAACTATGCAAGAAGAACTAAATCAATTTGAAAGAAATGATGTTTGGACATTTGTTCCTAGTCCAAAAAATCATACTATTATTGGAACAAAATGGGGTTTTAGAAATAAGAAAAATGAGTCCGGAGTCATCACTCGAAACAAAGCTCGACTTGTAGCGCAATGTTTCAATCAAGAAGAATGAATCGATTATGATGAGACATATGCACCGGTCACAAGATTAAAAACTATTTGAATGCTACTTGCTTATGCTTGTTATAAAGATTTCAAATTTTTTCAAATGGATGTTAAAAGTGCATTTTTAAATGATTTTATAAATGAAGAGGTATATGTTGAGCAACCTCCAGGTTTTGAAAATTATACTTCTCCAAATCATGTTTTCAAGCTCACAAAAGCACTATATAGACTCAAACAAGCCCCTAGAGCTTGGTATGAGAGATTCAATGGTTTCTTGATTAAAAAAAGTTTTTCAAGAGGAAAAATCGAGACAACTTTTTTCATCAAACAAGAAAAGGATGATATTCTTCTAATATATATTTATGTGGATGATATAATATTTGGTGTTACTAACGAAAATATGTTCAAAGTTTTTGCTAAGAGTATGCAAGAAGAATTGGAAATGAGCATGATGGGAGAACTTAACTTCTTTCTCGGAATGCATATCAAGCAAGCAAAAAGTGGAATATTAATTAATTAGTCAAAATATCAAAGAATTACTCAATAAGTTTCGGATGGAAGGTATGAAGGAAATCCGAATACCAATAAGCCTATCCACCAAACTTAACAAGGATGAAACTGGTAAGCCAGTTGACTCAAAGGTATATCGAGGTATGATTGGTAGTGTATTATATTTGTTAACATAAACATGCTTAAAAGAGAAATTGGAATGATGCATGTCATGAATATCTGTTAAATATTTTTATCTTATTATCTCAAATGACTTACAAAAACTTCAGACTTTTAGTCTCATTTTTCAAGCGCTCTTGTTTTTCATATATCAACATGCTATCATTATCTAATGGATTAGGCAATCGAAATGAAGAGTTAAGCAAGGATTTTAAATCCTTATTCTTTTGCTTTAAGTCTCATATATTTTTTTTAGACTCATGAACAAGTTGTTGAAGTACACAAATATTCTCGTTAAGTTTTTCAACCTCATGAGTTCTGGACTGCAATTGCCGGGAAAACACGACAATGGACGATGAGTATCGAGTACCGAGGCTCACAAGCTCATAAATGGCATCATCATCTGACTTGTTAGTCAGGTGACTCTTATGCTACATCATGACACCTATTACAAAAGCAGAAATAACTGGTGGCTAAGGTGTAGAATATCTCATATTGTGATCAAGGGGATTGTTGGAAGAAGATTGCTGAGCCATTGCAAAAAAAAGAAAAAAAAACAAAAAGGAAAAAGCTTAGAGAGTGAGAATGCAGTTTGATTACAGAGAGAAAATAAGATTTGATGTGAATTAGATTAAACTTAAGACTAATTTTACAGAGATATAAATCAAAACAAGACAAGCTATCATTTCTTCAAATCTTACATAGTAAAAAATCACAAAATCTGCTGGACGCATATTGTTAAAATTTATTTAGCTAAGCCAACAAGATTAACGACAGTTTGTCCCTAATTTTTTTCTTAAACGTTTAACCTCTGTTGTTATTTGCTGATGTTGACTTTGTATTTGGACTCTTTCTCGTTCCAGCTCCGCACTATATCCATAGAGCTAGGCCTAGACTTTGCAGCACTTGTCAGGACACGGGCCCTCAAGGCTTTGCAACACTTGTCGTGACCTAAGTGGCTCAAGGCTTTGCAGCATTTGTCGGGACTTAGGTGGCTCCAATTATTCAACTCTCTACAAATGCACCATTTTCGCAAGTCTATTGCTTACTGCGGCTCCTTTTTATTGATGCCGAAAGGGGGATAAGTTTTAGACTAGAACTTTAATATGTTATTTCCAATGCTTTATTTTAAAATAACATTCTTTGGATTGTTAAACTTGTTATATATGCTTGGAATTATGTTTATCAATTGCTTGAAAAGCTAATGCACATTCTCAAGGGGAGCTTAAATATAATTACTACTAAGTATTTGTCGTCATAAAAAAGGAGAAGATTGTTGGACCCAATGTTTTAACCTTCATAAAATTATATATCTACATATAGATTTTGATGATAACAAATGAATTCAAATATAAGAGAATCTCAAACTCAAGTTGTCTACATAATGGAGCCAAGCACATCAACAGATCAAGCTTGAGCAAGAAAGGGAACAAGCTTACAAATAAAGCTCTTAGAGTAATTTTGTAAATCTCTTGATAAAATTCGAAATTGGACTAAGATTCAAAATTAATATTTTCTCATAAAGCATTAGATTGCATTTTCCACATGTGTATGACATATTTGAAAATTAAATGTTTGAATTTATGAAAATTTGATAGATGCTTGATTGTCATCTTTCACATGTGCATGTTTTGTTTGAAACTTTTCAAATGTGATTGATGCTTTTTTTGATATATGCAAAAGGTAGATGATTTTGTTGGAAAATTTTGAAAAGTAAATAATGCTTCTTTCGTCATATGCGAAAAGTAAAAGAATATGTTTGAAAATTTTGAAAAGTGATTGATACTCATTTTGACATTTGCAAAATATAGATGATTTTGTTTGAAAAACTTGAAAAGTAAATAGTGTTCCTTTTGTCATATGCAAAAAGTAAAAGATTAGGTTTGAAGATTTTAAAAAATGATTGATGCTCTTTTTGACATATGCAAAAGGTAGATGATTTTGTTTAAAAATTTGAAAAGTAAATCATACTCATTTTGTCATATGCGAAAAGTAGAAGATTATGTTTGAAAATTTTAAAAAGTGAATGATGTTGTCTTTAAAAACTGCAAAAATGAAAAAATTTTATTTGAAAATTTTGAAAAGTGAGTGGTGCTCCTTTTCAAAACTTTAAATCTCTATTCTCTAAGTATTGTACTTTAACCCTTGTTTATTTTGAGAGAGATATAGTTTGTGTTGTATTATTCTTATTCCACTCATTGAGGAGTGTTTTTTGATAACCTACCCACTATCAGCTCTTGCGATGTATCAGTAAAAGGGTGTGTATAATCCTTGTGTATGTAGAAGGGGTTCTACACAGGGAATAGTTGAATCACTACGTGTGTGGTAATTGCAAGTGTAGATGGTGTTATACACGGATTCTTTGTAGCGGTATTGCTCAAATGTGTAATAGGTTTCTATCTCCACCTAAAGGAGGTTGGATAATGAATTTGGGAATCCTCAAGGGGTAGCTTGAGGCGAGGTGATAAGCAGTGGGGCTGAACCTCATTAAAATACTGAGTTTGCTTCCTCTTATCCTTACTCTTTATATTTACTGATGCCTTATATTTTGTTCATATTTTATATTGTGTCTTTGGTTTATAATTGCAGATTTTAAAATCCAACTCAATTCACCACCTCTTGTGTTAGTCATATGGGCAACAAATAACTTATAGAAGATGAACATAATTTTTTAAATAATGGATATTTTTGTAAAATATCTTATAAAAATAACGTCACTAGGTTGTTCATGTGTCATTACTCAAAACTAAATAACATGAAAAATATCACTACAACAAAATTACTTTTTAGGGATGAAAGTGTTCGTCCCAAAAGCTAATTTCAATTTCATCCCAAAAGATCTCCCAAAAAGTTTTTTGAACAAAAATTTTCATTTCTATTCGAAAGTGGTCCAACCATCTTTTTTCCGTCCCTAACCAAAAAATACGGTTGGAATGGATATTTCTTGGGACGGTGGTGAGGAGTGGGACATGTTGGCTTTGATTTAAAACAATGATATATGTTTACCCATCGAACTTATATGTTGTGGACGTGTTTCATCGCCACCGCTGCACGATCACCTGTAACTAAAGAACAAGGCGACTTGGGGGTTCGTGGGAACGCCTCTGATGCCTAAGTCAATGACTGGAAATAATGTCTGTAATACCAAAGAATCAGATGCCTTTTACGTACCTGGGTTCCTTCCTTATATGGAGCTCCCTGAACTGCCTTTGTTCCTTAGGTGATAATTGTTATCCATTATTCGAATTCAAATATGAAGATGAGGGTTTATCCCCTTTTTAGACTTCAAATGATAACCGTTCTTATCCTTTATCGCCGCTGGGTGGTTACCTAGTCGGTATTTGTAGTGGGCTGGGTTCCCCTGATAATAATAATGGGCTTTTCGGCAATGGAACATGCTCTAGACTAGATCAAAGGCCTAGGCCTATTTGAGGGGCTAACTGTTTAGGCTGTCCTTTCCAGTTAACCCGTGAAGTCTCATTACACACGGTGTGATGTGACTTGAATCTAAGCGCGCCGCTTCATTTTTTGAGACGTGTCCGGGTGTCGTTTCCTTTCCATTCATTGGGCATTTCAACCGTCACCTCACATAAACTCCTATTTAATGCCCCTCGGGATCTTGTTTTCTCTCCCCTTTCTAACTTATATCTCTTTCGTGTTTCTTGTTCTCATTTCGGAGTTCTTGCCCTCTTTTTCTCTTCGCAATTTCTTCCAAGCCCATGTGGGGGGCTAACTGTTTGGGATGTCCTTTCCAGTTACCCCGTGAAGTCTCATTACAAACAGTGTGATAGGACTTGAATCTAAGCGCCGTTTCATTTTTTGAGACGTGTCAGGGCGTCTTTTCCTTTCCATTCCTCGGGCATGTCAACCGTCACCTCACATAAACTCCTATTTAATGCCCCTCGGGCTCTTGTTTTTCATCCCCTTTCAAACTTCTATCATTTTCATGTTTCTTGTTCTCATTTCTGAGTTCTTGTTCTCATTTCTGAGTTCTTGCTCTCATTTATGAGTTCTTGCCTTCTTTTTATCTTCACGATTTGTTTCATTACTCCATGGCTTTTTCCTCTTCCAAAGGCAAGGCTGTGATTTCTGCTCGTGGCCCTTCACCACCCCACGATCACCCTACTCGAATCGTTGTTGCTCCTCTGGCGTCCATATTTGCGGGTTCTTGATGGTCCTCAACTGTTTCTGATCGTGAACGGGAGAATGCTCGAAACAACTTCAACTTTCTCGATTCTGTTGGTTTGAAAGTACCAATTCCAAACCAGAAAGCTATTGATGCAAAAAGTATGGCAGTTTCTGTTGCCCTTTACTTTGCCATGTTTATTATGGGACTTCGATTGCCCTTTGTGCAACCAGTCCGTGACGTGCTAGACGTCCTAGGACTTGTCCTTGCTCAGTTGGTGCCTAACGCCTAGAGACTTCTGATGGCTTGTTTTGTCTTGTGGTGAAAGGTACTGAAACCCTTAGGCGATGAGTACCCAGACTTAACCGCCTGTGAATTTTTCTCCCTTCATGGGTTTAGGCATTTAGAGGGGAATCTTTGTAGTTTTAGATCTCGTAGCGCGCTGGTTGAATTAGAGCGCAAATATTCACATGTAAAAGATTGGACCAATAAGTTTTTCTTGCTCACTGGCTCAGGTTGGGAATTTCCTGATAGGGCATGTTGGTCTTCTGTTCCTAATGGGGATGATTTCAAGGTTATTCTTTCCCCACATGAGGAGGCCCGTGAAGTTAGTAGATTCTTGGGCCCAAGCTCATTCCCATTTATGTTTCTCAGATGTGCTTTTGACCCCCAGCAACATTGAGAAGTTCTTGATGGTTCCCAGTCAGGTACATATATCAAGACATGAGTTTTTGGGTGCCCCCCCACCGGCAGGTGATTTAAAAAAGAGAAACTGCCTTGGTGCAGATGGACCAAAGAAGAGAAAACTTAAGAGGGCTTGGGTCTCGCCTCGTTCAAATGAGTCCATCTCATCGAAGCATGACTTCTTGCTCCCTCTTGTGCTGAGTGGAGGTAGTAAGTTGGCTCATCTTTAGAAGCAACTGAGCGAAGCGATGCCCCAGGCGAGTGGAGGTATTAAATTGGCTCCTCCTCAGGCGAAACAGAGTGAAAAGAAATCTCAGGCGAGTGGGAGCACGAAGTTGGCGGCTCCTCGGGAGAAACTGTGTAAACTGACTACTCTTACTGTGCCATCAACTCTTTCCTTGGACGGCATGATGTCTCTAGCCGAAGAGGACGTTGAGGTCATAATCGCGGTGGAAGCTACTGCTGCGGCTGTTGCTCAGCCTTCCAACACATCGGTGGATGATTTGCCAAAGAAAGACGATGACAGCCCTTTGGGGGAGGATGACGTCATCCTTTTGAATCCCGACTTGCTGGTGCCTCCATCTACTCAAGTGGACTTCCCATCCTTCTAGGCTCTTTTGCCTACATTGCCTTTGTCCCTGCCTGCTACTGCTTAGTTCCTTGATGTTCCCAAGAAACCTTCAAGGGTGGAAAATGTCGAGGAGGGACATGCCGAGGATGAATATGTCGAGGAAGCAGTAGTTGGCACTGGCTCGCCTCTTGCTTCAATGATATTTGGTGGAGTTACTCCCGACTTGCCTTATGTTTTCCCAGCCCTTTCTCTTGTTAGCGAGAGCAAGGTCTCGATCCCTTCTCCTCTTTCAGTGTTTCTCCTAGGGGGAAGGCGAGCTATCCTTGATTATTCTTGAGGAAGACCTTCCAGTTAACCAAGGATTATCTCATCGGGATGAAGCTGAAGTGTGTTCGGGTCCTCATGTTTAGGCATATGCTAGCATCCCTTCTATCATTCCGCCTGGTCAGGCCGATGAGGCTTCCCCTCGGGGACTCTTTGCTAATACCCCTTTTCAGGCCCCCAACCCGAGAAGATCTTCGAGCCCTCATCTGTCGGGCTCATCGTCATCCTCACACGCCAGCCGTGAAGAGGCTTTTAACGTCGCCATTCAACATCTTCGTAATATTTTTGCGCCAGTAATCATTTGGTACCCACTTTTCCTTTCAGTATATTTTTCATATCATTTCTTAAATGATATATTTTTTTTATTTATATATATATATTTATTATTATTATTATTATTTTTATTTAGGGGGTCAGTTGCCTTGCTGCTGACTTGGTGGAGGACAGATTACGTCTAGAGGAGGAAAACGATCAAATGGCAAATGAGTTGACCCAGCTGGAAGCTAGTTCCCGCACGACTGATGATGAATTAGTTGCTCTCCGTGCCCAAGTTGAGTCACTTCAGAGAGAGTTGTCAAGTTCTGCTGTGGACGTTGATTACTATCGTCAAGAAGTGGCTATACTCAGGAAGGAATGGGATGATCTTGCTACCCGCCTGAACCAGGCGAAGATAGTTGAGCAGGAGTGAGATGACTTTGCTGCTCGTCTTCGCTAGGCAGAGATGGCTGTGTAAGAACGGGATGATTTGGCCCCTCGCCTTCACCAAGCATAAGTGGGTCTTGCGAGAGAGGGACGACTTGGTTGCCCAAGTAGAGGTCCTCAACAAAGAGAGAGATGAACTGGTCACTCGGGTAGAGTTTGCTTTGAAAGAGAGAGATGACTTGGTTGCCAACCATGATTGGGCAAAGGCAGAACTTGAAGAGGTGAAGGTGACCAAGTCTGACTATGCCTTTCACCTAGTTTCCCTAGAAAATGAGCAGCGAGAGCTAGTCATAAAGTTGGGTGCAGTGGAAGGCATGAAAGCTGAGGCTGAAAAGATTTTGACTAAGGTGAAGAAAAATTTAAAAAATAGTGATAATGAGTATCTTCCACTTAGCGCAGTTGTCGATTCTACCCAAAAGAAAATCACTATTTTAGAGAAAAAGGTGTCCGAGCTGACTCTCGCCCTGGAGGATTCCCAACAAGACCTTAGTCAGGTTCTTCCCCAACTAGTAGCCGCTCCCAAAGTTCGAGCGTGAGACTGGGGTGTTGGTTTCAAACTTGGCATAAAACAGCTTCGTGAGCTTCTCCTTTGCAAATCAGAGACTAACCTGCACATTTTGGACTGGAAATCTATTCGTGCCAGTGAGGTTGCTTTGCATGTTTGTGACTCCATTGGTCGGGCTAAAATGCCAGATGCTTTCCCTCACCCATCCTAAGACTTGTATTTTTTTTAAGGCTTTGTACCCTATAAGGGAACTTTTAACTTTTCCTAACGCTTTGCGTGTTATGATATTTGAAGGCTTTGTAACCCTCAAGGGAACAATTTAACTTAATGGATCCCATGATATTTTGTTTACTTGATATTAAGCTCCCTTTGCTATTTCTTGGTGATCTGCTTAAAGATATGCTTTTCATACCTGATACTTTAATGGCCTTAGCGAGAGAGTTTCTCGACCGCGTCGATACTAGGTGAATATTAGGCTAGTGGGAGAGTCTCTTGACCACGTCACCTTTATGGCGAGAAGGTGTTAACGGGAGATCCCTCGACCGTTTTACCTTTAAGTATTAGGCTAGTGGGAGAGTCCCTTGACCACGTCACCTTTATGGCGAGAAAGTGTTAACGGGAGATCTCTTGACCATTTTACCTTTAAGTATTAGGTTAGTGGGAGAGTTTCTCGACCACGTTACCTTTTGGTGAGAATGTGTTAACGAGAGATCTCTCTACTGTTTTACCTTTAAGTATTAGGCTAGTGGTAGAGTTTCTCGACCACGTTATCTTTTGGCGAGAAGATGTTAATGGGAGATCCCTTTACCATTTTACCTTTAAATATTAGGCTAGTGGAGAGTCTCTCGACCACGTCACCTTTTTTGGCGAGAAGGTGTTAACGGGAGATCCCTCGACCGTTTTACCTTTAAGTATTAAGCTAGTGGAAGAGTTCATCGACCACGTCACCTTTTGGCGAGAAGGTGTTAACGGGAGATCCCTCCACCGTTTTACCTTTAAGTATTAGGCTAGTTGGAGAGAGCCTCGACCACGTCATCTTTATGGCGAGAAGGTGTTAACGAGAGATTTTTTGACCGTTTTACCTTTAAATATAAGGCTAGTGGGAGAGTTTCTCGACCACGTCACCTTTTTTGGCGAGAATGTGTTAACGGGAGATCCCTCGACTATTTTACCTTTAAGTATTAGGCTAGTGGGAGAGTCCCTCGACCACGTCACCTTTTTTGGCGAGAAGGGGCCGTTTTACCTTTAAGTATTAGGCTAGTGGGAGAGTCCCTCGACCACTTCACCTTTTTTGGAGAGAAGGTATTAACGAGAGATCCCTCGACTGTTTTTTTCTTTAAGTATTAGGCTAGTGGAAGAGTCCATCGACCACGTCACCTTTATGGTGAGAAGGTGTTAACGAGAGATCCCTTGACCGTTTTACTTTTAAGTATTAGGTTAGTGGGAGAGTTCTTTGACCACGTCACCTTTTTTGGCGAGAATGTGTTAATGGGAGATCTCTCAACCGTTTTATCTTTAAGTATTAGGCTAGTGAGAGAGTCCCTCGAGCATGTCACCTTTTTTGGCCTGGTGTTAACGGGAGATCCCTTGATCGTTTTACTTTTAAGTATTAGGCTAGTGGGAGAGTCCCTCGACCACGTCACCTTTTTTTGTAAGAAGGTGTTAACGGGAGATCTCTCGACCGTTTTACCTTTAAGTATTAGGCTAGTGGGAGAGTCTCTCGACTACTTCACATTTTTTACAAGAAGGTGTTAATGAGAGATCACTCGACCGTTTTACCTTTAAGTATTATGCTAGTGGGAGAGTCCTTCGACCACGTCATCTTTTTTGGCGAGAAGGTGTTAACGGGAGATCCCTCGACAGTTTTAAATTTAAGTATTAGACTAGTGGGAGAGTCCCTAGACCACATCATCTTTTTTGGCGAGAAGATGTTAACGGGAGATCTCTCGACCGTTTTACCTTTAAATATTAGGCTAGTGGGAGAGTTCATCAACCATGCCACTTTTATTCTTTAGGTCTTGGCCACAATATTTAGAAAGTCAAAGAAAGGTGAGAAAAAAATGTGCAGGTATTTTTTTTATTATTGAAAATGATATCAATAAGCAAATTAACAAATGAAAGAAAATTTACATATCTTTCCCTTAGACGTAGTATTTTCGTAGATGCTCTGCATTCCATGGATGGGGTAATTCGCGCCCCACAACATGTTTGAGGTGGTAAGTTCCTGCTTTGTGGCTTGCAATCACGACATAAGCGCCTTCCCATTGTGGGCCCATTTTCCTTCTTCTCCCGTGGTGACATTGGTCTCCTTCAACACTAAATCACTAATTTTGAAAGATCTGGGTCTCACTTTCTTGTTGAAGTACTGCTTTGCCTTCTGCCTTCTTTTTGGAAGCTAGAACTTTGGCCTCTGCATCTGTCCTTATTTCCTCCAACAGATCTAGGTTTACTTCAAATTTTGCCATGTTTTTTTCTGGGTCAAAACTTTCTCTTATGTTGCTTGGTAACCCTACTTCTACGGGAATTATTGCCTTACTTACGTAAGCTAGGGCGAAAGGTGTTTCTCCCGTTGAGGTGTTTCTCCTGTTGAGGTTTTTGGTGTTGTTCTGTAAGCCCATAAGGTCTCCAAGAGCTCGTCGGCCCACACTCCCTTTCTGTTGCCTATCTTCTTTTTTAATATCCCCACGATGGTTTTGTTGGTTGCTTCCACTTGCTTGTTCGCGTGAGGATGGCCTGCAAAAGAATACTTGAATTTTATTCCTAGCTCCGCGCACCATTGGCGATAATGTTCATAATCGAACTACCTTCCATTATCAGAAATGATACATTGAGGTATCCCGAATCTATACACTACTGCCTTCCACAGGAACTTCATCACACTTTGGGTTGTTATGGTAGCCATCGCCTCAGCTTCTGCCCACTTTATAAAGTAGTCGATGGCTATGATGATGAACTTGGTTCCTCCTTTGCTGGGAGGCATAGGGCCTACTAGGTCTATCCCCTATTGGGTGAATGACCATGCTAAAATTATGGATCACAGCTCCTCAGGAGGTGCACCTAAGATTGGTGCATGAATATGAAATTGGGTACATTTTTTCACGAACTCCTTCGCATCTTTGAGCGCATTTGGCCAATAATATCTTGCCCTTACAATCTTTGCGGCAAGTGATCGCCCTCCTGAATGACTCTCGCAAATTCCCTCGTGTACTTCCTTCATGACGTACTCTGCTTCTTCCTTCGTTACACATCACAATAATGGGTTTGAAATACCCCGCTTGTAAAGCACCCCGTCTACCATAGTAAACCGGGTCGTCCTGTTTTTTAACTTTCTCACCTCCTCCCGAGATAGGGGAAGATCACCCGTCTCTAAATACTTTCTTATGCCATTAGCCCATCTTGGCATACTCTCTTAAATCTGCAAACTCTCCTATCCTATTGCCGGTCTAGCTATCGTTTGCAAATCAACCTCCCATGGCAGCGCCTCTTCCTGCTTTGCTGAGGCCGCGCGTGCCAATCGGTTAGTTTTGAAATTATCTGCTCGAGGTATCTTCTCGATTGGAAAGTCTTTGAAGCGTTTGTACTGATCCTGAACTAGATGGAGGTATTTTATTAGCTTGGTTCCCTTGGCCAAATATTCCCTAGTGATTTGCCTGACTACTACATGTGAATCGGCTTTCATCTCAACTTCATCGCCCCCTAACACCCTCGTTACTGCTAGGCCGACGAGTATTGCTTCATATTCGACTTCATTTTTTGTTACTTTGAATTCTAATTGTACTGCATGGTGCGACTCTCCGCCTTCATTTGTACCACGTGCACACCAACTCCTCCCCTTGCTCTGTAGGATGATCCATCTACATATACTTGCCATGGATTCCTCTCGGATGACTTATGGACTTCTTCTCGAAAATTTGAAAATTCTGCTACGAAGTCGGCCAGGATCTGTCCTTTCACGATACTTTTTGGTATGTAACTAATGTCATACTCACTTAATTCAAGCGACCATATGACCAGCCTCCTTGAAGTGTTCGGTTTTTGCAACACCTTTTGCAGAGGTGATGTGGTAATCACCTTTATCGGATGGACTTGGAAATATGGCCGTAATCGCCTTGCTGCTACTACTACAGCAAAGGCGACTAACTCAACTTTTGGGTACCTAGTTCCAGCTTCTCTCAGGGCCCTGCTTACGTAATACAACAACTTTTGTTCATTGCCTTCCTCTCGCATCCAAGCTGCTGACACAGCGTCTAGGGTCACTGCCAGGTATAACAACAATGGCTCTCCTTGGTTGGTGTGGCTGAGCAATGGCGATTTAGCCAAATATTCCTTTAGTTGGGTGAATGCTTCCTCGCACTTGGCATCCCAATCTTGTGCCTTCTTAAGCACCTGAAAGAATGGAAGACATTTATCTGTTGATCGGGATACAAACCTGTTAAAAGCTGCTATCTTTCCTACTAGCTTCTGCACTTCGTTCAAGTTCGTGGGCGACCTCATTTCTATTATTGCTCTTACTTCTCGAGATTTGCTTCGATCCCTCTTTCTGACACCAAAAAACTTAGGAACTTTCCCGATTGTACTCCGAATGCACACTTCGTTGGGTTGAGCTTTATTTGATATCGCCGCAAAACTTGGAAAGACTCCTTAAGGTCCTTCACATGCTAGGCAAACTCCATACTTTTTACGAGCAGATCATCGATTTATGCTTTCATGTTTCTCCCAATCTGGTCTTTAAACATTTTTTTTTACTAACCTCTGGTAGGTTGCCCCAGCTTTCTTCAAGCCGAAGGACATCACTTTATAGCAGTATAGTCCTCTGTCAGTTATGAAAGCAATCTTTTATTGACCAGCCTCAGTCATCCTGATTTGGTTGTATCTCGAGTAGACATCCATAAAGGTTAACATCCTATGCCCTGCTGTTGCGTTTACTATTAAATCTATCCGTGGTAATGGAAAATTGTCTTTTGGGCAAGTTTTGTTGAGGTCGGTGAAATCCACGCACATTCCCATTGGATTTTTTTTTACCAATACTACGTTGGATAGCCAATCCGAATATTGTGTTTCTTTGATGAATCCTGCTTCTAGCAACCGATCCACTTCCTCTACGATTGCCTAGTACTTCTCGGTACTAAAGTTTATTTCTTTTGTTTTTTTGGGTGCACCTTTGGATCTACACGCGACTTGTGTTCCATGATCTCCTCACCTATCTCGGGCATATCCTTATGACTCCATGCGAACACATTTGTATGATCTAAAAGGAAGTCTATTAATTGCTGTATTTCTTCCTTTGTTAATTTAGTCCCGATCTTCACATGGCTCTCAAGGTGACCCTGCTTAAGAGTGACCAACTCGAAGGGCTGATCTGCCTCCCATTGATTCAAAGTACTTTCATCTCTAGTCTCCAGTTTCATCATCATTACCTGGGGCGCTGGCGGGAGAACTGCCCCCTCCTCAGTATCCACAATACTGACTTTTCCTTGTCCTGGCTTGAGCTCCTGCACGTAACGCTTTCTGGCTAGGACCTGCTTGCCGCGTACCTCGCCTATGCCACCTCTCGTCAGGAACTTCATTTTCAGATGATAGATTGAGGTGATTGCCTTTAAGGACTTCAACGTGGGTCGCCCAATAATTGCATTTTATGCTGATCGATTTTTCACCACTAAAATGTCGTGGCGACATGAGGGTCCGTGCCTACAGATACTGGTAATGCAATGGACCCCATTGGCTGTATCGCGTCTCCAGTGAACCCTTTTAATGTAGTTGGTGCTGGTTTCAATTGATTCGAGCCGATTTCCATCTTGCTGAAGGCGTCTTAGAATAGGATATCTGCCGAACTTTCATTGTCAATTAGTATTCTCCTCATGGTTAAATTTTCCACCAGCATTGTTACCACCAATGCATCATCATGGAGATATACAACCTCTTGGCAATCCTCATCGCCAGGGGATGTCTCTACTCAGGGCTACTTGACGGGTCTCTCCACATTATAAACTTCTTCATACATTGCCCACCTAGCGTATGCCTTTCTTCTTGAGGAAGTCGGGCCACCTCCTGCATACTCGTCTGTGATTGTATGTGTTTTGTCCAATGGTGGGTTTTTGTGGTTATCATTTGCTCTCAGTCTTTGGTCACATGGTTCATGTGACCTCTTCTCTCTTCTCGATGATTCCCGTCTCCTAGGGCTTTCACTCATTCGTTTTCTGTGCTCGATTTTTAGGTCGTTTGTATGTCGTTGGGGGGGGGGGGGGAATGTTCTGGGCAACCAGGCGTTCTAATTCGCCACTCCCTTTCATATATTGTATTTTTTGCTTTAGGTTGTGGCAATCCACAGTTTCTTGCCCCTTTGTTTTGTGATAAGTGCAGTACTTCTTGGTTTGTCGCCCGTTATTGTTGGCTAGTTCTTCTTCTTTTGTTTTGTCTCGGTTATGTGTGCTGGAGTAGTGTACATAACCACCGTTTTGTCTTCTCAAATTGCTAGCATGCCTCTGCTCCTGTTGGACTCTTCTTGCCTTCTGACCACCTTCTCTGTCCTTCCTCTGACTTCCTTCTGGTAACCGTTCGCTCCTTCATCACGAGTCGTTAGGGCGATAAGTGTATCTTTAGCTTTCATGAAATCATTGGCCTTGTCCATGAACTCTCGCAGCGTGAAAAGGGTTTTCCTGGCCATTTCAGCCATAAAGGGGCTCCTCGGCCAAACACCCCCGAGTAATGCCACCAACATAATCTTCTCGTCTTGATCATCAGCTGTCATATTTTCCTTGTTAAAGTGCGCCATATATGCTTTCAGGCTTTCATCCTTTCTCTGCTTGACAGTTAGTAAATATGTGGCTGGTCTTCTATGCCTTCTACTTGCCATAAATTGGGTTAAGAACTGCTGTCCCAATTTGTCAAAACTTTGTATCGAACCTGGTTGCAGTGTTCCGAATCATCCTCTCGCCAATTTCAGCTATAATCCGTGAAGCGTCATATGTGTTTTGAAAGTTTCAAGATGCTCTACGAGATCTTTGGAGCCGTCATATAGATCTACCAACGAGATTTTGAATTTTGGAGGTAAAGACATTGCCATTATTTTAGCAGAGAATGACAGATTTGTGCTGGATGGTAACTGGTGGACCGAAGAAGACGTTCCTATCTTCTTGGCCATCTCCTCATATTTATCCATCAGGTTGCGCACATCGTGGTGCAGCTTCTTCGTTTCCTCGTCCTCCTGGTGGCCCTTTCCAACACTTGCACTGTTTGCCTCCATATCTACCATGTCAACCTAACTGGGTGTCGCATCCTCTCCTGACGGCCCATTGACTTGAGAGTCTCATTCTCCTTTCGCAGTGAGTCAACCTCTGTGATAAGTCTCTTTATTATCTCTTCCATTTATGCAAGTCTTTCCTCCATGTTTTGTGAAGTTTCTCCCTGATCTCTAGTTTCTTGAGACCGTGTGGTGATGGACTTGTGAAAAGCATGCTGAGTGTGAGACTTTAAATTCCACAGACGACGCCAACTGTTGTGGACGTGTTTCACCGCCATTGTCGCACGATCACCTGCAAGCAGATAGTGACTGAAAATAATCTCTCTAATACCAAATAATCAGATGCCTTTTACGTACCTGAGTTCCTCCCTTATATGGAGCTCCCTGAAGTGTCTTTGTTCCTTAGGTGATAATGGTTATCCATTATTCGAATTAAAATCTAGAGATGGGATTAATCCCCTTTTTAGACTTCCAATGATAACCGTTCTTATCCTTTATCGTCACTGGGTGGTTACCCAGTCGATATTTGTAGTGGGCTAGGTTCCCTTGATAATAATAATGGGCTTTTCGACAATGGAACATGCTTTCGACTAGATCAAAGGCCCAGGCCCATGTGGGGGGCTAATCGTTTGGGATGTCCTGTCCATTATAAATAATATAATTCTAACTTAATAATATTATAAACGGTACTACACCCATCGAGTGTGAAGTTTGAGAGAGTCTCCCAATAAGGTCATTTGACATTTTTTTAATACATTTTTTTATATCCTTAATTTTTTTTTTAAATATTCATAATATTATTAAAAAAAATTTTCTTAATCACTAATAATAATAAAAAAAATGGGGAAAATGTCTCGGGACCATGTGGCCCAAGCATTTTCCTAATATTATTTAGTGATGGTCCCGAACGTGCGTTTGCTCATATAACCTTATGATCTTAAGGTGCATATAACATGACTTCCTTAATTATGCCAAACTTGACCGGCCTCGTTAATCTATCAAGTATTTTGTCGCGTTTTATTCAGGCAGATCGACGATGGTGAGGAGTAGCTGTCTAGGACACCATTATTACCATTATAATATCTAATCATTAATATATTCACTATTTTTTTTTTTTTGAAGGGAAATGCATATTCACCATATTATATATTCACTATTTAGTGTATATTTGAGATTGTGAAAAATATAACTTATAACTTTAGGGTTTATAACTTAATTCTAACTTAAGTAATAAGTTCTATTATTAAAAAGTTATTTAATATTTGGTAACTATATGTTTAAAACATTTTTAAACATATTACATTTGCTTGAAAACAAATTAAAAAAGTGATTTCTGAGATAGAAATGACCATTATTTAAATTTTAAAAGATTATGATCATGTTCTTGAAAGTTTAAAATTTATAATTATCTTAAAATTGTATGAATATTTTCGTCCATTGACAATTTTTTTTAAAATTCAAATTACGTTTCGCATTATCTGGAAAAATATGTTTGAGATTTACTTTTTACCTTATTTGAGATTAAAAGCGCTTTAATATATAACATCCAAACAATCTAATTTTTTCATTAAAGAACTTTTTAAGCTATTTAAGCACTTTTTAAGACTATACTGCAACTCCAATCATACCCTTAATTACTTTATCAAAGGACCTTAATTAATTACAGCACATGATGAAAGTTTATCAATTTTGTCCTAGTTATTTATTTATTTAACTCTTCTAATTCAATTAATCATCACTATTAATATATAGATACATATATATATATATATATATATATATATATATATCTTGCCATGCGGCCAACACCATTAATTGAGATCGTCAAGTTCAGTTGACCAGAGAGATGGGAGAAGAGCAGCAAAGGGAAGAAAGGTGGAGGACAGAAGCATATCCAATGAAAGGAGGGGATGGTATGGACAGCTATGCAAACAACTCCTCATACCAGGTAAATCTTCTTCTGCATCATGTTATATATTAACTTGTCTTACGTTTCCAACTCTCTGCTGTTCTCCAAGATTTCCAGGTTAGGGATAACCTAAGACATAAGATTCAAGAACTATATATATATATGTGTGTGTGTGTGAAATACTTGAGACATAGAGATTATACAAAAGTAAACTCACAAATTGATGTGAGTTAATGTGATACATCATATTATAAAATTAATTTTATTGTAAAGTAGATCTAATGGATCCCATAAAATCATATCAGTTTATGGGTTTACTTTTTTGTAATCTCTTTGTATTTGTAGCAACTCTCATATATATATATATATATATATATATTTATATATAACTTGCAAAAAGATGCATGCATGTAGTCAAACCAGCTTGTAACTAGTTCATGTATTAATCGTCCTCGAGTACTATTTATGGTGGATCAAGAAGTCACTAATCCATTGCAATTTTGGAAAAGGGTGTTTCTCTTGATATATATATACATATATATATATATATAGAGAGAGAGAGAGAGAGAGAGAGAGAGAGAGAGTATGCCAAACTTATTTAGGTGAAAAAAAGAATAACAGGCAACCCAACATAGTTAATTCTTCAAGTGGTACCTGATATATAACCGATCACTTTGAAGAATACTTAAACTGATCACGACATGTTTCAGAAACAACCGAAGACTACTAATTAATGAAGATAATGAATAACTAAACTTTCTGTGCTTCAGAGAGGAGGCGTTGATGCTGCAAAAAAGGTAATTATTGAGGCAGTTGGAGAAAAGCTTGATGTCAAGAGCATTGTTTCTTCAAACATCTTCAGAATTGCAGATTTAGGTTGTTCTGTTGGGCCTAATACATTTTTCGCAGTTGAAAGTATAATTAACGCAGTGCAGTCTAAGTGGCAATATGATCAATACCAAGGAGGAGTACTCCATGATCTTGATCATCATGTATGTCCTGAATTCCAAGTCTTCTTCAATGATCACAGCTCCAATGATTTCAATACACTCTTCACCTCCCTCCCACCGGATAGGCAGTATTTTGCTGCAGGTGTTGCAGGTTCTTTTTACTGTCGCTTATTTCCATCTGCATCTCTTCACTTTGTTCACTCTTCCTATGCCATCAATTGGCTTTCCCAAGTACCTAAACCGATCATCGACAAAAGTTCAGCTGCTTGGAATAAAGGGAAAATCCACTACTCAAATTCAAAAGATGTGGTTGTTGAGGCTTATGAAGTTCAATATTCAGAAGATATGGAGTGCTTTTTGCATGCTAGGGCTCAAGAGGTGGTGTTTGGAGGATTGATTGCACTTGTTATTGCTGGCCGCCCCAACGGAATGCCCCATTCTCAAAATCCACAAAATATTACGTTTGAACTCATGGGGTCTTGCCTGATGGATATGGCCAAGAAGGTACGTACGTAAGTACAAATTAAACATATACGTACATGATGATCATCTGATCATGTTCTCAAGTCTTTATTGCACTTTTCAAATACAGCTTCTTGTTGGATGAAAGCATAAGATCAAAGGCCAAACAAATAAATACGAAGCTCTTATTTCTATAATAAATAAATTAGAGCAATACTACTTTTCATTCGGTATTTTGTTATTTCGCTAATTAGACTAGTAATTGATATGGTGCAACTTGACTTCTTATGTCAAACAGTTAAATAAAAAGAAATGTTTTAGTTACAAAGAGATCTCACAAAAGTAAACATACTAACTGACATCATGACTTGATATAGTACGTTAAATATACTTAACATATCATATCAATTCATGATCATGAAGCAATATGTTTTGCTTAATTTGGTTGGATATATGCATGATCATTTAGTAGAAAATTAGTGCCGCATTTGGATATTGCATGAAACATATATACATCTTACTAGAATAGGATTGTCTTCATTTTACTTCAAATCGTATAATAAAAATGAGAAGTATTATAGTTACAAAGAAATCGATATCGCATAAAAATAGATTCATAAATTGACATAATTTTAAATGATACGTTAAATTTATTTTATAATAAAAATAACTTTCCAATATAATGTACCACATCAAAATCAAAATATATTAGTTTGTTGAATCGATCTCCTTTTGGCTAGAGCATTTCTTATTAAAAAAATATGAGGGTTTTTTTAAATTTTGTGTAGGGAAAAGTTAGCGAGGAAAAAGTGGACTCCTTTAACATACCAATGTATCTCATGTCTCCACAAGAATTGGAAGCTGCAGTGGATCGAAATGGATATTTCAGAATAGAGAGATTAGAGGATTTACCAAATGTTTTACAGCTTGGGGGCCGTCCGAAGAGTGAAGTAATCTCATCTCACTGGCGAGCCATAATGCATGGAATGATGGAGGTTCATTTCGGCCGAGATGTGGTAATTATACTAGACGAGCTCTTGGAGTTGTTCAGAAAGAAACTTGAAGAAGACCTCTCCCTCATGGACTCAATCTCGGATACACTCTACACTTTCTTTGCTCTTCTTAAACGCCAAGCGATGGAGTGAAAAGAATGGTCCATTTTCCCTCTTTAATTTTTCTGTTTGGAAAACATTAAACTAACAATAAATCCATCAAAATTTCATGTGAGTAATGACATTTTACTTATGTAATAAATGTTGGCTTGGCTTGGCTTACCTCTCTCTCTCTCTCTCTCTCTCTCTCTCTCTCTCTCTTTGCCTTCAATTTTGGGTTTTTTGAGCTCTCTGATCATGTAGTTTTTGGGTTTGGTTCATGGGAATTCATCCTGGGTTTATATTCAAAGTTTATATTACTAATATTAGGGGGTACTTGTGTTATAAAATAGTGATACTTTATTATATGAAGAAAATTTCATAATTTTTTATTTATCAAGGGCAATGCTATTGAATATTAATATGATCTTGAATTGGCATCGCCAACAATTGGGTTGGTTTTTAAAATTTGTATCATCCCCTTGTGAATATTAGATCTATGTGGAAATTTTCGATTTGAAATGTCACATCAAGAGTATAAAAAATTGTAAACTACCTCTATAAAAATAAAAATAAAAATGAAAAAGTAAACTATAACCAAAAGAAAAAAAATTAATGAAAACTTATAAAACCAAAAAATATTTATAAAAAACCAAAATTTTCGTACTTTTATTTCATTTTAACCTTTTAATCTTGAATTTTGGGAAGGGGTATTTAAATTTTCTTTTCTGCTTTTTATTTTTTATTTTTTTATTAAGGATATATATTTTTATTGTAGTAACTTTTAATTTTGGTTGGTGTTTTGATCTGCTTTTACTTTTTGTTTTTTCACTTTTTTTTATCTTTTAAACTTTTTGTAATCTAATAGGGATATTTTTTTTTGTTGAGAATGTGTATAGGTAAGTTTGTCCTTTTTAAGATAAAGGGGATGTACTGTAATTGTTTAGGTAAATTTGTGATGTTTGCGAAATGCGAAATGAAAGGTTATTAGATAAAAAATATTTGGTCTAAACACAAATTTTAAGTAAAAAAATTTATAAGTTTGTGTAGTTTAATATGTCTATCAAATTATAATTTTCTTTATTATAAAAAAGATGGAAAGTATTGAGTAACACAGGTATGATATCTACGATGAAAAATTATTATCATTAGTTATTATTTATCACTTTATATTTTATATTCTATAAAAAATATTTTTATATCTTATAAAAATTACCTACACATTCTGTAAAAAAAAAAAAATTTATAGATAGGAAGTTTGAGAATCATGCATAATAAATTCCTACGAATGATATACCTCGAAGGTAAAAATAATTGGAACTAAAATAGTTTTGAATCCAAAAATGAAAAGCAAAACTCCAAAAGTAGTAATCCAATCCACTCACTGAATTGAATGGATGCATTCACCAGAGATTCAAAAATGGTAGTGGTTCTCAAATGACAGCACAGTAAGCAAACAGCAATGGGTTCCCAAGCAGCACTCTCGCTCTCGCATATGATGCTGTCTTGCTCGTCCTCTCCCTTCGGTTTCGTGGTCTTAAACTCATCATTATCTAAAACTTCACTCAGACCATCCATTTTCTCTCAGACACCTCCTTATGCTAAGCCCAGAAGCTCCCTTTCCCTCAAAGCCACAAACCAATATCTTCTCAAATTTTCCAGATCAAAAACCAGAGCAACCCTCGATGAAAAGGAACAAAGTACTGCCACCACCCCACTTCTTGACCAGGATGAACAGCCCAATAAAGTATGCTTTTTTCTTTGCTGCTTCGACCCTTCTTGATCATCTTTGCTTTTAAATTAGTTCGCTTTGCGTGTTTATTTGTCTCTAGTTTTCTGAGAACTGAGGGAAACCAAAAGCTTCTGCACCACTGGACCTCATTAATCTTTTTGCTTAAATGGGTCTTTCTGTATTGCTGCGTTGATGAATTTGATAGTCTTCTTCTGGGTAATTTTTGTGAACTGTTCTCGTGCTTTAGGAAGTTGAGGAGAGTGTGGAAGTGCTGAAAAGGGCTGCTAAGACAAGAAAGGTTTCGGAAGAGGAGGTTTTGTCTGCTCTTTCTGTGATTGAAAAGGCAAAAATTGATCCCTCCGGTTTTCTTGATACGCTTGGTGGATCAAAATCCCCTGGCAGAACATGGATGCTTATTTTTACCGCTGAGGTTGGCATAATTCTGTTCCTTGATTTGCATAATCATGTTCAAGCTTTGGGCCTCCTTTAAATTTTATGCTTATTGGGGCTTTTGTGCTAAATCGTAGAAGCAAGTGAACCGGGGTCGTTATTTTCCTCTTACAGCGATTCAGAGGTTCGATGCAGCCGTAAGTGTCTTGTGCATTTCTTTGTCATGTTACCATATTTGCTTAAAAGGGAAGTGAAGAGATTAAAACCCCCAGGATATGTTTAAAATACTTCTGTGTTCAGTTTACAAATACTTCAAATGGCTACTAGAATATGGAATACTTATAATTGTGTTTCTGGAGAAAATAGTGGGGGTAATACTGCTCTGCAGATCATAATAGTTAAGTCTCTTGAGTTTATTGAACTGAGAGGTGTCAAAGGATCTTAAGAGAAACAAAGTTGTAAATATAGAAGTATATTATTCGGACCTTATTGGGTGAAACTTACTTCCTTTCATTGAGTTGCCGAGGGATTAAGTTTGTTTGTCAATTTTGATACATTTCTTCTGTTTTCCTTCATTGCTCAAGATCTTAGTGTTCTGAAGCACTTTACTCGACTCAATCCACGTACTCAAAAATTTTCATCTACTATTAATAATGCCATTTGTGATATTTCTATTCACTAAAGCATCACTTCAAGGATGAACTTGCTGGAGCTTTTCTCTTTGCATAATCCTCATCCAGTAGAAAGAAAATTATGGGATTTGCGTTTGTATATTGAGAAACCAAAAGAATCTTTTCTTGATTTGTCAGGCAAAGAGAATCGAGAATGGGGTATATCTTGGACCAATTGGATGCTTAACCTTTGAAGGTAGATTTTCATGGAAGCAGAGAATACTGGCTTTCATTTTTGAGTGTATTCGGATAAAAATTGGGCCACTGAAGCCTTTAGAGATCAGCCTTGGCCAGAAAGAAGACAGAGATCCAAGCAACAAGGATCCTTTCTTTATCTGGTTTTATGTTGATGAAGAAATAGCAGTGGCTCGAGGCAAGAGTGGGGGGACTGCATTTTGGTGTCGGTGTCGCCGTGTCACTACCTGATTTGTTAACACTCGAATATGTGCACTAAAGTCTCCCTGTACATACAGTTGGTAAATATTACTCCAATTAAGGTTCTATTGTCTCCCCCCATGATAGTTAATATGTTATACAATGTTTTGGTGGAACCAGCCTGTATCTTGGAACCAGCTCCCGATTCCCGAATAGGAATTTGTTACGAGGATATTGTGATATATTTTTGTCAATGAAGCGTTAATGGTGTTCTAGCATCTTGTTACATTTCACAGGACTGCTTTCCCTCCATTTGAAATGAATCTCAAATGAGTTAAAACCCATATCTGCTTGATGTGGCAGTATGAATTATAGTAAAAGAAGGATAGATGCTTTTGCCAAGCACCTGAGCAGAGTAAGGTAAGGAGACCTTTGGATGTTGTGTGGAATCTATTGATATCATTGCTTTAGGTAGTGCTTCGGCAATTTTACAATTAATTCTATAACTGTAGGAGTGCGCAAAGGTCACATACCTAGAGAAAGTTAAGTAGATTAATCTCAAATGATTTGTAAAGCTCGGTAAATTCTTTTAATGCCGGGACATTTAGAGTCCCATGAAAACCATTGCTGCTAATTCTTCTAATAGTCTCATCAAACCATAAGACATTTCAATATTCAGCATGCATTGCATTGCAATCAATATCATTTACCAAATGGGCACTCATGTTTCTGTTGGTACCTTATGAAAAGCTAGTATTAGACTCACATTCTTCAAATTTTTGGAGGGGAAAATCATTGTCGACTCTCACTGTTTGGAGATCCACATTCTCATTTGTTTCTTTGTTTTTGTTTCAAGTTGAGGTTGTTTCTAGCTAATAAAGATGATGGACAGAATAATCAAATTTATAATATAATTTAGTAATTCATATTATCAAATAAGAGAAATATAAGTACACATTTTGGCTACAATTTATTTGTCCAGAGAAAAGGATACTCCTGTGAACAATCTCTGATTATTAGACTTGTATTCTGCAGAGATTAGACCTGCTTCTTGTTAGGCTCTAGCCCATAAGTTTTGCAGTAGTTAATTAGATCTTTTGCCATTGGTATCCTCTCTTTGATGATTGGGATTTCAAAAAAATTCTGTGCCCATGCATGGAGTGATGGGAACTTCTCTGGATCAACCAACTTTATACCTCCTAATTCTTCTATGAACTCCAGCCAGTTAGGTAAAGAACCCACCACCAAGTCTAGGAAACCCAGTTTTTCTCCTCCCAAGAATTTCTTACTTTCAATCTGCTTATCCAGAATTCCTAATGATTCTTGTGCAGACTTTATAGCTTCCTCTTTCTCATGTTCTTGTGCACAGCAAGCAGCCCAAGCTCCAACAACACACTGCACTTTATAGAAATTAAAATACTCCAAAAGTGCATGTTTAAGATTCAAGTTTGTTTCTTTTGTTATTTAAGCAAAAGAAACTGGCAGAAAAATGAAAAACAGAAGGGGAGACATTTAACTTTTTTATTTACCTTTTCATCAACAAACCTAGACCAGAATCTCACCACAGATTTTTCATAAGGATCTGCAGGCAATATGGGGTTCTGTTTCCATGTTTCATCAATGTACTCAAGGATGACAAGGGACTCAGCAACTGGTTTTCCCTTGTGCACAAGCACAGGAACCTTCTTATGCACAGGATTGTACTGGAGAAGAATGGAACTCTTGTTTCTTAAATCTTCTTCAATATACTCATATTCTATCCCCTTGAGCTTCAAAGCCCATTCAATTCTGCAGCAAAAAAGACTTAGAGATGCACCAATCACTTGTACTTCTCCCATTCTCAAATCCCCAGAATCTCAAATCAAGCTCGATCTTTGCATGAAGAGAAGCAGTTATTTGAAACTTATAGAGATGGTATCTTGGAAAGTTCTGTATTTCTTAGAGAGCAAGTTAGAAGTCTGACTTAGGAGCAAGATATATATGATTTCCAAGTCTGACTTGGTAACTTGTTAGACTGAGTGTGCCATGACTAGTTTGCTATGAATTCAATTTCTTTAGGAGAAAGATATATATGATTTCCATAAATTTATCTGTTTTAAATATATTTGAGAAAAAATCTTTAACTTTCCACCTGTCCTATTTGCAGCCCTTAAATCAGTCCTTAGAACATCATTGACTCCTTAATAGTGATTCTTCACCGACATCTATTGACGTCTGGCACTTGCCATCTATCATATTTTAAGGAGAGCAGTGAATAATTCACAAGGAAAAGACGGTCATGCTGCTGATTAAACTTTCAAACAAATTAAATTGTTTTTTGGATTGCTAAATTGGCCAGTTTTAAAAAACTAGAGGTTGTTAGACTTGCGATAGAAGAAGCGGTGATTATATTTATATCGTGGCTCAAGAAATGCTATTTCATACAATTTTTTTACAACCAACCACTGTAATGGTACAATTTCATTAAAAATGAAGAAAGTGAGCACTTGATGTTTGTAAAAATGTCTCTAACACCGTGAGAGTGTTGAGAGCCTTCTCCTTGTATATATATATAGACGTTAATTACAATGTGTTTATATCGTAAGATATTACATAGCTGTTGGAGGACTATACTCTGTACAAGGAAATAATCAATTAGAGTATAAATCATATTTAGGAACATTTGCTAGTATGGTTTGATATAGCCAACTCTCTTGAATATCACACAGATTCACGCGAAGTCGGGATCGACCTCCAATCTCAATTCTGCCGCGGCAATAATGCTCGTTTTTATCACCTCAAGCGCGAGCTTTCCTCCCTACAACAAAACACACATTCTATTCATGAGTATTACAACCAGATTAAACAAATCTGGGATGAACTCAGCCATCTACGAACTAGCAATGATCTCAAAGATTTGCAACAACAAGCAGAGGATGAACGGACTTTTCAATTCTTGCTTGGCCTCAATGACTCTTTTTCCCAACTCAGTTCCCAAATCCTAGCCATGGAACCCTTCCCCCCATTACCAAAGTTTTTTCTATTCTGTTTTAATGAGAGCAACAACGTCTCCTCCACATGGGGCCAACACCAGCAAACTCCCTGGCCTTCGCAACTCACTTCGGCAGCTCTACTGGTCACCTGAAAAGCTCCCTCCGATGCACGGAATGTGGCAAGAATGGCCACCTTCATAACCATTGATAATGGCTCATAGGATACCCACCTGGCCGAGAGCTTTGCCCCATTCAACGCCTTTCACTTCTCAGCAAACCACCGTCTGGGGTGGCACCTGTGATACCCCCATATGATATGGATATGAGTAGGTGGTGTATGGAATCCCACATTACTTGGGAAAGAGAAGTTCTTGCTCTTTATAAGGTTCTAATAGGGCTCTAATTGTATCATTGATTAGTCCTTTTGGAGCATAGGTCATGTGGTTTGGGCCTTCCATTGGGGCGTTACAAATGGTATCAGAGCCAATCCCAATCAGAAATGTGGGACTTGAGCCGTGCCACCTACAATGGACAGGCCCGACGAGGACGTCGGGAATTTAAGGGTGGTAGATTGTGATACCCCCATATGATATGGATATGAGTAGGTGGTGTATGGGATCCCACATTGCTTGGGAATGAGAAGTTCTTGCTCTTTATAAGGTTCTAATGGGGCTCTAATTGTATCATTGATTATTCCTTTTGGAGCATAGGTCATGTGGTTTGGGCCTTCCATTGGGGCGTTACAGCACCAGTAGCCAATCAAGCTTCGATCTCCTTTGATTCGTCACCGGTACCAGGAATGTCACCGAATCTCTACCAAAAATTGCTGGACCTCCTCACTTTGACCCCTTCCTCTACTAACTTCGTCAGTAATGTCACTTCCTCCCCTTCCTCTTTTGATAGCCACGATGACTGGATCATAGACAACAGTGCCAACTCCCACATGTGCCAAGACCAAGAAGTTTCTGCCGATTTGAGAAAACCACATTCTCTACAATCCGTTTGACTTCCCAATGGCCACACTTTCTCCATTGAGATGTCGGCACATGTATCTTGTCCCCTACCCTAGCTTTTCAAAATGTCTATTTTATCCCTCACTTTCATTTTAATCTATTATATGTCCCTCATCTTACTACTAACACCTCTTGTTTTGTTTCTTTTTCTTCTACAAATTTTTCCTTCCAAGACCCACACTCGATGAGGCTGATTGGAGCGGGTGAGTTCTACAATGGGCTTTATGTGTATCGACCCAACACCGTTATGGCTATCTCAGTGCAATCTACTGTTAAGAAAAACTTATGACACTAACGCCTAGGTCATCATTCTCGCCTACTTATTCCTCAATTTTTTTAATAATTCTTATGTCATTTTTTATTGTTATGTTTGTGCTCGTTCTAAGCATACAAGACTGCATTTTTCTTCTACTACTAATAAAAATCATTTTGCTTTCAATTGGATATTTTGTGATATTTGGGGTTGTTATGATACTTCTTCAATTTGTGGTGCCCATTATTTTCTTACTATTGTTGATGATTTTTCATGCATTACTTGGATCTATCTCATGCATTATAAATCTGAGGTTTATACAAATCTCATGTATTTTTTTGCCCTCATCCAAAATAAATTCAACACTATAATTAAAATAATTTGAACTAATAATGGACGAAAATTTCTTTCTCATAAATTTCAAACCTATCTTCATGATCATGACATTATTCATGAACGTACTTGTATTGAAACTCCACAACAAAATGGCATTGAGGAACGTAAATACCGGCATCTACTGAATATTGCTAGCAACCTTCGTTTTCAAGCTCACTTATCTTTGAAATTTTGGGGTGAATATCTACTCACTGTTGCATTCTTCAAAATAATCTTCTTTTGAACTACCCTTTAACACCATGCCCAACTACGATCATCTTCGTGTCTTCGGGTGCCTTTGTTATGCCCAAACCCTCCGTGCTTCTTGTGATAAATTTTCTCCTCGTGCCTCTAAATCTATATTTCTTGGCTACCCTAATACTCATAAAGCATACAAGTTTTATAATCTCAACACTCAAGCCATTTTCTATTATCGCGATGTCATTTTCTATGAACATAAGTTTTCCTTTCAAAAAATTCTTGATCTTCCAGACACATCTCTTCCCATTCTTCGTCTCCCTGTTCCTAAGCCTATCTTACCATCCACTACTCGCACTATTCCCATTAGTACCTCTGATCCCCCTTCTCTTCCCACCTCTCTCCGTCCCCGTCACACAACCACTCGACCAGCATATCTCATTATGTATGCTCGACCCTACACACGGAACCCACGACATCCTCACCTGCTACACAGACCTCAAGTACTGCTCACCCTTTATCTGCTTTTCTTTCCTACTCTCGTTTTTCATCTTCTCACCTTAATTTTTTACATGCTCTTACTACTCCTGTTGCACCTTCTTGCTATTCTGATGCTCTTCGCCATTCCCATTGGCGTAAAGCTATGTCTACTGAACTTCGTGCACTTGAAGCCAATTCCACTTGAACACTTGAGTCACTATCTCCTGGTAAGAAATCCATCGGTTGCAAATAGGTATTTAAAACTAAGCTTAGGGAAAATGGTTCCATCGAAAGATATAAAGCTCGGCTGGTAGCCAAAGGCTATATAATCAAGTTGAAAGCCTAGACTATCATGAGACTTTTGCTCCCTTTGCCAAAATGACTATTGTTCGATATTTGTTGGCTGTCACTGCTACCCAACAATGGATCATTCATCAACATGACGTCAATAATGCCTTCTTACACGATGTACTTGAGGAGGAAGTCTATATGATACCACCTCTTTGTTATTGTCACAAGGAGGAGACTCGCGTCTGTCGTTTTCACAAATCCCTCAACGGCCTCAAACAAGTGTCCCGCAATTGGTTTTTTAAACTAACCACTATGCTTCTTGATGCAGGTTTTACTCAATCTCAAGCGAATCACTCTCTATTCACCTTGGTCACTTCCACGAGTATCACCATTGTTCTTGTCTATGTTCATGACATTCTGGTTGCTAGTAATGATCTCTCTCAGATTGAGTTTTTCAAAGGAATTCTCTCCACACACTTTAAAACCAAAGACCTCGGTCCCCTCAAATATTTTATTGGTCTCAAAGTTGCTCATTCACAAAAAGACATCTTTCTTAATCAATGAAAATATGCTCTTGACATTCTAAATGATAGTGGACAACTTGGTGCCTGGATTGCTCCCTTTCCCATGGAACAAAACTTGAAGCTCACTAATAAAGATGGCACCCTTCTTCCTGTCCCTAGTGCCTATTGACGCCTCGTTGGACGCCTCATCTACCTGATCATCACTCATCCTAACATTGTCTTTACAGTGAACATCCTCAGTTAGTTTATGCATTTCCCTCGTGTTCCTCGCCTGCAAGCAGCCACTCGTATTCTTCGTTACATCAAAGGCAGTACAGGGCAAGGCATTTTCTTCTCCTCCTCAAGCAGTTTACATATTACTGCCTACACAGATTCGAATTGGGCCAGCTGTCCCAATACTCCTTGCTCCACCACAAGATACTTCATCTAGCTAGGCACGAGTCCTATTTCCTGGCGAAGAAAAAATAGACGACAGTGGCCCGCTCTTCTACTGAAGCTGAATATCGCGCCATGGCCGTCACCACTTACAAGCTCACCTGACTAAAACAGCTCACTGATCTTGGCATTTCTCATTCTGAGCCTTTCAGCTTACATTGTGATAATCAATCTGCTCTTTACATTGCTCACAATCTTGTATTCCATGAACTCACAAAACATATTAAGATTGACTGTCACATTATTCGAGATAAGATCTGATCCGGTCTCCTTACAACCTTACATACTTCTTCCCATGAGCAAGTTGCCGACATCTTCACTAAAACCTTAGGACGAGAACTTTTTCACTATTTTTCACACAAGTTGAACATTACGAATCTCCATGCTCCAACTTGAGAGGGAGTGTTGACAGGATCCTAATTTGCACAAAATTAGCAAAGACATCAACACCATGATTTTAGGAATTAGTCATTGATTTGTAAATATCAATTATTTCCATACATTTATTTGTTTCCATACTTAGCTTAGCTCCATGTATCTATTTAAATGTCAATCCTTTCATTGTAAAATGCAAGTTTAGAAAAATAAAAAAGTGTTTCAGTTTTATTATCTTGACAACATGTATGCACATGAGGTTTAAAAAAAACACCTTTATGTACTTCTTGTTCAAACTTAGAAGTTGTAAGTGAAAGCATGTGCGCTTCTATCTCTCTTCCTAATTGAGACCTCTCAGTTTGTTAGTACAAACTTGAGGAGATTTTAATACAACAAATATAAGGCATACAATTTTAATCCAGTTTGGACCAAGGTACGAAAATCTCACTTTTTTTAAAGAGATTCAAGCCCTCTGTAGTATACAAAGTCTCAAATGAACCAGTGCATCATACCTTCTTTTGACTTGTCTTCTCCAGGATATAACTGCCAAACTGATTTTCATATAGCTTGAACCAACTTTGCACAAGTGTTTGAGCTCAAAACTCCACAAAAAAATTCCTCTCTTTTACAGGGAAATGTTCTAAAAAATTAATATCTACACATTACAACTTTTATTTTTTCTATAAAACATCTCTCTATATCCTATGAAAAAAGATCGGTCGATCCAAACTCTTAAAACTAGGGGTGCTGCATCCTCGAGGTGGGGGTGCTAGTTCACATTTTGGGGGGTGGATTGGCTCCCTAGTTCGTCTCCCGTTGCCCACGGCCACCCACCCACGGCAAAAAAGTTGAAAACAACCAGGAAACACAAAAAATTGAAAAAAAAACAACAAATAAAAAAAAAAATCTAACTATCCATCCACGATAAATCTATAGATCCATGTAGCAATAATAATAAAAACAATAAAAAAAATTCAAAAAAATGTCTATATAAATGAAAGGGAAAATTAGAAATACCTTAGAGAGAGAGAGAGAGAGAGAGAGAGATTTTTGAATCGAAGAGTCAATGTGCCACGGCCGTTTGAGAGAGACTGAGAATAGTGAGAGCCTGAGAGAAAGAAAGAGAGAGAGGAGAAAGAAAAAATGGGGGTGTCGAGGGAAGGGGGAAGTGTAGACTTCCTCATCAAGTACATCGTGTAGGATTTTAAAAGATAAGTTAAAAACCTTCTATACCTCATTTTCCATTCATATCTCTATTCTATTAAATAATATTTATCTATTCTTTCTTTATTATTTTTTTTCTCTCACTTCCATTTACAATCTTAACTACTAACTCTTTTGTCTTATTATCTTCTTTTCAAATATCACATTCTTTTACAATTTCGACAACCTCAATAAGTCCGAAAGTCACATCTCATAAAAAGTGAAAGAAAAAACATCTATACAAAGTAATTTAAAAAAAAAATTTACGAAAATCAAAATTTTCTCAGCAACTAAACACTCAATACAGCCAACCAAAATACAGACAAATCAATGGCAATGCAAGGACAAAATGAGAACCGATTTTCATCTATACAAAGCCCAAAATGAGAATGACTAAAGGAAAATGACAAAATTCAGCAAAATTGAACCAATCTGAAAGCAAAGAAATATTCTCTGCAGCCAAACAACGAAGAGATCGCCGATGCAGAGCACCAAATTGGTTTATCTCCATTGCATACTTACCTTGATCATGGCCTCGGGAGGAAGAAATAGGAGAAGAGAGAAACAGATAAGTAGAGAGGTATGAAGTGAGAAATTTTTTTCAAAAATCAGAGAAAGGGGCTGCTTTGATTTGGTGTTGCAAAATCAAAGTCACAGAATTTTTTAGAAACCGAAATCAAAACTTACAAAATCTGCTGATGGAGAGGAGCTACGATCGTTGATGTTTCGAGGAAGGGGTCAACACCGAGAGAGAAGAAGATGCGGGACGGAAGGGAAGCTGGAATGCGATGGGGAATGATTGTAGAACCCGTAAAGTTAAACCGCTAAATAGGAAATCCAATGCGGAGTTTTCACCAAAACCCTAAATTTATCCCCAAATTATAGGGATATATCCCATATATGGAATCCAATTGGGATGCTCTTAACTGAAGTATTACTATAGTATTATTTATTAATTTTTTACTTCTATTTACTATTTTTATTATTATTATTTATAAATTATTTTAGATCATTTCAACATCCAAACGTAACTTAAATGATTTCAAAATCCACCATAATAAGACATTAACAAAAAACGTTACAAGTGACTATTTATTAAAAAGGGTCCATCTACTATGCTGTCCAACTCTTATAGTTGGGGTGCCCCCTAGTGCAATCTTACTTTTTATTTTTCTTTTCTTTATTTTTAAACATTCTTTTTAAATATATTTAAACATTTAAAAAAATACACAAATTTAATAGTAATCAACTTCTTAAGCATTAAAAATAAATAAAAATGCACGAGTGGTCAAACTCAAGGAAAAAATCAACATTTTCCTATTAAAAAATACCAACAATTATTGAAGAGTTGATGGTTATAGAAATATCCATTTATCTTGTAATAAGAGTTTATGGCTACAACTCTTATTACAAGACTTTTCTAAATTCCCTGCATGTTATAACTCATTTAGCAAATGAGTGCTCTTCCGTATTTTATTCATTGCCAAGATTTTATAAATTTTATATAATGATTTCTCATTGAAGAGAAAGAAAATTAGTCATCCTCGGTCACACCAACATATTGTTTTTTTTTATGTCAACCATTTAAATAAATAAAAAATCACTTCAAATGAACCATATATTATGTGAAAAATATCAATATTCATTATAATGTGAAAATGTGCCTATTGATGTAAGTTGGTACTTTCCAACACCAAGCTATACCTTTCCTATTGTTTCATAAGTGAGTATCTTTAAAAAAAAAAAAAAAAAAAAATACTTTGACAGATAAATAATTTCTTAAATTTCAATGTTTATTTAAAGAGTTTTCTATTATCAAGTTAATCGATAACACACGATCAACGTCACTTGAGTTACTTAGAATATACAGAAGAGGAAGACCTATCCGAGTCCTCCATAGCTAGGGCTGTGCTCTGACTTCGACGGAGTCAGAGATATCGTTTCTGACCTCCGACTCTGACTAGAGTCGGAGCCAAATTGTCCCTCCGACTCCGACTCTGAACTGGAGTCGGAGTCCGACTCCGATCGGAGGTCAGAGCTCCGACCTCCGATCGGAACTCCGACTTCCGAGTGGAACTCCGAACGGCGCTCGAGCGGAACCCATACAGAGAGGTTCGCTCGAAGTGCGCTCGACGTGGTGCTCGAGCAGAACTCTTCCAGAGAGGTTCACTCGACTCAGCGCTCGAGCGGAACCCATGCAGAAAGGTTCGCTCGACTTGCGCTCGACATCTCGCTCAAGCCAATGTTCAAAGCGACATCGTTTTACAGCTGGGTTTCTATTTAAAAAAAAAATGGAGTCGGAGTCGACTCCGATTATCTATTCGGAGCTACTCCAAATTCCGACTCCGAATTCCGATGACTCCGACTCCGTCAGAGTCTGAATCGGAGCGGATGTTGAGCAGAGTCGAAAATTTCAAAATTTCGCACAGCCCTATCCATAGCTGATTGTGTAAGAGTTGGGGAGGGGATGAATTGATGTTGTTGGAGTTAAATCGATATGAGCATAAAAGAAAGAAAGAGAGAAAAAAGCTCTTTGGATGAAAATCATTTAATTGATAAGATTTGATTTGTAAGATTCAAAATTCAAAATTTATTTTTATTTTAAATTAAATTATACCATGTAAGCACTTTACTGGTATGTAATCCATACCGACTTATAAATAGAATTTTTCTTATTCAAAAAATTGTAGTTAAATCGTGCCTATTATTAAGGATTAGCTGACCATAACCATTAGATTGCACTCAATTTATACCTCCAATCCAAATCGTAGTCATTGAACATTTGATAATGAGATTGTTTCTTCAAAATCCTCCAAAATTAATCGTTAAGATCTTATCACTCCTAGCTCTAACGCGCCAAGTGTGCCGAAATGATACCTTAAATTAAGTCAAGTCCATCATTAAATAAAGAGAAAAACCTAAGGACGGTCGGGTGGGAATTTTGTTTTTACACCTACCAATACAAATTTGCCACATAGGAGGTGCAAGAATGAAATATATGCACACGCACGCGTAAGATTTTCTCTTCCCCTCTTCTCTCCCACGAATTCTTCTTCACCTCCTTCAGATCTTTCCCCTTCCTTCCCCCTCTCTCTCTCCCATGATTTATTGGGGCCACTCATGCCAAACAAGTAACGGTCACTTGAGGCACACCATTTCTATCACTACATGTATTTTAGTTGCTCCAATGGTTTGATTTTAGGGTGTTGCTTTTAGAAGACTTGTCTCCTTTTTTCCTTCTCTTCGATGATCTGTTCTCAAACACAGTTCTCGCTGTTTTTGGTTCTGGTTAGAGACTTCTCTTTTTGCAAGTAAATTTCAATTAAAGCCAATTGATCATGAGCTACGAACAGAAAATTAAGAATTAACCAACCTAAGATAAAGAAGATCAGCTGGCATGGTTAACTAGTAGTCAGTCACTTTTTTTCTCTTAAAAGTAGTTGCTATTAAATTTGTTCATGAAGAAGCATATAATTTGAAAAACTAAAAACGTGGTTTGTTCATGGTTTTATTCTCGTACTTTCTAGGCAACCAACCAAAATGTGGTTAATGCTCTTGTAATTCTTTGACCAGTTGTTGCTTCAAGAGAGACCGTGTTGTAGAGAGAGAGAGAGGGTAAGCAGGGACGTGGGTGGGGGGAGGGAGAGGGAGAAGGAGAGAATCAGAAAAATAACTTAGGGCTTGTTTGTTTTCAGAGATGAGATGAGATTAAATGAGATTAAAGTTAAAAAGTTGAATAAAATATTGTTAGAATATATTTTTTAATATTATTATTGTTTTGGGATTTGAAAAAGTTGAATTGTTTATTTTATTTTATGTGGGGATTTGGAAAAGTTGTAATAATGAGGTGAGATAAGATGAGATGTTTTTGGAAAACAAACAAGGCCTAGTTTCATTACCTGTATGCGGGTGTAAATAGAAAATTGTTGAGACCCCTACGTGGCAGCTTTTGATTTGCTGGTGTAAAAATAAATTTCGCACCCGACCGGCTAGGAGCGCGACTCTTAAATAAATGGATTATCATTCTCATTTTTTTCAAAAAACATAAGATATAGATCAATACTAGTCTTCCTGTTGGGATTTTTTTATTTTTTATTTTACTTCGTGATTAATGAAGTATTTTTTAATAATATTATGTTTTTTTTTTATTTTTTAAAAATATTTGAAAGTGTTAAAAAAATGTATGTAAAAAAAGAACCAAAAAAAAAAAAAAACACATGAAATACACTAACAGAAGCCCCTAACGGTGGCTTTAGTGTTACTCTAAGATATATCGATTGCTTATGGTGCTCACGTCGGGAATCAATCGGAGGAGTTTCAATTGCAATTTGACGCAAATAAAGACTCAAATTGCTATTAAGGAGAATAAAAGTAGAGTTTAATTGTCTATGGTGGCAGCCAACTTAGCCAAATCCATTGAATAACATGTCCATTCACAGTCTCTTATGCCTAAATAATGCTATTTGTGAGCTGATTTCCACTACTCGGTATTCATTCATTATCTTTAGATCTAATTGACAGCTTCCAACGATTATAAAACATCATATAACTTACATAAGCAGATCAAGCTGCAATACCTTTTTAAGATTCCAAAATTTTCAGATGTATATTCCTCTACTGTCAAGTAGTAATGGAGTTTATCTGCTGAAGTCGCCATTCATCTTCAAGAGACTATCTCTACAGGAATTATTGAATCATGGACTCTCTCTGTAGCCTTCTTTGCCTAAAAGAGGAGAGATTTAGTGAGAAAATTGAAATGGGTGAGAAAATATCAAAAGATGGGTGTTATAGGCACAAAGAGATTACACAAAAAGAATCTCACAAATTGACGTAATTTTATGAAATCCATTAAATCTACTTTATAATAAAAGTAATTTTACAATCTGACAAATCATATCAAACCACGCCAATTTCTGAGATTACTTTTGTATAATTCATTTGTATTTAAAGTATTTCTCGTATAAAAAAGAGCAGAAGAGGGACAGGAGATTGTACTTGTTGCTCCCAGTTAGTACGTATGGTAACAGTGAGAAGTGATAACACTTGGACAACTAGTGCGCCTATGATCCCCAGCCAGAGCCCCTGTGAGCAAAATTTCTCAAGAGATAAGATTACTTGCAATAATTTCAGTGAAGAAGTGACAAAGGGCTTAAAGTTATGAAGGAAAAGAGTGAAAACTTTTACCTTCCCTCCAATGTGGAGGACAAAAGCAAATACAACAGCACATGGAATTCCAACTAAATAGTATGAACCGAGATTGATATATGCACCAATCTTCTGCCAACCACATCCTCTAGCAGTGCCTACATGTACACAAATTGAGACAACAGATTAGCCACTCGAATGATCTTTCTATTTCATGGTCCCTTAAAGTTTTGGGAAGACATATTTAAGAGGCATCTTTTAGAGTGTGACAGATCATACACATTTAAGAGGCATCTTTTAGGTTTTTTCTCTTTCACAGTTCATACATTTCTTTCTTTTTTCCCCATAAAAACCTTTCCTCTGAAACATTGATGGGCTGAGGGCCGAGGAGAGGGGGGGGGTGGGAGGTTTACAGGGTGTTGAGGAATAATCTCACATTGCCTGTAGACAAGGTCTTGTGTATATTTATAAGAAATGAACAATCATCTCTTGTAGAACCGGTTTTATGATATAAGTTAAGCCCTTGAATTCCTTCAGAGGGTGAAGAAATACTCAATAATCATTGCAACCATTGCTGTTTGCAGCCAATCTTCCTCATTCATTGCCAAACAGTTTAATCACAAATCTAGACCCCTAACAAGGCAATATTTTTGCTAGTTTCCCATGAACAATTCATACTATTATTTTCTTTTAATCCGGTCATGATATTGATGCAGAGTATGAGAGTATATTAAGGTATGAAAAACAGAAAAACCTGAAAGAACACACTGGAGGCCATCTAAAAAGTTGGATATTGCAAGAATTGGCATCATGATTGCTACATATTGGACCACTTCTATTTCACTGCTGTAAGCATAGCCCCAAATGTTGCGTATCAATATCAGAACTGATCCAACCAATATACCCACAGTTATTGCCATCACAAAGACAACATGTACCGCCAAACGTGCAGTTTCGGGATGCCCGGCTCCTAATTCATTTGAGACTCGAGTACTGTAAAGGAAAATATGAGCCATTAAAAGATAAGACAGTGAATAAGAAAGTGAGGGACATGTTCCAATCCTTCATGCCAGTATCATATTGCGTTTTGAGCAAAATCAAAATAAAGATTTATGAAGATCAAAGGAAAATTTCTAAACTCACAAAAAAAGAAAAAATCTATGCACAGCCAGAGTCAGATTCCCCTGGCATCCTATGAAATGGCTATACTCCAAAATGTTTAATGTGATACCCCATATGATAAGGATAAAGGTAGGTGGTATATGAGATCCCACATTGCTTGGGAAAGAGAAGTTCTTGCTCTTTATAAGGTTTCAATGGAGTTCCAATTGTATCATTGATTAGTCCTTTTGGAGTGTAGGTTATATGGCTTGGGCCTTCCATTAAGGCGTTACAAATGGTATCAGAGCCTATGTGTATGAGATCTCACATTGTTTGGGAATGAGAAGTTCTTGCTGTTTATAAAGTTTCAATATGGCTCCAATTGTATAATTGGCTAGTCCTTTTAGAGTATAGACTATGTGGTTTGGGCCTTTCATTGGGCGGAAGTATATTTTTATATCAATTCAGCATAACTTACCTTATAGCACAACTGAGTCCAAAGGGGATCATCCAAACTGTTGCTGCGGTGTTCAGACTGGCAAAATATGCTGGGTGAGTTAACGGGAACTCATAATTATCTAATAAATTCAGTATATTCATGGAAAAAGATCAACAAACTTAGCAACTAACCAAATAGAAAGCACTGAAGTCTCTAACTTTGGATCTGGAAGAAGACCGGATAGAAGAACCATCATTTCAAATGACCACATTTCCAGGCTGTTCAAAATCATGGTAAAAGATTACAGCAAAATGCATTACATTCTGTAGCTCAGAAAAGAACAAAGATGGAAGAAAATGTAGAGTTCTTTTGTCTTGCTTTCAAGCATATAGAGCATTAAGTTATAGAAATTACCAGACCATAACAGCTGAAGGAATAGCAAGTTTCAGAAAAGTGAGTATATTGTGCAAGGCCTCCTTTGAGAAACCCGTCCAGGTTTTTGCACATGAAGAGGAGAACTTGACATAAAGTACCAATAGCAATACATTGATCCAATAGGATATGGAATTTGCCAAGGCAGCTCCTCTGTCTCCAAGTTCAGTTTTAAATACTAGGACCCAACATATAAGAACATGCAGTAAAGTTGTGATTGCAGAGCTTAGCATCATTGGAAAGACAATGTTTTGGGTTTGTAAGAACTTAATTAGGCACTGCAGAAAACCATAGGCAAACAGGCTCGGGATCATGTAACAGGCATATCGTCCTGCTTCTGTCGCTATATCATCTTCCTGGCCCAAAGCAATAAGAATATATCTTGTGTTTCCCCAGATGATTGCAAGGGGTATGCTTACAAGAAAAAGGACAAACATTGCTCTCTGCATTTGTATTCCCATTATATGATATTGCTTTGCTCCATATGCCTGCCCGCATAAGGTATCCAATGCACTTCCCATTCCCATCTGTTCAAGTAGATAATCACATTAGTAACATACAAAGAGTTCTATCAAACATTTTTTTTTTTTTTGAAGTACAGACTTCTATTGAACATTGTTTAATGAATAATTTCATATTATCTATGAATAAGGTCTTGGGTATGTTTATAAGGAATGAACATTTCTCTCTTGTAGAACCGGTTTTATGAGATGAGTTAGGCCAATGAATTTCTTCATGGTATCAAAGTCTACCACAAATGGGGGATTACACTACTTATTCCGTGACAAAGACCAGAAAAAAATACTGGCATGCACCGATGCACGTGAAGGTGAGTGTTAAGGAATAATCTCACATTTCATGTGGATAAGGTCTTAAGCATATTTATAAGGAATGAATAATCCTCTCTTGTAGAACCAATTTTATAAGATGAGTTATGCCATGAATTCTTCAAACGTGTTGTATATTCAACATTTGAAAGAGCAAAATGGTGACATCATGAACCATAATTATATACATATTTTTCTTTTATTGTTTGAAACTCCATCAATTGGGGTTGAAAGCTTGCAATGCTTTTGGTTTCCGTATAAATTAAAGCCATCTAGAAACTTTCCCACGACAGAATCAAATGAACCTTTGGACAAAATCCACAAGCTAGGAATTCACGTGATCTAGATTGGTTAATACAATCGATTTGCGCATATGAGTGGTGAGTTGAACCGTGAATCTTCGAGGGACTCAGAATTTTTGTATCATTGGTACCTATGGCAAAAAAATCTCGGTTTCCTGCGAAGGTTAGGTTGCGTTTAAGTGCATAAACTTGGGAAAGAGGAAGACCTCATCAGTTCCAATTTCACATCCATGGTTGTCTAACGTACCATTAAAATATTTTCACCAGTTTGTAAGAGGGGATCGAGGGAAGAAGTGATCGATCCACCTCATAGGTATCGAGCAATATTCTTGCGGAAAAGTACGAAGTTATTATCAGAAACTTTCGCTGGTTTGGATATTGAATTGAATTAAATTTTTTTATAAATAGTAATAAATTAAGATGATAGAATAAATTTTATAAGACTTACTTAAAATGAATTTAAATATATTTAAATATTAAAATAAGTTTATAAAATATTTATCATGAAAAATTCAAAAAGTTTGTAAATTTAATAAAATTCACTACATCATCTCAATTATTACTATTTATAAAAATAATACAATTCATCTCAACTCTAATCACGTTCGATTTTTTTTTTCTCGTATACGACAATTTTTTTCTTTCTTTACAGCAGTCACTGGCCCACCATTTTCACTTTCAATCAAGCAAACACGTTTTAAAACTTATCCTTTCACTTTCAGCAAGAACAGAAAATGAGTAATCAAACTGACATACTGTACCCAAATTGATATTGCGGGATGGTCAAGAAGCAGAAAAGGAAAGAAAAAAACAATCACGCAAGATATAAAGATTTAAACGATTCTGCTTAGAAAACTCGCATTCTAGTGCTACAAACACAAAAAACTGAATACAAAAATAGCGTAACTCAAACTCAAAAACTCCAATACACTCGAACCTTAGGAAAAAGAGAGAAAAAAAAAAATCTATCCAAAGTACAAATAAATTATCTCCATAATTTTCTACTCACACAACCGGTGAGCCAAATGTCAGTCAGAAGCTGGGGTGCCAATAAATCTTTCCCAAAAGGAAAATAAAAAATGATTCAATTTCTTCTTCAAATTTAAAGTGTACTCTATAAAATTTATTGTTGTCGTAAGTATTTTTAAAAATAATAAATACTTAAATATTAAGTATGAAGTAAAACCCACTTCATAAATATTAAATATGAAGTAAAATTCCATAAGCAATTAAGAAATCTTTATAAAAAATATATTTCAACCCACCCTGTTCAAGCCACAGCTCAACCAACACATCAACCAATCGAGAATTATGAGCAAGTGCTACAAATATCATGTATATCTAAAAGATAAAATTATAAAGATAACCAAACTCACCAACAAACTGAAACCAGTGACAGAGGCGAAAGAAGTAGCCATGGAGGCGCCGGAGAGAGCCAATTCACCAAGATGACCCACAAACATCACAGATATCACCTGCAGACTATACTGCAACAGACTCACAGATATCAGAGGCCCTGCCAGCCATAGCTGCTTTCTTACTTCCTCAAGAACCACTTTCCTTTTATTCCTTCCATCCTCATTAATACTACTGACTCCATTATTTTCATGATCTTCAGAGTTTTCCATCAATATCGGTGATACCAGAGATGCCTTTTCCTCCTCCTCTCTCGCCATTTTCTTCTCCTTTTCCGCTCACTGACACCGTGGCACATGCAGATAGAGAGACACTGAGAGGGCTACACTTGGTGGCTCCTATATTGCGGTTGAAAATTTTTCTTTGAGGACTAAAGTGACCAGGGTGTTTCTTCTTTATTACTGATCAAAATGCGCCTAAGTTCCACTGATGATTGTAGGGTATTACAGTAAACTGGAGGGTTCAACAAAACAGTCCAAACTCATTGTCATCTTTGTATTTATTTTTGTTACTTCATTGTCATCTCGAGGTTGGATTTGACCATGAAAGTAGTCTCGGACTAATTGACAAAACGACAAGCTCTGAAAAACCAACATGTACGTGGCCTTGGTATCGTTTTCCTCCACAAATTCAAACAAATGTAGCGACAAGACGACAAGACAGAGAGGCCAACCTCTTTTAAGTTGGCAATGAAAGTGTTCTTTTAGTATTGTTTTTTTGTTTTTGTTTTTGAGTTGATGGAAGGGTATTTTGAACTCTATACCTCTATTTTGAAGCTGGAAGTTATATCAATCAGGTCACATATGTTTAGCTTTTGTTCTTTTAAATACACGTAAAAGGCCAGATTTTAGCTGAAATTAGCTATTTATTGTGTTTCACTGACATTTGATTAAGTTAAATGCTATTAAATCATGATAAAAGTAGAGAAAATCTCACTGACTTTTTACAAAAGTAGGGAAAATTTTTATAACAAAAACCATGACTCTGGTAACTTGTAAGTAAGAGAAAATCTTTATCAACAACGTAAGGTTGTTATGTTACATCATAAGAGGAAATTTAAGCTGACGTTACAAAGTGTAATTTTAGAAAAAGATGGATAAAATATTGAAAGGTGTGACTATTAGATGGAACTTGAAATGAGTGTAATCATAGAATTTTAGATATTAATGTTAGATTTGGGAAAAAATGATCATTGAAAATAGTGAAAAATAATTTAATTTGAATGAATAGAATATATAACTGTTATGTTCGCTACAAGAAACAAGGTCCTTTTCGGCGCTAAAATTCGCCTCAAATAATCTCATAAATCGTTGCAAATATATTTTTGCAGTGATTTATGCTGCGCCGGACTTTCATCGCAATTATTTAGACATTTAAAAGTTTAGTCAGCGAAATTCAAAAATCGTCGCAAAAATTTTTTATTTGCAGCGATTTTTTTCACTGCAAATAACGTTATTAAATATAAAATCATAAAAAAGTACCCGTTATAAATTATGATAATAAAGTAAAATATATTTTCTTTGATTAAAAAATAAAATATAACTAGTACATCTGCAATATATGATTATAGGAAATTAGATAAAATAATAGGTCGAAAATAAATAATATTTTGTTGTTATATAGATTTTAGATGAATAATTATCTGATGTGAGATTAGATTTTATAGGAGATCATAGGTAAAAGGCAAAAAGTATAATATTAGACAAATTTTCACCAATGAGATAGCCAAGAGTGCTATATATTATAAAGTTATATTACTCATTTAAGTGCAATGATTATTTACGTCGAGTTTGAGAAAAAAAAAATTATTGACAAATTATTTATTGATAAGCTGACCATATCCTTGATCCATCTGGGAATTTATACATCAGCTCATATATAAAAAAAAATTACTCGATTTGATTCTCTGTTTATAATTGAGTAATACTACGTACAATCGTGGAGTGCGCAAGCATTACGTAATTTTTTTGAAAATAATTAGAGTCCACAATTAAAAAATTAGTTTTTTATGTGGATCTCATATTTATTTATTTTTTTTAAAAGAATTTCGTGACACTTATGCACTCACGACGGCAAATATAATTTATCTATATTGAATCTCACAACACATGAACCAATTTTTAAATATCATAATTCTTTAATAAGATATAAATATATATATAAAATACGTGTATGAATTAATAAGTTATAAAAAATGAAATATATATCGATGATGTATAATATATTGACTACGACTCACTCTCCAATAATGTCACCTATCATTTTATTTTTTTATTTTTTTATGGATAACCCTTATTATATATTCAAGTCTTTATCACATTCATATATCATGTATACATGCATGAAGTGATGCTAGGCATAATGTGACTGATTATACTACTGCTGGTGAGATTAACTATTGATCAGTAATCTTGATAGATCGAGACATGATATGTACTACTTTCAATTTATTCACTACAACAAATTTGAGATTTTGGGACGAAATTATTTAAGGACGTCATTTCTTGGGACGAAATTTAAATTTCGTCCCAAAAAATTGATGACTTTAAAAAATCGTTCGAACGTCAAAATAACCGTTCGAACAGTATTTTCTGTGACGAATTAAATCGTCTCAAAAATTTTTTACCGTTCGAACATAAAAAAATACGTTCGAACAGTACAATTTGGCGGATAATTACTTTATTATGGCGGGGAAAGTTCAAAAACGTTCGAACAATAATTTGTTGTGTTCGAACGGAAAATATTTGGTGGCAAATCCTGGCGGGAAGTTTTTAAACCGTTCGAACGGAATATATTTAGTTAGAACATATTCAAGCACCACATTTATACATTCGAAAGTATAATATTAATCTCGGTACGAAACTCAAAATATAAAAAATATCTATCATATATACAAATTCATTAATTAATTTTATGTAATTAATTTTAAAATATTTTAATGATTTCTTTTATGTTAAATAAGATTTTTAGTTAAATAAATATTATCAACCACATATATATTAATCAACCAAATAAAGCAAATTATCAAAATTCCATATATATTGTTCATAATTACAACAAAAGAAAATATAAATAAAAGATAAAAACTATTGTGATGCGAGGTCTCTACACACATCCTCGACTGCAGCTAATTGTGTCTCTACCTGTGTCAGTCGAGTACTAACTGTGACCTGAGTTGCATTATTGGCATTAATCGCTGTACGTAACTCATTAACCTCTGTACGTAACCCAGAGACGGTAGCCATAATCTCTGTACGCAACTCAGACATGGCAGTATGCACTGCATCAATCACTGCTGATGTGTGTACGCCGATCTCAGCACGCAATATGTCAGCCATCTCCTCGCGAATATATGTGCGTGATGTCTCAGCCTGTGTAGATGTCTCACCAGCCGATACTCCAGTATCTCCCGGCTGCGCATCTCTCTGAATCTCAACCCTGTCAGGAACAGCCCCACGAAAACGAAATCTAGAGTGTCCCGTGCTCCGTGATAGGGTGGTGCTGTTGATCGGTGCCATCGGAAATCGGGAACGCTCGGCAGGTTCGGACACAACCCCGGCATGTAGCAAAAATCGAGTGATGAGGATCCCAAACGGCAGTATATCTGTCGTAATGAACCGTGCCTCTGATCGGATCCTCTCAAATATATAACCAACGAGGTCGATCGGGATGCCACGAGCGACCCGTATCATAAATCTCGCTCGATCCATGCCGACCTCGGTCTTGTGCTGCCGTGAGTCAATATTGTTGGCAATGATCAAATTCATAATCTTGAAGAAAGAAGATAAATCTGCTGCCTAATACTCTTGGAGCCATCGTACACTGGAGCATCTGGACCAACAATCAAGTCTCTGACCTCGTGATCAGCAAGTGTATCGATCTCATCTGTGTAATCTGGTCCCTCGTCCTCAGACATAGCTGCATCACCTGAAGGACCAGACTCTCTAGGCGGCAAGTTTGGATAGGCATCAAGAAGCCTAGGAATACCCAGATATGCAGCGAGTCCGTCCGCTGAAAATATAACAGGAGCTCCTCGGACACAGATCCTATATGCCCCTCCATCGTCTGGGCTAGCAGCACCGAGCTCTTTATAGAACTCAGTAACGATCTCAATGAAGGAAACGAGCTCCATTCCTTCTTCTCGCTGATCTAAGATTGGTGCCCAACCACGATCATTGAATACTGATGGGAGGGAATGACCCTCCCATATAAGAGCGACAAAATCAGACAGTTTTACCTGTCGCTCAAGTAAAACGGTCCGCTCTCGAACTGTTTGGATGGAAGGTTCTCCTGATCTACCACGTTTACGGCCCCGATAAGACATTATTATGATCCTGAAATTTTAAAAATAAAATATACATTCAAGATTAGTGATAAAATCTAATTACGACTAAAAGATTTACAAAATTATATACTAATAGCAATTTAATAAATTAATTGATAGAACATATAATCAATTAAACGATGAAAACAATTTAATAAGCTAATAAAATGTTCATAAATTGAATTTAATAATTAGCGTTCGAACGTCTAAATATATGGTCGAACGGACAATTAATAACGTTTGAACGTGTCGATCAAGTTCGAACGTACAGGCTTACCCGTTCGAACGGACTGGTTAATACCGTTCGAACGGAAAACAGATCTAACTCGGCCATGGCTGAGTCAACTCAGCGGCCATGAAAATACTCAAAAATTAATCGATTCCGTGGTTTTTTCGACTAAAAACAAAGTACTCTTCATTTCTAAACATCCTATAATAGATTTATGATGTTCTACGGTAATTTTTGATGAAAAAATGTAATTTTAGAAAAAAAAAACAAATAAAACCATAAAATTATAAAATAAACGGTAAAATGAGTTTGAAAATACATACTTTTACTTGGGAGGAAAAGTGTTTGACGTATGTGCTGATCACGACGGCAGACGGCGGTGAATGTAGTGCGTTCAAACGTTTTCTCGCTTTTTCAAACGGTGGGGACGGCGGCGTGAGAGAAATCGCTGCCCGCGATAACTTATACGTGCATAACCGTTCGAACGTTAATATTTAAAGTTCGAACGTTAATATAAAAACGTTCGACCGTTACTATATTACGTTCGAACGGAAGTTTTGTAAGTTTATTAAAAATTATATTAAATGTATACTATATTTATATTCCTATAAATTATTATAATATATATACTATTATAGTAGATTATATATACTGTAATATATATGTAATATTATAATATATATTATAATATATATTATGATAGTAGAATACTTTAAATGAAAACATAATAACTTATATGTATTTTTTTATAGTATATATAATAGTAATATATCATAATACTTTACAATCAAAGTGTTATATATGAGATTGTAATATATATATAATACCATATGATAGCATATAGTACTATATGGTATGAGTTTATACTTGACTAATATAAGTCATATTATATATTCCATTATAATTTACCTACTAAAGTTATATATGATATTATACAACATATATATATATATATAGAGTATAGCTTACTAATATACTATTATCTTATAAATTTCTCTATACTTTATTATGTGACCTTAGTATATTTGAGGCTATATATATGTGAGTATATATTACTAATACATATGATCTTAATAATACATATGATAGTATAGGTCACTATATATATGATAATATATATTACTATATATACTATATATTTAGTATAGATTACTATATATATGATAGTATATATAACTAATACATATGATCTTATAGTACTTTTCATTTAATGATGAAAAAAATTATATTTAAACATAAAGGATATGTGTTCGAAAGGTACTCGTAAACCGTTCGAACACATATGTTTCGTTTGAACGTATAAAAAAACATTCGAACGGATTATTGCAATGGCGGGAAAACATCCCGCCAATTAAAGACAGTTGGATTACCGTTCGAACGTAATTTGTTATAGTTCGAACGGATTATTGCAGTGGTGGGAAAATATCCCGCCAATTAAACTATAGTATCATCTAATATGTCTATATATATTAATGTTGTTCTTTTATTCAAAGGTATAATGAAAAAAAAATACAAATAAACATTTACAACACCGTTTGAACAGTTAAAAATAAAAGTTCGAACGGTTAATTTTCGAGCAAGAATAAATCAATAACGTTCGAACATACTATTTATACGTTCGAACGTGAAAATTAGGAGGGAATTTTCTCCCGCTTAATATTTTCACGTTCGAACGGTTAGTAAATAACCGTTCGAACATGAAATGTTCTGCAAAAACACGACAGAACCTCACAATATTGTTTCTCTCCTCCCGCTCGCCTCAGTCACCCGAAGTTTACCCCCTTCGCGAAACCAAGAGGTATTCTTTCTCAAACTAGCCTCTAAGCTCAAAAACATTTTCATCTCACTTAATTATTCTCGGATTACTACTTGTAGGAGAGTTTTTTTGCACGGCATATCACTATTTCCTTCCATTTTCATCTTCAAAAATTTAGGTATTCCGTTTAAAATAGAAATGTATGGTTTGAACTTAATATTTTGCAATGTTAGAAAGTTGTATGCTTTGAGATTGTTGTTTGTGTTTGTTAGAATTTGTAATTAATGGAGTTTTCGGCGTTGTTGAAGACGACTGGAATCTGGAATGAATACGTTCGAACGGGTTAGGAATACCGTTCGAACATATTCATTTTGTTCGAACATAGGTTCTCATCGTTCGAACGGGTAATGACATGACATCAATAACGTATACAGAATACAAATAGTTTGGGATAATTATAAAATTTAAATACTTAATTATAAATTAATAAAATTAATATTCAAATTAAAATACTTCTAAATTTTTCAATTAAAATATAAATAGTTAAGATTTAATAATATTTAAATACTTAATTATAAATTAATAAAATTTATATTCAAATTAAAATACTACTAAATCTTTAAATTAAAATATAAATAGTTAAGATTTAATAATACTTAAATACTTAATTATAAATTAATAAAATTAATGTTCAAATTAAAATACTACTAAATTTTTAAATTAAAATATAAATAGTTAAGATTTAATAATACTTAAATACTTAATTATAAATTAATAAAATTAATATTCAAATTAAAATACTACTAAATCTTTAAATTAAAATATAAATAGTTAAGATTTAATAATACTTAAATACTTAATTATAAATTAATAAAATTAATATTCAAATTAAAATACTACTAAAATTTGAAATTAAAATATAAATAGTTAAGATTTAATAATACTTAAATACTTAATTATAAATTAATAAAATTAATATTCAAATTAAAATGCTACTAAATCTTTAAATTAAAATACTTAATTATAAACAAGTAAAACTAATATTTAAATTAAAATCTGGAATAAATCTTGAAATAATACCTACTAATTATGTTTTTGTTGTATTGTTGTATAAATAATATGTTGTTATTGTTTGACATATATTAGCATATTTTGTATTGTTTGTTCATCAAAATAAACCTTAGACCCGTTCGAGAGTTATCAATCCGGATGAATGCTTGATTGATAACTCTTGAATTGTCCATAGTGGACAGTTTGGGATTGTAAGATCATTCTCGCAAACTATAGAACTATATCTGTTGTCGTCCAACATTATGATTTTGGTAGATTCATCCATTGTTCTCCGAATATGCAATTTCGGTGATGGTGCAACGACGAGTTAATCGTCAGTGCACACAACCAAACGAGCATATTTGGAGAACTATGGAGAGATGCTGCCGAAATTTTGTTGGACGTAACATATAATAGATCATAGGTTGGCGACTATGATCTTACAATCCCGAACGGGATAGGACCAACTACCCGGTGAAAGGTTGCATACTCATTAATTGGTACATGATACATGGTTGTTTACTGATGCATTACAATATTGTTTGTAATGAATATAATCGGCATGGATAAGAGTTGGATGAGAGTTAGCGATCGATTGGGTCAGAATTACAATGTATATGCTGAAGGTGTTAAGAAATTCTTGAAGTTTGCATTGGGTACATGTGATAGTGATGGGCGTATCAGATGCCCCTGCAGAGAATGCAGGAATTTGCATTCTCATAAGATAGACTTGGTGAGAGAGCATCTGTTTGTCAAAGGTATTGATAAGGGTTATACCGATTGGGTCTTACACGGCGAACCATATCCAACTTCATTTGAGGCTCCACATGAAGAAGAAGAGATCGATGAAGATGTACAACCAGAGATTGTTGGAGATGATTACGATGAGGATATGGAGGAAATGTTAGGTGACATCGGTGCGGGAATGTTTATGGAAGAAAGTGACACGGACACATCAAGCTCAAATGATGGGGGCCATAACACTTTTGCACGCTTGTGGAATGATTCACAGCGTGAGCTATATCCAGGATGCAGAAGACATAGTAAGTTGTCGTTTACCGTAAGATTGCTTCACATAAAATCAATGTGTCGATTATCTATTAAGGCAGTCAATATGTTACTTGAGCTGTTTAAAGAGGCACTGCCGACAGACAATACTTTACCTCGTAACTTCTATGAAGCAAAAAAGTTGAAACGAGGACTCGGATTTGATTACAACGTAATACATGCATGTAAGAATGACTGCATATTATTTTGGCGAGAGAATGAGCAGTTGAACGAGTGTCCTATATGCCACGAGTCAATATGGACATCGGACAAGGCAAATGTTCCGCAAAAGGTCGTACGCCACTTTCCATTGATACCTAGATTACAACGATTATTTATGTCACGCGCAACGGCTATAGATATGACATGGCACTCATCAGATAGAGTAAGGAACGATAATATTTTGTCACATCCTGCTGACTCCCAGGTGTGGAAGGAATTTGATTAGGAACACCCATGGTTTGCTGAAGAACCGCGTAACGTAAGACTTGGGTTGGCAACAGATGGATTTAATCCTTTTGGGAACATGAGTACTAGTCATAGTACTTGGCCAGTTGTACTTATGCCATATAATTTACCACCGTGGAAGTGTATGAAAGATCCATATTTCATGATGAGTTTGCTCATCCCAGGTCCGAGGTCACCGGGAAATGATATAGACATACACTTACAGCCATTGATTGCAGAATTGAAAGATTTGTGGGAGAATGGGGTTGTCACATTTGATTCGTCAACATGCAAGTCGTTCAAGATGCATGCTGCGGTGTTGTGGACAATAAATGATTTTCCAGCTTATGGGAATTTGTCAGGTTGGAGTACTAAGGGGAAAATGGCATGTCCAACTTGTAACAAATATACCAAATCTGAATGGCTTACGTACGGGAGGAAATTATGTTTCATGGGTCATCGTCGATTTTTACCTGGTGACCATAGATGGCGTGGAAATTCTAGAATGTTTGATGGAACTGTTGAATGGGGCCAACCTCCACCATATTTGTCTGGCGAAGATGTACTTGCACAATTTATAGATGTTGGTTGTAATGAATTTGGTAAAAAACAACGAAAGAGAAAACGAGCTACGAATGAGTTGAATTGGACAAACAAGAGTATATTTTTCGAACTCCCGTATTGGTCGAAGTTAAAATTGCGACATAGCCTTGATGTTATGCATATTGAAAAAAATATTTGCGAATCCGTATTGGGAACATTGATGTCAATTGAAGGAAAAACAAATGATACAATAAACTCAACGAAGGATTTGAAGCGGTTGGGAATAAGACGGGAAATGCAGTTGCAAGAAAATGGTTCGTCTGTCTACATGCCGATTGGGTGGTATACATTGTCAAGGAATGAAATGGTTACATTTTGTGAGTGGCTAATGAAGATCAAATTACCGGACGGTTATGCCTCGAATCTAACAAGGTGTGTGAGAACAAATGATTGGAAAATAACTGGATTAAAAAGTCATGATTGTCATGTTTTCTTACAGCGTATCTTGCCTATTGGTATCCGTGGGTACTTGACCAGAGATGTGCGCGTGGCTTTGACTGAGTTGGGTGCATTTTTTAAAGACTTATGTACTAGGACGTTGAATGTAGAAGCTTTGGATCGAATGGAACGAGAAATTGTCATAATATTGTGTAAGCTAGAAAGTATTTATCCACCGTCATTCTTCGATGTCATGGTTCACCTAGCCGTTCATTTGCCACGTGAGGCTCGACTTGCAGGACCAGTTCAATATAGATGGATGTATCCCATTGAACGATTTCTTTTAAAGTTGAAACGGACAGTGGGTAACAAGGCCCGTCCAGAAGGATCAATTGCAGAAGCATATATTGACGATGAGTGGCATACCATCTGTTCCAAATATTTCCACGGAATTGACACTCGGTTTGATCGGCCAGAAAGAAACTTTCACATTGACCGAGCAAGACAACGGAATATATTTTCTGTGTTTTCCCAACAAGTTCGTCCAATTGGTGCAGTGCGTGGTTATGACTTGTGCGGAAGAGAGTTCGAGAAAGCTCAGTGGTACGTGCTGAACAATTGCCCTGAGATAGAAAACTACTTGAAGTAAGTTATAACTTTTTCTTAATTTAAATTGCCTCATTACTTTTAAAAAAATACAAAATTGTCATAAAATATTTGTGGTAATCATCAATTTCAGTGATCATATTAACGTGCTCAAGGAACTAGGAGTAAATGATATAAACCAGAAACATGAAGAGGAGTTCCCGAGATGGTTTGAAGAACGGGTAATGAAATTACATATGCGTTACTCAATAACAAATGAAAAAATATTAATTTCAACTTTGATATAGTAAATGCTTTACTCAATATGTAGGTTGTACAATTGCATGCGAATAATCCAAATGATATATCTGATGAACTGTATGCATTGGCGCGTGGCCCATCGAGACGCGCTGCTCGATATTCTGCATGTATTTTTCGGGGAAGTAGGTATCACACACTGGATCGAGATTGTTATAAGAAAACCCAAAATAGTGGTGTCCTAGTCGAAGGAAGTCATGATGGAGAAAATATTGATTTCTATGGGGTTATTGTCGATATAATTGGAATGAAATATTTGGGAGAACTTGCGGTGTATCTGTTTAAGTGTGATTGGTGGGATTTAAGCAATCCTCGTACTGGAGTCCGTGATGATGAATATTTTTTGAGTGTTAATACATCAAAAAAATGGTATGAAGATGATCCTTTTATTTTGGCTTCTCAAGCATCTCAAGTATTCTACTTAGATGACCCGAAGTTAGGAAATCAATGGCGAGTAGTTTAAAAATATTCTCCAAGAAATATATATGATGTTATCCCTCAAGCGGAAGGACAAGATGAAGAAGAAGATGACTCTTCTACACAAGAAGCATACCAAGAGAGTCAACCTGCCTTAAATTTTTTTGTGGATTTGAGCCAGTATGATATGATTTCATTAAATAGAGAAGATATTGAGGCTGAAATTGTTAATGCGACAGTTGAGGAAAATGTTGAATCATCTGAAGTATCTACAGATGATGAGAGCGAATTGTCAAATGAAACTGATACAGATTCTGATTGACCAATTATGTGTTAACATTACACTTGATGACAAATATTTTACTTATTGAATGTATCAGTAGTTTGAAATTATGCCGCAAAAGAGGAAGGAAGTTCGCAACCCATCTCCACCTGTTCCTAGCTCTCCTTCAGACTCACCATTAGAGACTGATTCTACAGAACAAGGTAAAAATCTAATATTCATAAAAGTTATTAATTAAGGTCCTATAAAAGAGATATAAATGAAATTGATTACAATGTTATATTTTATAGAATCTACAGTACAATCTCGTCAAGGTCGAGGCACCACTAGAGGGGTGACGTTGGAAAAATATCGGAAGGTGGGTAAGATCAAGGTTAACATTCCTGACGAACATACTGGGGGCGAAGGACAACCAGCAGCTTGGCTTGCATCACATGTGGGTGCTCTTACACGAACTTACGCACCTTTGGCAACGACTTCATGGAAGAAAGTCCCCCAAGATGTTAAAGAGCTTATCAAGAAGCGTTGTTTGGTAATGTTTAAAATATTGATTTAGTAGAATAAATTCCTATACTTTACTTAAATTTAGAATATTATAAATGATAATGTGTTTGTGACTATTTTTTTAAGGATGATTTCGAATTAAATTTTGGTCGGAGAGAGGAGCGTAAGACTGTGGAAGAGGTTATGGGTAATGCATTCCGCAAATATAAGGCGAGGTGTCATGAGTATTATAATAAGTTTGAGAAGAAGGAAGATGCACGCCAACATCCTTTCCAGGATGTCCGACCTTCTGAGTGGGAAAAACTTTGTGACATGTTTGAGGATCCATCATATCAGGTATAATGAAATTTAATTATTTTACTTGTCATATCTGTCATTTCGCTTCATAATATTTTCAATTTCTTTGCAGGAGCGAAGTTCTATAAACAAAACAAATAGATCAAAATTGAAGATTAATCATCATGCAGGCTCAAGATCTTTCCATCGTCTTTCTCAGAAATTGGTATTGCTATTTTTTTTATTGGATATAGTTAATTATTTGGACTCATCATAATGACTTTATATCTTTAACACATTTATTGTAGCAAGATTCAGATACTAATTATGATCTGACAAAATTATATGCTGCATCGCACACTGATCGTAATGGAGAGTGGACTCATCCTGATGCCCGTGAAAATTATGTAAGTTTTATAACCTGTTTAAATTAAATATATTAGAATATTTATGACGATATTAATTCTTTATCTTATATATGGCTAGGATAAAATGGTTGCCCTACGTGCTGAATCTGCGTCAGATCAAAATTCCTCAACAAGTGATATTGAGATTTTTACACAAGTCCTGGGTCAACGTTCAGGATATTTGAGGGGTTTGGGTCGTTGTGTAAAGCCTGGTCCCTCTTCCTCTTCTTCTGGGAATGCATCTATGACTTCTATAGCGCTAGAGAATGCGAATTCCAGAATCGAAGAATTGACTGCAAGACAGCATGAGTTAGAGGCTCAATTGGCAAAACAAGCAGATATGGAGATGCGCCTCAAACAACATGAAGAACAACAAGAAGAGTTCAGAAGACAGATGCAACTCCAAAATGCAGCAGCTTATGCAACAGTACAGGCCTCCAAGCAACTGATGGATTTTGGGATTATCTATTTATGTACGAACAATACCCGTCTCGACTGTTATTTGTTTAGTTTGTGCTTATTTTAATACTTTTGTGAGTGTTAAACAGTTTCTAATGTATTTTTTCAAATAGTATGAATGTCTATTTAGTTTTTCTATTATTGATTTAAATTAAAGAGATATCGTTCGAACGAACGTAAAACGTTCGAACTCTATGTAACGACAATAGCGTTCGAACGTAAACGTAATGTTCAAACGATCACAAAACGTTCGAACGTAAATAATTTCAGTCATGTTCGAACATAGCCCATACCGTTCGAACCCATATACCGTTCAACCTGACCATTTAACGTTCAAACACAAAAACAATTCATAACGTTCGAACGAATTCATGTGTGTTCGAACATATTTCGAAATCGTTCAAACACGTCACTACTGTTCGAACTTAAAATTTTTTCCGTTCGAACTATTTTCTGGGACGAATTTAAACCGTGACAAAAAAAATTTTCGTTCGAACGTGTTCGAACTGTTTCCTTCAATTTCGTCCCAAAAGAAATTTTTTGGGACGAAATGGTGATTTTCGTCCCAAAATACCTTTTGGCACAGTGATATTGGAACGACTTTGGGACGAATTTTTTTCATCCCAAAAATATTTTTGAGACGAAATTGGGGTCTTTTGGGACGAAAATTTTCGTCCCAAAAGACCCTTTCTGTTGTAGTGATTGTAGATATCATACTATTAAAACCAATGATTATATAATTAATTTTAATGATATACCATTATGTGATAGGATGAGGGTATTGTCTCGTGTATAGTTCAAAACTACTTAATAAACAGTCGATAATGAGTGTACGTAACTAGTTCCTTAATTAATTACTGTGTGCACCCGAACTTAGGATCATGCACCTGTGTTAGAAACCTGACTTATCATCATTTATAAACTCTTGTGAAAATTTTATACCGCAACTGGTTCAGATCTAGTATCCGATCCACTAAGGTCCCGTTTGGATAGCGAAAGTATTTCATCTCATCTTATCATTATAATTTTTTTAAATTTTCACACAAAATATAATAAATAATTCAATTTTTTCAAATCACAAAACAGTAATAATATTAAAAAATAATATTTTATTCAATTTTCATCTAAAATTATCTCATTTCATCTTACTGTCCAAACCGTACCTAAGTCAAATCTTTGAATTCAATTGTCCTCTTTACTAATTTTGAGTCCATAAAATTGGATGAAAAAACATTTTCCACGTATGAAATTATATTGTTTTAAACAAACCCCATTGTCCAAATGGTTTATTCCATGTTATCTTTTTTCCCGTGTTCAAACAAACCTCATTGTCCAAATGGTTCATATGAAATTATGAATATTCCATGCATGTGGTTTTCCTTTTTATTCTTTTTTTGTTTTTGCCGTCCTTTTCTTTTTCGTTTTCTCTTTCACCAAACATAGTTGGGTTCAGTACTGAACCATTTTTCTCCTTAATCCCACTTTTCTCTTACATGTTCCTTCCATTGAGAAAAATCTTTTATTAGTTCTCAAGTTTACTCGTGATAATCATGTCTATTTCAAATTTCATCCCTCTTTTTTCTATGTGAAGGACATCAATACGGGGAAACTCCTCCTCCACGGGCCAACTAAAGATGGACTCTACACTTTTTCATTATCGCTCACCATCACTTTACTCAAAATCGCCTTCATTGGTGAATGAGCCTTCGTTGATATGTGGCATTTTCGCTTTGGTCATCTTTCTCCTCGCTTGGTCAAAAATATTTTGTTCTCCAATAAGTTTCTCATCTCCAATAAAATGATGCCTACTATTTGGAATTCATTCAAATTAGCTAAAAGTCACAATATTCCCTTTTATTTATCCCCTTCTCATTCCACCCATCCCTTAGATTTAATTTTTTTCAAATGTATGGGGTCGTTACCCTGAGCCATTTATTGAAAGATATCGGTACTGTGTAATCTTTTTTTATGATTATAGCAAGTATACTTAGCTTTATCCCTTGGTACATAAATCTGATGTTGAACCTACTTTTTATCAATTTCAAAACTTGGTTGGAAAATCAAAGCAATTCAAACTGATTGGGGTGGTGAATACCGGAGGTAAACATTTTTTTCTGCTCTATTGGAATCCTTCATCACCTCATATGCCCATACACACATGAGAAAAATGGCCCTGTTAAAAGAAAACATCGTCATCTTGTTGAGACTGGACTTGCTCTCATGGCCCATGCTTTAGTCCCTAAAAAGTATTGGTCATATGCCTTTCTTACTACTTGTTTTTTAGTCAACCACCTTCCCTCTCCGATAGTCAATCAAAAATCTCCTCTTGAATGTCTTTTTCACACCAAGCCTAATTACCCATTCTTGAGAGTTTTTGGCTCAGCTTGTTGGCCCAACTTAAGGCCCTATAATTAACACAAAACTGATTATAGGTCCAGATTATATGTTTTCCTCAACTATAGCCCAACCCATAGAGGTTACACTTGCTTACATATTCCCACAAGCTGATATACACCTCCTGTCATGTGACATTTGATGAAGAATTTTTCCCCTTCAAAGACTCCTTTGATGGCCAACTCACTTCACTAACATGACCCATTCTCCAAAGGCCATTTTACCTATTTCTTTGCAAGTCTCTCAAACAAGCCCATCGACTTCATATGCTGCACGTGACACAACAATGTCATCCCTGTCCGCCAGCCATGCAGCTTCACCATCTTCTCTTGCACATGACGCACCAACAACACCTACCTTTCCTACACTTGCTAAAGCCTTTGTTACCACCAGTGCACCCGTTGTTGTTTTCGCTGCACCTGCTCCTTCATTTGCGACTACACCAAATTCCTCTACTACCCCTGTTCCACCTCCTCCCATGGCTTCAGCACCCATTGCTCATCTCCACAACATGCGAACTAGGCTTCAGGACAACATTCGATGTCTGAAAGTCCACACCGATGGCACCATCCCATTTCCATCTTGTGCACTGGCTGTCATGGTTGTCTCTGACTCAGAGCCCACTTGTTTTACTGCAATCTCCAAGCATCGCAAATGGTGTATTGCCATGAACAATGAGTTTGAAGCGTTATTACGGAATGACACCTAGACCCTTGTTCCCTCAATTGCTCAAATGAACGTCATCGACTAAAAAGAAATGCATATGGCAGTGTTCAACATCACAAGGTTTGCCTCGTTGCAAAATGTTTTCATGAAGAGCCTGGAGTTGATTATGGCAAAAAATTCAGCCTTGTGGTTAAACCTAGAACGATTCGATTGATCCTCTCCATTGCTGTTACTCAAAAATGGCCAATACGTCAGTTGGATGTGCATAACTCTTTTTGGCATAAGGATCTCACTGAGTCAGTTTTTATGGCATAACCACGAGGTTTTGTTCACCCTTGATTTCCCCACCATGCCTGCCACCCCTACAAGGCCATGTACTGCCTCAAGCAAGCTCCACGCTCCTAGTTCTTAAAGCTCAACTCCAAGCTTCTTGAACTTGGCTTTATTTCTTCCAAAGCTGACACTTCTTTATTTCTTTACAGAGAGAACAACTTAGAACTCTTTGTTCTCATTTATGTTCACGAAATTCTTGTTATTGACTCCTATCCGAATATCATCAATGAATTGCTCCTTTGTCTTAGTTCCAATCTACCCATCAAAGATCTCGGTCAACCTAGCTATTTCTTGGGCATCGGAGCTCACTTTGATAAGGATGCCCTTTTTCCTTGCCAGCATAATTATATCATGCATGTGCTACAACGTAGTAGTATGACCAATGCCAAATTAGTTGCCACTCCAATGTCGTCATCATCCACACTCATCCGCTTTGATAGCTACCCATTTGATGATCCCACATTATATCGCAGCACCGTCGAGGCTTTACAATGTGTTCTCTTAACACGACCCGATTTATCTTTTGTTGTTAGTCGTGCATGTCAATATATGTAGTGTCCCATTGTTAATCATTGAAGTGCTGTTAAACGGATCCTTTAGTAACTTAAAGGGACCTCCATGGTTTTCACATCTCACCTAATTCTTCATCCTTATTGCATGCTTATTCAAATGTTGATTGGGCTAGATGCCCCAATGATCACCGCTCTACAAATGGTTATCTTATATTTTGTGGGCGTAATCTCATTTTCTGGAGCTCCCGTAAACAACACATAGTGGCCCATTCCAACACAGAAGTTGAATATCGTGACTTGCCAAACTCCACTACTAAATTTATTTGGCTTCAATGTTTACTAAGAGAAATTGGAATTTTTCTTCACCAACCTCCCACCTTGTGGTGTGATAAAATTGGAGCAACTTATCTCTCTGTCAATCTGATCTTTCATGCTCGTACAAAACATATGGCAATTGATTTCCATTTTGTGCATGAAAGAGTTAACCAAGGTCACCTTCAAGTTCATTTTATTTCTGGTAAAGACCAAGCTGCAGACATCCTTACAAAACCTCTGGCTAATATGGAAGAAAATTGTTGTCTGTATTAATTTTCTTGAATCAAAGAAATTTGTTAGAAGAAGTGTGGAAGTTGGACTCAAGGACATTTATGTAATTTAAAAAAATTTATAGAGAAAGTTACAAAAAACCTCTAGTTCCTGCGCATGCAGTCCCCGAATAGACAGACTCGTTAAAACCCACAAAGAGACACTTGTCTAAGATTAGTCAAAGACACGTGTCAAAAAAAACCATATGAGATAATATATATCATTGGTGATCAGATGAGGCCATTAAATACCTAATCACTTAGATGATTAGTGCTTGAAGTACGTCATCATCTCAATCAATATAATTAAAAATAAGAAATTCGAATTAAGAAAATGATATCATCCTTGAATATTTTGATCATCCCTTTCAAAGTTCAAAGTTCATCCACCCTTTTTAGTTTCGGTCAATGGTCATAACTCGGCCGGTTCCACTTCTGAGCAGCAATTTGCTCTCGGTGACTCGTGCACGTCTGCTTCGAGCTTTTCCATCCATTCGTTATTGGCTGCTATATATGGATTTGATAAGGTACATCAATTAATACAATACTGACGAAGGATACAAGAAGGATGTATATATGCAAGACCTGTATACTTTAAGATTATACAAATTATTTTCCTTTACAATTAGGGTTGTTAGAAATATGATTGATGTTTTATGAAAAATATTTTTGGCAATTATCTTGCAAGAAACAAATATTTTCAATATTTCTTTTTATTATTTCGTGCATATAATATTTTACATAAATGTGATTTTTTTTTTCTTTTTTAATGACGGATGTGATGTTAATGTTTCAACCTTCAGTTATATAATATGAGTTTTATGAGTAATGCTAGGTACAAGTTTCAAATAGACAAGTTATATACAAGTTTTTTGTAAAAAAGTGGGTCCCACTAATAAAGAATAGTATTTTTTTTTTTTACATTTTTTACGTGGAGTCTACTTTTTTACAAGAATTTATATGAGACTTATTTATTTGAGACTTATACAAATCATTTCTCACGTTTTATATATTAAATTGGGTCCACTAAAAAATTAATCTCAGTGTTTGTTTTAATCCAATCTTCTTGCACAAGCTAATCATTTCTGCCCAATTCTTTCTACTATAAACACATTAAGATTAGGACATGTTTGGCAAGCTGAATTTCCAAAATTGTCAATATGTCTCATAACTTCATTTCCAAGACTTAAATATAAAACGCTTTTTAATTTTAAATTTTCAATATTTTCATCTACTCGTTACTTAATAATTATTCAAGTAAAAAAATCAAACAATTTTTATAAAATTAAAAAAAAATTACAAAAATCAATACGACTTTTACAAACTTCAAAATAAAAATAATATTAAAAACTTACATTCAAATAATTTTTTAAACTTTATATATAATTCACTTTTACAAACTCCAATACAATACTTATTTTAAAAAATATTTTTATACAACTTTTTTTTTCATTTTCCAAAACCCAATTAATAAAATATATTCACTCAAATCATTTCACTATTATTATACAGCTCAAAATTAGGATAACTTCATCTTGCCTAATCCATTGTAGGTCTGTTTTGGCTCAAATTAACCATTTATTGTGTTTCACTGACATTTGACTAAGCTAACACCAGTACTCTTAAATTTACTCTAAGCCATACTTTTGTACGTAGATCGATTTTGGTTGAAGTTGGTCATTAATTTATTGTGTTTCACCGAAATTTGACTAAGCTAATTACAGTTGCTCTTAAACCATGACAAAAAGTAGAGAACATTTCACTAATATTTTACAAAAGTAGATAAAATATGTATAACAAAAACCATAACTCTTGTAAGCAGAGAAAATCTTTATCAACAACGTAAGTTGTTATGTTACATTATAAAAGGAAATTCAAGCAGACAGTACGTTACAATTTGGTAAATTTTTGTAGTTTCACATTTCCTTTTTTAGAAAAAAAATAGATAAAATGAAAGGTGTGACTCTTAGATGGAATTTTAAATGAGTGTAATCATATAATTTTATATATTAATGTTAGATTTGAGAAAAAAAATCATTGAAAATAGTAAAAAAATAATTTAATTTGAATGAATAGAATAACCATTATGTTATTAAATATAAAACCAAAAAAAAAAAGTATCCGTTATAAATTATGATATTAAAATAAAATATATTTTATTTGACTAAAGGAAATTAGATAAAATAATAAAAAAAATGTCAAAAATAAATAATATTTTGTTGTTATATAAAGTTTAGATGAATAATCTAATATGAGATTAGATTTTATATATAGGAGATATGTGGAAGGCAAAAAATATGATATTAGGCAAATTTTGACCAATGAGATAGCCAAGCTGATGATACTAGTCCTCTTATGCAGTTTTATTACTCATTTAAGTTCAATGATTATTGAAGTCGAGTTTGAGAAAAAAAAAATATTGATAATTTATTTATTAATAAGCTGATCACCATATCCTTGATCTGAGAATTTATACATGATCATCATGAGCTCATATATAAAAATATTACTCGATTTGATTCTCAGTTTATAATTATAATGAATCTCACAACACACCAATTTAATTATAAATATCATAATTCTTTAATAAGATATATTAATAACTTATAAAAAATGAAATTATTGATGATATATAATATTGATTACGGATCCAAGTCAAGCATGAGTACTCACTGATCTCCAATAACGTCACCTATAAACTTTAGAAAAACCTTATTATATATCCAAGTCTTTATCAAATTCATATATGTATACAAGTGATGCTAGCTAGGCATAATGTGACTGTTTATACTGCTGGTGAGATCACTACAAGGGAAGTGACTTTTTCCAGCAATTATTGAGTAATAATTTTGATATATCAATACATATACTACTTTCAACTTATTATAGATATCACATTATTAAATGGTGCTGCTACACCCACTGAGTGGAGCCACTCAGCGGCAAAAAAACAATATATATAAACTTATTAAAAAATATTTTCTTAACCATTAAGTAAACATAAATAAATAAATAAAAATATAATAGGTGGGTTTTGTCGATGGAAATTTTATTTTCCATTATTAAAACCAATGATTATACAATTAATTTTAATGATATAAGATTATATGACACTACAAGAAATAGGCCTTATAGCAGCGATTTTCTATCTGCTGCAAAATAAATCGCCGCTATATGTAATTTTTGCCAGCGATTAAAAACTCGCCGCAGGTTTTAAAATCCAATCCTCATTAAAAATACGGGCCGGGCCAAATGCAACAATTGCAGCGATTTAATAGATTCTAGCTGCGAAAACAATCGCCGGGATATTAAATCACATGTTGTAGCGACATGAAATCGACGGGATAGCTCTGGGCGCGAAATCTAATTTATTTCCCCCTTTCCCTCCCGTCCCGAGCCTTACCCATTTCTAAAATCATCTCCGTTCTTCCTCGCTGCTTCCACGTTCTTCCCCAGTTCGGCTACCTGCAATTAAATCCACCCACTTCACACACACGACTTCATCTCCATTTTCAAATACGCCCCAAAGCTTCTGCGCCTCTGACCTCCACTTCATTTTTCTTCCCCACAGAAGCGAGGGTCGTAATTTTTGGAGTAGTTCTTCTGGAATCAAGTATCAGAGGGCAAGCATATTCCACCAAGACTCTTGGAGTGAATTCCTTTAGTGAACAGAGGTATTGCTTGGGGTAATTTCTCTATCTCTCCACCTTCATATGTAGACTGGTTGCTTTACAACAATCGGTGCATTTTTCTTGTAGACTAATTTCCATCTGTTTGGGTCAGGAAGCTTGATGCTTTTTGCACGAAAATGCCACCTTTAAATTTGCATTTTGTGTAGGTGTTGATGTGGGGCGTTAATAGTTAGTAATTTTTGGGTGATATTTTTAATTTGCACACCATAGATACATATATATATATATATTATATACATGTCCAACCAGGAAATAAATTAAATTGATTTTTGTTGGTCTGATAATCAATCCTCTAGCTAGGCTGCTAGTGTTATAAAGTCATGCAAGTTTTTTCGGTGTCCAAAATAAGCTATCTCACAGCCCTGAAGTTTCTGTCTGTTAAAATTGTGCATGATGATGATATATTAGAAACACTTCCATGAATATGTATTTAGAAAGTGTTGGAATATATATATATATATATATATATATATATATCATTATAAGAATATATTTGATTACCGATGGAATTAAACAATAGTTTAGCAGCCAGGACTTTTCTGGACAAGTAAGAATACTGTATAAAGTGTAGGATTTGAAATTAGTGATCTTTCTTGATTTTAGATATGCTTTTCGAGAAAGTGGATGTAATGCGAAGGGAATGAATATTTCATATTTTGAACGTTACATTGATGTTTTCTTGAGATTTTATATGATGCGAAAAAGAAGACTAAATGTGATAGATGCTAAGGTTTTTCACCTCTGGTTTCTGTTTTGTTCAAAGGCTATTTTTGTCTACGAATCAAATGTTTTATCATTCATGTTCTAAATATTAGAAAAATTTTATCACTTGTATTTTCTCAAGACTTGAATGATGTGGATTTGATTTCTAAAAAAGGTTTTTGAACCAAACTAGTGTTGAGGCTTTTATTCTCATTATCATGTGTATGTTTCCTACTCTCTTATTTTTGAAATTAGTGATCTTTCATGCTATTTATAAGATCTGAAATTAATGATCTTTCTTGCTATTTGTGTATGCTTTTCATCAAAGTAGAGATAATGAGAAGGAAATGAAGGTTTGGCAGTTTGAATGCTGCATTGTTGTTTTCTTGGGGTTTAGTGTGATGAAAGAAAGAAATATAAATGTGGTAGATGCTAAAATATTGAGTTCTAGCTTGTTTTTTGTTCAAAAAGTATTTTTGTCTGGAAATCAAATGTGGCATTATTTATGCTGTATGAAATACCGAAAAGTTTTTATTGGTTTTATTCTCTCCGAACTTAAATGATGTGGATTTCTTTTTTTAAAAAAATTTTCTGAACCAAACTAATTTTGAGGCATTCATTCAAAAGGCTCACTCAAAATTCATATCATATTTGTTCTCTTGTTGGAAGTACAAACTTAGTTATGGTAGGTTGAATAACTTTTGATTTTAATCTCAATCATTGTTCATTACAAGCAAACAGACCGTTGTGACTCATTAGCATTTTCATTGCCTTTTCCTGGTTATTTTGCATTTATAAAGATTCTCATTGTTTGTTTTTTCCCTTATATATTTTCGGAAATCGAAGTTGTTACTGGCCGACAGGTGAGCCTGAGTACATGATCGGTATATTAATTATGGTCCAAAACTGTACGTTTACATATATATAGCAGTAGTTTATAAAATCAGGAACACAAAGCTGAAAGCTATATATTTATATACATGATATATATATATATATAATTAGGTACTTACCGAGATGAAACCATGTCTCAAAGTGAGATAATCAACTTTTGCTACGGAATGGAAGAATTGTTTTCTGAAACATTTCTGCATAACTAAACCACATGATTCAATTATATCCAAACTAGCTAGCACGCACTCAGACACAGACTATATAAAAGGCATTTTTAGCTTATAATAGCTGGGTATGCAACAACTCACAATCCAGAGCTGAAACGGTGTGAACGTACAAGAACTCATGTGCCGCCTTCCAAATGTGGTTTGCCTTGTAAATCTGAATCGATTGGGAACTGATTTATAATATTAATGATATTAGTCATGCAATTGCATGCACGTACCATCGAGTAGTAGTACTAGCTGCTTATTAATATATATATATATATATTAATAAGCATAATATTAATTAAAACTATATATATTCATTTGATAACTTTTACTACATTTTTTTTAGATGAATTGGCTTTTTTAATTTAATCTTATTAATTACTTGATCTGATGATCCGTAGCTAGCTAGCTAGCTCATACAGACGTTAATATCAGAAGTTAAAAAATAAAAAATAAAGCTCGCATTAAGTAGCCGAACTTTCATGATATTTATATACTACTAATTAACTACATGATGACTAGGTAGGTAGAACGTATATTTTGCATTTATCAAGATTCTCATTGTTTGTTTTTTCCCTTGTTTCCTCACACATAATGCTCTAGTTCACTCTCACAAAAATTGAATTTGGAATTTTCTTTAGTTTTTGTATTTAGTTTTTGTTTTTTGAATGTTTCTTATTCTCTTATTTTTGGGGTCTAATCTGGCTATAGGATTTGAAATTAGTGAGTGTTTCTTGGTCATTATGTATGCTTTTCAAAAGACATTTTTGTCTAGAAATCAAATGTTTTATACAGCTATGTTTTGAATAACAAAATTTTTTACTTAGTTGTATTTCCTCAGGACTTGAATATACTAAAATTTTTTTGGGGAAAAAAAGTTTCTAATTCGCCCTTAATTTCGATGCATTATTGAAAAAGGATCACCCACATGCATATCATGTGTGTGTTCTATTATTGGAAGATTTACACGAACATATATATATATACATATTATATATATATATTAGTTTCTTCTCTAAAGTTCTGCTTGATATATATATTCTCAACCAAGGCATTAACTAAACATCTTGCAGCTATATACAGACCAAGGCATTAATAATCAGGCCCATAATTATTAATGCCTTTTTCCTAATGCTCTCAACTTTATATATAGACCTTAGATCGATCTGGGCATGCAGCATCGTAGACTTTGTTCAAGGAGTTTGGTCCCTATAAGTATCCTGAATTATACTAAAAGGTTTGTGTATGGTTCCCTGGTGAACCTTGTTCCATGTGGTTTCAGGATTTAAAGGATTAAAAATTTTAGTGGATCATGCAAGCATGAACATGATCTTATATATATAGGCATCTTAGCCAGAATTAGAGGTATATCTTGGTTGATGGCAGCTCCATATGGTTATAGTCCATATATATCCTCCATTTAAAGAACAAATAACGTATGTACACATAGCATCCAGCGTATTTAATGCAGTTTTTTGTTAGAGGTAATTAATGAGGAATCTGATCCCTAGCTATTGGACTAGGGCTTCTCAAAACAGTGTCATCTTTTACTCATGCATAAAAGTTATTAAGTGGCTTATTGAATATTGATATTTATTTCTACTCTTTTTAATATTGAGAAGATCTTCTGTTTTAAATATTGAGTTTGAATCATTTTGTGACTATGTTTAACCCTTTATCACTATGTGTTAAACTAGTGGATATGAGAATGTATTATTTTTAACACTTTTCTTCAAGATAATAGCCTATGTAAGCAATATTGTGGTGTTTTTATTCAAACTAGTAGGTTCGATTAGAATTTTCTGGTTTGCATAGAGCTACTCTTGTATGGGTGTTCTATGCTTTCACACAAAAATGATGTGAATTCTCAGGTTTTCTTCAAATCTAGTATGCTTGGGTTGTGTAGTTGAGATTGTGGTTAAATGAGGAATGTTTAAGAGCATGAATGTACTAAAGCTGCTAGCTGTCCATTCTTTTTAGCCGAAAATTCTGCACTGCACTCTGTTTTGCTCTTAAAGTTGCTGTACATTTCATTCCCATTTTTCATTTGCATCTTTTGCTCAACCAAAGTTATTTCTTTGTATGAAAAACTGTTGAAAACAAGGGACAAAAACCAGCCATTTTGTAATCTTTAAGCTTTAACTTTTCTGTACTAAGTATTGAGGCAAATATTATTTCCTTGGGGAACTCGATGAAGTTCTTTTTGCATATAGAGATCAATTTATCTTACAATTTAAAAAGCTCATCATTTCATTGAATGATCACAGCAAACTATATAAATTTATATTAAGGGTGTATATATAAGTAGTTATGTATTTCAGTTTCTATGCAAAAAGAACTATTTGTAATTTCTGTTTGTGATCAACCAAACATTTATCTTTCTATGTGATCTATAAACATATACTTTTATTTGCAAAATGAAGTTGTACTAGGCTATTTGTGTTATTACTTTTAAGAATGACACAAATATATGAATCTTTTATCCCAACATGTTTGTGTTATTACTTCTAATATTTAGTCTATAAAGCCACCACCCGGCCAATTTTGTAACTACTAATTAAATAAAACTAAATAATATATAGCAAAGAGTTAAATTTATCAACTAAAATATAATACATCAAACAGAAATAAATATCTTGTGTAAAGTTAAAATTTATTAAAGGAAAAAAAATTAAGAATGCTGGAAAGTGACATCATCTAAGTTTTCTTTCAATATATATATATATATATATCTATTATATATATTATCTTCCATATTGGAGATAATTGTCAAACAATATTGTATTAATGTTACGGAGATCATGATGATGATGGGATCTCGCACTATGTTCAATTACTCACATTGGTACTACATTATTTACATAGTACTAAAGGTATACATTATAATATATATATATATATATATATATAGTCCATGCATTACGTATTTTTTGCGCAACTTATTATATATATATATATATATATACACATATATATATGAAGCAGTACTACTAGCTTATAAACATAATCAACTATCACTGATTGATCAACTAATACCTAAAATTTTCCATTTCCATATTCTGCCTTATGAGCACATAGGTGCCATCCATAATGCTTTAGTTCTAATATATTTTTTTTATTTGTTTGAACCATAATTTGAGTTTCAAAGGAGCTACACTTGACTGGGGATCAGTAATTGTTAAATGAGTCCCACGACTCCCACCTAAATATGATTTCTTCCATAGAGAAATACAGGAAATACAAAGTAACTTTATGCCAGTTCTGTGACTTAATCATGTATTACGCCAACTTTACATAGTTTTATATAATCATTTTCCATTATGTTACTAGCTGGTTTTGTCCAGTTGGGAGTTTCAACACTGAACAGCCAGCAAATGAAATTGATTGATAATTTGATTTTAGTTTTTATATATATGGAGGAGTAGTCCTATTTATGCCAGTTCTTTCCAGGTTATAATGCAGACGTGAGTACTGCCATATATCCTAATACTTTCTATATATATATAGAAAGTATATACTAGAAGATTAAAAGCACTAAGCAGAACTTTATGTATTTGTCAAATAGCACAGTTGAGTGTAGCTTCCCCTTGCATATGATCTAATATATAAGACCAGATTCAAAGTCCCTATGTGAGATGAGACAATCATCACTAGTAACCATATCATTTCAGCCAATCAAGAAGTCCTTTAATGGAGTTAAAATATTGTGAACTTGGGTTCTTCATTGGTGCTTCATTAAAATTCCTGAACACTTAAACTTCTCAGTTACATTTGCATAGTAATTTGGGATATTTAGCCATTTAATTGTTGGCCAGAAAATGCACCAACCCCACTCTGTCCTTCTCTCTTTTCCTGCCAGGGTAGAAAACTGTAACTGAGAAGATTGTAATGACTGTTTTAACGATATTGCTTTCTTTAGGGGTATTCATCACACAACTTTTTTTTACTGCTCTTATTCCAGGACCATACTAAGTATGCCCCTTTTGCCTTCAACACCAGCCTCCCTTCAGCTCATCCCATCCTACTTTTTTTAAACCTTCATATGCAAAAATTAAAAACATCAAGTTTCCTTCGTAATTATTTATGTGGCTTTTGCTTGTCTTCATTTTGAGGGCTAAAATTCAGAGAGCAATCATTTTATAATTGTAAGAGCCATATAATGCATAATCTCTGTATGAAGTTCAAATAAAAATTCATACAGAGAGATATGCTTCAAAATTCCGCCCAGGAGTTGAACCCTAAAATGCAACTCTTCATTAATGGAAATGAATAGATACCATGCCCCAATACCTACAACAATTAGCTTCCCCTTGCATATATATGCTATTCATGTTTCTAATACCTCAGATGTATATCGCATACTAAATTGAAAGCAGTTTGTTGCAATTGATGGGTTACTTTTAGTGTCATGTAGTTGAGATTTGCTAAAAGTAATTTGATTAATTGGAGTGATTTAGATCGAACTCAAGTATTGATTTGGTATTTTATTCATTAATTGAATAAAATATTCATTAAGCATTGAATGGATTGTTTAGCCCGTGGTATTAATATGTACGTTGTCTGAGCCGATCTCAAGCTTATAACTAGCTTTCCTACTTTGTGCACTAGTATACGGGACATCCTATTTCAAATTGCTATTTTTTAAAAAATGTCTTTACACTTACTTAATTTTTGCATGTACAATACCACATTAAATGCTATTGAACTTATAGCTTCTCAACCCAATTGTTGCTGGAAGAAATTTGATGAAGTGTACAAAACCCAACGGCCTTTATTGGACAGCAAACATGCAATTTGAATGATGCTCTAGTTATTTATATAGGATGCTTGGAATAAGGACTTTTAAAGTTTGGCTTAGTGCTAAGTATGGATAGAAGTCAAATAGTTTGATGTCGTGCTTGTTAGTTGATTTTCCCTAAGTTGACAGGATGTATATATATGTGCTTTCTAGTTGAAATTATATAGTTGGAAGATGCAGTTAAGCTTGTGATTAAAATCATTACTCTTATATTTGTTTGCTTTTATTTGTATATTTTTCTTTTGTTTATTGATTTCGTTTGTGTTAGGCTCTTCTATATATTAAGATTTAATCTGACACTTTATGTTACATTTTTGGGGTAAAATTGTAGGACGGATGTGCTGTCATTTTGATTGAAAAGCACTTGGTTGAGCCCGATGGCCTTATTGGTGAGCCATTTCACCTAGGGGTGAGCTGAAACAATTTGTATTGGGGATTGAAGGTAACGAATACCCATACACGTCCGTAGTTTCTTCTTCCTTTCATTTCATGAATTCTCAAAACATAGATGGATGTTTTGTTGTTAGTGTTATTATATATGCTAGACATAGCTTTGATTGGTTAATATACATGGTTTATTATTAGATAATTCATCTAATAATAAACCATGTATTCTACTTAACAAATTCCACATGCTGTTTGTTCTTTGTTTTGGGTGATGTTGTTTGCCGGTAAATGTATTTTTCATTGTGTGGCTAATTAATTAATTTCAATTTGAGTTAGAGTCGGCAGTGCTATGATTTAGCATTTCCTTTACTTAATAACACAGTTCGTAGATATAAAATAACAACAAAGTACTCAAGGATCCTTAAGCAAGACCATGCAAAAGATGTCAACTAAGAGTAATTCTGCATGCAAACCCAAAAACAATTATTACTATAATTGAATATAATCATTTAAGTACTGCTTAATGCATCTATGTTTCAATCCTGTCATTAAACAATTATTTTCTTAGATTATGTATATCGGACAAGTATTATAAGGAACTACCTAAAACAGTATGGAGTATATAAGGTAGATAAGTAGTTTCTTCCGACCAAACAAGAAAAAGTGGTCAGTGTTATGGCCTCACAAACGAACTCAAATTCCCAACTGAGATGATATGAAGAAAACCTGATATCTTCTTGAATCTTCTATCTTTTCTTATCTTCCATATATAATCTTCAACTATAATGTCGGACCAATTATAGTTGTTTGCTTACTTTTGTTAGGAAAATTGCTTTAACAATATTACATCATCTATCTACGATTGGTTTGTAATTTCCATAGATGAAAACATGTTTCCGAACTCACCCACCTCAAAGAATGAAATCGAAATTTTAGACAACATAATAAAGCTATGCTTCTGATTCAAGAAGTGTAATTTTTTTTTAATAATACCAGTAAATAGGCATTGCCCAAGTACATATGAGGTACTTGGGCAATGCCTATTGTTTAGTTCAGATGTTGTTACATGATTCCAGTGGTGTATGCAAACACCATAGCTTACACCACCTTCCTATATCCCAAGAAAGCAACTTATTTGTAAGTTGTAGGCACGAGTAAGCAACACAGTTCATTGCCTTGAAAAAATGAACTGTTACACACATATGCTCTTTAAATAAACTATATTACACTAACCTTTGGTATGCAATAAGTGAACAGTGCCACACATATATGCTCTTTAAATAAGCTGGCAACCTCTATAACATCCTTCACAGTCTTGATTGGAGTTTCCTGAATTCCACGTAAAGGTTACTCCCATTACCTCCATGCTCTAAAAGCCTAGTGTCTCAACCACCTTCTAATATGCTTTTTATGAAGTGAACTAGGTGCCTCAAATTCTCTTCTTCAAACAACTTCTTATTCATTCTTCCAAACGTGAATGCGCACTATGGTGAGTTTTTCATCGAACTGAGTTGTTTACGGTCCATGCTTAACTAACTTTCTTCCTCTCCCATATGGTGCTTTAGATGGACAAAAGTTGGATGAATGATCCCGATAGGCTTGTATCACCTGCATACGCCGAAGGAGTTAAATATTTCCTCACACAAGCACGAAACCATGCAAGTGGAAGGGATCGCATCCGGTGTCCATGTCGTTCATGCCTTAACAATCTGTGGCTGCCTATATTTGAGGTGGAAACTCATTTGTTTATGAAAGGGATCAACTCAAATTACACGCAGTGGATATTTCATGGGGAGGAGGATACAACATTCTACGTGAGTGATGAAGATATTGATGATGATATCAACCAAGAAGACGATTACATAGATGACATGCAGGATATGTTGGATGACATCCGGGCAGGCACCTTCGATGATGCGCCCCAAGATAGCACTCCTGCAGCAAACAGGCCACGAGAGACGGTAGATTCACCATCTTTCGAGCAACTACTAGAGGATGCCCGACGTCCGTTATTTGATGGGTGTACAAAATTTTCCAAACTGTCATTCGTTGTCAAGTTGTTACACATCAAATCGATCGGTGGGTGGTCTATTAAGTCATTTGACATGCTACTTGATTTGTTGAGGTCTACCTTTCCTGATGCCTTATTGCCACAATCATATGAGGAGTCAAGGTCGTTGGAGCGCGGTTTGGGCTTCAAATACCACAAAATCCATGCGTGCCCCAACGACTGCATGTTATTTTGGAAGGAAAATGCAGCTCTTAATGAGTGCCCTGTATGTAAGGCTTCGAGGTGGATACCAAATACACACGGACAGCGTGCGGTACCTCAAAAAGTGTTGCGTCACTTTCCTTTGAAACCGAGATTGCAGCGTCTCTTCATGTCTGCAAAGATAGCAGGTGATATGCGATGGCACAAAGAGCAGCAGACGAAAGAAGATACTTGTATGAGACATCCGGCCGACTCTGAGTGCTGGAAGAAATTTGATGAAGATCATGGCTGGTTCGCTTCGGATCCTCGCAATGTTAGGCTCGGTCTGGCAAGTGATGGCTTCACTCCATTCAACAACTTGGCTAAACCTCATAGCATTTGGCCAGTGATCCTTGTCCCCTATAACTTGCTGCCGTGGTCATGCATGAAAGACCAATTCTTCATAACATCTCTGATTATTCCTGGCCCAAGGTCACCAGGGAATGAGATTGATGTATACTTGCAGCCGTTGATCGATGAACTGCTTGAATTTTGGGAAGATGGGGTACCTACATATGATGCCTCAACCAAGGAGACGTTTATGTTGCATGCTGCCTTATTGTGGACAATCAACGATTTTCCTGCCTACGGGAATCTGTCTGGCTGGTCAACAAAGGGAAAATTGGCTTGTCCGTCTTGCAATGCAGACACAGACTCTAATTGGTTGAAATATGGCGAAAATATTGTTACATGGGACATCGTCGTTTCTTACCCCCATATCACATATGGAGAAGGAGGAAATGGTTGTTCAACGGTAGAGAAGATCATCGCATGCCACCAAGGGAATTTGGTCCTGAAGAGATTCAAAATCAATTGCAGATGATTGGGGATGTTCAGTTTGGCAAATCTCATAGGAAGAAAAAACGCACTGCTGAAGAGCTAAACTGGACAAAGTGTAGCATATTCTTCGTGTTACCTTATTGGTCAACAGTTCGACTTCGGCATAATTTAGATGTTATGCATATTGAGAAGAATATTGCCGACAACATCTTATTCACTTTAATGAATAGTCCAGGGAAAAGTAAGGATAACATCAATTCAAGGCGTGACTTAGAGCTTTTGGGCTATAGAAAAGAATTACACTTGATATGGCATGGTGATCGTGTAACAATGCCACATGCACAGTACACATTAAACGTCGAGCAAAGGAATAAATTTTGTGAGTGGTTGTCTGATATCAAATTTCCAGATGGGTTCGCTTCCAATATCTCGAACTGTGTATCTCGACGTGACTGCAAAATCTCAGGGTTGAAAAGCCATGACAGTCACGTTTTCCTTCAAAGACTACTCCCTATTGCTGCTGGGGGGTATTTAAGAAGTGACATTGGCTTGGCTTTGACTGAACTTGGTACTTTCTTCAAAGAGTTGTGCGCTCGAACACTCGATGTCAACCGCCTGGCCCAACTCCAAACTGATGTTGTCACCATTCTATGCAAACTGGAGATGATATTCCCTCCTTCCTTTTTCGATGTTATGGTCCACCTAGCTGTCCATTTACCCCGTGAGGCCAGACTTGGGGGTCCAGTACAATATAGGTGGATGTACCCATTTGAGAGGTATCTCGGCAAATTCAAGCGGTATGTTAAGAATAAAGCCCGCCCAGAAGGTTCAATAGCCGAGGCTTACATTCACACCGAATGCTTGACATTCTGCTCCATGTATCTCAAAGATATTGAGACGAGGTTTAGTCGACCAGACCGCAACATTGATGCTGACGAAGAGGGCACGTTAGATGGGTTCAAAATTTTCAACCAGAAAGTTCGTCCCTTGGGTATGCCTTCGAACGTGCAATTAGAAGATAAAGTATTTAGGGCAGCCATCTGGTACGTGCTCAATAATTGTGCGGAGATTGGACCTTATATAGAGTAAGCATTAACGAGTCTACTTTAAAATCCTCTTTCATTCTATACAATTTGTTATGAACCCAGTACCATCTAACTTCAATATGTTGCTTTGCCTCGATGCACCAAATGCAGGGAACACTACGATAAATGTAAGGTGCAACACCCAGATTGCATCGAGCGCACGCACCAAACTGAGTTCCCAACTTGGTTTAAGCAACGTGTAAGTTCTTATCCATTCCTATGTAAGATGTGCTGCTATAGCTTTCATTTTATATGATTTGGATCTAATCGGAAATAAACGTTATGAAATTTGCTCTTTTAAATATATAGATCCAGGAACATCGAACCTCGCATACACTTGATGTGTCCGCTGATCTGTACGCGTTAGCTTGCGGGCCTGACCGTTGGGTTGCAACATATGTTGCTTGCATAATAAATGGAAAAAGGTTTCATACGAAACAGCGTGAACTTCGCCGTCGTACACAAAATTCTGGAGTGGTGGTAACTGGTGATGAGGCCACAAATAATTTGGACTTCTATGGAGTTATTAATAATATTGTAGAGTTACGCTACATGGAGTGGCGTCGGGTGTACCTGTTTGAATGCGATTGGTTTGATGTTGGTGATCGAAAACGAGGGGTGCGGGTGGATGACCATATGATTAGTGTCAATATGAACAGGACTTGGTATAAAGATGAACCATTCGTGTTGGCGAGCCAGGCTGATCAATGTTTCTACATAAGAGATTTAAGGGCGAAAGGGAATTGGGGTGTTGTGCAGAACTATGCAAACAGGAATGTATACAACATTCCGCCACTGCCGAGAGTTCTTGAAGTACTTGATGGGGAATCAAGTACTCTTGATGCCGATCAAGAAGATGAGCCATCATATTATTATGAACCAGTGCAGTGTGATAACACAGATCAAGTGGCAACTCAACTGAATAGGCCTGAGATACTACCTAGCCATGTAGATGCACGAGAAATCATGGATCCGGTTGGTCAACGCATAGATTCAACAGGCTTTATCAATGATGACATGATCACTTCTGAGTCTGGAAATGCGGCCAGTGAGGGGGAATATTCAGATGAAGAGGACCTATCAACAAATGAGGGGGAACATTCAGATGAGGATGGGCACACAACATCTGATGAGTCTGGCGACCTATAAATATAACCCAGGAACTTCGTTCATTTAAGGTTGAGATATTAGAATTCTTGTTCGAAATTTCCATGTGTATATAGACATCTGACAATATGAGATTGACTTTGAAATTGGTATGTGTATATAAACAGTTCAATATGAGTTTGGGTGAAATATATGTTTTGATTTATTTTCTTACTACCATGAAGAAAATCATTTTACCTGGCTCGAACTACTTATTATGCAAACTCATATTTTTATATTATGCAAGTAGCAAACAATCTTGAGAGTAGTATTCAAGTTTTACAACATCTATACCTAAATTAAATAGTATCTAACATGTGATTTAATTTGCTTCAGGTTACGTTCAATATTGGGAGGCTGTGTCAACTGGGATGCACTATGCCGTATCAAGGTATATATACGGCCGACTCTCAGTTATTCGTTTGTCTATTTCAAGTCTCATAGTGTAAGGGTTAGTCTACATAAAAGTAACTGAAAATGGTAGATAAATTTGCTTGTTTACGAACTTGTCTGTGAATATTGCGATTATTTTGTATCAATTAGGGCATCAATTTTATCCCACTATGTTATTAACTTGTACTCGTGCAGGTAATCAGCCGGGACCCAGTTCAAGAGGTGGAGGCAGACTTCGAGGCCTTCGAGGTGGAAGGCGTTATATCCCATACTCAGCTCATCACTGCCGACCACGCGGTGCGAAATTATCTTCATATCATAGCACGGAGGAGTGTAATCAATCCTCCTCGGATGACTCAACACAGCCCCCAAGTCCCCCACCATGCGTTGTGGCAACTCACGCGCCACAACCTATTCAAGAACCCCAACCAAATACTGCTGGGGAACAATCACCTACTGGAGAACAAACTGGTGCATGTTTTTCCAATACGTTAATTTTGAAAGCATTAGCATGTTTGAATGTGTTATTAAGTGTGAATATTCCACTTTAAAATACTAATGTATTGTACCTTAAAATACAGCTGCAGATGCCCCAGTGGAGACCGAAGGAACGCAAGAACAGAGGAGACGAACTCGAGGGCCATCTAGATGCATTTTCTTTGACAAGCTAAGGAAGAACGGGAAAGTGATGCTGAAGATAAACGATGGTGAGACAGCCCCATGTTGTGAACACGCTTCTATGTTCACAACACGAGTATCATGGATTGTGAAACAATACTGTGACATGAGTTACAAGCGCTGGTCGGATGTGCAACCAGCGATTAAAGAGGAGCTCATTGACCGTGTTCGGGTAAGTAAAAAATTTCATTGTCCTTGTTTGGGGTGTTGTTTATGTAGTATAATCATCGCCTAAATAACGAGATGACACATTGATTGTTTGCATGCTGCCTTATGTAGAGTGACTTTGTGTTGGACTGGGATCGCGAAAACCACCGATTGACGGTGACAAAGGCCTTACGTAAGCGCTTCAACTCCTTCCACCATGACTTGCACAAGATTTATGAATCCTATGGAAGCCACGCAGAAGCGTTGGCTAATGGAACTAGTCTGGTGGACCCCATTGTATGGGCGAAGTTGTGTGAAAGGTGGGGCAGCGATGCCTTCAAGGTACAGATACTCTTTCTCACATACAACCATATAGTATGTATATATTTAATATGTCTAAATATTGTGGTGGAAAAATGTACGTTGTCTATTATAAGTAATTGTTCCCTATTGTGTATGACAGAAAATATCAGCTCAAAATCGAGAGAACCGAAACAAGCAGGCCATTAATCACACATCAGGACGAAAATCATTCGTCCGATTACTTGAGCAAAAGGTATGTCTAAGGGAAAACAATCTTTTAATTTTAAATAGAATAGTAAAAATGCACTTTACTTGGAGATTTTAGTGACAATATTACTTTACTATCACTAAAGGTGGTTACTCATAGCTTTGTTGTTCAAATGTCACATGGTTCATACAAATGACAGCGCAATGAGAATGGGAATTTGGTCGACTTCTACAAAGAGACGCGTTGGTCGAAGAAAAAGAATGCATTTGTCACCGATGCTACAGAAAGTACTTATGTGAGTAGTGCAGAAACAGCCGTTGGGATCTATGTTTCTTTCTATACTGTCGTGCATGCCTTAATATAGCACTAGCTGATTATTTGTTAATAATCGCTCATTTCATTCAATGTGCAGAAGGAGATGCAGGGTAGGTTGGATGGCCTAGGACCAGAGCAACGTAGTGATGAGGCAGCAGCGACTGTCTTTAGGGAGGTTCTTGGCCATCGACCTGGATATGCACGGGGACTTGGGGAAATGGTCATCCCCGAGTCAAGTAGACAACGTGACAAAGTTGAAATGCAACAATACATGTCTGAGGCTGAAAAGCACAAGAAAGATGCTGAACAATATAAGAAGGATGCTGAGCAATATAAGAAGGATGCTGAAGCTTACAAGAGTCAGCTGGATGCAATGAGGACAGAGATGCGGGAGCTGAGGGAGCATCAGATAGAAAATGACAAAGTGATGCAGTCTTTCTTTAGGGCTTTCCCGTCGTTCACTGAGTCAGTTCGACAGACTCAGTGTAACGATTCCCCCCGCCCATAAGGGGCTTCTCATAAAAGGGCACATTTTTTGGGTGGTTTTTTGTGATACCGGGGAGGCATGAGGTTTTTGTACTTACTGTATAAAAGGGCACAAAGGGGCTTCTCAAGGGTGTCGATGTGTTGTGTCTTTGGGTGGTTTTTGTACTTACTCTATACGACACTGGGCTATATATATATAAATATATATATAGTATTATATATATTTATATAAATCTTGGATCTATGTCTACACCGGGGATCTCTTGGATCTCTCATGGCCCCAATGAGGTTAGTATCATTTGGAGGAATTATATAAAATGTACTTGTACAAGTGAAGTGTTAAATATATTTCTAGCAACTTTGTTTTCCAAACCCGATGAATAATTCATTGATAGTTTCTAATATAATCAACTTTTATTTTTTTTGATATATTTGAATCACAGAAGGCTGACATTTTGAGGAGCTTCCTTGAGATGAAGGAGAAGGAATTACTTGTGTTGGAAGAGAAGCTTAAGGCTAGAGAGAGAGAGTAAGTTCCGACACCTTTTCCCTGCTCTGTAAAAGTTTACTTAGAACTTGTGTTTTATTTTTTTCCCGTGTAAAATGAAATTGATCCTCTACACTTATAATGTAGTTTAACTAGCTTTGTCGCTCATAAAATTCGCATAAATATGACTACTTATGCACTGATCTCTCTCTCTCTCTCATTGAGCTGACCATTTGTGTAATAACATTATGGAATCTGTATAGCTTAAAAGGCTTGGAGGGTTGGACCACATTGTGGTGTATTGATGCTATGGTTTGGGTGTATAGAGAATTATTGGATTAGAATAAGCATTGATTGGAAACGCAATCATGGTAATCTATAATTTTATGTACAATTTGTTATGGTTTGCTAAGTAGGAGTGTTACTGCGAAAGCGTAATTTGTAAGGCGTTGCAATTTCCCTTTAATATTTCTCACATTAATGCATATTCTACTATTTTTCATTTTTACGAGGAAGAGGGTATATATCTTGGGCCTCTTCCTTGACAAATTATCATATTTGAGCAGCCTCTTGCAGCTGCTCAAATATCTCTTCCGCTTTCGCAGAAAGTCCTTCCCTAGCAAAAATGCATTTACCAAAGCAGTATATGTGCAGATATTAGGTTTAATCATTCAGATTGACTAAATGCATGGTCAATATCAGCAATGCTAGCTTATATATATATATATATATATATATATATAAGCTAGCAGGTATGATCTATAATATCATATAAAGATATGGGAAATGATATATATTATTAATCATTTTGCATCTAATCATAGTAGAAGCACTAGTGCCCCGTATTTCCTTCCATGGAAAAATTTTGCCTTTGGGGACTGGCATGGACCTAACTCATCCTCCCCAGCTCAACTCTCATGTCCGAATTAATCATGCAAGTCTTTGCTTTATTAGTCGTTTCGAAGTGTAACAAATGTAAAAAAGATTATGTCTTCAGTTCATCCTACATGTTTTGCAACATAGCATCCATATTTCTCTTGTATGTTAAAAATATCAGAACATCATGCAGAAGCTTCACCTTACTAACATTTCTCATTATTTTAAGGATATGGCTTGTGAACCTCACCCTTGTTGTAGGGATAGATACTCATCCATGATGTCTAAGTTTCTCACCCTTTACAATGCCATATTTTATCCCAGCTACTAGAGCCTAATCGTTTTTCTTTTCCATATATCTGACAAACTCTGTTTATAAAACCCCAAGAAACCACCAATTTAGAGGCCTGTGCACACTTCGCTGCACTTAAGTATATGATACCTAAACTCATCCCGAGCCACCCCATAGGTATCCCTTTGAAGCCTATAAATCTAGTGCATTAGCCATTAAGCTAAATATACTCTGTCTTTCAGAGTATATTTGATTGCCCCTTGAATCTCTTCACTACTTTTACCAAGAATATTTGGAATCCTCAAACTTTTCAAATTTTTTTTTTTTTGAGTGGCATTGATGGACCATTTGTTTAGAATTCATTGACATTTTCCTATTATACATGTGATTGCAGCCTCTTTTTTAAGCAAGAAATGGAGCTATCTTTGATAGGCCTTCAGAATGCTGGAAAGACATCACTTGTAAATGTTGTTGCAGTAAGTAGATCACCATGTTGAGCTTCTACTGTTATTATTTTCTTTTTGTCCCTGTGGGTTGGTGCGCAGAAAGTAGTGTTTGTTTCTACTTTCTAGACTGGTGGATATAGTGAAGATATGATCCCTACGGTGAGTAATATTTTAGAAAGGGTTGTGCCTGATTTTAGTTTTACAAGTGAAGTATATACTTTTGCCACCTTCCAGTGGTTAATGATGATAACACTACTAATTAATTATGAAATGCAACATGCATTGGGACCCTCATCGCTGAAGAGCTGAGGGGGTGGGATTCGTTCCATCACATAGACTGGCTCGTAATAGTACATCATTCTCTTCATACCCTCCTCATGATCAACGACGTATATATATAGTACCTCTCATTTTGAGTATCTTCCTCTTAAGTTGTTCAGCACAGGCCTCACAGTGGAACTCATTAATAACAATGAGTTCCACTGTTATTAATCCAGAAACCTAGAGCACAAAACCACATACATGATGCGAGTTAAGAATATTGGCAAAAAAGTGAACTTCCATTGTTTAATTTTTTACTTTTTTCAACAGTTCTAAGTAAAGATACTGCATTAGGCCCCAGAAGCTCCAACTTCTAGGATGGGTTCACCCTCAGATGCTGGCAATGGGGATAGGACTTTGGTTCTAGTAATTTGGGAGTTTCATGATTTTCATGCACACAGCTTGAGGCTCCACTATTCCCTTTATGGTCACTTATTTCTTTTTAGCCATGTCTACCTCAACCCCCTCCACTCCTGATACCATCCATAAACAGGATTAAATATACAAATAAAATTTGGGGGGGGGTGGAGAAAGAGAGAGAGAGAGAGAGAGGAACCTCTAATTCCCATTATAAAGTCTCAATCTTCTTGGCACATCCAACACAATGCAAGTCCACGTACAAGACAAAAAAATTAGATGGTGGTTTTGCCTCTTCCTTCTCCTATGGCTTCTCTTGATCCTTCTTCTCCTCTGTTTTCTGATCTTCTTCTCCTATGGCTGAGCCTCTGCCTTAGCTTGTTCCTACCATATACAAATAAAAAACAATCAACCAATATTAGAACAAATTAAATGCAGCCCGAAAATAGTCAAAACGCATGGGAATGAATTAGAAACACTTGAAAAATACAAAAATATCACCTGTTTAGCTTCTTCCCCCATATCTCTCAATCAAGAATGAGATATCAAACTCAAGTTGTTTAAAATATAGGGAAGAATTTGAAGGACGAGAAAGCTGGAAAGGAGAAGGAGGGAGAGGATCAGGGTAACAATGAAATGAGAGTTCTATATATATCTATATAGATATATAGATATATAGATATATAGATATGTATGCAGATCAAGGCGAAAGCATATATATATATATATATATAAAAGACTTTAAAAAAAACCTATATATATAGATATATAGGTTTTTTTGTTCCTGGTTTCTTTCCCTGTCCAAAACTGGATGTGTTGCTTAGATATTGTAAATCTAATAAATTCATAAAAAAAATACAATCAATAGCCAGCCACGTACCTTAAACGTCTGGAATCCTGATCCTCCACATGTTTTGAGGTGTCAAACATAAGTCTGGAGTGGATAGTGGATAGTCCACTCATTTTGTCGAACATATTGATAAAAGCTATCTTCTACCTGCTTCTCGAGCAGCGGTTATCCAACATCATACTACTTATTTTTAAAAATTGCAAGGCAAGACTCATGATTTTTTATATATTCTTACCATTTGTACAGATGGACAATAGAGGAACTGCTCGACGTGGGCTTAATGAAGGCTCTTTAAAATACAAGGCTGGCCAGATTTATGCTGATGATGAGCTGACTGGAGCCGCACCCCACATAATCCACACGAGGGCTTGCTAAAGTTGGCCATATATAGTTGTATGGGTGGAGTCATTTGACATATCTTTGAGCTATGACCTTGGCCAGGTTTCCTAATGTCTTCTGTTGTGCTGTGTCTGGTGCCCATGTAACGGGCTGATTGTTGCTACTTATTTATTATTAAGGATAAAAGCTCAGTTTGTATATGAGAATACATTAATACACCACCCCATTGTAATATATATGAGTTTGGATTTTATTGATGGGCTTGGATGGAACTTTATGTATTTATTTTGCATGTTATATTGATTAGCAACTTGAATGAATGAGTTTGGATTATGAATGGTGCATTTAGGAACAACTAAAAACCAGGCTTAGAAAGAAAATAAAGCTCAGGAAATTTAAACACGAATTGAGTTATAGCGGCGAACTAAGCGCATTTTGCGGCGAATTTCTACTCGCCGCTATAAACATACTCATAAATTCATGTAAACCAGCGATGCACAAATCGCTAGTATATTTAAATCCCGGCGATTATTTATTCGCCGCAAATACCTTATGTAGCAGAATGTGCATTACGGCGATCTTGGAAACTCGCTGGCTTTCATTCTATGCCGGCGATTTAATATATCGCAGCCATATAATTACCTGTTTGAAAACAAATTCGCAGCGAGTGAAACATCGCCGGCTAATAATATTTGGCAGCGATGATAATATTCGCTGCTATATATCATGAAGAATATAGCGGCGATATAATTATTGCCGTTAAAGTATTTGGCAGCGATATAGTATTCGCTGCTACATACCATGAAGAATATAGCGGCGATATAATTTTCGCCGTGATATTGATATAGCAGCGATTATTAATCGCTGCATCGTGAACAAATACGTCGCTTTTCCTATCACGGCGATTTTGTGGAGTGGCTGGCAAATATATTTGGCAGCGGTATTTGGCATTTCTAGCGGCGAGTAGCAAACGCTGCTAATAATCTGTCGCAGCGTTTAATGACAGAATCCAATTTCGAATTAGCGGCGATTCATTTGTGATCAGCAGCGAAAATAAATTCGCCGGTATTGGTTTATATGGCAGCGAGTTTTGGTGTGCGTTGCAGTAGATCTAAAGTGGGGCGTTAATACCGGCGAAATTCCAGCGATTAAAAAATCGCTGGCAGATATGTACGCCAGCGATTTGTTGTGTTTTGCCAGCGATTATGTATCGCTGGCAAAATTGTTGAACCTTGTAGTGTGATAAGATGAGGGTATTGTCTTGTGCATAGTTCAAAACTACTTAGTAAATAGTCGATGATGAGTGTAAGTATTAGTTCCTTAATTAGTGTGCACCCGAACTTAGGATATGCACTTGTGTTAGAAACATGACTTGTCATTTATTAAACTCTTATGAAGATTTTATACCACAACGATCAGATCTAGTGTCCGATCCATTAAGTCAAATCTTTGAATTCAGTTGTTTTCACAACTCCTCTTAAATTCATCTCATCTTATATTATCTAAACATAAAATAAAATAAACAATTCAACTTTTTCATATCCCAAAATAAAAAAAAAATTTAAAAAAATATATTATAACAATATTTTATTCAACTTTAAACTTTAATCTTAACTCATCTCATCTTATTGGTGAAAACAAACGAGGCCTTGATAAAATTTGATGAAAAAATTGGATGAAAAAACATTTTCCACATGAAATGTGGTTTTCCTTTTCTTTTTTGTCCTTTTTCCTTCCTTTAATTTCCTTTTCGTTCTCTCTTTCACCAAACATAGTTGGGTTCATTGAACCACTTCTCTCCTTAATCCCATGCAATATTTCCCTTGTCTAATATTATTTTATTGATCACCGATCCTTCACGCAAAGTTTTCTTGTCATCCACTCAAACGTGCACCAAACAGGAAGTGCATATATACTAAGTTGAAAGTATTATTTTAACGACAGTAGCTAGCTAGCATACATAAAGTTCTTTGAGAGAACTTGTTGGAGATCGAGATGATGATCATTAGATGTGGAGATATACATCCTTGCTTTCACAACAAGAAAAATAACTATTTGTGATGAGTTTTTTACGATAAAAATCAATTCATTTTAGTAAGAAATTTTCATTTTCGTAGCAAATAATTGATTACAAATAAGCGTTTTTTTAATATTTTTTATGATAAGAACTTCCAGAATTACACAACTTAACAAGTACGTAGCCCTACTATGATCTAATTAAAGAAAAACAATGATAATACCAAACTAGCTCAAAATCAATAATAATAGAGAATAATTCTAACATGAGATCCGAGATTAATTGATGTCGATAAGATGTATCACAACATAGATTCTGAGTTTAATTAAGGAGAGACAATCTCAAACGGACTCTAAATCAAGATTAAACAATGGATAATCTCGATATATAATGACCAACAATTGAATTGCTGAGGAATGATCCTGATATGAACCTTAAGTTCAATATTTGAGGATGACAATCTAAAACATTTGTCAAGCTAGAATTAATCAAAGGACAAGTCAAAGAGACATGATGGTGATCAGAGGACGCCATTGAATTAATAGCTAATGACTTGGATAATTAATCCTTTAAATACATCATCTCAATCAATATGATTAAAAATAACAAATTCGAAATAAAAAATGATATCTTCCTTGAAATTTTCGATCATCCCTTTCAAAGTTCAAAGGTCACTCATCTCTTTTTAAGGTCTATTTGGATATATACTTAGTATATCTATCAAGGGTACTAATGGTACTCTTATACTTCCTTTACTATTGTTTTATTATTTAGTGTTTTTTTTTTTTCTATTTGCTCTTTGAATCGGAATTAAAAATCTCAGGACATCATGACCTTCTTCTTGCATAATTTAGAAGAAAATAAATTATATTTTATAAAAATTGATCTTCTTTTGCTCTTTGAGTCAATTCTTATAAAATTAAAATTTTTTTAATTAAATTATATGATGATGTTAGTTGATTGAATTTATTTTCTTCTAAGTTATGCAAGAATATCATGTTATAGGATTTTTAATTTAGATTCAAAGAGCAAAAAGATACACAACAAAATACAAATCCACATTCCACAACAAAATACACAACAAAAAAAATTCTAAACTACTAAAAAAATCTTTGGCAAACAACAAAATACAAATCAGCTTACGAGATACAAAATATAAAATATAAAAAGGTTTGAGAGAAAAAGAGGAGGAGGATGAGAATAAGATGATGAGGAGAAGATGAGAAGGTGAGAGGAACGGTTGAGAGAGGCTCTGAGAGTGAGAGACGAGAGAGGAAAGGGGGGAGAAGAGACTGCTAGGGGAAGGGGGGGTTTAGGTTAACTTAAGCCTCGTCCCCCAAAGTCACGCCTTTTCGACATTTGTCTGTTTTTTTAAATACTTGTTATTAAAACGATATTGTTTTGGAAACATATATACATACATACATACATACATATATATATATATATATATATTGGGTTGGGTTTAAGCCTACCTTGGGGTGCAGGGTGCGGAAGGAGCGAGCCCGGGGTTTCCCATGCAATCCAAGCGGAATCATGGCAGTGGACACGAGGTGGCGGGAGGCAATGTCCCGCCACCCAACTCTAATGCAAAGTTTTCTTGCCATCCATTCAAACGTGAACCAAACAAGTCCATAGAAAGTCTCAAAATCTATGGAAATTATTCTAGTATATATAGAGTTCATGAGGGCCCTAGGAACTTGTTGGAGATTCAGATATATTAGGTTAGGAGATGTACATGCTATATATATATTACTACAAATAAATATTATTTATGGTAAGTTATTTGTAACAAGAATAGATTCATTTTAGTGAAAAATGATCTTTTTTGTAATAAATAATTGATCAAAATAAATATTTTTCTTATATTATTTTTTGTAACATGAATTTATGCATTACAACTTAACAAGTTCTTAGGCCCAAGTAAAAAAAAAAAAAAGGGTCCCATGACTGAAGAGGGATAACACTAATCGAAGAAAAACAATTAGAAATTAGCTCAAAATCAAGATTAAACAATGGATAATCTCGATACATATGAACAATAATTCTATTGAGGTGGGAGGGTACCGATACATGTGCTATAAGCAATGGACAGTTCAATTGTTAAGGAATGAGCTTAATATATATATAAACCTTAAATTCAATTGAGGATGGCAATCTCAAACATTAGTCCAAAAATCCAGAATTAATCAAATGCCAAGTCAAAGACACATTTGTCTAAGTTCCCGTTTAGATTCAGAAAGTGTTTAATCTCGTCTCATCTCATCATTATAAATTTTTCAAATTTTCATATAAAATATAATAAACAATTCAATTTTTTTAAATCTCAATTCAACTTTTTCTGTAACGTCCTAATGGAAGGCCCAAACCACATAGTTTATACTCCAAAATGACTAGTCAATAATACAATTGGAACTCCATTAGAACCTTATAAAGAGCAAGAATTTTTCATTCCAAAGCAATGTGGGATCCCATTCACCACATACCCTTATCCTTATCATATGGGGTATCACAATCTACCCCCCTTAAATTCCTGAAGTCCTCGTCGGGCCTGTCCGTTGTAGGTGGCACGGCTCAAATCCCACATTTCTGGTTGGGATCGTCTCTAATACCATTTGTAACGCTCCAATGGAAGGGTCAAACCATATGGTCTATACTTCAAAATGACTAGTCAATAATACAATTGGAGATCCATTGAAACTTTATAAAGAGCAAGAATTTTCTTTCCAAGTAATGTGGGATCTCATTCATCACTTACCCTTATCCTTATCATATGAGGTATCACAATTTCAAATCTTAAAATAATAATAATATTAAAAATAATAATTTAATAATAATTTTTTAACTTTCATTTAAAATCATCTTATCTTATTTCTTAATCCAAACTAATCCTAAATCAGCTGAGCATAATTTTGTCTAAGCTTATAAGAGACATGATGATAGGAGCTAGGCCATTAAATAACTTCTTATGCCAATCGCCTGAATGATTATCTCCTTAAAATACATTGTCTCATCTCAATCAATATAATTAAAAATAATAAATTCGAAATGAAAATTAATATAATCCTTGAAAATTTCCATCATCTTTTTCAAAGTTTAAAGTGCATTCATCCTTTTTGTGTTGAGTAATAATATATATATAATTTTTTTTATCGTTCTTTATATAATAATATTTTAAAATAAATATATTTATATAAAATAATATTATTTTATAAAATATAAAAATTTATAAAAAAAAAAAAAAACATTATATATCTATCACTTTTCTTTCATGTCGACTCGGAGCGGCAATTTATATCGAAAACGACGAAAAGCTGCTTCCATTCGTTAATGGCTGCTATGGTAGACGATAACAATTGATGGGACGTTGTGTTTTCTCGACTATCGTCTTTATTTTGTTTGAAATAATGATAGGTTATTATTTTATTATTATCTATTTATTATTTTTTTATATTTAATTTTTTATTTTATTTAATGATTAAAGAATTATGTATTAATAAATATATATTTTTTTTATTTTTTTTAATGATTAAAGATGTTAAAAAAATACTTAAAAAAAATAATAAAAAAATAAAAAAACTTAAAATACCTTTTGATAGTAGATAGGTAGTAATAGGATAGTAAGTTTATCACTACCCTTTTGTTTGGCCCCACGAAAGAGAAAGAAGATTGAAAATTTTTTTTTTTGGTTTTATAATTGAGTAATGTTATATATTATGACACGTATAAATTTTGTAAATTTTTTAATTAATAATCAATTTTATTATTAAAAAATTAATTTTTTTACGTAAATCTTAAATTTAATATTTTTTTTAAAAAAGTGTTACATAATTTATACATAATTTTAAAGTTATACAAATTATTTTTCTTTACAATTAGGATCGTTATGTTTTATGAAAATTATTTTTGACATTTATCTTGCAAGAAACAAATATTTTTCAAAATACGGTTATAGTAAATTATTTGTGTTAGACATCTTAAGTAGACCTTGTTTTGTCTGTTTTTCTCTGCAAAGTTTTTCTCTCTATCCACAGCCCGCCATCATAGCATCGCCGCCTAGGGGGGAGGAGACGAACCCCCTCCGCTCATCCAACCATTGTTCTTAGGTTTATTTCTAGTTTCTCTGTAAATTTTTCAACGATAGTAACAAGTTGTTCCGATCTACTGCTTGTCCACAATATTCGATTGCCACGCGCCCCTCCAATGGTCTCCCCAGCCACCAATCTGTCAGACAGAGAAAGAAATTTTTCCAAGCGAGTGGCGCGTGTGGCTCACACACAGCTTACAGTGCGTGGGCCTCACGCACCGCCGTGCTAGAGGGGGTTTCTTGCCGCCACGCGATGCACCATCAGGACCAGCGGCTTCGGATCTTTCAGATTCGTGTGCTCATTTCTTGCTTAGTGTGGCGCGTGTTCTACACGCGCTATCACCGTCGGTGGTGGTCCTTCGCCAGTGTATCAGGTCATATTCTAGTTGTTATTCTCCTATGTTCCTATTTTTCCTAACTAGTGATCAAGACGATGTGGTCGTGATAGTCTCTTACAGTTGGACTGGATCAACAAAATGCAGCACACCCCTCTCAACTATGGCGTTTAGTCATAGGATTATAGTCTATTTATAAGACTATATTAAAATCGGTTTTGAGCGGCTTCCTCCTGTAGGAATGGGTTGGAGTCAAGCTTTTGGCTTACCCTGCTTTTTTATATTTATTTTCAATGCTGCTTTTGCTTGTTTTGGGAAGATTGTCGGAGACTCCCACCCCATTGAATCTTGCATCCTTGTAACCGTTTAATTTATCTATGCAATACTTAACTTGTTGAAAAAAATATATTTGTTGAGAAATTTATTATTATTTTAATGCATATAATCTTTTACATAAATGTGATTTTTTAAGATGGATATCGTATTAATGTGTCAACTTACACTTAGTACAAAATTAATCTCAATATTTGTTTTTATCCAATCTTCTTACACTTAGTATAAATGTGATTTTTTAAAATGGATATCGTATTATTTGTTTTTATCCAATCTTATTAATGTGTCTAAACTCATTAAGATTTATAGTGAGATAAGATGAGATGACTTATGAATAGAACAATAGTAAAATGGTTTGAGTTAATATGTTTTATGGGATTTTGAGAAATGAGAGAGAAAAAGTTTAATAAAAATATTATAAAGTTCAAATATTATTATAATATAATTTTTAATATATATATATATTTTACATTTTGTTTGGAAGTTTTGGAAAGTTCAAATATTTAAGTAATAATTAGATAAAAAAGTTAAAATTTTGAAATTGAAATGACAATGTTAGGGTGCACCCCAAATATGCACACTAGTGCGAATTGATTTTCTTTTTCTTTTAAACATTTTTTAAACATTCGTAACCATTAAGAAAAAATAAAAAATAAATAAAAATTCATTAATAATCACTTCCTTAATTATTAAGAAAAAAAATTAAAATATTGAGTAAGCACAGTTGAGAATTATACTTGCATTTTCCAAATTGAAAAGTATTTATATTTTTAGTGTTTAAAAATTGAAATAAGATGAGATAAGTTGAGAGAATTTTGCTATCCTAACCTGGCCTTGATTCTTAATTAATAGTTTCAATCTGTAGCTTTGGAAAAACTTCATTTATCAGATTAAACTGTAGCTGTACATGTAATCTGCTGCAATCATGGATTTTTATCGAGCCCTAGCCAAGCCCAGTAATGCATCATTGTTGGGCTAAATCTAGGAGATTGAAACTATATTTTTCCACCCATATTCATTTAATTATTTTATTTTTGCAACCAATCTACGACTAATTATTACGAAAAATATCTCCTTAACTTTATATCCCAATTTAAGAGTTTTAAAAAGCATAAAGAAAAATAATATGGGCTCTATATATAGACTTTATTGTTGTCAGTATAAAATTTTTTAATAATATTAAATATTCAATAAATATTACATACAATCATTTTTATGTATTTTATGTGCACTTCATTTATGTTGATTAAAATAATTATTTTATATTAAAAAATAATGCAACCAATCACATTTATAAAGTGTGCAAGAAGTACATAACAAATGACTGTATATAAAATTTTTGAATATTATAAGACCACTTTCATGTGTCATCTCTCTTAGCTCAAGTTCCTACCCGAATTTAAAGAGAGATTGATCTAAGAGTGGGGCTACTATGTCGTCCCACTTTTACTGCAGGGCATACCACCCAGCGGGTTTTTTTTTTTTTTTTTTTTACTTTTAACATTTTTTAATACATTTAAATATTTTTAAAAAATAAAAAAATATATCAATACATTTAAAATCTCTTCCTTAATCACTACGTAAAAAAAAAAATTTTGATAAAATGGAGAGATAAAATAACTTTTTCCTTGATCTAATTATACTCTATCGTTCTACTTTCAATATTCTGCTTAGAGAATTATTAGTGGGATTTTTTTAAAAAACCTTTTATCCCAATAAGAAACTGGTTTTTTTATCCCATTAAAAAAAAATCTCAAGAAATTTTGATACAAATATTATTTTTTAATTTTTTCTATCCACTTTCATAAAATTCAATAAAAATATATCTGTTTTTTTTTTTTTTTGAAAGTCTCATTATCCAAACATGCGTGGCGACTAGTAAAGCTACCTCTTCTATCTGGGCTCTTATATCTCATATCTGGCCTTTACATTTTGATAAGGAAAGGTACCTTTTAACTTACCCATATATCCATATACTCAAAAATAGGGCCCAATTAGATTATGAGCAGTGCTAGCACGAGACGGTCCGATAAGAGCAAAATAAATTTTTCTTTTGATTTTTTTATATCCTTAAATATTTTTTAAAAAAAAATTATAACATCATTAAAAGAATACTTTTTTAATCACTAAGTAAAAAAAAAGGTTTGTCAAGACCCAACTGTCGGTGAGAGTATCATTTTTGTTAAAATATCTCACAAAACTCTAGTAAGTACAAATCTTGGCTTTTGGAACTTCTATTGGGCCTACGATTTGTGAATAATAATAAAATCATTTGTAAATAATAATAAGATAATTTGATATTTATTAAGTTTTGGAAAATGAGAGAAAAATTGAATAAAAAATATTACAAAGTTAAAATATATATTGTTAGAATATAATTTTTTAAATATAATTTTTGTTTTGGAATTTGAAAAAATTGAATTGTTTTTTGTTTGAAACTTTGGAAAAGTTGTAAAGATTAGTTCAAAAAAGTTGTAATGATTAATTTGAAAGTGTTTGTATTTGAATGATATTTGAGAAGGAAATGAGATGATAGCTTAATTTTTAGGAAATGAAATGAAATTAAAATTGTTTTCAAATATCCCCTTAATTTTTTTTTTCTTTTCATAAGCAACCACTTAATTAAAATAAAAGGGACAACATACATAAGTAGTGGGTGTGATCTTTCGACAAACACCTTATTACAACTTCTTACAATGCATAAAAAAAACAGAGAGAGAGATCAATTTATTGATCTCCACTCATTCCTCACAAAGAGGAATCCGTCTTAAATGATAATTTTACAGTCCGAAGAACAAACTGTAGTACCACCAATTCTATCTATGGTAATTGTTTTGTGCTGCAGTTCGTTACTTTAAGGCCCTGTTTGGATAATGAAAGTATTTTATCTCATCTCATCTTATCATTACAATTTTTTTAAATTTTCACACAAAATATAATAAATAATTCAACTTTTTTAAATCTCAAAACAATTATAATATTAAAAAATAATATTCTAATAATATTTTATTTAACTTTCAACTTTCATCTCAATTTATCTCATCTCATCTTAATTCACTATCTAAATGGCACCTAACTTGTTTGGCTGAGAAACTCGCTTCCTCCTAAACAAATTGGTTAGGACAAGTAATATAGATAAGAAGCATCAACTGGCTTGAGTCTTCGGTGGCCGAAATATACATGCGACTTTGGCAACGTGTGTAGCCGCTAGATGGTGAGGCACGGTGGCATGTGGAGTGCACATGCAGGCTAGGTCGCTCGTGAGCTGCATGTGCCTAACATTTCACGACGGTCCCACCTTGTAATGTTAGATCGTCAGCTAAAAAACATTGTGATGGGGGGCACGTGTGGTTGCTTGATCACCAAAAAGTATTAGATAGGAGTTTGGTCGAGATTGAAGAAATTAACGGAAAAACTGGAAACACCTATATACAAGGTTTTAAATGAAAAAGGGATGGATTTTTGTTGACAAGGGGGAGTTTCTCTCTCTAGAGAGAATGAGGAACCGGATTTCTAAAACCAAAATTCTGATTAGACAACGGCCCCGTTTGGATATAATAAGTGTTTCATCTAATCTCATCATTACAATTTTCTCAAATTTTCACCAAAAATATAATAAACAATTCAATTTTTTCAAATTCAAAAATAATAATAATATTAAAAACTAATAATCTAACAATATCTTATTCAATTTTCATCTCAACTCACTATCCAAACTGTACCTTAGTTTACTTATTGTTAACGTCGTGTTTCGCTCGTCTTTGGGCCAAACTCCGACAACTCAAGTCTTTGATAACAGGCTTGCAAAAGATGGAGAAAAATGCGACTTCAAGAGGGCAGCCTAGGGGTTGGGTAACCTCTGATACCAAAGTTAGTAAATATTTTTGTAAGTTTGTAAATAAGTAAATGAGTCTAGGGATCAGAGAGATGTTCTCGTACCTGATATTTGTTATTTATACTATAAGTCAGGGGGACACATCGTGCTTGCCTTCCATGAAGTCTACGTCCTTCGTACTGCTCATTGTATAAGACTTTTTCAATGCGACGTGGCTCTGCAACGGTGTCATTAATGTGGCGTGTTGCCTGGGTAGTGGAGCCATTAATGTGGCGTGGTTCCCAGACCTCATTCTTTTAGACTGTCTTCTTCATTGTCTGTTGATATCCTTCTTGTCTGTAGATCAAAAGCTCCCCTCATATTACGCCTACTGTGTGTGTGGGCACTTGAGGGCTGGACACTACTCGAGGGGTTTTCAGATCGTCGAGTCCCATCCTCTACAACACTATCCCTCCTGCAGGTCACGTCCAGAAGACTTTTTCCGTGGGCTGGGTTGGGAACTATTTGTCCTAGGCTGGGTCTTTAATCTTACTTTCATCCACAAGCTTCTTGGGCTTAGTGGGAGGGGAAATCCCCTTACAGTTACCCTTTTAATTCTCATCAGACGAGTACGGTGGGAATTTCATCATTATCCTCGTCCGGTGGGAATTTCATCATTATCTGAACTTGCCTTACCACTAAGACCATGATCCTTTTGTTTTTTTTTTTTTTTTTGACGTGTGGATTGTTCTGAAGTTCGGGGAGGCTCCCGTCGGTTGGTAATTCTGGCAGCTTTTCCCATCTTCCTTGATAGGCTCACCTTTTCATAACTCTTTTCGATTTTCTTCCCTCTGTCCAATCTTCTTCACTATCCCATATGTTGGTGGTGATGGCTTCTGAAAAATCTAGTCAACCCAATGTTTTTGGTGGAGGTTCTACCGGTACTGGGTCAGTGTTTGGGGGCAGCAGATGGCTTTCAAGCGCAAGAAAGTCAATGCTGGCTTCTTTGGCTCTTACTTACCAAGTACCGGAATTAGTATTTTTAAAAGTCCTTGGCCCCGATGAGGGTGTCGTCGATGCAGAGGGTCCCCAAAGGTAGCACTATTTCCTACCACATTTTCGTGTGGCCTGAGGCTACTGTTTCCTCGCCTTGTTCGCGACCTTTTGGACCACCTGCGCTTGTCCCCCTGCAAACTACATCCAAATGCATTGAGACTATTGATATATTGCAAAGTTATCTAACTGCGTGCTCTACTGGAGTCCTACCTGGACGACGTTGATCTTACCGGCCGTGAGTTCTTTCTTACTCATAAGGTGCTACACCAAAAGGAGAATGTTTGCAGTTTTAGGGCGACACACGCCCTAGTAACCTTGGAGTCGAGGTATCGCAAGGTGAAAGATTGGTCTCCTAAATTATTCTTCATGTTAGACTATGGATTGGAGTTCCCGATTGGCCAAGTGAATCGCCACGAGTTCCCAATACGGATGAATTGGTAAAAGGTTTTGAAGGACAGGGTTGTGCGTCCGTCAGTCACTTCTTATGAAGTGCAGTGTATCAAGGTTGTTTGGGAATGGGTGCAAGATAACTCTAACAGTGTCTTCTCCAAAGTTCTCCTTTCTGAGGAAAGCTTAAGAAGTTCCCTGCCTCGACTTGGCCACCTTCCCTCTGATGATAGGGTGATTGCTGCTCGGCCTCAAGTTATCATTGCTCTAAAGTGCTCCTAGGACCTTCCCCCGTCGGACAAGGGGAAGAAACCTCATTAGGAGGGTGCCTGGACGGAGAGTAGGGCTTCTTCTGGGGCTTGGAATCCTTTACCACGGGAGTCAGCTATTTTGGAGGCCAGTCGTCCTGTTGTTATGGTGTCTCTGGCAACGGTGCCGACAAGTGAACCGATAGGTGATCTTCCCACGACGTCATGATCGGTTGTCACTGTTAAGGCATCCGGGGACGAGGTTGAGATGGATGTCCTTCTCCAGTCTTTTTGTGGCCACTATTCCTGACGAGGGGCAGCATTCTTCTTCATGGATCTCTCGTCATTCTTCGTCTCATTCTACCGCTGGTAGTCACTCTCTTGAGGCTGTTGACGAAGGGGCTGCGGCGGCTACTTCCACTAACCATGTACAAATAGAGGACCACGTGGGAGGTAAAATTCTTTTGGATGTTATAGCTTGGGAGGGTCGAAGGAGCCCAATTGCGGACCTTTTCGTCCAGACTGAGAACCTAGAGGGGGATGATTCCCCTCTAAAGGGTTCGCACGATGAACCGCCCATCCAGGCCGAGTACCCAGTAGGGGATAATCCCCTTCTGAATGTTACAATCGGCCCTGGCCTGGAGGGTTTGTGCGGAGACCCAACTGCTCTTCCTGTAGTTTGTCGTCCAACGACCTGTATACATTGACTAATAAAAATATCTCGCTCTTTATGTCTTTTCTTTGTCTTTTTTTGGTTTGGTGACCGGCTTGGGGGAATTTTGGTGTAGGAGTTCGTAGGCCTCCTACTCACCCCGCCAACTGGCCCTGTTGTGCTTGTTTATCTTTTCTGGACAGTCATTCTTGGGACACGACTACTAATTTTGTTGTCGATGCCTTTTCCAGTTCAAATGTACTTGCTCGCTTTTATTCACGCCCTGAATTACTTGATATTTAGTCGGCTACATTTTGTTGTGTTGAATGACCATGCTCGACCATGCCCTTTTCTTTTTTTCTTCTCAGGCAACTATGGCCTGGGGCTAGGTTCGAAGATTCTCCACCCCGCTTGAGTCCGGTTAAACCCTTTCGATCCCGCTAGCCGAAAGCCTTTTTGTTCATGCCATTTCCGCCTGCCACTAGTACTGGTTTTCCTCCTTTGTCTTTCAGTTCGTGTTTTTCCCTACCTTGCTATTTCATCCTCCCACTTTGTCTTTTCATGGTATAATCTTCCGGTGGTGGTAGATGACCTTGGGTCAGATTCGTCTCCTCCGTCCGTGGTGTTGGAGAGTTGCTCAGACAGTTTGGAGCCATAGTTGCCCTTCTTTGTTTGTATTTTCGTATTTCTCTTGCTCGTCAGATAGGGGTTACTCTTTTGAGGACAATAGTTAATATTGCAAACCTGAGTTTTTCCATTCACATCGCATCATGCTTACGGTTCTTCCAGTGTGCTGTTGTTGCCCTTGTTGTTAATGCTTGTACCTTTTGTACCAGTATTTGGGAAGTTCACAAACTAGACCTACTTTTGTTTGTTGACGCTGTGCTGCTTTCTGTGGGACACCGCTTCTCCTCTAGGGATCCTTCTTACTTTGGGTAGCCGAGAAACTAAGCTCGCACTCCATTGGGGAGAGGTCGGGCTACCTCAAATCAGGCTGCCCCTTTTGGTTTCCCAAGGAGGTAACTTTTCCAGACTGACGCAAGGCTAGTCAGCTCTTTTGTTGTGATTGAAGCCAGGGTAAATTTTTGGGCTGCCTTGAGGGCTGAACCTACTCATCTCTATGGGAGGGATAAGGCAACCCCAAGCCTACATTTCCCAATAGTATCCATCAGGGAGATAAGTCGTTCGGCCAGTCTGTTACTGAACCCGCTCCCGCTTGTTGACATCACAGGGAATGTAACATTTTGGGTCAGGCTAGTGCTGGACCCATTCTTCGCTCGCAATGGAGGTTGGGGTAAGTATGCGGATTGCCGCAAGGGCGAAACCCACTCTCCTCTACAGGAGGGACAAGACAATCTTCAGACTTACCTTTCCCGATTGTACCCTGCGTGGAGGTAAGTTTATTCAGGCAGTTTGTTACTATACCCGCTCTCACCTGTTGATGCTTACGAGGAAGGTATAGTTTTTGACTTCAAGTAGCTGAGGACTAACCCGCAATTCGGGTTGCCAGGGGGCATGACCCGCTCTCCATTGTGGGAGGGGTAGAATAGCCTTCGGCGTAGTTTTCCCTTTCGTTCCCACGAGAGCTATGTTGTTCGAGCAGTTTGAGACTAGATCCGTTCTCGCTCATTGATATCACAGGAAATGTAAGTGTTGGGTCAAACAGGTGCTGATCCCACTCTCTTCATTGCGGTAGAGGTCAGAGTAATTTATTCAGGGAGTCGCGAGGCTGATCCCGCTCTCCGTTGGGGGAGGAACAAGGCAACCCTTAGGCCTACATTTTCCTATGTAATCTCACATAGAGGTATGTTTTTCGGGCAGTTTGTGACTAGACCCGCACCCGCTTGTTAACTTCCACAAGGAAGGTAAGCCTTCATCTTCAGGCAGCCGCACTCCATTGCGGGAGGTATAAGACAACATTTAGGCCTACCTTTCTCTATGGTGCCCTGCGACGCGGTAATTATTAATTCATTGATGACCTTGTCACCGTAGATTTTGTTAGTTACGCACTTTCTTGTTGCCGTTTTGTTGGTGATGTGAAAGTGTGAAGTGGATGATTTGCATTGTCCTGAAAAGTTGCATTCTCATTAAATATAAAGAAAGTACATGATGGATAAAGAGATATTACAAAACCACGAAAAAACAGGGAGGCTGTCGTCTACCCTTCCTTCTAGGGTTATGCACTACCCCTTACTTCCCCTCTAGACTGGCAGGATGAGTTGTAGACAGAGGCTTGCGATGGCTCCTTTGGTGGTGCTTGTCTTACTCTGTCCTGTTAGCACCATCCAAGTCGGACCCACCATCATTCTGATTTAGCTTTTGGACGTAGTATTTTCTTGTTAAGACCTACTCGATGTGACGACCTGTAAGCTGTTGGGGGTGGGCCTCCCGATTATGGCATTGTACGATGATAGAGTTTTACCTACTAGGAAGTCGACCATGATAGGGGTTGTGCAAGGGCTGCTACCAACAAGGACAGACAGCGTGATGGTTCCCACTGGTTGGACCACATTTTCGGAGAAACTATTCAAAGGCATCGGGGCCGGCTGCAGCCGAGTGGTCTCTATGCCCATTCTGGCGAAGACTCCCCAGAACAGGATGTCTGCGAAACTCCCGCTATCGATGAGGATTATGCGGGTGGTGAAGTTGGGGGTACAGAACCTCCTCCTCGTCAGCCTCCGTGAATGAGATGGTAGGGGTAGGTCCACCCCTTCGTTGTTTGGCGGGATGATACTCAGTTGAGAACACCTTGTGGTATCGGTCCCATCTAGCGTGCGCTTTCTTGCTTGAGGAGGTAATGCCCCCGCCCAAAAATCCTCCAACTATGGTTCAAATTTTCTCGAGTGGGGGCTCTTGCCTTGGTGGTGAACGAGCATGATCTGGCTGCGGTTCTCTTATTGTTTGCGCCATTGAGGGTTGTTTGCCCGCCTATTCCAGTTGCCTTGATCTCGACTCCTTTCTCTCGACCTTCTCTTCTTTCTTGCTCCAGTCCCGGGGCCAGGGAGTGGCGCTGCTTCTGCTGCTCCGCATATTCCCTCTTCCCTTGTGGAGAGAAGCAGTCCTCGGTATTGTGTGAGGCGGACCGATGATATGTGCAGGAGCGGCGCACTGCTCCTTGGTTGTCTTCCCTTTGTGTGATGTGAGTGTCAGCCTCGCGACTGGTGAGTGTGGACTGGTTGTATCGTGGTCCAAGTCCCCTTGCTGGGACTTCCTCCTGTTGCTTTTCTTGGGAGCTATTTTCCCCTTTCTCATGGGGCTTAGCCTTGGTTGGGACCTTCGTCCTTTTCTACGCGTACTCCACTTCCTTCCTTTGTGGCTCTGTCAATGCTTGAAGAGTGTCATCTGCATTGATGAAGTTGTCGGCCTGGTTCATGAACTCTTGCAATTTCACGGGAGTCCTTATGGCCAGCTAGGCCACAAACTAGGATTGTTGTCAAACTCCTTCTAGAGGCACCACCAAAATTATTTTCTCGTCTTGGTTGTCAGTGGTCATACGCTCCTTGTTGAACCGAGACAAGTAGGATTTTAGGCTTTCATCCTCTGCTTGTTTGATGGTGAGAAGGTACGCGGCCGGATGCCGCCTCCTTCGACTGGACATAAATTGAGTTAGGAACAGTCTAGCTAGTTAGCCAAAGCTGTCCACCGATCCAAGTGCTAGTTACCCGAACCATATACTTGCTGACCCCTTTAGGGTTAGTGGAAACGCTCTACAAGCTACTTCCCTATGGAAGCCATGCAGCATCACATGAGTTCTGAAAGTTTCCATGTGCTTAAGAGGGTCCATTCTTCCATCATATATCTCCATAGCAGGGACTCTAAACTTTGGTGGTAATGGCATCACCTGTTCAGTATAGGGTATACTCGTGCTTGTGAGCAACTGGTCCACCGTTGACGACGTACCTACCCTCCTCGATATCTCTTCATATTTTCCTTTAAGGCTGCAGAGCTCATCCTGCATGTTAATTTGATCCTCTTCTTTATTAGGTCTAGCTTGCGTGTTCCATGACCCTACATGCTCACTGTCGCTAGATCCTGCTCCGTCGTCTTGGTCCTGTTAAGGTTTTCTGAGTTCCTTATTTTATTTGCGAAGTGTTTGTAATTCGCCGGTTAGCTTCGTTACCCATCCTTTTCTTCTAAAAAAAAAAAAAAAAAAAACCTTACTTCCATGGATTCTCCCATGTTTCTCCTAAGTTGTTCGGAATGGGTTGTCGTAGGCATGAGAAAGACATGCAAAATCTATAACAATCCCACAGACAACACAATTGTTAACAGTCGTATTTTAAACGCCTTTGGGCCAAACTCTGATAACTTAGGTCTTTGATAACAGGCCTGCAAAAGATGGAGAAAAGTGCGACTTCGAGAGGGTGGCCTAGGGGCCGAGTAACCTCCGATGCCAAAGTTGATAAATATTATTAGAAGTTTGTAAATAAGTAAAGAAGTATAGGGATCAGAGAGATATTCTCATCCCTGCAATCTGCTATTTATACTATAAGTCAAGGGGGACAGATCGTACTTGCCTTCCATGAAGTCTGCGTCCTTCGTACTGTTCTTTGTGTCAGACTCTTTTAATGCGGCTTCTTCTCTCAGACTGTCTTATTCATGGTCCGTTGATATCCTTCTTGTCAGTAGATCAAAGGTTCCCGCATATTATACCTACTGCATGGATGGGCACTTGAGGGCTGGACACTACTTGAGGGGTCTTCAGATCGTCGAGTCTCATCCCCTGCAATACCATCCCTCCTGCAGGTTGCGTCTAGAGGAATTTTCCCGTGGGCCAGGTTGGAAACTATTTGTCCTGGGCTGGGCCTTTAATCTTACTTTTCTTTCCTCCACAGGCTTTTTGGGCTTAGTGGGAGGGAAAATTCTCTTACACTTATGATTAAGGACAGGTTTGAGGGTGGGATGAGACACAAAATTCTCATCTCATCTCATCTCATCATTACACATTTTTCAAATTCTCATACAAAATATAATAAATAATTTAACTTTTTCAAATCCCAATTCAACTTTTTCAAATCCCAATACAATAATAATACAAAAACATAATATTTTAAACACTAAAACAAAACACAAAATTCTCATCTCACCCCCCAAACCTGCCATAAAGAATTGACTATTAGTGAATTATTTTATTTTATTTTTAAATATTTAAAAAATAGTTGAAACAAAAAAATAAAAAAACTGTATTTGCACCCGATGCCCCGCATTGTCGTTTCTAAAACCCATCTTGCTTAAACCATGATAGTTTGACATTTATTATTATACTCCTGTAAATATAGTTTTTAGATGTTGATCAATTATATATCGAAAATAAAATTATTAAAATAAACGTGATTGCAGTTGTAGACAGGACCTCAAATCATTTAAAAAAAAAACAAATCAATTAATTCTGCACAAGTTGTATCCATTGTTATCTTGAAATCAGTCAGGGATGCAGGAATACTTTTTGAGGCCAGCAGGATTTTGACTTTTAAATACTTCAATTCTACCCAAGTTGTATCCTACAGAAAATTAAAACTCGTTAAAACCAAAAATAATATTCATTCTCATCGTCTGAATTAATTTGAGGGTCTCAAATAAAAAATAATAAATAAATAAAGTGGACCTTACGCCTTATATTATTATCGATTTTTGGACAATATTAAATATTCAATAAATGTAGTAAAATCTTTTTCTTAATCCCGAATATTATTTGTTGCCAATAAAAATCTCAAAAATTATAAAAATATAATATGCATGCATGCACATGACACTCACTTGCCGGGTGTCTTGTGATATTATATAATAGGCTATAGTCATCAATTAATTCAAGAAATTAACTAAATTAAAATTTGAGAAAATATATTTATAATCATAAATATATAATCGTCGCGTAATCGTTTTGAAAAGATAAATAAAATATAAAATTCATATAAAAAAAATTAATATTTTAATAATAAATCTCATATTTTTAAAAATAATTATGCGATATTTACTTATTTTATGATTATACATAAAATTATTCTTAAAATTTTGAGACCCAACAACCACATGCGCTGCATGGTCATTATACGTAAGCATGATCTAGCTCAAGGACAACGACTCTTGCATGTATATAGCAAGCTGCTTATATTACTGATTAACCCCTGGCTCTTAATAAGCATATCTTATTTTTTGATAATCGACAAACAGTATGACTGTTTAATTTGGAGCTAGCATGTCTCTTTCAAAAGAACATAACCATTTCTGTGATATTTCGTATTTTAATGTATTTTTTTAGTGAATAATTATTTTAATTAATTTAAATATTAATTTTCTTATTTTAAATTTATTAGATTTCTCGTTAGATTTATTTTATAATTCTTAAGTTGTGAAATTTATTTTAATGTGCTTTCTTGATATTAATTAGTGTTTGCATTTAAATTACTCTTTGCTTTAATGAATAATTTTATTGTTGGACTTTAATTATTTTATTTTATTCATATTGAGTTGTAGTATTTTTATTTAGCTTTTATTTATTTTTATTGTGCCTTTTTCTTTTGTTGGACTTTTCTATTTTCGGACTGGACCTATTTGGGTGTGTTTTATTTTTATTTTTATTTTTTTTCTTTTCTTTTGGGCCTAGCCCATTTGGTCCCCAGCCCAACCCATGAGCCTTCAATCCAGCCCACTATTTTCCCCCGAAACGGTATCGTTTGGTCCAGCCCTTAGGGCTTCTACATCTATTTTCTTTTCATCTCCTGCACTGTTGCTCTTCACCTCTCCATTTCAGATTTATTTTCCTCTTTCTTTAATCCATGCGGCTGCTGCTTCTCCTCTTCTCCTTCATTTTATGTCATTCTTTCCTCTATTTTCATTGAGTTGCCATTGTAGTGTTCCTTCTTCCTCTCCATCTTATTTTCGAATCTTCCCCTCTGCAAGTCAGCAAACGCCACCACTCATTCCTCCATCTTCGGCTGGTAATGTTTCATTTTCCATCTCTTAAATTTTCAGTTTCCCTTTTTGCTGTAAAACCATGCAAATATATTCCTCCTTAGCATATATTTTCATCTTTTTCTCTCCATGTGCAAGGCTGTCCGTGAGCCTCCATTATTGTACTCTCTCTTAAATTTTTCCTTACTAATTTCATGGCTCATGCTTGTGATTTATTCTCATTGCATTCCATTTTTGTTTGGTCATTCACTACTCTATTTTGCCTTTTTGCCATGTCCTATTTTTACCATAAAAGCCGTGAGCTCCACTCGTATCTTGGTGATTTTGGTGCTTGCAGTGCATCTTCTGCTACTGCTTATTGCCTCTCGGTTTCCCTTGGATAAGTTTCTATCGCTGCTCATCTCCTAATTTTCTTTTGTTTTGTGGTAGTTTTCTTAAGAAGGAAATATACATATGTTTATGTATCTCAGTTACTAATAATATTAGGTGTTTTTACCATTTTACCTTCTTTGAAACACATGAGTTAATATTATGCTTATTAAATCAAAAAGCTTGAGTTTTGTTTTACGTGGGTTACAAGCTATTTTGGGCGTAGATGTCTGGGCTTATAAACTAAGTCAGTATATTGGTGCTTTTAACATAATATTTATACGTTGATCATGTTGTAATTTTTCTATGTTAAATTCACTTTGTATGAGTTTTGTTTTAAATACAAATTAAATAAATATTTGAAAGATATTATTAGTATTAATGTTTTTTTTAGAAGTACATAGTAGTGCAAGATTTTTATTTTGAACTCTTTAAAAAGATACTAATTAGTCTATTTTTTATTAAATGAAATATTTGATCTCCT